>NC_082656.1:83495337-84186337 GCF_028023285.1 Balaenoptera ricei
AAAAACCCCGAAGTTAGCAGAAGGAAAGAAATCAGAAAGATCAGAGCAGAAAGAAATGGAATAGAAATAAAGAAAACAATAGCAAAGATCAGTAAAACTAAAAGCTGGTTCTTTGAGGAGATAAACCAAATTGATAAACCATTAGCCAGACTCATCAAGAAAAAGAGGGAACGGGACTTCCCTGGTGTTGCAATGGTTAAGAATCCGCCTGCCAGTGCCGGGGTCATGGGTTCGAGTCCTGGTCCGGGAAGATCCCACATGCCATGGAGCAGCTAAGCCCGTGCACCACAACTACTGAGCCTGCGCTCTAGAGCCCGCGTGCCACAACTATTGAAGCCCGCGCGCCTAGAGCCCATGCTCCGCAAAGAGAGAAGCCACCGCAATGAGAAGCACGCGCACCGCAACAAAGGGTAGCCCCCGCTCGCCGCAACTAGAAAAAGCCCGTGTGCAGCAACGGAGACCCAATGCAGCCAAAAATAAATAAATAAAATAAAAACAAAAAAGAAAAAGAGGGGGAGGACTCAAATCAGTACAATTAGAAATTAAAAAGAAGTTAAAACAGACACCGCAGAAATATAAAGCATCATGAGAGACTACTGCAAGCAGCTCTGTGCCAATAAAATGGACAACCTGGAAGAAATGGACAAAGTCTTAGAAAGGTATAACCTTCCAAGACTGAACCAGGAAGAAATAGAAAATATAAACAGACCAATCACAAGTAATGAAATTGAAACTGATTAAAAATCTCCCAACAAACAAAAGTCCAGGACCAGATGGCTTCACAGGTGAATTCTGTCAAACATTTAGAGAAGAGCTAACACCCATCCTTCTCAAACTCTTCCAAAAAATTGCAGAGGAAGGAACACTCCCAAACTCATTCTATGAGGCCCCCATCACCCTGATACCAAAACCAGACAAAGATGCTACAAAAAGAGAAAATTACAGACCAGTATCACTGATGAATATACATGCAAAAATCCTCAACAAAATACTAGCAAACAGAATCCAAACAACACGTTAAAAGGATCATACACCACGATCAAGTGGGATTTATCCCAGGGATGCAAGGATTCTTCAATATACGCAAAGCAATCAAGTGATACACCGTATTAACAAATTGAAGAATAAGTACCATATGGTCATCTCAATAGATGCAGAAAAAGCTTTTGACAAAATTTAACACCTATTTATGACAAACACTCTCCAGGAAGTGGGCATAGAGGGAACCTACCTCAACATAATAAAGGCCAAATACGACAAACCCACAGCCAACATCATTCTCAATGGTGAAAAACTGAAAGCATTTCCTCTAAGATCAGGAACAAGACAAGGATGTCCACTGTTGCCACTATCATTCAACATAGTTTTGGAAGTCGTAGCCACGGCAATCAGAGAAGAAAAAGAAAAGGCATACAAGTTGGAAAAGAAGAAGTAAAACTGTCACTGTTTGCAGATGACGTGATACTATACATAGAGAATCCTAAAGATGCCACCAGAAAACTACTAGAGCTAATCAGTGAATTTGGTAAGGTTGCAGGATACAAAATTAATGCACAGAAATCTCTTGCATTCCTATACACTAACAACGAAAGATCAGAAAGAGAAATTAAGGAAACAATCCCATTCACCATTGCAACAAAAAGAATAAAGTACCTAGGAATAAACCTACCTAAGGAGATAAAAGACCTGTACTCAGAAAACTGACACTGATGAAAGAAATCAAAGACAACACAAACAGATGGAGAGATATGCCATGTTCTTGGATTGAAAGAATCAATATTGTGAAAATGACTGTACTACCCAAAGCAATCTACAGATTCAGTGCAATCCCTAACAAATTACCAGTGGCATTTTTTTATAGAACTAGGACAAAAAATCTTAAAATTTGTGTGGAGACCCAAAAGACCCCAAATAGCCAAAGCAATCTTGAGGGAAAAAAATGGAGCTGGAGGAATCAGACTCCCTGACTTCAGACTCTACTACAAAGTTACAGTAATCAAGGCAATATGGCGCTGGCACAAGAACAGAGATATAGATCAATGGAACAGGATAGAAAGCCCAGAGATAAACCCACGCACCTATGGTCAACTAATCTATGACAAAAGGAGGCAAGGATATACAATGGAGAAAAGACAGTCTCTTCAATAAGTGGTGCTGGGGAAAGTGGACAGCTACATGTGAAAGAATGAAATTAGAACACTCCCTAACACCATACACAAAAGTAAACTCAAAATGGATTAGAGACCTAAATGTAAGACCGGGCACTAGAGAACTCTTACAAGAAAACATAGGAAGAACACTCTTTGACATAAATCACAGCAAGATCTTTTTTGATCCACCTCCTAGCGTAATGGAAATAAAAACAAAAATAAACAAATGGGACCTAATGAAACTTAAAAGCTTTTGCAAAGCAAAGGAAACTACAAACAAGACGAAAAGACAACCCTCAGAATGGGAGAAAATATTTGCAAACGAATCAACGGACAAAGGATTAATCTCCAAAATATATAAACAGCTCATGCAGCTCAATATTAAAAAAACAAACAACCCAATCAAAAAATGGGCAGAAGACCTAAATAGACATTTCTCCAAAGAAGGCATACAGATGGCCAAGAAGCACATGAAAAGCTGCTCAACATCACTTCTCATTAGAGAAATGCAAATCAAAACTACAATGAGGTATCACCTCACACTGGTTAGAATGGGCATCATCAGAAAATCAACAAACAACAAATGCTGGAGAGGGTGTGGAGAAAAGGGAACCCTCTTGCACTGTTGGTGGGAATGTAAATTGATACAGTCACTATGGAGAACAGTATGGAGGTTCCTTAAAAAAATAAAAATAGACCTAACACTTGAGCCAGCAATCCCACTACTGGGCATATACCCAGAGAAAACCATAATTCAAAAAGACACATGCACCCTAGTGTTCATTGCAGCACTATTTACAATAGCCATGGCGTGGAAGCAACCTAAATGCCCATCAACAGACGAATGGATAAATAAGATGCGGTACATGTATACAATGGAATATTACTCAGCCATAAAAAGGAACGAAATTGGGTCATTTGTAGAGACGTGGATGGCTCTAGAGAGTGTCATGCAGAGTGAAGTAAGTCAGAAAGAGAAAAACAAATATTGTATGTTAACGCATATATGTGGAACCTAGAAAAATGGTACAGATGAACCAGTTTGCAGGGCAGAAATAGACACAGATGTAGAGAACAAACGTATGGACACCAAGAGGGGAAAGTGGCGGGGGGTTGTGGGGGGGGGGTGTGATGAACTGGGAGATTGGGATTGACATGTATACACTGATGTGTATAAAATGGATAACTAATAAGAACCTGCTGTATAAAAATAAATAAAATAAAATTCAAAAATTCAAAAAAAAAACCCCAAACAATTCAGGCTTAGAGGAATTTGCAAGAACGGTTCAGAGTTCCCAGTACCCTCCCCCGCTCCCCAGCGCCACCAGGTGTGCCCATCACACTCCCCATAATGTGCGTTGTTTCCTGGTCCATTTGAGAGTAGGTTGCGTCGTGTCCTTTAACCACAGTACGTTAGCGGGGCTTTCCTGGGTGTAGAGCCGGAGGACACTGTCAAGTGCAGAGAGTTGACGTGGATGTGCCGCCCCCCATCCTGCACGTCGCCATATTCCGATTTTGTCAGTGTCCCAGCCGCGTCCTGCGTGGCGCTTTCTCTGGTTGCCAGGCCCAGCCCAGGCCCCCACGTCGCCCGCAACCGTGTCTGCAGCCCCCTTCAGCGGGGGCGGCAGCACCCCCGTCCTTCGCCCTCACGACACAGCCCTTTTGGAACTGCAGGCGGCTCTCGCAGGCTCCCAGCTTGCTGGTGGGTTAGACGCCGGCCGTGCAGGTCCTGCCACAGGCTTCTCGGTCCCTGGGCCAGGGCCGCACGCTGTTCCTTTGCCCCTGGTGATGACGATGCCTGTGCTCACCTGGTTAAGGTGGCAGCCGGTTTGTAGTTATCAGGTGACTTGCGGGGAGAACCCGAGGACGACGTGAACCTCTTCATCCCTGTCAGACTCACTTGCCCGGGTCCATGCTCGCCTTACAAGCAGTGATCCCGTCCCACCTCCTGTTTCTCTCTGTTGAGAAGTCGGCGTCCTCTTCCAAGCACGAGCCTTCCCCTCTGCCCCACGAATTTACTTATTTTTCCTCTGTCTCTGTCAGTGTGCACTCCTGGATTCTTACCTATTTGATGCTGAGATTACCCCGCCTTTGGCTTGCGGGGGCTCTTCTAGCTCCTGTGCTCCAACACGTACCCCTGCACTCTTGAGAGCCTTGGTCTTCTAGCAAAAGGTGTTTGGGGCTAACCAAATACTCGTACTTGGTAAAATACACCTACAGTTTTGTGTACAGCTCAGTGGCATTAAGTTATGGAACGTTCAGAACTTTTTCATCATCCCAAACAGAAGCCCTGACCCAGTATGCAGTCCCTCCCATCCCTCCATCCCCCCCCCACTACACACACACACACACACACACACACACACACACACACACACACACACACACACACACACACACACACACACACACACACCCACCCACCCCGCCCTGCCCCAGACCTAGGCAACCACTGATCTGCTTGTTCTGGACGCTATAAATGCTATAAATGAGATCGTACATTGTGTGGCCTTCTGGGTTGGGCTTCTCTCACTAAGCATCATGTCCTCAGGGTTCATCCATGCGGTCGCGTGTGGCATCTTCATGCCTATTTAAGGCTGAACAACGCTCCATCGGGTACCTGGACCACATTCGTTTATCCATCCATCGATGGGCATGTGGGCTGTTTCCGCCTTCTGACTGTCGTGAAAGGTGCTGTTGTGAACATGAGCGTGCCGTGTTTGATCACCCGTTGTCGGCCTCTTGGGGTCTGTCCCTAGGAGTAGAATCGCTGGCTCATGTGAGAATTGTTCAACTTTTTGACGAACTACCACCATTTTTCATAGCACCTACGCCATTTTATGTTCCCATCAGCAACTCACAGGGGTTCCAATTTCCACACCTCCTCACCAACATTTATTATTTTTCATTTTTTATGACAGCCATCTTAGTGGGTATGAATCAGTATCTCATTTTGGTTAGACTTACTTTTGCCTGTTGACTGATGATGTTGAGCATCTTTTCATGTGCTTATTGGCTATTTGTAGACCTTCTTTGAAGAATTGTCTATTCAAGTCCTTTGCTCATTTTTTAATTGTGTTTTCTGTCTGTTAAGTAGTGAGAGTTCTTTCTGTGTTCCAGACATTAGATCCTTATCAGACATGTGACTTGCAAATATCTTCTGTGAGTTGTCTTTTTCTTTTTTTTTTTAATAAATTTATTTTATTTATTTATTTATTTTTGGCTGTGTTGGGTCTTTGTTTCTGTGCGAGGGCTTTCTCTAGTTGCGGCGAGCAGGGGCCACTCTTCATCGTGGTGCGCGGGCCTCTCACTGTCGCCGCCTCTCTTGTTGCGGGGCACAGGTTCCAGACGCGCAGGCTCAGTAGTTGTGGCTCACGGGCCCAGTTGCTCCGCGGCATGTGGGATCTTCCCAGACCAGGGCTCGAACCCGTGTCCCCTGCATTGGCAGGCAGATTCTCAACCACTGCGCCACCAGGGAAGCCCTGTCTTTTTCTTGATAGTGCCCTCTGTATAAAAGTTTTTAATTTTGATGAAGTCCACTTCATCTATTTTTTTCTGTTGTTACTTGTACTTTTGGTCATATCTAAAAAACTATTGCCAAATCCAAGGTCATGAAAATTTGTGCCTATGCTTTCTTCTAAGAGCTTTATAGTTTTAACTCTTACATTTAGGTCTTTGATCTTTGTTGAGCCTAGAACGGTAACTAGCTAGTAAGCACCCATGTTAGCTGCTGCTACCTTATTGTAATCATCATTATTATTTCCACTCCTGGGAATTAATCTCCGGGAAATAATTTTAGGAGAGGTCTGCATTGGAAGCTTTATCACACTGTTGACTTCTTTTTGGGTGTGAGATGGTACAGTAGACCCGTTTTCTAGAAGAGCCCTTGTCTGTTAGCTGTGTTCTGAAATACTTAGAAATGCAGTGACATCATGCCTGGGACTTGATGTCTTGGGGATGGGTCCTGGGTCCCTGGGGTGGCCAGGAGCTGAGTTTGGAAACGCGAAGAGGAGGTGTGCGGCAGCCGCAAGCCTGGCAGGCCTTCCCGACAGAGGGCCCAGGCCCTCACCCCTCGGCAGCTGCCTTGCAGCAGCGCAGAGGCAGCCCAGGCCGCGCTCCCTTAGCACCCCGTCCAGAGGGCTGGTGCCATGGTGGCAGTGCTGGCGGAGCAGCTCCGGACCTGGCAGAGGGCTGCGATGAGGAGGTGCGCGCCATGACGTGGGGAGGGCCGGGCCCGGGGACAGCGAGTCCTCTCCTAGGAGCTGGGCCCCGGCTGGTGACACTGCCAGGGCCGAGTGGAGTGCGGGCCCTGGGGCTCCAGGGCGAGAAGACAAACCCGAAAAGACCCAGAAGGCGTGGTCGCCAGCTGGAGACAGGGATCCTCGTGATGAGGGCCTCGGGCGCCCGGGGGCAGGGGGAGGCTGCAGAGGGAAGCTGTTGAGAGGGGTCGCCTCACCAGATGAAGCCTGACGAGAGCCGCGGGGGCTCCTGGGCGCGGAGGCTGCGGGAGGGGCCGAGGAAGCCTGCGGGGCTCAGGAGGGAGGTCCCGGCCGCACACCCAGCGGGGGCTGGGCGGTGTCAGGAGCCCTCCCCGAAAGTACCATTGAAATCGCGGCAGCCTCAGGGCCCGAGCAGGTGGTGGCAGCTGTCAGAACACAGAACTGACTTCTCATTCAGCCGTGAACACTGCACAGTATGTGGTTCTTCAGGTTAAAGGTGTTCAGCATAATTAAATTTGTGTTTTCTTGGCTTGACAGATGATTAAACTTCAGGAAGTATTCAAGACGTTTTATCTTGGAAAGCACAGCGGTCGAAAGCTTCAGTGGCAAACTACACTGGGTCACGCCGTGTTGAAAGCAGAGTTTAAAGAGGTAAGTCCTGTGTCTCCTCCACTTTTTATTTTTCTTAAGTGTGTTAATAGAATGTTTTTTGATTGTGATTGAACTTTGGTAGCAAAGAAAGGAAGCCGTTATTCAATATAACTCAACATTGGCTTTTCAAAGGTCAATAAAATGAAACAGTCGAAAGATTACTATTCTAATCAATAAAAATTAATTAGAATAGAAAAGCATTTACCTAATTAAAAATAGAGCTAAGGCTGTGAAGAGGCAGTTCATAAAAGTGAGACTGAAACATCGCTATCCATGAGAACGTGTCCACTTCTCTGCCAGTCGAAGGGTTACAGGTTAAAAACAATAAAGCGCCACTCTTTGACTAGGAAACTGATAGAGGCTAAAACGAAAAGAACGGCAGCCTCGCCCACTGCTGGAAGGAGCCGTGAGCTCTGCAGAGGGCAGTGTGGTGCTGCGTCTCAGAACCGGAGACCACGGGCTTTGTTGTGGGTAGTTCCAACTCTGGGAATTCAGCTTAATAAAACATTCTCACAGATTAATGAGTAAGAATATTCGTTTCAGTGCTGTTATTAAAAGTGATAATTTAGGAAGGGAAAATGCATACAATGTATTGATAAATGAAAGAAGCATGTCACAAAACAGCCCATATTCGAACTTAACTTCCATTTTGTAAACAAAATTCAATTATGTATACTGAGCCAAAAAATTACAGAATTACTGTTTTGCAATTGTACTACGTTAACTATGCGTTTTCATATAAATTATATATACATATATATACAATTACACATAAATTATCTGTACATATTTCATTGTGTGTTATTGTACAGGGTCATATACACAAAACCACACACACTACGTATAGTTCTTGTTTTTTCTTTTTTTTTTTTAATAAATTGATTTATTTGTTTCATTTTTGGCTGCGTTGGGTCTTCGTTGCTGCATGCGGGCTTTCTCTAGTTGCGGCGAGCGGGGGCTACTCTTCGTTGCGGTGCGCGGGCTTCTCATTGCCGTGGCTTTTCTTGTTGTGGAGCACGGGCTCTAGGCGCGCGGGCTTCATTAGTTGTGGCTCATTGGTTCAGTAGTTGTGGCTTGCGGGCTCTAGAGTGCAGGCTCAGTAGTTGTGGCGCACAGGGTTAGTTGCTCCGCGGCATGTGGGATCTTCCCGGACCAGGGCTCGAACCTGTGTCCTCTGCATTGGCAGGCAGACTCTTAACCACTGCGCCACCAGGGAAGTCCTCACATACGGTTCTTTAAGGTGTCGTGAGAGTTAAATCCCACGGTCCCCTTACTGTCCACACCCCCGGCTGGGCCCAGAGCAAGCGCTTGCACGGGGTGCCCCTCCCCACAGTGACCACGTGGCGAGTGTCCGTGGCAGGGGCTGGGTGATAGGAGGTGGGGCCCATGTCAGCTGCCGCAGTGGAGGGAGTATCGCAATAAGGCGGGTCACATGGCTTTGAGTGTGTGACAGTGCTACGTCTGAGAAGCCATTATATACCTTAATTTAAAAATACTTCATTGCCAAGAAAATGCTAACTGTCATGTGAGCCTTCAGCAAGTCCTAATCCTTTTCTGGTGGAGGGTTTGAAATACTGAGTCACTGACATGGGACACGGGCACGGAAGGAGCAGGTGCTTGGAAAGGGAGCCGACAGACCCCCAGACCTGCAGTCGAGCGAGGTGTGGCGTGCGCGCCTGTTCCCGGTGGTCCTTGTTCTCTCCATGCGGGATCGGCCGCGCCTCCTGCCAGCTTCCCCTCCATCCAGGCCTCGTCACCGTGCCTTCTCGTGCTCTGTCCAGAGTGTTTCAAGAGAAGAATTAAGTGCAATCCTGAGTCATTTTATTCTTGTATAACTAGTAACTTAATTTTTTCTTATTTGGTGTTTAATTAGTAACTTCTTACCATTCCCCGCACACACGAAGTTTGAGAGCAAAGATTAGCCTCTTAAAAAGGTCTGCGGAGTGTGCAAACACAGCTTCCCATGTGAGCTGTCCTTCTCTTTAAGGGAAAGAAGGAGTTCCAGGTGTCGCTGTTCCAGACGCTGGTGCTTCTCATGTTCAACGAAGGGGACGGATTCAGCTTTGAGGACATAAAGATGGCCACTGGGATAGGTAGGCACGCCTCCTCAGCAGCGGGCGGCTTCTGGGGAAGAGGAGATGGAGACGCGGGCTCTGCGGGTCGCCCCCGAGGTCGTGGCTGCTCGGGGTCCTGACCTGCGCGCATTCTCCCGCTCAGAGGACGGCGAGCTGCGGAGGACGTTGCAGTCCCTGGCCTGCGGGAAAGCGCGCGTCCTGGTCAAAAGCCCCAAAGGAAGGGAGGTCGAAGACGGAGACAAGTTCATCTTCAATGGAGAATTCAAGCACAAGCTGTTTCGGATCAAGATCAATCAAATTCAGATGAAGGAAACCGTACGTATCCACTTTCTCTTCTTGTTACACGGCATTCGCCAGAGAATCACTGGCTTTAGAGTAATTTCTCGACTGTAGGGTTCCAGAGCATATTCTGAAGTGTCTAATTACATAGTCACGTCTACGAGAGTGCTTATTTTAACATAACTTTCATTACTTTTATACTCATGACAGGAGCAAAAATCAGAAAGAAATGCATTTAACAGTTATGGTTCCTATTCACAGAAGTGGTGGATAAATCAGGTCTTCCTAGACCGCACGCCGTTAGCGTGGAGAGCACGTCATTTCCAAAACCTGGTGACTTGTCTCTTGGATTTCTGCACAGCACTCAGCCATTCTCTCAGCCTTGCCTCCACCAGGTCCTGGGGTGGAAGTGGTGAGGGTCCTGGGAGTCGTGGACCCACCGGCAGCGCCTCTGGGATCCATGTACAGGTGGAGCGTCTGTAGATTTGGTCAGGCTCTCGAGTGTCACGTGTCCGGAGCAGGTTCTGAACCTGCCCTCGGGCCTTCCTGATGCAGAAGCCCTGGCACCGCAGGGCTGTGGTCAGCGTGCGGGCCAGGCGGGCAGGCGCACCCTGGGGCCCACCTGCAGAGCAGGTGTCAGCCGCCCCCTTGTATGTGTGGATGAGCGAGGCCGGGCCTCGTGGGGAGGGAGGTAGTCGAGATGATGCACGGGCAGCTCTGAAGGTCTGAGGTGGCCTCACAGACGCTCCTGCACCTGCAGCGGGACTGAGGCCTGCTGCCCTTCCCTGGAGGGGCTCGCTGTCGCCCAGTTGGGAAGTATGTTCAGACCGTGCAAAAGAAATAGACCAATAAATACGTGAAAGGTATTTACTCTCATCAGTAATTTTTTCAATTCAAATTAAAATAATATTCTGTTTTTTGGCTGTCAATTTGGGAAATGTTTAGAAGTTTGATAGTATCTGGAGTTGGCAAGAATATGAGAAAACGGGAATTTTTATGTTTTTATTTTTTAAGAGATGTTTGGATTGGCACAGCGTTTTTAGTGGGTAATTCGACATATCTGTTACAGGTTTAATGCACATAGCCTGTGTTCCATCTTTCTTACTATTAGGAATTTATACCAGAGTGACTAAAGGGTGTAAGGTTCTGGAGTTATAATTCCCAAGTGGGCCTGTCTGTCACCTCTTTCCTCCAGAGGTGACCTCTCCTGCCACTTGAGTTTGCAGCTTTTTTGCAGGCAGCTTTTTTCTCTGATGTACATGTGTAAGCTTGTCTTAATGGGATCGCTCCACGTGCCATTTACATGCACCATTTTGTAAGCTGTTCCTCTTCTTCATCCTGAGCCTCTTTCCATGTCAGGACTTGGTTTTTAAGGGTGCAGAGGGTCTCACGCACACACACCGAACATCAGCTTCTGCCACCGAACGTCCGTCCGTTCCGTGGCTCGAATCCGTGGGGCCCACCTGCAGGGCCTTTGCTGAAAGGCAGTCAGGAGGTTTCCATTCCTGGAAATAGGGTTATGCTAACCATCCTGTACAAAACACTCCTGTTTCCCTGGCTGGGTTGTTTCTTGAGTATAAACTCCTTGCCCTGGAACCGCTGGGTCAGAGAACGTGAACTTTGTTGATTTGGCCCCTCAGCCAGATTCCAGTCTCTGGCTCACGGGGGTCCTGACCTCCGCCCCTGCCGTTGCCCACCCCGCTCTCAGGCACGGAAGTAGCTCACTGCCATGTTAGTGTGGCTTCCCGTGGTCCCTCTGAGCATCGCTTTGCCACTTAGGAGCTCGTACGAAGCAGGTAACCTTTCTAGTCCTCAGGTCTTCATCTCTTAAAGTAAGTGCAACACCATCTCAGGGTGTGAGATCGCAGTGAGAACGCTTGCTTAAGACTCTCGGCCAAGCGCCTGTAAGCCTTCATAGCTGTTGGTCCTGCTCCCTCATGGGTTGCCATTTGCGTTTTTCTCTTTTTAATTCATCGCTTGAATTCGAGTCACTGGTACATTTATTGTAATATTCCACCTCTGACTTGTGGGTATCCTGTTTATATTGAGGAGATTAACCTTTGTCTTTTGTGCACATGATTTTGTCATTCTGAGAGCATTTCCCACATGACTATAGTGGGAAGTAGAGTCTTTTCTTCCACAGTTTCTGACTTGGGGGTCATCCTAAGAAAGACCTTCTTCCTCTAACCCGAATTTTAAAAAACATTTACCTCTATTTTTCTAGTAGTTTATACATTTAAATCTTTCTCTGAGCAGTGTAGAAATTATTTTAGTATCAGAAAACATTGTAACCACCCTCCCTACTTTAAAAAGTGAGTTGATTCTCTGATAACCTATTGGAACTGTCACCTTTATTATAATCAGATTCACATATCATGGGGAAGTTTCTCATTTCTGTTCTACAAGTTCTGTTGATCTATTTCATAGCGAGCACCCAAAGTCTTTTAATTAATGTACCTATTCCTATAAATTGACTTATTTTGGTCCTGAAGTTAAACGGTTTTACTAGAACAAAACTGCAGCACAGAACACGATCCACCCGCAGTGTGGCCTGTCTTTCAACAGAAGGTTCTCACCAGACTCCACAGTCGGAGATAATTAGCACTGAAATACACTCTGGCATCCGGCTTCTCCTGTGCAGGTTGAAGAGCAGGTCAGCACCACAGAGCGCGTGTTCCAGGACCGGCAGTACCAGATTGACGCCGCCATCGTCAGGATAATGAAGATGAGAAAGACGCTGGGCCACAACCTGCTTGTTTCCGAATTGTATAATCAGCTGAAGTTTCCCGTCAAGGTGAGTGGGTGTCAGCTTGATT
Organism: Balaenoptera ricei; assembly: GCF_028023285.1. Lineage (NCBI taxonomy): Eukaryota > Metazoa > Chordata > Mammalia > Artiodactyla > Balaenopteridae > Balaenoptera > Balaenoptera ricei. The sequence goes on from NC_082656.1 coordinate 83,507,529, forward strand.
AAGTCGCAGCACCGGGTACACCCTTGGCAAAGCGCATACGAGTCTCACGACCTTTAGCATCAGACCGTCTGTCCTCCGTTATAGCTGGTCACACACTACAGAAATCTCCGTGTGTGTGTGAGAGAGGGGCTCCGCCTGACCCCCGGTCACCGCGGCAGGGGCGCTGGGGCCTGGCTCTCTCTCCTCCCGCTGTTGTCACGTTGCCTCTGCCCGAGGATGTCTGCCCTAAAGCCTTCCGGCAGGCGTCCCAGAACCGCCTGTGCTCCTGGGCAGAAGTTCTCTGAGGCCGTGTCGTCCAGCCCAGGCGGACCGGGGAGTGGACGGACACTGGACGGGCCAGCGGGCCCTGCTGTCCCCAGGGAGTCCTGTGCCCCACCATGCTCTGCACCCCGCGGGGCCGGAGTCCCTGCCCCTGCACAGGAGGGGCCCAGCGGTTCAACAGAGGCTGCGGAAGCACCAGCTCTGCTCTGACAGGTGCTGGTATCGGCCCATCACTTGGGGTGGAGGGTCCGCTCGGGCTCGGAGGCGACCTCGCAGACGTGCCCGGTGCGTCCCCTCCCCACGGGCACTGCCCACCCGGAGCATGTGTAGTAGCACATGGTGATGGCAGGCGGCATCGGGGGCATCGTCCTCACAGAGGAAGGACACGCCCCGGGCAGGCGCCGCCGGGCTGTGGTGCGCAGCGACCTCGGTGCCGTGCTCACCGTTCACGGCCTCACACCCCCAACGGGCAGCCCTGCTCGGAGGCCTGCCACACGGAAGGGAGCCCTTTGCTCACGATGCGACGTTAACATTGTCTTTGGAAGCAGGGAGTTTTGTTTTAGCGTTTTATAATTGGCTTCTGATTATAAACACTTCTTTGTAGATGGGTGTGTTGATATGTGGCATGTGCACATAACTGTAATCCCGTGCTTCGAGCGTGGTATCTTACATTCCCCTATGGTTGTAAATTTAACGCCACTGTAATTGGGGCTTTTGTTCTTCTTTTCCAGCCTGGAGATTTGAAAAAGAGAATCGAATCTCTCATAGACAGAGACTACATGGAGAGAGACCAGGACAGTCCCAACCAGTACCGCTACGTGGCCTGAGGCTCATGGCGGCTCCTCCCATGAGACACTAGAATGTATCTTTAGGGCAGAAACACTTCTGTGCTGTTTCCAGGACCTTCTGGGACTTAGCAGCGTGGCTGCTTCGGGCCTAGCAGGAAAGGGGGGGGTCCTTGGATCCTCCTTCACAGGCTCAAGGGTTTGCAGATGGCTTGTGTACCTTCCCTCCAGTTCCTCCTCCTGTTCTTTAGGCGTCTGGATGGTTCCGTGGCTCTGCAGAGTGACTCTGAGGTCGGACAAGCACATACTGGTTTCTTAAAAGAGGCTCCTTTGTAAGCGGTGTTCTCGTGGCAGAAGCTGATGTTCGGTGTGTGTGTGTGAGACCCTCTGTGCTGCCCTTCTGTAGCTGCAGGGACACAAGCTCTTAGACCCAAAACAAGAACCCTTACTGGTGAACATTAGGCAGAAACGGTCAGTGTTAAAGCTGGCTGGTCGATTATGCAGCCTGGATAGTAGCATCTGTTCCAGGTCTTTCAACAAGCGTTAGCCCCTGAGGACTGGTTTTCAGGATGGGGCTCCTTGGCGAGACCTCCGATGCACCAAGAGGACGCCACGTCCGACGTGTGTGATGCCGCGAGCCCGTCAGCGCCTTCACTTTACTTCCACTGCGTCCCCTGTGGATTTTCTGTTGGAGGGTTCGAGGGGGGCAGCGTGTGTGTGTTTGCTGTTCTAAGATTGAGTCTGGCAGCCCCATTCTCTGCATTGGGGAACTGCTGTTTGATTTTTTCTAATTGCAGTGTTTGTACGATTGCGACAATAAAGTTTGGTTTTGTTTTCACGGCCCTGGGCAGGGTGGCTGTCCTCTGCGGTAACCCCTGTGAACGTTTCGGAGGAGACTTGACATTGTGGGCAGGGGTGCGCTCGGCGGCGCCTGCTTTCGCGTTGTGTGTGCGCAGCTGAGGCTGAGCAGCGGACGGTGACGTCCGTGTGGTAACTAAACAAAGACGCTTTCCTGAGAACATTTACGAGTGCTTTATATTCTACAGGACAGCGTGCTTCGTTCTGATTAAAAGCTACCAAAGGGATTTTGATCATGGTGTAACTGTTGAAAGCAATATTTTCTGGAATATACCAAGTTTATATAATTTGATTTTTGTGCTAAATTATTAAAAGATTCTCCCTTTTTGAAACGTGTGTTTAAAATATGACATCTTATGGGTTTCCATAGGAGAATCCTCACTCTTTAAGTATCATCCTTATTTCTATATTTGTAAATTTTCATTTGTGAGTTCAGTAACAGGTGGTCGATAAGAGACCAGATAGATTCTACTTCTTAGACTTTAAGTTCATTATCTCTTGATTGTTGACATTGTAATTTAATGTAGACTTACCCTGAATAAAATCAGTTTAATTGGCCTTAAAATTACATTAATGAAGCTGTGGTGTGCAAATGACACATTCCTCCTTGCCCTTGTAGCGCGCAGACAGCAGGGCGGGGTGGGCCGCAGCCCCCGGCCCCCCGCCCCGACCTCACTGTGTTTCGCCTGTGCGCTTCCTTCAGGGTCACGTCACGTCTCATTACGGTTAAAGGTCAACGTGGGAAACAGTCAGTCGAGGAATGATTGAAAAGGAAAAGACATGTAGGCAAAAAGCTACTAAATTGGAAGGAAGAAGGTGAGATGCTTTGATGACTTACACGGGGAAGCCCTGAGCTTCAGGCAGGAGGTCCGGGCAGCGCGGGATGGTGTCAAACGTCCCCTTTAAAACACAGACACGGTGACTCTACAGTAACAGCAGGAAAGAAACAGGCAAGAGGAGCCGAGCGTTGTTTCAGACGTCTCCTGACGCAGGGCGAAGACGGCGGCAGAGCGGTCCGTGCGGAAACCACGCCCGCGGGGCTGCGGTGGGGCGGGGCTGGGGACAGGCACGTCACCAAGGGTCCAAGAAATGAAACTGTAAATAGAAGAAAAAAACGTGAGATGCATCTTTTTTGGAGTGGAAAAAAGTCTAATATGAATTAAGATCCCTTTTTTAAAAGACAAAGATAAATGACATTCTTAAAAATCTGGGGGGGGGGGAAGTTTTTAAATAAAAACTGGCAAATTTGGGGGTCAGAATAAGGCAGTGCTGAGCATTTTCGTGTGCACAGAGCTGCCAGCCAGCCGGCCGTGGCTGTGCTCTCAGTGAGTCTGAGCCCAGGGCAGCTGGGGGGCGCCGCCGTGGTCCCTGGCCCAGGAGGGGGTGGGTCGGGACGGGCGCTCGCTGGGGCTGGGGCCGGTCTGGGGGGGCGGGAGGGGCTGAGGTAGGACCAGAGCTGGAGGACGGACCCGATGGGTCAGGAGGAGAAGCACCGAGTGACCGTGATGCCGAGGGTGGCCAAGCCCCCTGCCTCGGGCCCCGGGGAGACGTGTCGGGTGACAGGTGTCGGGCGGGCGAGCTGTTCGGCCAGGCAGGAGCTCTGCTGCCCAGCACCTTGTGCCCCGTTCCCTCCCTGGGGTGGGGGGACCCTCTGATGAGGTCGGCCCTGGTCCAGCTCTGGCCTGGAAGCGGAGCCTGCCCATCAAGAGACGGAGGGTCGAGGGGTCAGCAGAAAGGGCTGGGGGGGGCCGGGCTCCTGTGCTCGGGCTCAGACCCGCGGGCCCTCAGGACGTGCCCCTCGGTTGCAGCCTGGAGCGGTGGTCTCGCGGCTGAACTTACAAGCACATTGTTCGAAAATGCCCGAACCCGTGACCCACGGAAGTCCACATCCCTTTCGATGTCCTGCCGCTCGTGGGGAGGGAGGCCTGGCACCGGGACAGCACGTGGGGAGGGAGGCCTGGCACCGGGACAGCACGCACAGAAAAAAGCCTGAACGTCCTTGGATAGGACTTAGGTGGTGTCCGTCCAGACGTGCGTGATGCTGGGTCCCCCAAGCCTTCCCCAGAGTGAGATCCAGACGCTGATGGCGCGGATGTCGCATGGGAGGGAGAGGTGTGGCCCCGGGAGGGGGCAGCGCACCGCCCCTGTGCACGCGCATGTGTGTACGTGTGTACGTGTGTGCGTGTGCGTGCGCACAGGTGCACGACAGCACACAGCCGTCCCCTCACGATGGACTTCCAGGGCCAAGGGGAACTGTTCACTGCATACTTTGTACTGCTTGAATTGTTGTCAAAACAAAAAGTGTGTAAATAAAATTCATCCAGATTGTTAAGAAAAACAAAATGGCCCCACATACCACACCCATAGCATCCTGCCCCTACCATGGAGGGCGTGGGTCAGCCCACCCAGAGGAACCCCAGCGTCCCTCGCCCCTCCTCCTCATCTGGTCAGTTGTGTCCCCTTCAGTTCCTTTATAGTAAGTCACACCTTCCAACCTCCATTTACTTGGCTCAACTGTTTCTCAAGAGTATCGAGTATGAACATGAGAAAATGAAGGCCCGTATTCTTCCCCACGATTCCTCCCCCTTCCAGTTTCTGACAGCTCTTGTCGTACCATGTTTATGTATTTATACATATTAAACTTTGCATGTTTTGTCTAAACGTTGCAAACTCACAAAAGGCATTTACGATCATCTGTTAACTCACCCTGGAACCCCGGAGTGAAGTGTGATTCTGTACCCGGGCAGCTCAGAGTCTGAGCACAGAGACGAATAAGCTCTCTTCTTCCAAACACCATCAAACGCTCAAAGTTCATGTCATATTTTAACTTGCTTTATATTTGGACTCTGGTCCAGCTTTTTGTCTTCCCTGGACATTTTAAAATAAAAATTTTAAATAAAAATATAGCAATTTTTAATGCTATTGTTGACCAAAAAAACCCCACAAACCTTTGTCTTATCACCACGATCTGCAATTTTCTTATTAAACTCTGCACGAATCCAATTTCTTCTCAAAGACCTTTTCCTCAGAACCTGATGCCTTCCGACCGGCTGCGAGGCTGGCGTCCCCTCCTCCCCAGACCCCAGCCTTCCTTTTACTTATTTTCCTGATTCGTTTTTACTAAAGTGATCCTTACATGACTTCCTCAGCAGAAAGGCATGGGAGGAAAATGTTCTGAATCCTTGCTTGTCTGACTTATTTTGCCTTCGTGTTAGCAGTTTGGCTGCACGTGAAGTTCTAGGTTCGGGACTTCCCTGGTGGTCCAGTGGTAAAGAATCCGCCTTCTGATGCAGGGGACGCGAGTTCGATCCCTGGTCGGGGAACTAAGATCCCACGTGCCACGGGGCAACGAAGCCCTCGCGCCACAACTACCGAGCTGGCGCGCCGCAGTGAAACATCCTGCATGCCACAACTAAGACCCAACTCAGCCAAATAAATAAATAAATTAAATAAATGAAGTTCTAGGTTCACGTCCTGGCCCAGAACTCGGAAGGACTCGCTTCCCAGCCTCTGATTTCCAGCTCTGAAGTTGGCTGCCGTTGTGTAACTAACCTGGTTTTTTTTTTTTTCCACAGAATTTTTGAAATCTAGTCCCAGGTTTTCGTATTTCACAAGATTGTGACATGGGGCCCATTTTCCTTTGTTCTGACAGGACCCAGTGAAACTCCCTCCTCAGGAGACTAGCGACTCCCTTCCGTCCTTTCTCCACTCACCTCCTCAGGGCATCTTCCTCTCTGATCGTCCCGCTCTCACTTTCTTCAAGAGGAATTCTGTGAAGAAAATAGACCCAGACGATCTTGAATGGAAACCCACAGCCCCCGCCCCTCCCTGCCCCGCCGTAAACTTTCCACTTCTGTTTCTGGTCAGTTCTTCCCCCCGCGCAGCGGCCTCTAGATCAGGCTGTCACTTCCTGTTTCCTGATTACCCCCAATTTTAATAGGAGACTGGTCCTTTGTTTTGTTTTTATGGCTACAGTATGTTCTTGAAGTTCTGAGGGCACTAATTCAAATTTTTGAAGTTCTTTTCTCTTTCTGCACATCTAGGGCAGGGTTGTAAACCTTTTCTGTAAAGAACCAGACGGTAAACAGCTCCTGCTTTGTGAGCCGCATAGAGTCACTGTTAGGTGTTTTCTATCCCTTTCAAACAACGTTACGTAAAAACCATCCTTAGTCCTCTCACACCAGCCACGAGCTGTGGCTTCTCAGATCCCCTCCAGGATCGGGGGTCGGGGGTTCTCTGCCCCCCGGTCCCCAGCACAGGATGCCCCACATTCTCTTGGTTGCTGGGGTGCATGTGATTTGTGTGTGTGTGTGCATGTGTGTGTTCTTACAAAGACAGGAGGACAGCATATAACGGGAGGTACAGATGTAGATCAATGTGAAGCAGCGACATGAAAAGCTGAGAAGGTTTTTACGGGTCCCCACTTAAGAATCAAGGTCAACTGCTCTGTAAACGGAGACGGCGCTGCATCTTAGAGCAGACGTGCTGTCAGCTTCTCACACCTTGGAGGCCCCTGGGCTGGCAGACAGAAAGGGTTAGGGCTGGAGCTTCTCGGTCAGGTGGTCCAGGGGTCAAAGCCTGGCTCTGTCGCCGTCTGGGTGCCCTTAAGAAAATTACACTCTCTCAACCTTGGTTTTCTTATCTTTTAAAAGAAGATAATAATACTCCTTAGCTGTGGGGTGGTTCTGAGTTAATACGAAGGTACTTAAGACGGTGCCACAGGCCAGCACATATGACAAACGGGGGCCTGTTCTGATTCGGTATAAATCTTAAATCTGCCCAAAGTGGGGCAGGAAAAGTGGGGGAACAGGAATAAAGAACAGAAATAAAATGATCGAAACACTCCAACTAAAAGGCAAAGACCTTCAGACTGGATAGAAAATTAAGACCCAGGTAGGTATACGTCATCTACAAGAAAGTCATTTTACACATAAAGACACAGACGGGTTTAAAGTAAAAGATGAAAAAAGCTTTAGCATGAAAACTAATCATAGGAAATCACACACACAGAAAGCTGTGTGGCTATATTAGCATCTAGTAGACTTCAGGACAAGGAGTATTTGCAGAGGTAGAGGGCATTTCATAAAGATAAAAGAGGTGCTCATCAGAGCCAACCCTAAATGCACAGACCTGTAGTAAGAGAGCTTCCAAGTAAATGAAGCAAAAACTGACAGCTGAAAAGAGCAACAGAGGCAGCAGACAAACCCATAATTGTGGTCGGAGATCTCAGCGCTCTCAGCGGCTGACAAGTAGACAGAAGAACAGGAAGGACGTGAAACGTTATCAGCCGACCTGACCTCGTTGATAGTTACAGAATAGCACACTCAACAACACTCTTCCCAGTTCGTGGGGACGCTCACCGAGGTAAGCATATGATGTGTCATAAAACAAGTCTCGCTGCACTTTAAAGGGCTGAAACTATACAGAATATGCCCTAGATCACAATGCAATTAAAGTAGAAATGTAACAGAAAGATAATTGGTAAATGACTAAATGTTTGGAAATTAAGCAATACACTTCTAAATAAATAATCCAATAATTCTAATATAAATAGATAACATAAATAACACACTTTTAAATAAATAACCTATGAGTCAAAGAAAAATCACAAGAAAAATTAGAAAATATTTTGAATTGAATGAATAGGAAAACAACATATCAAAAATGTGTAAGATAACAGCTAAAGAAGTGCTTGGAGGGATATTTATAGCTTCAGATGCTTACGTTAAAAAAGATGAAAGTTTTAAATATAATGATCTAAGCCTTAAAAAGCTAGAAAAAGAAGAGCAATTTAAATCCAGAGTATAATAGGCGGAAGGAAATAATAAAGGTAAAAGTAGAAATCAAAGAAATAGAAAATGGACAAATAGAGAAATCAATGAAACCAAAAGCTGGTTCTTTGAGAAGACCAACAAAATCGATAAACCTTTATCTAGACTAATTTCAAAAAAGAAACAAAAATTATCAATATTAGGAATGAAAGGACATGACAACAGATCCTACAGAGAATATTATGAATCAGTTTATGCCAATAAATTCTATAACTTAGATCACATGGTCAAATTCCACAAAATTTGCAAATTATCAAAATGGACACAAGAAGAAACAGAAAATAAAAACCTTACACCGTCTTTCAGAAACAGAAGAGGGAATAGTTCACAACTAAAATTATGAGTCCAGCATTACCCTGATTAAAAAATCAGACAAAAATATCACAAGACAACACCGACCAATATCCCTTAACCAAATATTAGCAATTTGAATACAGCAATATATAGAATCAATAATATACCAAAACCAAGTGAAGTTTTCCTCAAGAATGCAAGGTTGGTTTAACATTTGAAAATCTAAAAAAGAAAAGAAATAAAAATGTAATCATCTCAATAGATTAAGAAGATTTTGATGAAATTCAACACTCGTTGATTTTATTTTATTTTTTAATATTTATTTGGCTGCTCTGGGTCTTAGTTGCAGCACGAGGGATCTTCATTGCCACGTGTGGGATCTTTATTTGCAGCATGCAGGATCTAGTTTCCTGACCAGGGATTGAACCCAGGCCCTGCATTGGGAGCATGGAGTCTTAACCACTGGACCACCAGGGGAGTCCCAACACTCGTAGATTTTAAAAACAACTCTCAGAAAACTGGGAATAGAAGGGAACTTCCATAACATGAGAAAGGACATTTACATAAGATTTAAGCTAACATTATGCTTAAGAGTAACAGACTGAAAGCTTTCCCCCTAAGGCTGGGACAAGGCAACCTTTATTCAATATTGTGTTGAAGATCCTAGCCACTGCAATAAAACAAGAAAAAGAAGTGAAAGGCATATAGATAGGAGTGAAGAAGTAAAATAGTCTTTATTTACACATGACATGATCATATAGGTAGAACATATGAAAAAATCTACAAAAAATGCTACTAGAACCAATAAGCCAGTTTAGCATGGTCAGAAGATGCAAGGTCACTAAACAAAGATCAACTGTGTTTCTACATTCTAGCAACAAACAATTGGAAAATAAAATTTTAAAGTACAATTCCATTTGAAATAGTATCCAGAAATGTGTGAAATACCTGGGGATAAACTACAAACTATACAAAAAGATGAACACAGAAAACTATCAAGCATTGCTGAAAAAAATTTAAAGAACACCAAAATAAATGGAGAACAACAGCATGTCATTGGAAGATGCAACATTGAGGGGGGGGGGTTTGTTGTTTATTTTTGTTTGTTTTATTTTCTTTTATTTTTGGGGGCTGCATCGGGTCTTAGTTGCAGCACACGGGATCTTCATTGAGGCACGAGGGAGCTTTCATTGCGGCATGCGGGCTTCTCCCTAGTTGTGGCGTGTGGGTTTTTCTCTCTCTAGTTGAGGTGCGTGAGCTCAGTAGTTGTGGCGCACGGGCTTAGTTGCCCTGCAGTATGGGGGATCTTAGTTCCCTGACCAGGGATCGAACCCGCATCCCCTGCATTGGATTCTTTACCACTGGACCCCCAGGGAAGGCCCAAGACCCAATATTGTTAAGACGTCGGTTTTCTCCAATGCCCACCAAAATTCCAGCAGCCTTTTTACTTTATAGAAAAATGATTAGCTGAGTCTAAAATGCCTATGGAAATTCAAAAAGCCGAAGCAGTTTTTACAAGAACAGTTGGAGAACTTTAGCTAATTTCAAGACTTACTATAAGGCTACAGTAATGGATACATGATGGTATTGGTGAAATGATGGACATGTACATCAACTGAATGGAACAGGGAGCATCGCAATATATCCACTTATTTGGGGCCAACTTATTTTTGACAAAGATGCCAATTTAATTTAATAGGTTAAGAAAAGTCTTTTCATCAAATAGCTATCCATACTGGGGCAGGGGGAGGAATGAACATTGACTCTTATCTCACACCATTTGCAAAATTTAAATTTAATTTGATCATAGGCCTCATTGTAGAAGCTAAAACCATATACCTTCTAGAAAAAAAGAAAAAAAACAAAACCACAGGAGAAAAATCTTTATGGTGTTGGGATATGCAAAGACTTCTTAGGATAGAAAAAGTATGAAGCATAAAAAACACCAATAAACGAGATTTTCATTAAATTTAAAGCTTGCTTTTTAAAAGGTACTATTAAGAAATAAAAAGGCAAACCACATAATGGCGGAAAATATTTACAATACATCAGAGTATCTGTATCCAAAATATATAAAAACACTTAGAATTCAATAACAGGAAAACTAGTCACCCATTTTAAAAAATAGGACAAAGTTTGAACACTTACCCAAAGAAGATACGTGAATTATTAGGCACAGGAAAAGATCTTCGACCTCAACAGTCATCAAGAAAATGCAAATTACAGTCACAATGAGATACCATTAGACAGCTACCGTAATTTTTTAAATTTAAAAAACTAATGATACCAAGTATTGGCCAGGATGTGGAGCTACTGTTGGGGGGAACTTACAATGGTACAACCACTTTGGAAAAGCGTTTGACAGTTTCTTTTTAAAGCTAAACATACACCTACCATATGACCCAGCCATCCCACTCCTAGGTGTTTACCCAAGAGAAATGAAAGCATCTGTCCACACAACAATTTGGTGTTGAGTATTTATAGCAGCTTTATTTGTAACCACCAAAATACTGGAAATAACCAAAAGTCCTTCAACAGGTGAATGGGTAAACAGGTGTGGTAGATCCATACTGGAATAAGCTGCTATCAGCAATGAAAAGGCATGAACTAGTGGTTCTCACGGCATGGATGAATCCAGATACAAAAAAGTATATACCATGCCATTCCATCGATATGAAATTCTGTAACATGAAAAACTAACCTGTAGTGACAGAAGGCAGATCCGTGGCTGCCTGGGGTTAGGGATGGGGGAGAACCACAGAGGGGCACGAGGGGCCCTTTGGGATTGAAGAAAATGTTTTCTATCTTGATTGGGGTGGTGGTTTCATGGGTGTTTGCTGTTGACTAAGAAAACGCAGAAGGCTGCATATGAGAAGAGAACTTACTTGGGACCTTTAAGAATTTCAACTTGGGAAACAGATTTGGGTAAAGCTGAAAGAGTGTTCAACGGAAGAGAAAGAGTCAGGGGTTTACAAAGGCAAACGCCATGAGCTTGTTTTTGTTTGTTAATTTACCATCCTAACCATTTTTTAAAATATTTGTTTATTTATTTATTTAGGCTGCGCCGGATCTTCGTTGCGGCCTGCGGACTCTTAGTTGCAGCCTGCATGCTGGGTCCAGCTCCCCGGCCAGGGATCAAACCCGTGACCCCTGCACCGGGAGCACGGAGTCTCACCCACTGGGCCGCCAGGGAAGGCCCCGTGAGGTTGTTAAAGTCCGGCAAGAATTATGATTGACTCTGACACAAGAAAGGAGATACTTGTCCGTAAGGGATAGGCTGTCACAAGTTATGTAGGCCAGGGGTCTGATAAGTGTCTTGAGTTTCTGGAACGTTGTGCAGATGTTCCGGACGCCTGCATCAAGACAGTAAGTGGTCAGAGCTCCGATTCCATCCAGATTGAGATACGTACAAACCCCACTTCCTCAGCGGTCCATTTAGAGGCTCTCTCGGCAATACTGGTGCCATTTTGATTTTCCTCTCACACTACATTTGTCAAAATTCATCAAACTGTACACCTAAAATGGTATGTGTATTTTATATAAACTAACCTTTAAAAAGTTGATTTGACAAGGTAAAAGTTACAAGAAAAAAAGAAAATGAATGGGGCACCTTTACCTGGCTCTAGCTGGAGAAACGAAAAGGCAAGAGGAGACTGGTCTTAGGCTTTTTTTTCAGTTGGAATCGTGGTCATTGTGACCTTTCTTAATGTTTCTATCTTGGTCCTAAACTTTTCTTTTGTAGTTAAGAACAGACAACGCCCAGATTAACTGATGAATACTCCAGCCTTCATCTGTCTGGAACGGAAGCTCTCTCTGGAGCTCTGCGGTCACGCCCCCTCTTGCTGTCAGCCTTCCCAGCCATATGGTCGCAGACTTGTGGGTTCGCTGGCCACACAGAACCGCTGTATGTTACAATCATGAGTTACAAACGTGGAAGTAGCTTCATGTGCACTTCAGTTCCTGTCCTGTGTCGCCCACGACTAGGAAGAGGCCTTGTTGGCCGCATCTCATTTCTCAAACAAGCTCAGGCCCGAGTCACACCACCTCAGACCAGGGTCACAGGCGGCGTCCAGGGGATTGCAACCGGAAACTCCACGTGACTGAAGTCACACAAGTTCTCGTGCTGCAGGTGACTTGGAACTACTGGATTTAATCTGCTTTCTAAGAATGCAAAAGTTTTGGTTCTTTTTTATGAGGATCCCTTTTTTGTAACCTTCTAAAAGGAAGCCTACTGTGGTTGAAGAATTTCGAGGAAACTAACAAAAGGAAGTTCTCCGAGAGGTGCATGGGACGTGTATAAAAGATGTTCTCAATGGCCTTACGTTAAGTAGCGAAAAAGGTGTGAGCAACCTGAAGGAGAGGCTGATTTTTTAAAAAATATTGTATGATGGGAGTCTTACTTCTTTCCCCACTTAATAGCATATATGTCATTTGAAAGCACACTGTTTTCTATTTTTCTGACATGTTATTCATTAATACTAGTCTTACACTTACCAGCCATGATTCTCCTGCCTTTTGTTTCATTACTGGACTAAAAGTAAGTATTTTTGAGCTAAGTGGGCAAGAGAACTGGAAAAGAGAAGTGAGAAGTCACGGTCCCCGGGAGTGTGGTGCAGGCCCACGTCTGCTGTGAGCCGTGCCTACGGGGCGCCAGGGGCCCCCTGGGCTCACAGGGCGGGGCCCCACGCCGGGCAGCGCGGTGGCACCCGCGTCCCCCAGGTCCAGGGCTGGGGGCTCCAACGTCTGCAAACAGTGGTCCCTTCCGAGGGGAGCTCTTGCGCAAAGCGAGAACGACGGGCAACTTGAGTGAAACAGAAGCACGAGCACACACACCACTCAGCCCGCGAGGAAGGGCAAAGGGAAGGATAAACCCTCAAGCCCTTTTATGGTCGCTGGGCGCGTACACCGGCAGGTGTGTATTAAACACCATTGCTTCTTACCTACTCAATTTAATCTACAGGGGAAATGAATCTCAAAGAAAAATCATCAACGGAAATAATTTACCCTCAAAATATTTAGCATAGTATTTGTGAGATAATAGAAAATATACATATTGGTCTCAGCCCCTGGCTCCTGGCACAAGGCTCCTGAAACCCTTGGAACGTCCTGACGAGACCACTGGGAGCATCTTCTGTTCTAATACTAGGTCTCTGACCCTGTTCCTGACACACAGTCCCTAAACCCCTTGGAGTTTCCTGGGTGATAGGAGCGTCCTTTGTTCTCATGAGGCGACTCTAGGTGGGCTTCTGGATGGCTCCTGGTCGCCACAAAGACCACGCCATGATTAGAAGCTCGGAGCTTCCAGCCCCACCCCATTCTCGGGAAGGAAAGAGGGCTGGAGATTGAGTTAACCATCACTCATGCCTCTGTGATGAAACCTCCGTAAAATCCCAACAGCGAGGGGTTCAGAGAGATTGCAGATTGGGGAACACACCTACGTGCCAGGAAGGTGGCACCCCAACTCCACGGGGACAGAATCTCCTGCGCTTGGGACCCTTCTGGACCTCGCCCCCTGTGTGTCTTCATCCGGCTGTTCATCTGTGTCCTGAACCACGTCCTTTCCTACGGGATAAACCAGTAAACCTGAGGAGTGCTCCCCCCGAGTTCTGTGAGCCCTTCCAGCAAATTAACGGAGGCCGAGTCGGGGGCGGGGACAACTGGTTTGTAACACGTCGGACAGAGGTTGTGGGTAACCTGGGGACCTGCCACTGGTGATTGACTGGCATCTGAAGGGTGGGACTGAGCCCTTGACCTGGGGACCTCGGGTAGTGTCGGGACTGAGTTCACTTGCAGGACAGCCGTCTGGCGTCAGGAGTGCTGTGAGTGTGGCAGGTGTCAGAGCAGAGACACAGGAGCAGCGAGGCTTTTCCTAAACAGCGTCACTTATACTGGGGGAGGGAGGCATCATCGAATAAAACACTGCAGCCAAATTATGTAGTAACAGATACTATTAAAAGTATATTTATAGAGTTTGTAATAGCATGGGAAAATGTTACAAGTGAAAAAAGGAGGATACAAAATGCAACAATAATTTTTTTTAAAAAGCACAAATATATGGAAAAGAGTCTTTAAAATATCACAATACGTAGCTGGTTGACATAAACATTGAATTTTCCCCTTTTTTTCCAATTTGTCTATCACAAGCACCTGTTATCTTCACACAGTAAGACAGTAAACTCTTTAAAAGCAGCATAAGCTAGACTTCAATGAATTATAGTGTAAAACAAAGGACGTCCCCACCATCTGGTTCCCCGAGGATCAAGCCATGGGGCACCGGGCCCCACAGTGCAGCCCGAGGGGAGCGCAGACCCAGGACGGGATGAGGCCTGGCGCTTTGGGAAAACAGGCCCTTCGACGGTTACACTTTAGGAACAACATTTACAGACCGGATCCTTGCATCTTCCCACCCTTACGAAAGCGCTAGAGTCATTCACGGGGATACCTGTCCCCGTGACAGGCAGCGACCCTCCACGAGGCCCCCCTCCTCGGAGCGGCTCCCCGGAGCTGGATGAGGGGCGGTCCCCGAATCACGCGGAAACTCGGGGCTCACGTCGTGCGTCCTTTTCAGGGGACAACAGGAACACCGCAAAGACGTCACATGCCCACAGCTGACTGATAACCACAACGTGATCCCAGTACAGATTCTTTCAGTTTTGGACTCACAGAAGAGCTGCAGGGGCACCAGAGTCCCCTCCCCCGGTCTCCACGCTTCCCGGGACATGCGCCCCTCCCGGAACGAAAGCGTGTACCATCGGGAACGAGGGTGGCCCTGCTCCGACGCTATTGGCTAAGCCACGCGGTGGGCGAGGACGTCACCAGTATTTCTGCAAACGCCCGTCTCTGTCCTGGGAGCTGACCCTGGACCCTCAGGCCCCCACCTGGGACAGTTCCCTTGGTCCCGTCTCCGTGACCTGGAGGCTTCTGAAGAGCAGGGTCAGCCGTCACCAGCCACCCTGGGGCACAGGTCACTGGGAAGGGCAGGAGGGCACAGCGGTGTCACCATGCCCCGTCACCAGGGACGGGGACCCTCACAGCTGAGGCAGGTGGCGTCTCCAACTGCACAGTGACTCCTTTTTTCTTTGTAGTTAGGAAAGAGCTATTCGGAGACGTCTCTGAGACCATCCGCACGCCCGCCTGCCCGGCAGCTTCGAGCACCGGTCCCCCCGGGCGCCGGCAGCGGTCACAGCGGTCACTGCCCACGGCCCTCCGTGCTGGAGGTTCTGTGAGGAGGACGTGCCCTGCGTCCCCGCCCTTCTCAGCGACGTTTACCCCACCCCTTGGATTCCGCCCCAATGCTACCAACATCACCTCCTCATTCGGTGTGGTCCAGCGCCCGGGGCTGCTGGCAGCTCAGGGTGGCACCTGCATCCCCGAGGCCCCGCATGGGCACCACGTGGCTCCTTTCCCAGGGAGAGTCCTCAGGGCCCTCACCTGCAGGGCTGTGCTTCTCGGCCCTCAGCGGGCAGTCAGGAGACAGTCCGACCCGCGCAAGCACCCGGCTCTGGATTTCCTGACTCTCCGTCGATCTGTGTTCTAAACACACACACGAGCTCCAGCTCACAGGGTCCCCTCTTCCCCCCTGCAGCTTCTCTCTCCCACAGCAAGGAACCTGCGAGTTCTCATTATCTGCAAAATATCTGCTTACTTGTTCAACAGGGGTAAACATACAGCTTCAGAACCGCTAACCCACCCCAGTGGGAGTGAGCCGACCAGCCGGAGGACAGCGTCCACCCAGGTCTCCGGTCCACACACGGGGTTCCTGGGGTCGGCGGTGTGGCCACGGGACCACCAGGACAGTCACCGTTGTCACGGACCGCACCCCCTACATCCTGCTTGATAGTTTTAAAATTAACATAAAGTTCAGTCTTTGGGGTGCACGTTTCTATGGGTTTGGCAAACCTTCAAAGTCCCATCCCCACCCCCTCGTTACCAGACGGAACAGACCCGTCAGCCCAGACCCCCTCAGGCTGCCCCAGCCCCGCCAATCCTGACAGTTTTGCCCTTTCCAGAATGTCCTGCACTTCCCAAGTGCCCGGAGGATCCCCCGCCACCGCCTGCGTGCAGCCTGGGGCAACGATGGCTAGGGCTGCCGTAAACACTGCCAACCTAAGTCAGAACTTCTCTTGGGTGAACGTTATTTTATTTTTAAAGACAACTTGCTTGCAAAAGATCATATGGCAAAATAGACAACAATAGTTAGAAAAACCGTGAAGGAGAAAAGTGAGGGAGCTGGCCCTGCAGATACAGCATCTATAACTTCAAAAGAGTGGTGCTGGGGCAGCTCCAAAAATCATAAAGTCAAGTACATTCTCACGTCAGCACAGGATGAGGGTGGAATCTCCAATCAGTGGGCAAAAGGTGAGCTTTCGATAAGTGGAAGGAGGACACCTAGAGACCTGCGTGGAAGGGTGACACGGACCCCTTCTCTGCCCTGCCCGTCGGCACCCTGCATCAGAGATACAAATGCAGAAATGAAACTACACACGCACTGGCAGAACACAGACGGAGTCTTCTAACCTAGGACTAGGAAGGACTTAAAACCCAAATGCTGTGGAAGAGTGATCAATTCACCCACGTTTAAACAAAAGAACTTCTGCAAACAAAAACATGCCATAAGCAAACTAAAATAACAAAATGATTCTAAAAATGATACACTGACTTTAAAAGTGTGACTTGTATTGCAAATATCTCTATAATCTGATAGAAAGATGGGCAAAAAAGGCAGGTGCCCCACTCATAAGGAAAATGCAAATGAAAACTACAGGGACCTAATTTCTCACAGCTCAGGGTCAGGCTGCGGGCACACGGGCTCTCTGCTGATGCATAGCTGGTGCGACAGCAACAGCGGCAGCCCACGTGGAGAGAAGTGTCACAGTCACTCACATCTAGAAGGCTGCACTACAAAGACCACACGATTTTAACCTGAAAATGATAATAACTACAAAAGACTGAAGACATATCAACTACACAGAAATCCACGGTAACATAGCGCTTTAACATCACATTTTTTAAAATGTGATGGTTCACTTTGCTTTTTAATTAATAAACTGTATTTTTTAGAGCAGTTTCAGGTTCATAGCCAAATTGAAAGTACAGAGTTCCCATACCCCCTCTGCCACCTTCCCGCCACGCACGGCCTCCCCCACCATCAGTGTCCACACCAGGTGGGGGACGGTCACCTCTGAGGAACCCGCAAAGACAGGTCATCACCCCCCAGAGCGCACGGTTCACGCCGGGCGCGGCAGTTCACTTTTGGAAGCTGCTTCAGCGCTGAGTTCTTACTCTGAAGCCAGACAAAAGAATCACGAATCAGGCACGGATCCCACCTTTCCTGTAGGGATGGTATTTTGGAGTAACCAACTGGTCCACGATGGAAAATTCTTCCGTACAGGCCTGCTCCAGCTGACAACACAATAGGAAAGACAGAATTACAAATTGCCAGGGACGTCCCTGGCGGTCCAGGGGTTAGGACTCTGCGCTTCTACTGCAGGGGCCTGGGTTCGACCCCTGGTCGGGGAACTAAGACCCTGTATGCTGCGCGGCGCGGCCAAAAAAGAAAAAAGGTATCGCCCATCTGCCAAGCCCGCTGGAATACGGACCTGCTGACTCACCAGGGATGTAGGCGAAGCTGTGGGGCCAGAGGTCAAAGGCTAACAGGGACTCTGCGGTGGACGGGGCCAACTGGGGCCACCCCAACGTGGCCCCGCAGCCAGAAGAAAAGGGCAGTGCTTCTCAGGTCTCCATGCACACTAGCAGCCCGAGGCCCTGGCTGAAATGCAGGTTCTGATTCAGCGGGTCCACGGAGGGGCCTGAGGCTCTGCACTTCTAACCAGCCCCAGACGAAGGCAGCGCCGCAGAGCCACACTCCACACTGCGTGGTGAGGGTCCAGCACCACGTACGGAGCGTGGCGCCTGGGGCAGAGGGGCCTCATTCAGTCACGCCTCAATCAGACTCGCCGGTTACCGGAGCAGAGGAAGACATGGCCATTCAAGGACGCACAGGTCAACCCAAAGTGTGGGGTGTCCTACAGGACAAGTGACCTCGTTTCCCCAACAGAGGGGAAGGGGACTTGAGACACGCCATCGAGGGCAGCGTGCAGACCTCGCTGGAGCCACAGGGAGCACACTGGCTGTAAAAAGATGTTTTCTGGACAACTGGGGAGGTGTGAACATAAACTGGAAATTAGTTACTAAGGAATTATTAGGTTTTGTTTTTATATTAGCTACGATAATGGCATTCTGTTTATGTAAAAGACTTACATGAAAAATATAACGTCTGAGGTTTGTTTTATAACACTCAAGCTCCAAAACCAACCAAAACACAAAACAAGTGAGGAGGGAGGACAAATGGTAAAAGTAATGGGTACAACAGGATTCATTGGATTATCCTATTTTTATTCAAAATTTTCCTTTAAAAAATTTCATAAAACAAGCTTTAACCACCACAGCACTATGCACCATTACTATTTTTGCTTAGCAAGTCTCAAGAAAAAAAGTGTAACTTAGAGCAAAAGAGGAAAAAAAGCAGAGACTGCCTGCTAGTCCGTTTCTCTAGATTTCGCCTTCCGTCAACCCTCACTTATCTCCTTAGCTACTGAGCCCACACCCTCCTAGCGGCACGAGGTCATTTCACAGGCAAGAAGGCCCCGCCTTTCACCTGTGAACTCGCCCGCTCGTTATTACCAAAGCAGGGTCCCCAGTCCCCTGCGCAGCCCTGCAGAGGCCTCTCCACTTACTGCCCTCACTGCTTTGTTTTAAAAAGGCTTTTAAAAAGTCTCCAAAAGAATTCAGAAGGTGTGGAGTCCTTCACTGTGCTTGGTTTTCCACATCTTTCCTTCAATCAGAATAGTTCAGATCCGGGACTTCCCTGGCGGTCCAGTGGTTAGGACTCTGTGCTTCCATTGCAGGGGGCACGGGTTCGATCCCTGGTCAGGGAACTAAGATCCCACAAGCCGCGTGGCACGGCCAAAAAGAAAAAAAAAACCAGATCAGACCCAGCCTTCATCAAGGATTCAAACAAAAAAGAATACCAAACAAGAAAATCCCACCATATTACTTTTCCATACTCTATTAAAATGTAACTTCATAGAACTTTTGCTAAACCTTTCATTTTTCTGCTGGTTTTTTACACCCTGTTCTTTTGCTCACACAAACTCCTCTTGGTCTTTACAAAGAGAAGATTTCAAACACAGCGTGTATTGGGCAGTTGGACACAGTAGAAATGTGCTCTGGTGGGTCTAAGCAGAAAAATCACCTGCTGAAAGGACTGAGTAGCTCACAGAATTTCCAAAAGGAATGCAGAATGTCGCTAGGGAAATAGCAGGCGCGAGGAAATAGCTAGGGAAATAGCAAGGGCCACGGCTGAAGACACTACAAACCCAACCTGCTGAAGACCCTTCACCATTGCCTCTAGAAATGCCACTTTGCTGCAGCCACAGCTGCCGTCAAACCACCGAACACCACATACAGGGGCAGCTAGCTTCTCTGCAACCACTAGCTCCTGATCCAGTCTAATGGGCTGAACTCTGGCTGAGCTCGCACCTTAGCCGCTAGGAAGGCTGGGAAAGTGACCATCTGGTTTTTTCACTTCTGCTGGGCGCTCTGTCTGCCATCCATATTCAGAGGGTAAGGCGTTTTCTCAACACAGGAAGGGGCTTCCAAGGCTGGAAAACACAAAATTAATAGGTCTTTTGTTTCCATACTCAAGATTATTTGGTAGTTTCTCACCATCAGAAAGTTCAAGAGAAAAGGGAAATATTTTAGAATTTTCCAGTTACATCTGAACTTAACACTCTATTTCATAGGGACAGCTCAGGCTCAAATAATAACCTACTGGACAAACGTCATGTTAACAACCTGTTGCTGATAAAGGACTTCACAGTGAAAGCACAGAGAGACCGCAGACCCAGCACCTCCTCTTTCCCACGGCACACTTCAACGGACAGCACTTCTCTTAAATGGGATCCTGCTGAGACTCTTCCCCATTTGGAACAGCAACAAACAAAAAAATCCAGAAAGATCCCTAAACACCTAAACAAGACATCAGCAAATCGACTCTGTAGTAACAGTAGATTTCTGCCCCAAAGAGCTGAACAACCTGTGGACTAAGAATGTTGCCTGCCATGTCAGTAAGGAAGGACGTTGCAGCCATCAGTCATCAGTAATTGCAGCCACTCCCCACCGTGAAGCCTGAGAAAACTCACGAAGGAAACAAGGAATGCCTGCCATCACGGAGTCATCACATTGCAACTACCCCAGACGGTGAGCCCTGAGGGGACTCAGGATGGGAAAGCACAGGACACCGGTCCCAGAGCTGAGGTGCAGATCAAAGGAATGATTTCAGTGAGCCCAGACTCTTGCATCTTTCCATACATAGAAAAGCGCTAAATTCCTTAATTTGAGATACCTGGTTTTCCTTAATTAACGATAATCTTTTGACATTCCGACTACCTGCCATTTGTTGCAGAAACTCCTATGTATCCTGGTTCCCCCCCTCGGAGCAGTTTTCTCGGGGTTGAGGTGCCCCGGCTTGAAGCCCTAAGAACGATCCCTGAATAAAACATAGCCCTCAACTTTCAGCTTGTGGTTTGTTTGTTTTTTTCTTCAGTCGACAAAACCCAACGAGCCTGGGGCTTCCTCAGCCTCTTTGTTTCCCTTTTACTTGAAATCCTTCAGTGTCACGACTTTTTCAGCTAATTGTGTTAGAAGGTGGCGGGGAGGGAAGGGAAACTGGACAAGAAGAAATAACAACAAGGAAGAAAACAAAATCTACAAAAAGCAAACAAATGTAAGAACAACAACAAAAAAAGTCACAAAAATCAAAGCCTATGACAGGTAGTAATCAACACACCTGCACCGAAGGTGAACTGGAGGCACGTTTCCCCAGGAGGTGGGGTTGGAAGTGCTCAACGAAGCAGCAGGGCAGGCGGGCGTCACCTCTCTCTGCAAAGGGCCGGTGTGGCCAGAGCGCGGAGCAGCAGTCGAGAAAAGAGAAGAACCGGGCAGAGCCTAGAAGCAAATCAGGAACTGGGGAGTGAGTGAGAGGCACTTCAGGAAGGTTCTGGCAGCAGCGAGGCTGCGATTTCCTTCCCTGGGCAGCTTGGGGCCTTTCTGAACCTTCCAGGCAGAGGCCGCCCAGTCCCCCACGGCGTCTAGGACGGGGTGACAGCCGGGAGCCACCGAACCCTCTGAAGCCCCTTCAAGATTGTGTCTAGCTTTACACCCTGTGCCTTGTGTGTTTTACCAGCACGAGGGGTAACACTCAGTACGCGTGTTCACATCCCCCTCCTTCCTACCCCCCAGCCCAGACTCTCCACGGGCCCCGAGGCCGAGAGACGCGTTAGCATCGGCGTCCCTGCGGAAACGCCCTCTCGTCTCCCGTGGGGCGGCCGCCGTGGGATTCCCACCCTCGGCCCGCGACGGAGAGCCGCACGTCCGCTCCAAACCCCTCTTTTCATCTGGCAGCTCCAGGACGGACCCAGAGGCCCCGCAAGGAGGTGACCAGCCGCGCCCACCGCCCGCCTTCTGCTTCCGCCGGCCGGAGACCGGGCGGGGGTCGGAGGCGAGACCCGAGTCACGTGGCGTCGCGGTCACGTGTCAGGCCCAGGTAACGTGCGAGGCGGGCTCAGGGCGCACGCCTGAGCTCTCTCACTCTCGCGAGATGCACGGGGGTCACGTGACGGCGCGGGCGCGGCGCGGCTTCACGTGACAGGCGCCGCCGGTAGCGGGGTCTGTTTCCTGCAGCGGGCGCAGCACCGGGACCAGCTGCCCTCACGCCGGCCGGGTCAGACCCCAGCCCGCCCGCCCCGGCCCAACCGCCCACGACCCCGCCCGGCTCCCGCTCGCGCCCATGGCGGCCCCCGGCGGTGCCCGGCGATGGCCGCTGCTCCTGCTGCTGTTCGGTGAGAGGCCGGGCTGGGGGCTGAGGGCGCAGGGGCTGCGGGGTGAGGGGTCGGGCAGGTGTGAGGCGCTGCGCGGGCCCAGAGGGATGTGGGGCGGCATGAGGGGCGGGGTCTGCTCGGGGGCCGGGAGCTGCGGGGCTGGGGTCGGGCCGGGCCCGGGGACTCCAGGCGAGTCGTCCCGCGCCGGCCGAGGCGGCTGCGGGGGGAGGGGTCGGTCCAGGTGCCCAGAAGTGGACGACGGAGGGAGGGCCCGGCGCGGCCCTCGGGTGCCAGACCTCGGGTTGTGGGGTCAGTCGGCAGTGACTTGGTGGTTTTTGAGCGGCGTGGTTCGCGCCCTTATTTGGGGGCACGGGTGGCCCCGGAGGGCTGCGTGCGGCTGCAGCCGGAGACGCGGGACCGCATGGGCCTCGGTTTCCGCCCGACGCGGATGTCCGCGCAGGAGAATAGGCCGGGCGGCGACCCCGGCCTTTAGAGTTCGTCCTTCGGGCTTTTAGCCTTCGCCCCCAGCAGCATGGCACGGAGCGCTGACGCGTGTGTTTATGTCGTTGTGAATTTTAATTACGTTATAATGACTTAAAGTTGCCCTTGAGAGTTTCGGGGAGCCCACAGTGGACAAAAGGAGAGGGGGGCTAGGCCTGGCCTCCCAGTGGTCGTCTCCATTTCTGGTGAGTCGTCAGGAGCGCTGCCTGTGTGTGCGCGCGTGTGTGTGTGTGTGTGTGTGTGCGCGCGCGCGCTGGGCCCACGGAACTCGGGAGCCGTCCGTGGGCGCCGGTGTTTTATCCATTGAGAAATTTTGCTGTCATTTATCTGTCCTAAGGAGAAGGGAATTGTGCTGACTTAAACAAGAATCACTGCATGGTTTGATTTTTATGGCCCCTGAGAGCTCTCTCTGTGGCACTTTCTCACCTGGTCTCCGTGATACGGGAAGATTAAAGTGCCAGGAACTGAAAAGAGGTACCGGAGCTCGCTGGTGGGCGCTCCCTGAGTTCAGCAGACACAGAAGCAGTCTCCCAAGTACCTGCCGGGAACTCTCTAAATATCTACTCTGAAGTTCTTTTATTGTAACAGAATGGATTTTGGTTTCAGGGTTTTGTTGTGCCTGTTGCGTAAAATGAGTTCTTTGAGCCGCAGGACCAGCGCAGGGGGTGACCTTCTTCCAGCCGCAAACCCGGAGCCTTGCTCTCCCCGGCAGGTGTCGTGAGTTTTGAGAGGGCCTGCAGGGACAAGTCTTGTCGTGTCAGGGCGGCTCATTGTTCTTTATTAGAAGAGCTCGCGTGCATTAGAACTGTCACATTTTGTTTCATGTTTTAAAAACTCACCTGAATGAAGAGAAAAATCCATACTTCCCTACATTGATAGCTCGGAGTATCATGCATGCAATTAGCTTTTTCTCTTTTTTTTTTTTTTGGCCATGCCACGAGGCTTGCAGGATCTTAGTTCCCCGATCAGGGATTGAACCTTGGCCCCCAGCAGTGAAAGTGCGGAGTCCTAACCACTGGACCGCCAGGGAGTTCCCATAATTAGCTTTTTAATGTCCATTCCATCATATCTTTTAAGTTTTATATTCAGTTAAAAATCCAACTTTTAAAAAGGTCTGTTAAGAGCTTGTATGTAGGTTTATTTAAAATAATGTCTATTTTAATGCACAGTTTCACCAGAAAACATCTTTTCTAAAAATACTTCAAACTTCTAAGTCACAAATTCATCCTGCTTTGATAATTAGTAAGTATAGTTTCCTTTGTGTTTTAATATTTGGTAGAAAGCGTAGACAAGTGTGAACTGAAACTTCTTGATACATATGATTAAGTATATTGCATAATGGGGCTCTTGACTGTTGATGTCACCGGGATGACCTCCTTCCCCTTTCCGAATGAAGAACTGTTGCTTAGGAAGTTTGAAAAAATGTTTTATACTGATTAATGTTACCCTCGCTTGTGGGAGTTTGCCAGTTACCCAGGTTGGCGACCTAATTTTTCACTAGATTTGAGGTCAAAATGTTTTGGGTCCATAATTTTGAATTTATATTGTTAGATCCATCCCAGGCTGTATTAGTCCTTCCTCCTCTCTGCGTCCGGAAGACTTGACTATGTGCATGTCCAGCACATGCTTCTACTGGAGCATTGGTTCTGCTGTGTTGTGATTATTTTCACACCTGTGTCTTCCTTATGTTACAGCCTACCTCGTGCCTCACATACAGTAAGTGCTCAGCACGTACACGAAGAGACGTCCGGTGGTCCCTAACTGAACACGCACGTCAGCTGTTCAGAAACGTACATACTGGTCTCTAGAGTCTGTGACTCCGTTTCTGGGATGGAGCCTCGGTCTTTCTTTTTTTCCTTTACATTTTCACAGGTGATTATGTATCACTGGTTAAGAAGCATAAAAATACTGGATTCAAGAAAATCGAGCCAAGAGAAATTAGAAAGTGATTTCTATTAAACAGTTTAACAAAGAATGTATTGACTTGTTTCTCTAGATGGCAGTTTCTTTCATACGGAAGTGAGTGTGTCATAATTTGAAGCATATTCACTTGCTTACCAAGTGCTGGAGAGAAAGTGTGGTTCAGGTGTGGACCTCACCGTGCCGCCGGCCCATGGCAAGCTCGGCGGGCACGTGCTGTGAGTCAGCAGACCCAGTTGCAGATCTGGCTCTGCACCATCACTAGCTGTGTGACCTCGAGCACAGTAGTTAACTTCTCTGTGCTTTGGACTCCACATCTGTGAAAGGAAATCATCATAGTGTCTGCCTATTAAAGTTGTCACGATAGTTTATAGTTACCTGCAAGGTGCACTACAGGTGCTCGTTAAATGAAACGCTTATTTGACGGTTTGTGTCAGGTACCAAGGATTCAACAATAGATGAGGGCCGTGTAGCACTGAACGCATCGATAGTAACAGCTAACACTGAAAGCAGGCTGGTACCTTGTACCCAGCGCTCCCCTCGCTTTGGCTCACTTGATGCTCTGACGGTCCTTGATGCTTGTTTCCGTCTCACAGGTGCCTAAACCGAGGGGCGTGGTGGTTCCTTTGGGCCCGGGGTCACACAGTCAGCTAGTGGCGGAGTCTGTCGGAGACTGAGATCTCTCGTCTCAGGCAGGCGTGCTCCCACAGCTGCACCTGTTTTAGAGACTGGAGTGTCTCCAGGTGGGAGTGTTTTGAAGGGATCAGCCACTCGTTCCTCTACGGGACCCCTGGAGAGAGGTTGGCGTGAGTCTGGCGTGAGTGCCGACGAGGAGCAGCTCCTGGTGGTGCAGGTTCTGGCTTTCGGGAGGGACACCCCTCAAACTACTGCAGACATCCTAGCTAATGTGAGATGGTGGTTGTCTTTTATAGAGTTGAGAACTAATTTCTGACTATTAGCATACGTGTTTCTCTTACAGTTTTTTGTTGTAATGCTCTTGTAGACATTCTTCTCTTGACCAAAATTGGCTCTGGTTTCTTGTTTTAATAGTGGAAAATTTGGGGGTGTCTAGTGCTGCCGTTGCTTTTTGTTTTGTTTTGTGTTTCTGGGGTTTTTTTGGCCGCGCCTTTCGGCATGTGGGATTTTGGTTCCCCGACTAGGGATTGAACCCGCGCCCCCTGCAGTGGAAGCGCGGAGTCCTAACCACTGGACCGCCAGATAAGTCCCTGATGCTTATTTTAAGTTTGTTTTAGTAATACTACTTTGTTGTCCTTTGAAAGCTCAGACCTTCAGCATGTTTACTAAATGAAAAAATTGACTGAGAAGTTATTCATGAAGTGTTTTCTAGTTAAGTGCTTTGAGTCAGTAGAACGTTTTTTGGTGACTTAGGGACCTGTTTTATAGGAGGGTGGCTTGGTAGGAGCTGACCTGTGCGGGCCCCTGTGGGAGGTGGCCACCTGACCTGCTTTTCCGTGGCACGTGTGGCAGCATGTGGCTCCAGCGCCCGTGCCGGTGAGGGCAGCTCAGGCCTGGCGGCGCCCACGTGCACTGTGAGTTGGTCGGTGTCCGGTGTTTCTCTGGCCTCAGCGCCCAGGCTTTTGCTTCTGCTGCCGAACCTGCGTTTGCCTGGCTGGCATCTCTGTAGCTCTTGTGCACTTACTCCATCGCTCTCAGAGACATGTCTTTAAACACCTTCACTGTAGGACTTCCCCGGTGGCGCAGTGGTTAAGAATCTGCCTGCCAATGCAGGGGACACGGGTTCGAGCCCTGGTCCGGGAAGATCCCACATGCCGCGGAGCAACTAAGCCCGTGCGCCACAACTACTGAGCCCATGAGCCACAACTACTGAAGCCCGCACGCCTAGAGCCCCTGCTCCGCAACAAGAGAAGCCACCGCAATGAGAAGCCCGCGCACCACAAACAAGAGTAGCCCCCGCTCACCGCAGCTAGAGAAAGCCTGTGCGCAGCAATGAAGACCCAACGCAGCCAAAAAAATAAAAATATATAAATTAATTAATTAAAAAAAAAACTTCACTGTGTCAAAAATGAGTTGTGGGATTTTCTCTAGGTTTTTAAAAGGAACGTTCATTCATTGGAAAGGACTTTAGTGGAATCTTGCCGCAGTATTCGGGGGGGGGGGCGGGGTTAAAATTTGTGAAGCACAACAGGCAAAATTTTCATTGTCTGCCCTAGTTTGCTTCATTTGTAGCAGTTTTTCTTTATGAACGCAGATTTTGCTGTTTCCTTTACCTGAGGCTTACAGGAGGGTATGCAGGGTTTCTGTCTATACTGTTCGCTTTAGGCTTAAGTAGTAGTTGCTCTGAAGGTTTTATTTGGTGATGGTCCCAAGGGTGAAGTGAACTGGGTTCACTGGAGTCATTTTACCACGTTAGCGACAGGGACTTCAGAATGAAAGCTAGTTGGCTGTCCTCGGAGCGTGCTGCCTGGGTCACATGTACCCTTAGAGCCGTCATAGCCAGATGTGCTGCTGCTTGATGAAGGGCGCGCAGGGATCTTACCTGCAGAAACAAGGAGGTGTGTTTCTGGGAGTGTGGCAGTGACCGGTGCTGGTTGGTGGTTGCTTGGCTTCAGGATGGTCAGGACACCTGCCCGTCTGTGAAAGAACCCTGTGCTAAGGTGTGTGGCTGTCACTTACCTTCTCTGACTCAGATCGGAGTGCATTTGCTGCTAAGCTGCCTGCTCGGGGTTTCGGGGTGTGGCCCTGGCCCTGAGAACTAGCTCAGAGCGGTGGCCACTCCCAGGTTGGAGGACCTGTGACAGCTGCCTTCCGCCCCTTCCCTCAGGCACTTGGCTTCTGTACCTACAGAGGCAGAGTGATGTCCTAAGGTCACACAGCCAAGTCCAGGTCCAGTGGAATTACTGTATTTTGAGGACCTTCTGGAAATGGGCAGAGAGCTCTGGTCTTTGAGTCTGTGGCTTTTCTTGCCACGTCGCCAGTCCAAGAGAGGCAAAAGCAGAGCCGACTCTGAGTAGCAGTTTGGGTCCACAGGGTTTCTGTAGAAGGTCAGCGTTTAGTTTACGTTGCGCCCTGCCTTCAGGACCCCACCCCCCGCCCCCGAGATCCTCTGAGGAAGGAGCGTGGGCAGCCTGGGCCCGGGGTGACTCCGAAATTGACCTGTGCCTTCCCGGTACGTATTTTGAAGAAAAGCATTGAAGAGCTAATGACAGCTTGGCAAACTGATGGGATGGGTTTAGAGAGAACATTTTCAGACCAGTCTGCAGGAGGGACAGAAGCCCAGCTGAGCCCCACCTGTGGGATCTGTGTCTCTAGTTCTTCGGCGATTTAAGTAGCTTTCCTGATAACAGCTGTATTGCCGCAGCTGTAGACAGCCAAAATTTTCTAAAAGGTGTTTGGTCATTTCTGTCTTTCTTGGAGTTAGCAGGCCTCGTGCATGGTGCGTCAGCTGTGTTTGTGGTGAAAGATGGCAATGGGACAGCTTGTATCATGGCCAACTTCTCTGCTGCCTTCTTGACCAGCTACGACACCAAGAACGGTTCTAAGGTAGGAAACACCAGGGCCCTTCATGCCTTGCTTGTGTGTGTGTGATAATTTAACCTGCCTTGACAGTCTTACATGTGTGTGTTTCTTGTATGTTATATACTGCTGTGTCTCATAAGCTGTTAGTACCTGTAATAGTCTATGCACTTTATATACTGAAATGCAGTCATATTATACAAACCATTTTGTGCTCACTATTTTATTGTGAGCATTTTTCCAGTTTTCTTCTTGATTATCTTTTGTAATCACAATGTAGTACTTCATTATGTTAATCACGCTAATTTACTAACCCATCCCCTGTAACTGAGTTTTCTTATATTCTTTTTATGCCCGGTGTACAGCTCTGTGAATACAACTTTTTTGATCTGTCAAATCCGCTTTAGGTAAACTGTTAACGCTCCAAGAATCGTGTGTAAACAGGTGCTCGAGGTGCAGTGCCACTGTACTAGTTTGATTAGAATGCCCCTTTTGGTTTTGTTAAAACAGCTTTGCGCCTCGGCAGGATGAGAAAGGCTTTTTGCATTTACCAGATCCCTAACAAATACGCAGCATTTCTTTGTTACATCTTCCTCCGTGAATTACCTGTTAGTGGACCTTTCACTTTCTCTTTCCATTTAACATTTGTTCTTGTAAACATACTCTTATATTTTGTTTTCAGTGCTTTGTTGAAGCAGTGTTTTTCCTTACCCGTCTCCACATCCAAGGCACCATATCTGTTTTCTGGCACTTGGAGGGCAGTGGGGGCCCAGGACTGCTGGGAGGACGAGTGGCTTCTTCAGAGCCCTCTGGACGTGCCAGCTGCCTGGCCTCCTCAGTACATTGGCCCTGTCTTGATATAAATGTGGTCTCTATCAGAGCAGAAGAAAGCAGGGAAAGCTTCATTCCACAGAAATGTCTCCAATTGTAAAGACTTGTCCAAGCACATCTTATTTGTTTAAAAAAATTTTTTTAATTATTTTTTTAATGTGGACCATTTTTAAAGTCTTTATTGAATTTGTTACAATATTGCTTCTGTTTTATGTTTTGGTTTTTTGGCCACAAGGCATGTGGGATTTTAGCTCCCCAACCAGGGATTGAACCCGCACTCCCTGCATTGGAAGGTGAAGTCTTTAACCACTGGACCACCAGGGAAGTCCCCTAGGCACCTTTTATTCTAATTTCTACTTCACTTCTTTTTGTTTGGATTTTTAAAAACATTGTTTCATTATATACTAATCGCGTTACACAAATGGGAACATCCGTTTGCTGTAGTGTGCCTTCCCACTTCACACAGTGTGTCTTTGTCACAGGCGTGGTCTGTCCATCAGGACAGTGCTAGGACAGCTTCCCACGGGTCCTTCACCCAGTCCGGTTCATCGAGATGAGCTTTGGTGGTTTTGTGGTTGTTTGTTTTGCTTATAATAGTTAATTCAGACAATTCTGCAGTAAACTCCCTCTTCTCTTTGTTTAGAGAGACATATTCTTTAAATAAACTTTTCCATGGCAAACATGAGGTAATGGCTTTT
The DNA here is from genome assembly GCF_028023285.1 of Balaenoptera ricei. Taxonomy (NCBI): domain Eukaryota; kingdom Metazoa; phylum Chordata; class Mammalia; order Artiodactyla; family Balaenopteridae; genus Balaenoptera; species Balaenoptera ricei. The sequence continues at coordinate 83,536,883 of NC_082656.1, forward strand.
TTCAGATAAAAGTATCAGCTCATCCTGAAGCCCAACGTGAATTATTTCACTTTACTGAGATAACTGTAGTTTTAATTCTCTTGTAAATTAAAATCATATTAATGAAGAACAGTTTTAAATTAGTGAATAATTAGGTCATCCTTGCCTTGCACTTGAGTTACTTTCTGGTCTATTACTTGACGTGTAATACTGACTTTCATGTTTTTTGTTTTTATTGAAAATGAATGCATTAATAGTGACATCTGAGATGGAGCTGGGGTCGGGGCATATGTCAGATCTTTGGTGTTTCTGAACCCCTTTAGTAACCTACACCCTAACTGGGTTCTACTGTCATCATGTTTGTTCCAGAGCGTGACCTTTGAGCTGCCGGCCAGTGCAGAAGTATTAAATAGCAGCTCTTGTGGCAAAGGAAATGCTTCTGACTCCAGTCTCGTGATCGCTTTTGGAAGAGGCCATACGCTGACCCTCAGTTTCACAAGAAATGCAACACGTTACAGTGTCCAGCTGATGCGTTTTGTTTATAACTTGTCAGATACAGGGATTTTCCCCAATTCGAGCTCCAAGGGTAAGAACCAATATGGACCAATTATGGGGTGGAGAAAACTGCGTCGGGGGAGTATCTAAAATTGCTTCTAACTAAGCACTTCCAGGAGTTAAAGATCGATTTTTTTTTTTCGTGTAGAAACCAAGACTGTGGAATCCGTAACCGACATCAGGGCAGACATAAATAAAAAGTACAGGTGTGTGAGCAGCAAGCAGATCGACCTGCGCAACGTGACCGTCACGCTCCGTGACGCCACCATTCAGGCCTACCTCGCCAACGACAGCTTCAGCACGGAGGGTGAGGACTGCCCCCGGCCCCGCCCCCATGGGTGCCCGGGAGACCTGCGCGTCTTCGGAGAGCTGCCCCCGGCCCCTCTGTCTTTAGAGAAGTTTACCTCTTTCGGTGAGGGTGGATTAAAACAGGCTAAAGGGGCAAAGCAGTTCACACCCTCTCTCTTCCCTTGTTACAGAGCTGATGGGGTCAGGGTCGTAGGCTCTCCTTCAGCTCAAGCCGCTGTCTCTCCCCAGAGACCTCGCCTAACCTCATTCCAGCTCAGGCAGGCCCGGGGCAGGGGTGGGAGCGACCAGGGGGGCCTTTCAGGGAGACCACGGCCCCAGGGTGCACCCACCAGCCCAGCCCTGTGGTCTCGGGTGAGGTAGTCGACCTCTTACTTCCTCACCTGTGCAGTGAGGGCGCTCACCTGTCTGCGGAGGGCGTGCGGACGCGCAGGACGTCCTGCCGAGCGCTGCTCTGGACGCCAGCCGGAGCCTGTGGTGGAGCGCGTCGTCTTCTGACTGCGATGCCCCACGTCCTGCCCGCCAGCTCGCTGTCATTTCCTGGGGGGAGGAGGTGTCCCCACTGTTGTTCCCCGCGTTTACGCCTTGCCCCGCAGCCTTCCCTGGCGGCTCGGAAGCAGCTGGGGTGCCTGCTGACCCCACGGCCCTCCATGCGGCCAGCGGCGGCCCCGGGCTGGCAAGGGCCTCTGGGCTCTGCACAGCCAACAACTAAAAATGGTGTTTTTGCTGATAGATTAACGTTAAAAAATAACGTTTCACAACACATGAAAATGATATAAAATTAAGTTTTACTGGTCATAAGCAACATTTTATTGGGACACAGCCATGATCACTCACTCAGCCGTTCCTGTGGCTGCTCTCTCACTCTCACATGGCAGAGCCAGGTTGGGACGGGCGCTACGGCCACCTGGCCAGTGGGGCTCCCGTGTCCGGCAGGATCGGATGCCAGCCCCGGGCCCACCAGAGGACTGAGGTGTATTCGTCTTTTCATCTTTCATGTTTGATGCGTGGATTCTTGTCAGCTCTTCTGAGAGAGTTAGAAGTTCAAAACAGAAATTGCTTTTCAGTGAAGTTTATCACACGTCTCACCTCCTGCCCAGTCTGGCCTTACTCACTTTTTCATTCCTTGGGAACCTGAGTCTCACTCCCAGTCTAGCTTAGGTGCGGGCCGTGCTAAAACGTCTCTTTCCACTTGAAACTTCGTCAGTGCAACGTGCAGGTTTATCTGAGTATCTGCAGCTGCCGGGAGACCATCAGGGCCTTCGGGGCGCATGAGCTTCTGCGAACCGTGCGAAGGGCACTGGGAGGGTGCACAGCCCCGCCCCCCTCCTCCCCTGCCACGACCCCTGGGCTCCCCGCCTCGCAGAGGCCTTCCCGGGGGAGCACGCGCGTCCCCGAGTGATCCTCTCGGGTTGTGAGCCCTCTGTGGGAGGGACTTTGGTGTCTGTCGTAGGTGTCAGGCTGGTTAACACAAGTAGAAGGGAGAGGGCTGTCACCCACACACATTCTAAACTCCTGAGGTTTTCTGACTGGCGGTTAGTAAGAGCTTCACGGAGACAGCAGGTCATACGTTACAATGGCTGTCGGGTCGGGTAGACAAGGACTTGGAGACCGGCCTGTTCTCTCGTTTGTCTCTTAACGTGGTTTGTGCATTTAATCATTTGTGTCCTGTGACAATTGATAAGTAACTGATAAAACTGCTTTTAAAAGTGCCAGTGTCCCAACGTCTACCTGCAGCTTAGCTCCAGGAGGGAGGCGGCAGTGCCAGCCGGTGCCCCCGGGGCCAGGCATCTCGGGGGCGCTCACCCAGCTGAGCCCACCTCCCAGAGCTTGGGTTTTGTTTCTCTTTTTTGCCCTCTTTATTCTCTAGAATAAAGCACTTCCCTCTACAAGTTGTGTGAAGGCCAGCGGGGCGAGGTGACCCTCAGGGTGGGCTAAGTTACCCGAGTCCCGGTCCTCTGGGGTGGACGTGGCGTCCGCAGCCGGAAAGGAGTGAAAGCTGGACTTGAGCTTCGGGTGGTGGACAGGTTCCCGCCGCTTCCCGAGCGGCTCCCACCCCGGAGGTTTGGGCCGGCTCGCGTGGCTCGGCCTGGGGGGCCCGTGGGAAGGGTCGGGGTTGGATGGAGGTCGTGTGACCGTTAGCGCTGAGCTTGCGCACTGGCCAAGGAAACGAGGTGCTAAGAGGAAGGGCCTGGGCTGGGGGTGCCCGATGCCCTGGGGTTCGGCGCGTTCGTCAGCCTTCAGAGAAGGCGTGTCTGGCGTGTCAGCCCCTGTGGAACACGTACAGTTACTTTTCAGCTTTTGCCTCAGTCAGCTTTGATTTTGAATATAAATTTTTGTCGTAAGCAGTCATGGTGGGTCAGATTCTGAGGGACGGGGTCGTATGCACACCCTCAGTGTGTCCTCCGGGGGCGCCCTGTGCCCTCCCCTGTCGGACCTGTGCGTCCGGGGCCGCCCCCATCTCCTGGATTGCGTCTCTTGCCGCGGGGCTCCCACTCTCCCCGTCGCTGGGCCCTCCACCCACCCCGGATGAGCACCCACAGCAGTTGGCTGACCGCGGGCACGGAGTCTCGGCTCCATCCTTGACCAGTAGGGCCGTCTGGTGCCCGTCCTTCCCGGGGCCGCTGCCGTCCTCCTGGGGGCGGCACGCCGACGGTCCGGGCTGGCGATGGTGTGTGTCCGGCGTCTGTCCCCTCGGAGCCCAGGCACTCCGGGCCGCTCTGCTACTGTCTCTGGGACCATTTCCAGCCCGGCGCCCGGCACAGGAGCTCGGAGAACACATATGTGAATTGTTGCCGTTGCAAGTGGCCTGGGTCCCCAAAGCACGGGATGGAGTTGAGGTTTTGTTCTGACCTCACGGGGGGAAGGTTTGTCCTGCAAGGGAGGGTGTCTTTGCGGACGAGGGGCCACCCGAGGCCGAGGTGGAAGGGTGTCCAGTGGGAGCTGCATGCGGAGGCGGGGGGTCGGGCCCCCAGCGGGCCCAGGTCGAGTGTCGCCGAGGTGACCTGCTCCCGTCCAGGGTTCCAGAGCAGCGTTAGTTAGCCCGCGTCTCCCTGGAGGCCTGGAGGTCGTGTTCTGCGGGGCAGGGATCCTTGAGAATGTCAGCTGGGGCCCAGGGTGGGCTCGGGCTCCGGAGTTCCTGGAGGTCCTGAGGCGGCGGCGGCACGACTCACCCCCACCGTCCCCACAGAGACGCACTGCGAGCAAGACGGGCCCTCGCCGCCCAGCCCGACGGCACCACCCCAGCCCTCGCCCACCCCGGTGCCCGCGAGCCCCTCGGTGTCCAGGTACAACGTGAGCGGCACCAACGGGACCTGCCTGCTGGCCAGCATGGGGCTGCAGCTGAATGTCACCTACAGGACGAGGGACAACACGGTAGGCTGGCCGGAGCCCCTCTCCCCGCCCTGGGCCTTGTGGACTGGGCGTCCCGGGGTGGGTCGCGGGTGCTGTGGGTCCTGAGCTGCTCGGCCGGACCCCCGTCCCACCTGGGCCGCTGTCGCTGCAATGGCAGGGTTGAGTCTCCTGATGCAGGCTGTTCTGCGGCCCCAAAGCCTCAAGCGTGTGTTGTCACCACAGGCCGGGTGTGCTGGCCTGGGAGGTGGGGGGATTTTCTTGGACGCTTTACTGCTCGGACACTCGGGTTGTCTTTCTACTCTTCCCTTGAGATGATGTTTCTCCCTGAGGGTGAGAGTCTGGGGATGGAGACGGGGCCGGCCCCGCTGCGGGGACGTGAAAGCAGGAGAAAGCAGCCGGAAGTACCAGGAGGACCGTCTGGCATCCCGAAATCTGCCCGTGTGAACTTGTCATGTTTTCTTCTGGTTTGGGTTCACGTGAACATGGCCTTGAAGCCGCTGCTTTCGGGCTGCCTCTGTCCCCTCAGGAGCACGGGCCCCGGGGGAGGGGAAGCTGACCTCTCGGCTCTCCTCACTAGACGGTGACCAGGGAGTTCAACATCGACCCCAGCAAGACCACCTTCGGGGGGAACTGCACAGCCCGGCTGGTGACCCTGGCGCTCCGCAGCGGGAACCTGCTCCTGGTGCTGCAGTTCGCGATGGTGAGGGCCCGCCGCCCTGCTCGGCCCGCCTCCCGGACCCTCGGCCCACCCTCGTCTGTCAGCAGACGCCTCGCGCTTATCCCGCAGGCAGGGCAGGGGCGACCCGGGGCCTCGGCTGCCGTCCTCCGCCCTTCGTACCTGCGTGGGAAGGGCCGCGTGTGCAGGTAGCAAGAGAGTAAGGGGGGCGCGGAAGAGCCCCTGCTGGGTGTGTGTGGGGTGCGCTCTGCAGGTGAGCTGCTGGGCCTCTCCTGATCAAGTGCAGCTTTCCTAGGAAGTCAAACGTTGTCTTTTCTGGAACGTAGCTCCTTCAGTCCCCATCTTAGCAGAGTCTGATTCTGTAACGAGGTCTGTAAGGAGCTGATCAGAATTCATGTTCCCGAGACGACAGGCTGCCTTTTATGGGCTGGGCGCTCTGCAGTTTCCTTCTGAAGCTACGGGCGCGGGAGGTCACCTGTATCACCGGTGCCCCCCCGAGCCTGATGGTGACCGTGTGATTGTCGTCTTCTCCCTAGAATGCAAGTTCCAGCCGGGTTTTCCTGCAGGGAGTCCAGCTGACTATGACTCTGCCCGATGCCAGAGGTAAGACTCCTCCCCCCCCAACCGGCATGCCCGTGCGGGTGCCCCAGGGCACTCACCCCCGCTGCCCTTGCAGACCCCACCTTCAAGGCCGCCAATAACTCGCTGAGGGCGCTGCAGGCCGCCGCCGGGAACTCCTACAAGTGCAATGCCGAGGAGCGCGTGCAGGTCACCGAGGCCGCCTTCCTCAACATATTCAGAGTGTGGGTCCAGGCCTTCCGCGTGGACGGGGACAAGTTTGGGCCCGGTGAGTAGGCGAGGGCGTGGTCCGTGTAGCTAACGGCTGGGGGACCCCTTTCAAGTCCGGGCGATTTTAGCGCCAGTTCCCCTACCCGCGCCACCTGGCCTCTGCACGCCCCAGCCCGTCTGCGCATGTGCTCACGCCACCCTTTGAGCAGAGAGCTGGCGGGGCCCTCGCCCACGGGCGCGTGCGGGCACCGGCCTGCGGCGTGGCGGCAGTGGCCGCAGGCGGCGGGCGGAGGTGGGCAGCGGGCCGTCTGTCTCCACAGTGGAGGAGTGCCAGCTGGACGAGAACAGCATGCTGATCCCCATCGCGGTGGGCGGCGCCCTGGCGGGGCTGGTCCTCATCGTCCTCATCGCCTACCTCATCGGCCGCAAGAGGAGCCACGCCGGCTACCAGACCATCTAGCCGGCCGCCCGCGCCTGCCGAGGGCCAGCAGCCGCTGCACGGCCTCTGGCCGTCTCCCCGGGCTTAGATTGCTGTTGAGGGGGGCACCCTTTCTTGCAAACTGGTTTTCAAATCTGCTTCGTCCAATGTGAAGTTCATCCGGCCACATTTACTATGCACAAAAGAGTAACTATGGAAATGACGGTGTTAATTTTGCTAACTGGGTTAAATATTTTGCTGACGGGTTAAACGTTAATATTTACCAAAGTAGGACTCTAAGGTGGGTGGGGGGTAAGAGAGCTTTTCTAAACGGGCACTGGCTCCGCTGTCATTTGGCTTTTTAAGATTCCGGTGTTTGGTCTCTTCACTCTTTACTCAGACGTGAGCCTTACAAAGGGAGAGTCTCTGGTCTTAATGCTTTGATGAAGGCTGGTAGCTGTGAGCCTGACACGAAGAAATCAGTAGGAACGAGGGTCGTAGGGCAGGCGTGAGAAGATGCAGACCTGGGATGCTTAAATTAAGCTTTAGAAGCCAGGGCGGGCCCGGCCCCTAGAGCATCAGGGCTCCTGGGCGCCGGGTCCTGGGGCTTTCCACGCTCTGCCACTTGAGAGCTGGCACTTTTTAAAATAGAAAAACGGGCGTTATTTTTATTTACTTTCTTGTAAAGTGATTTTCCGTCTTCTGTTGGAGGTTTGGGGTGAGCCTTTGTCTGCACTGTGTACAATAATTGTTTCACTGATTCATCGCTTACAGCTCGGTGGGCTGTGTGCTGAGGATCGTCCCCTCCTGGGACGCGTTGCCGTAACGATGCTAATAAAACGTCTCTTTGTCTGTCTGGACCTCATGCTTTTGTCGGCTCCCGGCGAGAGGTCGCGATGGGCGTGCGGTGGGCAGGGTGTGCCTGGGGGGCTACTGTGTGTGTAGCTGGTCCTCTGGGTGGCGACTTGAGCAAAGGCCAGTCTTCAGCTGTAATGGTACAGCACGTGGAGCCCTGTGGCTCTGGGGACAGATCACCCCATGCAAGATAGGCCCTTACCTGGTCCCCCGGGTCAGCGGCCGCCAAGGGGGAGCTTGGGCCCCAGCTAGTAGAGGCCCGCGCCCTCGGAGGACCCACAGGCCTTGCTGAGGCCGAGGGCAGCCTGCCTGCGGGTGGAGCCGTGCGGCCCGTACTCTGCAGCCGTCCCTTCAGACCAGGCTCGGCGGAGCAGGGCCCGCGAGGGACGCTGAGGGGGGGTAGGACGCGGCCACCCAGCAGCAGCCCAGCCGTAAGTGGCATGAGCTGCGTCACTGTCCCCCACGTCCATCTCTGCTTCTCTGCGGTGTGGGCGGTACAGGCCTGAGCCCGAGCGGAGACACCAGCAGCTGGCCTGTCCTGCGGGGTCAGGTCTTGGCAGGCGTGGTGGGATTTGTAGCATCACACAGGGTAGGAACACGTTAAGCTAAATACCCAGCGTGGAGGTGGTGCATCTGCCTTCACAGAGCCCCGGGCAGTGACGCGCCCCAGGCCCTGGCAGTGCAGCTGGTCGGCTCCCACGGAGGGGAACCCGTCGCGTGGTTCCTTCCAGGAAAAGGCCACCTGTCCCCGTGTGTCCTGTGCAGGACAGCCTGCCTAGGCTGTGGGTTTCTCAGCCAGAGGGAGGCAGATGGGGTCAGGGTGGAGGTCCAGGGCCTCCAGCCCCGAGAGGAGGGGTCTCGCTGGGGCGTCTTCTCCCTCCAGGGGTCCGGGATGACGCAGCCCAGATCTGACTTGCAGTCCTTAAATCTTACACACGTACATCTGGTTTATTCTTCACGTAACACGATAATTTAAAAAAATCATTGGAGAAACTTACCTTCTACGGTGAGGTCACGTGCGCACCCCCCCCCCCCCCCGGAGGCCACTGCTCTCCTGCAGGAAGGACCGTGAGTACTGGCACCAGCGACACTGATGCACGTCACTGCTGGGGGTTAGTTTCCAGTGGCTGGTGAGCCGATGCAGACTCACAGGTGCCGACGGAATAAACACAATCGCACACGTCACGTTGTATGTATTATGTGTCTCAGGTAAAAATATATATTTAGAAACACGAAGAGCTAGACTTGAAGAGCTATGTTACAGAATGACAATTAAATCGCTCCCGGCTGGAGTGTGGAGGCGGCGTGTGTCGTGTGTCGGCAGCACAAGGCGGGTGGCGGCCCGATGCCCCACAGGCCGTGTCAGCCCTGCGCCAGCAGCCGGGCCCGGCAACGCTCCCTCAGCCTGGCGACGCCGGCCCTGGACAGGCTCCCAGGCTCCGAGAAGATTTTCTGGAACAGAAGGGGATTAGTTTAGACCCCGCAATGCGTTTCCCCTTCCTGCCCCTGGTAAAGGCTGGGCTGAGGCCCGTTGGTCAGTGAGCGAAGGAAGGTCACCTGTTTCCATCACTTTTTAAAACCGAAAGGATGTTAGTGACAGAATAACTCAACCATCAGCACAGACACTGCCCGAAGAGGCTGCGGCTTCCCCACGCGGCCAGCCGGGGCGCCGGGAACGCACAGCCCCTTTGACCTTCACCCCAGGAGGGCAGGGGCGCGGGGACCCCGGGGCGGTGGGGGGGGGGGCGGCCGGAGTTTGGCGCAGAGAAGGGTTTACTGTGGGGCCGAGCAAGGAGAACAGGTGGCTCATGCCCCCAAAAGGCCCAAACTCCCGGAAGGGTTTCAGCAAAGCATTTTCAAGACCAGATGAGGGAGGGGGTCCCAGGGTGTGTGATCAGCTCCGCGCAGTCCTTTGGTTGACGGGGAGGTCACAGGGTCACATTATCAATCCTCAGGCGCCAGAGAGGCTGGGGGCGACATTCCTTGGTGGTTTTAGCATCTGAAAAACTCAGGAAACGTGCATGAGATACGTTATCTGGGTACTTCAGAGGAGCCACAGCGGAGGAGATGGGGGAGGGGGCTGCCCTGGGAAGGCCCACAGGGTCCTGCTCCGTTACACTTGGGTCACGTTTCGTACTTTAAAAATTTTGAATCCAATCCATAAAATGTCTCAGATTCTTAAGTCTGAGGCTCTGAGCTCTTGGAATTAAAATTCGGTAACATCTTGTCCAATTTTCAATTCTTTTGGTGTTTCTCTGTTTTTGTGGTAAAACCTACATATTGGGTTGGCCAAAAAGTGCCTTCGGTTTTTAAGTAAAAATAAAAGACGTTTTTCATTTTCACCAAGAACTTTATTGAACAGCGTATTCACCCTTTTGTTCCACTGCCTTCTGCCATTTTCCAGGCAACTTCATAATTCCTTCTTCCCAAAACTTTTATCTTTCTGAGCAAAGAACTGTCCCAGGTGCCTCTTACAGTCTTTCAGGGAATTGAATTTTTTTCCATTAAGAGAATTTTGTAAAGACCAAAATAAATGGAAATCCGAAGATGCAACGTCTGGTGAATACCGAGGATGAATCAGAACTTACAAGCTGTAACAAGCTGTAACAGTTTTTGCCTGGTCATTAAAGAAACAGGCGGTCTTGCATTATCCTGATGGAAGATTATGTGTTTTCTGTTGACTAATTCTGGACGCTTTTCATCGAGTGCTGCTTTCAGTTGGTCTAACTGGGAGCAGTACTTGTTGGAATTAATCGTTTGGTTTTCTGGAAGGAGCTCATAATAGAGGACTCCCAATCCCACCCTATACACAGCATCACCTTCTTTGGATGAAGACTGGCCTTTGGAGTGGTTGGTGGTGGTTCATTTCACTTGCCCCACGATCTCTTCCGTTCCACATTATTGTACAGTATCCACTTTTCATCGCCCGTCACAATTTGTTTCAAAAACGGAACGTTTTCATTACGTTTCAGTAGAGAATTGCATGCGGAAATACGGTCAAGAAGGTTTTCTTCGCTTAACTTATGTGGAACCCAAAGTGATGAACATAACCAAGCTGGTGCAAATGATTTTCAACGTTTGATTTGGAGATTTCGACTACGTCTGCTATCTCCCGCATGGTATAACGTTGATTGTTCTCAGTTAATGTCTCGACTTGATCGCTCTCAACTTCAACTGGTCTACCCGACCGTGGAGCGTCGTCCAGCGAGAAATCTCCAGCACGAAACTTCGCAAACCACTTTTGGCACGTTCCAGCAGTCACAGCACCTTCTCCATACACTGAACAAATCTTTTTTTGCATTTTGGTTGCGTTTTTACCTTTACTGAAATAATACAGCACAATATGCTGAAAATGTTGCTTTTTTCCTTCCATCTTCAATATTAAAATGGCTACACAAAAATTCACCAATTTTGATGTCTTTTCTTAAAAGGATGCCGATATGACAGCCATCACAATACAATCTAACAAAATTGTTTTCTTTTAAATATGTCTTTATTGGAGTATAACTGCTTCACCATACTGCGCTAGCCTCTGTCGCACAACAAAATGAATCAGCCATATGCATACATACATCCCCATATCTCCTCTCTCTTGCATCTCCCTCCCACCCTCCCTATCCCACCCCTCTAGGTGGTCACAAAGCACCGAACTGATCTCCCTGTGCTATGCGGCTGCTTCCCACTAGCTATCTATTTTGCTTCCCACTAGCTATCCACTAGCTAGCTATCTATTGGTAATGTACGTATGTCCATGCCACTCTCTCACTTTGTCCCAGCTTCCCCTCCCCATCCCCCGCCTTGTCCTCAAGTCCATTCTCTCTGTCTACATCTTTATTCCTGCTCTGCCACTAGGTTCATCAACACCATTTTTTTTTTTTTTTTTAAGATTCCATATATATGCGTTAGCATACGGTATTTGTTTTTCTCTTTCTGACTTACTTCACTCTGTATGACAGACCCTAGGTCCATCCACCTCACTACAAATAATTCAATTTCATTCTTTTTATGGCTAATATTCCATTGTATATATGTGACACATCTTCTTTATCCATTCATCTGTCGATGGACATTTAGGTGGGTTCCATGTCCTGGCTATTGTAAATAGTGCTGCAATGAACATTGTGGTACATGTCTCTTTTTGAATTATGGTTTTCTCAGGGTATATGCCCAGTAGTGGAATTGCTGCATCACATGGTAGTTCTAGTTTTAGTTTTTTAAGGACCCTCCATACTGTTCTCCATAGTGACTGTATCAATTTACATTCCCACCAACAGTGCAGGAGGGTTCCCTTTTCTCCACACCCTCTCCAGCATTTATTGTTTCTAGATTTTTTGATGATGGCCATTCTGACTGGTGTGAGGTGATACCTCATTGTAGTTTTGATTTGCATTTCTCTAATAATTAGTGATGTTGAGCATCTTTTCATGTGCCTCTTGGCCATCTGTACGTCTTCTTTGGTGAAATGTCTATTTAGGACTTCTGCCCAATTTTTAATTGGGTTGTTTGTTTTTCTGAAATTGAGCTCCATGAGCTGTTTTTATATTTTGGAGATTAATCCTTTGTCCGTTGTTTCATTTGCAAATGTTTTCTCCCATTCTGAGGGTTGTCTTTTCGTCTTGTTTATGGTTTCCTTTGCTGTGCAAAAGCTTTTAAGTTTAATTCGGTCCCATTTGTTTATTTTTGGTTTTATTTCCATTACTCTAGGAGGTGGGTCAAAAAAGATCTTGCTGTGGTTTATGTCCAAGTGTGTTTTTCCTATGTTTTCCTCTAAGAGTTTTACAGTGTCTCGTCTTACATTTAGGTCTTTAATCCATTTGGAGTTTATTTTTGTGTATGGTGTTAGGGAGTGTTCTAATTTCATTCTTTTACATGTAGCTATCCAGTTTTCCCAGCACCACTTATTGAAGAGGCTGTCTTTTCTCCATTGTATGTTCTTGCCTCCTTTGTCATAAATTAGGTGCCCATATGTGGGTGGGTTTGTTGCTGGGCTTTCTATCCTGTACCATTTATCTATATTTCTGTTTTTGTGCCAGTACCATACTGTCTTGATTACTGTAGCTTTGTAGTATAGTCTGAAGTCAGGGATCCTGATTCCTCCAGCTCCGTTTTTCTTTCTCAAGATTGCTTTCGTTATTCAGGGTCTTTTGTGTTTCCATACGAATTGTAAAAATTTTTGTTCTAATTCTGTGAAGAATGCCATTGGTAATTTGATAGGGACTGCATTGAATCTGCAGATTGCTTTGGGTAGCATAGTCATTTTCACAATATTGATTCTTCCAATCCAAAAACACTGTATATTTCTCCATCTGTTTATGTCATCTTTGATTTCTTTCATCAGCATTTTATAAAGTTTTCTGAGTACAAGTCTTTCTCCTCCTTAGGTAGGTTTATTCCTAGGTATTTTATTCTTTTTGTTGCGATGGTAAATGGGATTGTTTCCTTAATTTCTCTTTCTGATTTTTCATTGTTAGTGTATAGGAATGCCAGAGATTTCTGTGCATTAATTTTGTATCCTGCAACCTTACCAAACTCATTGATTAGTTCTAGTAGTTTTCTGGTGGCATCTTTAGGATTCTCTATGTATAGTATCCTGTCATCTGCAAACAGTGACAGTTTTACTTCTTTTCCAATTTGTATTCCTTTTATTTCTTTCTCTTCTCTAATTGCTGTGGTTAGGACTTCCAAAACTCTGTTGAACAAAATTGTTTTGAATGAAGTTAAAGACAACGAAGTGCTACTAGAGCCATCTTATGGAGAAAACGACGAACCTTTTGGCCCACCCAATAATTTACATCCTAACCACTCCAGGTGTGTGGCTGGGTAGTGTAAGCTATGCTCACATGTTGGGCATCAGATCTCCAGAACCTTCTCATCTTCCCAAACCCAACTCTGTCCCCAGCACCCCCCTTCTGTCTCTATGAATCTGACTCCTCCAGGGGCCTCACATATGTGGAATCAGATAGTTTTTGTCCTTTTGTGACAAATTACTAAGCATAATGTCCTCCAGTTTCCTCCACGTGGTAGCAGGTATCAGGACCTTCCTTTGTAAGGCTGGATAAAATCCCACTGCATGGATGGACCACATTTTGTTTATCCATGCCTCTGTATGGGCATTCAGGTTGTTTCCATGCCTTGGCTATTGTGATGCTGCAATGAACGTGGGCGGGCTGGGGTCTCTTAGAGACCCTGATTTCATTTCCTTTGGATAAATGCCCAGCAGTGGGATTGCTGGATCATATGGTAGTTTTATTTTTAGTTTTTTGAGGACCTCCATACTGTTTTTCACAGTGCCTGCACCAATTTACATTCCCACCAACAATGTATGAATAGGGTTCCCTTTTCTCCACATCCTCACCAACATTTGTTATTTGTGGTCTTTTTGATGATAGCCATTCTGACAGGTGTGAGGCGATAGCTCATTGTGGTTTTGACTTGCATTTCCCTGATGACGAGTGATGTTGAGCATCTTTTCATGTACCTGTTGGCCATCTGTATGTCTTTTTTGGATAGGGTCTATTCAGGCCCTCTGCCCATTTAAAACTTTTTTTAAAACGTTTTGGCCACGCTGTGTGGCATGTGGGATCTTAGTTCCCTGACCAGGGATCAAACCTGTGCCCCCTGCATTAGAAGCGTGGAGTTTTAAGCACTGGACCGCCAGGGAAGTCCCTCTGCCCATTTTTCTTTTTCTTTTTTAAAAATTTATTTATTTATGGCTGTGTTGGGTCTTCGTTGTGGTGCACAGTCTTCTCTTGTTGTGGAGCATGGGCTCTAGGTGCGCGGGCTTCAGTAGTTGTGGTATGTGGGCTCAGTATTTGTGGCTCACAGGCTGTAGAGCACAGGCTCAGTAGTTGTGGCGCACGGGCTTAGTTACTCAGCGGCATGTGGGATCTTCCCGGACCAGGGCTCGAACCCATGTCCCCTGCATTGGCAGGTGGATTCTCAACCACTGTGCCACCAGGGAAGTCCGCTCTGCCCATTTTTAAATGTAATTCCTTGGCTCCTTGTTGAGCTGTGGTCTCTGTGTGTCTGGATGTTGACCCCTTAGCAGACGTGGTTTGCACAGTCTCTCCTGTTCCGTGAGTTCCCTCTTCACTCTGCTGCCAGTGTCCGTTGCTGCACGGAAGCCCTGATTCTGCTTTTGCCCTTCTTGTGTGGGCTCTTTTCGTTTTGACTGCCCGCAGCAGCTCGGAAGCCAGTCGGGGCCGTCGGTGACCAGACTAAGCAAGGAAGAAAGCAGATTTGAGAAGTGGAAGCAGGAAGGGACTCAGACTTGCTTCCGGTTACAGAGAAACTGCTTCACAACGAGGAGGAGAGAAGGTGCCTGGGGGGCGGGGTGGGAGCACCTGGGAGCAAGTGCCGAGCCGGCCCGATGACCTGAGAACAAACTCTTCAGATGGGTTCAGCTGTCCTCTTCCCATTGCGTTGCTCTCAGCTGCCAATGAGATCATGGCTTTCATTCTCAAGGAAATTCCAGATGCTATCACACAGGATTTCAGAGAGGTTTGACCTACGAACTGCAGTTTTGCTGAAATACATATACAACTTTGTAGAGACCCCTGAGGAAATAAGACCAGGGCCACCTCCCCGCCAGCGTCCCATGATGGCCGCACCTGTCGTCGGCAGACACATGTCTTTACGCAGTGGTTTTTCTGCCGTGTGGGGAGACCACCCCGCCGATCCCCTGTGTCCACTCAGCTCACAGGGCCCAGAATACCTTTGGGCCGGAACGCCGGCCACACCCGCCGTGGACACACGTCCGCTTGCAGCCATCACACAAGCAGGCCAGGCGCCTGCACTAACTGAGCACCTACTGTGTGCGGGTGCCCTGCTCCACACAGAATCGCACCACCTCGGAAGCATTAGCCCGAGTCCACGGGCCGGACGCCAAAGTTGCACTGTCCAGGAGGCCGAGCCTTGGGGACAGAGCAGGGCGTTGGCTGGGGCTGGGGCGCCCTTTGAGGACAAGAAAACGCCTGGGCCCAGTGACGCAGCTGCACCACCGCTGAGTGGAAGGCACCGAAGAGCTCTGAAATCTCCAGGTAAAGGGTGAATTGTACGGGGGCCTTCGTTCACTGAAACCAAACACCTAAACAGCCCTAGGCTGCAGGACCTCCTCGCCAGGGGCCTCGTACCCTGGGGGGCGGGGGAGGGGTCACGTCCTCAGTGCAGCTGTTTCAAGAGGGAAGGTGAGGAGCACCACGGGCCGGGCGTCTGGGTCAGCGCTCCCCCCTCCCAGGGTCACTCCAGGCCTGGGCTTCGCGCCCTCATCCCAGTCGTCCCCGTAAACCCCGCCCCCCCGCGCCTTCCCAGGGGATCCGAGTTGTCCACACGGCCTGCGCCAGGCCTGGGACCCAGCGGGGAGGGACAGACAGGCGTGACCCCACCAAGGCCGCAGAGAAGTCAACAGGCGTACGGCTGAACAGAAATGGGGGGCCCGGTGTAGACCGGGTCATCGGGAAAGCCTGGGATGGGGGCGGTCACCTCCCAGGCCCGGGAGAAACCAAGGTGTGGATCCAACGGGGCTCCCTGGGGGGCCCCAGGTGGCACCCGGCCCCACCCCTGGGCTGATGGCGCAGGAGGGGAGCAAGGGTGAGCACCCCCGGTCTGCCAGGCGCCCCGGGCTCCAGGAGAAGCTGGCCTGGAAGGGCTGGAGGCCCTCCCTGGGCTGTGTAGCGGGGAGCGCCGGGCAGACTGCGCAGGGAGGCCAGCAGGGCGCCGACACCCACCTGCATGAAGGTGTGGCATTCGGTCACGAAGCTCCCTCTGGTGATCTCCTTGAACTTCTCACAGATGTCAGGGACGCTGGTGGCTTCCAAGATCAAGGCCTGATGTTGCTTGATGAGGGTCAGCGCCACCCGGAAGATGATCTTGGAGCCCTCGTTGAACAGACAATCCCAGATGCGAAGCACGGTCTGCAGAGGAAGAGACAGCGGGTCAGCGCGTGGCCGCCTAGTTGGCCCCAGTCCGCGCCAGGCGCCCTCACCTCCACGGGCAGGACGTCCACAAACAGGCAGATGAACCAGCGCGACACGACCAGGGTCCACAGCAGGCCATGACTGTCCATCAGGGCCGCCACCGCCGGCAGCTTGGTCCTCACCAGCTCCCCGAGGACCTCCTGGTCCGTCTTCAGGCCCAGCATCGAGGGGCTGTAGTAATCTGCACGGGGACAGGGGAGAAGCGGGGACGTGGACCCCACAAACCGCAGCCCCTGACAACCACGACCCTCGTTCCCCCTGAGCCGTGAGAGGGGGGCCACGCCCAGAGACCCTTTCCAGAGGACGACCCAGGGCACGATCCCAGCCACAGGGATGCAGGAATTCCTGGGAACAATGCCCAGAGCGGGGCCCCGGGTCCCAGCGCTCCAGACAGCGGTGCCCCACCGGGCATCTGTCACAACCTGATGGAAAGCAGGGACGTTTGCAACCCACGATCAGGCAGCCAACAGTGGGTACAACCAAGTGTCCGTCAATGGATGGACGGGAAACCGAACGTGTGAGCGTCCTGGCCCCCCCCAAAGTGTCCTGGGCACCCCCCTAGCACAGAACACCACCCCTCTTGTGTCACGTGTCCTATTTTCCTCTCATGGAGAAGATGCAGGTGAACGTTACAGGACAGCATCAGACAGACCAATGCTTCCAACCGCGTGACTGTCTTTTGAATGGACATTTCCTTGCCAAGGAATTTTCTAGCTTAATGTGATGTATTATAATAAATCTTAATGCTTAAACTTTGCTATAAAAATAGGAATAAAATAAAATAATAAAACAGGGGGACTTCCCTGGTGGCGCAGTGGTTAAGAATCCACCTGCCAAGGCAGGGGACACGGGTTCAAGCCCTGTCCAGGAAGATCCCACATGCTGCGGAGCAACTAAGCCCGTGCGCCACAACTGCTGAGCCTGTGCTCTAGAGCCCACGAGCCACAACTACTGAGCCTGCAAGCCACTACTGAAGCCCGCGTGCCTAGAGCCGTGCTTCACAACAAGAGAAGCCACGGCAATGAGAAGCCCACGCACCGCAATGAAGAGTAGCCCCTGCTCGCCGCAACTAGAGAAAGCCCACGCGCAGCAATGAAGACCGAACACGGCCAAAAATAAATAAATAAAATAAATAAAAATTTTAAAAAATAATAAAATAAAATAGGAAAACTTGGTACGCGTTCTGTGCCCGCTGCCACACAGTTTGGTCATTCACCACAGCAAAGGGAAAGACGTTTTTGTTACTTAAGTATTTGGGTTAAAATAGAATCATTATGAGTATAGACACGACATCATGGTCACACCACTGGTTTTCAGAGCGCGTGCACACGCTAAACCGCGCCCAGTACTAAAGACCCCAGAAATCAGTTCCTAGAAGCCTGTTCAACTATAAATACCTGGGACTGAAACTTCCTTCTCTCCCATACCCTCCTCTCACTTCCGTTCCTAAACCCTAGCGCCGCTGGCTGTCCTGTCCTCTCAACTAGCAGCGCTCTGGCTCCGGTCCCGGGGGAGAGGGGCGGGCTCCGCTCCCCGTCCTGCAGGGCGCTGAGCCGTCTCAGGCGAGCGCGGTGGAGACAGCGGATTTGCGGAGCCGTGAGCACAGCACGGCCTCGTTCTCGGTTACAGACAGGCTTACGGCAGCTCCCAAAATAGTCAAGGTCACACCCCAAAACCGCCACAGGCCTGAGCCAGTCACAGGAGGGTCGCTGACACCCCCGTGCCCCGGTCTGCCGTGAGCCGCTGATGGCAAACTCCCAAGGGCCAGGCCCCGCCTGCAGCCCCCCTCAGCCTGGCCGGCCTGCGCAGACGCCAAGGACCCTCTCCCCGAGTCAGGCCTCTCCCGGGGTCGCCCCACTTTGCAAACAGCCCAACAGCTGTGTAAGCACGTGGAGAGGGGGAGCGCTGCTGCGGGGGCAGGTGGGCACAGGGAGCCCCAGGTACTGTCACCCCCAGAATGAGCCCTGCCCGCCCTTGTCTCGGCCACACCTTCTGGCTTCAGCGGGGCTGCTCCCGGGAGGGGCAATCGTCACCCGGCTCCCCTGTGTCTCAAGGGGAAACAGGTCAGACCAGCTCTCAGGACGCAAGTGTGTTCGTTCATTAATGGGCTGACTTATCACCAATGTGACATCCCGAGCTGGCCCAGCCCATCACACCTCCCGTCCCTTCTCTGCACCTCTGCAGGCTCAGCAGTCTGAGGGCAGATAGGGCAGGGGTTCCCCGGAGGAGGAGACCCAGACATAACTTTCTTGACGTAAAAGAAGCCATTTTAGGTCTGGGCCATCCTGTGATCTAAGCCCGGCCACGATGCCCTGTCCTTGCAGAAGAACGGGCCTGTTTGCATTGTAGTTTAGTTTGACTGAACCTAATAATTATCAGAAATGACATCTTATGGTCTTAAAAATAAGTCTGTGTAACGCACTACCCCCAGGGGGCCACACGGAGCCTTGATTTTCTGTTTCTCTAGGTCGGCCCTTACGGCCTCTGTTTATCTCGGTCCCGCTGCTGTCGCCACCAGGCTTTTAGGCTTTGTGCCCTGATGTTCCCCAAACCCCCAAAGAGCACCTGGAATTGGTCACGGTGGGAACGTTCATCATAATGCAGTCTCTGACCTAACTGAGCAAACGGTGACCACAGAGCCGTGTTGGCGTTTTGTCTGGAAGCCTGTCCATCTTCTCGCTTGACAGCCGTTCCGGCTCCGCCATGAAGCCGGGGCAGCTGCCCCCTCCGTCCTCCGTCCCCCGCGGGCGGCATCCCCCCAGCCCTTGCTAACAGCAGCACAAGCCTGAGGAGAGGCCCCCGCTTCACGGCACCGCCCAGGCTCACCTCCTGGGGGCACAGAGCTGTGGATCTGAGCCCAGGCCTCCGGGCCGCCATCCGTGAAGGGGGCTCAGCGGTTGGCGTGTGTGGTGTGGCGGCTCTGTGGATCAGACGAGAGCGGGTGCAGGCGAGCCCGGAGCCTGGACGGGCCCCGGCTGCCCTCGCATCTGAACACGCAGCCCCCAGGACGGGCGGCTGCTCTCCCGGGTGGTCCTGGGCTGAGCCCGGGCCGACCCGGGAAGGCGGGTGGCGGAGGAGGGGGAAGGAAACGGGAGGCGGGCACAGCAGACGAGACCACCAGGGCTCGCCGCGTGGGCAGCCGGAGCCCGTCCACAGTCACCAGGACTTTGCCAGCGGCTGGACCAATCACCGCCATCGTGGCTGGGGGGGGTCACGTCTGCCCAAGTCCTCTCCCACCCCAGATGGCTCCGGCCACTTCTTGTCCCAAAGGGACCCTACTCTGCAGCTCACCATCTACGCGGCGCGTCACAGAAATCGGTGGTGGTTTATTAACTAAAACAATTAATATTCAATAATAAATAGAAAAGCAGAAACGCACGAGAGGAATGATCTTCACCTCGAGAGCAGTAACCACAACAGCTGACAGTCACTGCACTCACGGCCATTCACGAGCCCAGCAACGAAGGCTACAGAAGCCCGGCCGCTCGCCTGTCTACTCACTACGGCCGCGACGATCCCCACGGTCCAGACGCCAGCGGCGCAGACCGGGATCAGGAGCCAGGAGCCCGGCTCAGCCATGTCCAGGCCCCGAGATGCAGCGCCACCTGCTGGGACCCCGCATCTTGCGTGCTCCTGTCTCAACTCAATTGCAAGGTTTTCGACCTCAACTCTCAGACAGTTCCTTCTGTTTCGTCACGTCTTGACTTGTCAATGGCATTGTTTCGGCAACACCAGAAAGCGACAGTTCCACTCTTACCGCGAGGATTAACGTACCCGGGAGTATTCTGCCAACAAGGGCGTCCAACAGCCAAAAGGACTCCTCTTCACTCCTTGTCACCAGAATCAGATACCCTGCTATAAAGTTCATTCCCTGAAATGAGACAAAAGAACGAAGGAAACTCACTGAGGTCTAAACCACCTGCAGATTCTGTAATCGCCTGGCTAACTGCTAACTTTCCGTTTTCCTGGCTCTTCCCTAAAACTTGCCTGATTCTGGAACGACCTTTCAGTGGAGCTACAGTGTCTAAGGCTGTGCCATCTAGTGACACGTGTAGTTGGGCCCATGAATCCTGCCTTAGAACAAGCCAGGGCCTCGTGTTCATGAAACTGTATCGGGGGGGAAACTACACCAGTGACCACACTTCCTAAGAACGGTAAGGCGCGTGGTCTGACGCTCGGGGACGTTGAAGTGGAATCTCGTGATAGAGCCCATCTGGGGAAATTCACGGCGCACAGCGCCGAGGGGGCAGACGCTGCCATGTACACACAGTTCAGGACCCTCAACCGCCAGGGGCGGGTGGACCCGGGAAGGAGCAACGGTGGTCTGGCACCGAGTCAGCGCCCCTCCTGCGTGACTGGCTTTCGGGTGACTTCCACTTTCTTCTTTGCTGCTTCTCTACAACTTCTAAAATAAACATGTATTTCTCTAGTAGTAAGGGGAAAATCCAGCTCTCGTCAACCAACAAGTTAAATTTGGACCCAGACACACCACCCGCAGAGGCTACGGGTCACCAGCGAGACAGCCACGGAGAAGCCAGCCCCCCGACCCCCGGACCTCGGACTCCCGCCTGCGGGGCTGAGACACGAACGACTCCTGTCCTGTGCGCCTCTCAGCCGGCGGCACGATGTCACGGCAGCCACAGGAAGCTCATACGTGTGTGTGTGTGTACATACGTGCATGTATTTCCCAAAAGCCAGCAGGGTTTTGGCATCAGGCTCATGTTTAAAATGGTGTGGGTTATTTTTTAAACCTATTTTTAAAACCCACAAGAACAGCAGCTAGAATAACCTAAGGACAGTTTCTCAGCCGCCCTGTCTCCCCAAGTCCTGAAGGTCAGCTCCTGCCCCAGGACAGTACGTTAAGGGCAGTCGTAACAGGTGACAGTGTCAGGGATTCCCTCGGAAGAACAGATCCGCCCAGCTGCGCCTTTCCCGCAGGCACCCCCTGCGGAACAGTGGCCTGAAAACAGCCTGGGAATCACGCCGGCCGCTCTCAACGGCGTCCCCACGTGTCTTTGCTGCTGGTCTTTTCAAAGCACCCGCCTCACTCCTTTCCGTGACCCCCCGTCCCCCCGGAGCCGAGGCCATGCCACGTGCCGTCCACACGGGACACGAGCTGCGGGGGCCGCCCCGAGTAGGCGTCCGTGTCCCCTGCCCCCCGCCCGGCGCTCGTGGTCCCGGCCCTGGAGCCACCTGGGACCATAGGTGCTACCGCCCAGGGCCTGCCTTCCTCTCGGGGACGCTTTGGCCCGGCCTCCGGCTCGGGGGCCACAGGGGCCTCGCACGCAGGGACAGGAGCCCCCAGCCGCAGCCCCTGGCCCCTGCCCACACCCGCCGGGACCCGGCAGCCTCCGGAGTGCAGGGCGGGAGGGCACGGCCCCTGCGGCTCCCGACCCAGCTCCCCTCGCTTTCCGGGTCGTGAACACTGTCCCTTCGATGCTCCAGAAGGAGAGTCTCCAGGGAGGAACGAGAACTGACTCCCGCCACCTGACGGGCAGCTCCGCGCGGCAGGAACAAGGCAAGACCCCTGTCACCTCCTACTGCCGGCTGCTCCGGCTTCCGGAAACAGCCTCGAAGGGCTGGCCCACCGCACGCGTACACACGCAGGCACACACGCACATGCCCGCCATCTGCACCAAGACGAGAGGGTGCTGGTCTCCCGAGCCCGGTCAACACAGCCCGTGTTCAGCGCAGCTGCTTCGCCTTCCCCCTGCCCCGCCTCCGTGGGCTGGCACCGCGGGGAGACGGTGAGGTCCCAGCCCGTGTCGGGGGGACCCAGCAGCCCAGCACCGGGCTGACGTCCCTGCTGGGGCTGCGGGCGCCGGGGGCTCACCTGGCAGTAGCCCACGCCACGGTTGTGGTGCCCGTAGGCCAGCAGCACGTTGTACAGGGTCCTCTGCAAGCAGGGCTCCGAGCCCTTCCGGAACCGCACGTTGTCAGGGAAGGTCCTGTTCATGTCTGTGAGGAAATCCGCGGCGCAGGCCGCTCAGGGCTGGGGACAGAGAGGGCTCTGCGACGGACCCGGACCCTTCCTGACCTCCACCATCAGCCGGCCTCGGGGGCGCAGAGGCGGCCCCCCGGGGCCCCTGTCCCGCGGCAGCCCGGCCCGGGGACACGGGTCAGCAAGGACGACAGAGCGGGCTCCTAGGAGGAGGCCGGGCTGCTTGGGCCCTGGCGGTTCCTGCCATCCCTGCGCCCCCCGCTTAGCTGGGGATGAGGCGGGTGACAGGTGAACAGGTTACATAAAACTTCGGAAAATCTTCCCAGTTCTGACAACTGAACACATAAGGAGGCAGGACACACCAAGATTCCCGTTTAGAGATAAACAGACAAAAGGGAAACTAAGCACGACATAAACTCATCGCCTCCGGCTTCTGTCTGCAGGACAGTCCCCTGCG
Organism: Balaenoptera ricei; assembly: GCF_028023285.1. Taxonomy (NCBI): domain Eukaryota; kingdom Metazoa; phylum Chordata; class Mammalia; order Artiodactyla; family Balaenopteridae; genus Balaenoptera; species Balaenoptera ricei. Next base: position 83,559,188 of record NC_082656.1, read on the forward strand.
GCCTCTTGCTGCTCCTGGGCCCCCCTCCCCGCCCGGGCGGGCGCCTGCCTTAAGGAGCTGCGATCCTGTGAACCGAGGACGGGGGCAGAGTAAGGAGGGCGGGGGTCAACGAACAGCCGCTGGCCCTGCTTGGATCAGAGCAGTGGTGTCCGCGCGACAGCGGGACTCAGGGACACAGCTGGTAGCTGGAGGCCTCCCCACTGCTGCAGGAATTCTGCCCCCAGGCTCTGGCCCAGGCCTGGTCTCTGCCCACGAAAACCAGCTCTGAGCCGAACAGCACACTGCCTGCCTCAAAGCATGTAAGTTTTCATTGTGTGTTTTTCACAAAGAAGAGTTTTTTCCTGGAATTCTGAACCTTCCAGAAACTGGCATCCATCACGGGGAGATGAGTGCTTTTCACTAATTCAGACTAGAGTGATCAACAGTGCTCACTGCTACATAACGTCTTCTGTGATGAGACTTCTGTGTTTCGAAATCTCTCTACCCCTACCCCACCGCCATGCTAGAGGCAGACACGGCGGGACGTTCGGTCTGCGCTTACGTGGCACGAAGCACCCGCTCTACTGTCCCTATAAAATGACTGATCCAGACTCTTCAAAAATAGACCTCGAATCATCACGTGACCCAGCAATTCCACTTCTGCGCATGTACCCAAAACACTGAAAGCGGGGTCTCAAAGAATTACCTGCACACCCCCGTTCACGCAGCATAACTCACAGTGGCCAGAGGGTGGAAGCAGCCCAAGTGGACAGATGATGGATAAACATAACGCAGTCTCTACACATGACAGAATGTTGTTCGGCCTCAGAAAGGAAGGGAATCCTGACACACGCTCAACGTGGGTGAACCTTGAGGCCGAAACTCGAGGCCGTTACGCTCAGTGAAATAAGCCAGATGCAAAAGGACAAATACTGTATCATTCCAGCCATACGAAGTCCCTAGAGGCGTCAAATTCATAGAGACAGAGTGGATGGTGGGAGGCGGGGGAGGGGATGGGGAGTTAGTGTTTAATGGGGACAGAGGTTCAGTCTGGAAAGACAGAAAGGTAAATTTTATGTATTCAAACACTCTGCACTAAATAGAGCCTTTAAAAAACAAACAGCCACATTCTAATTTATTTAACACGATCGGCCTTCGCTTGGACCTGAGGTCTCTTCCCACCCTGAATCAGCACGTCTGGCCCTGCGGAGGGACCCCCGCACGTGTGCCTGCAGGGTCATGGCGGCGTCCGTCCTGAGCCCTTTGGCCGGGGTTTGCTGTGGGGTCAGGAGGCAGCCAGCAGGCCCAGCGCCCCAGCACCCCCCACCCCGTCTCCAGCTCTGGGATCTGGGACCCCTACTCCTTACGCTGGGGACACACCACTTTCTCAACGTTACAAGTCAGTCCAACCTCTCCGACATTTAAAGTAATCAAATTTTTTAAATGAAGTATTTGTGTTTATATCTGTAGTTCTCAAAAGCTGTTAAAGTCAGAAAGGCAGATGTATTTCCTAAAAATCTAATTATTCAATTTAGGTTAAACATTTTTCTGAGTACTCTGAACTCTGAAGAGCCTATGAGCCTGTCCCTATGGGACCAGTGAGGAAACTGGAGGAAAAGGAAGATGGGAGCCCAAAACCCGAGCATCCCTGGACACTCAGAGTATGACATAAAGAGAGGCCTCCGGTGTGTGGCTTCCCGCACGTGGGCAGCCGTGTCTGTGAGGCCGGGGGGGTCACCCAGCCCACGTCCCTCCCGTACTGACTGCTGGCTCAGCGGCCTCGCGTTCCCGCAGGGATCCTTCTCAGAAGAAATCTGGTCTTTCTAGCACCATTTTCCTTACCACCTAGCTAGACACGCAAATATTTTCTGAACCAGTTCAAATCACTGACCTCCCCTCGTGAATGCCTGAGATTTGATTTTCCTTTCAGAAAACCGAAGTCAGCTGGTGCATCTTTAACCACGTAACTCTCCTCATCCACATCACAGCATCACCGGGTGCTCACACAGTTTCCTTCTGGGGGTGCCGCCCGGCCCCCATATCCCGGGGGACGGACCCCGTGCGTCACCTGTCCTGATGGCCTCCTCCAGGCTGTCGTCCCTCTCTCCCTGGAGGAGATGGCGGTAGTAGCCGGGGTTCCGGTCCATCTGGGCCTGGGCTCCGCTCACCCCCATCCAGACGCGGGCCCGGTGCTCCAGCGGGACGCCCTTCCGGATGTAGCGCTTCACTGAAACGGAGGGAAGGGGCAGCTTCAGACAGACCGCCGGGCGCTTCCCGAGGCCAGAAACCACAGGGTTTGTTTCTGGCTCTCACCGAAATCAGTCAATCAGACATAAAAAAGGTGCAAAACTTCACGCACCTCCACCAAACGGATACACGCGCTCATTACAGAATTCCGCTCTCCGTCCCCAAGCTGAGCACAGTCTGGAGGCTACAGCAGCCTTGGTACCTCTAGCTCGCTGTCAGCACAAGAATACGGGCTGTGAGGGTCACCTCCAGCCCCCACCGTGCCCGCCCCTCGGCCTGTGCCGGACGCCGAGGCACCAGCCGTATTTAACAGGAAAAGATTATAGGTTCCACTCAAGAAAAGCACTATCGCTAAAATCTTATAACTCAAACTGATGGTCACCTGTACATGAGCACCTTAAAAGAGGCTTCCCGGAGGCCAGGCCCCGAGCAGCTGCCTGCTCCTGGGAGGGCGTGTGGGACAGGAAACGCAAGGCAGACGTGTGCAGAGGGATGCGGGCGTGACGAGGGGTGCCCAGAGGAAGGAAAGGACAGATTGTAACACCATCCGCCAAAGGCAAAGAAAACTCGAGAAACCCTTTGCCAGTTTAGAAGCGTGTAGTAGGATCACGTCTGGGCCAGAACGTCTTGGCCAGCGTGGCTTGGTCTGGTCATTCTGTTATGGGGACGTGACGTTTTTAAGTCTACCCTCCAACTTAGTACGATTTACACGAGCCCTCAGGGGTCAGCGTGACCAGCAGCACCCAGAGTGAATTAATCCTCTTCTCGCAACAGCAAGGGGACGGACAGGTCAGGCCTAACTCGGGAGGGGGCCATTCCCACTGAGACGGAGCAGAAGGAAAGGACACGCAGAAATCAGCAGTAACTCCACGCATGAACAGCAAACCGCTGAAATAAAAACACTGAGACAGTATCACTTACAATAGCACCAAAAATGAAAGGAGAAATATTTAGGTATAAATCTAACAAAACATCTGCAAAGAGAAATCCAAGAACTAAATAAACGGAGAGAGATGCCAATACACCTTCAGGATCCCTCCCGCTGCCCCGTCGCTGCCGCCACACCCACCCAGGCCTCTGCCGATGTCCAGACCTGCAGGTCAGCCACCGAGGATCATGCAGGAGGGGCTCCTGAAGGTGACCGACTGTTCTGCACCTTACCTGTGGTGGGGATTACCTGACTGTGCATTTGCCTACACTCATAGACCTGTACGCCAAGAAGAGAGAATTTCACTGCAAATTTTAAAAAATTAATATAAAGTATAAAAAGGAAAGTGCAAACTGGTTAAACCCCTCACACTGTGCCTCAGCAGCCCCGACCTTGAGTAGGCCTCAGTCTCCTAACCTGTGAAATGGGAACAAAGCACAGCCCAGTGCCTGAAATACAGTCAGGACTCGGGGCTCTCGGCTGGCTGTAAGAGCAGTTAAAAACACCCAGAAGTTTCAGAGACTAAAGCCTTCTGTTGCTTTCGTTGTTTGTTATCTGAATTTACTAAGTTTCTTTGGAAGAGAAAGAAAACGGTTTTCCCATCCTCAGAGACTGACACTTCCCCAAGGGCAGGGCTAACCCATGCGTCCTCCTGGACATTTGGAGGAGTGTAAAATATATGGTAAAAACAGCTGGCAATTTTTTAAAAAGAAGCTAGACCGCAAAGAATTAACTCCCAGCTGTCTGCCCCAAAAAAGTTAAGCAGATTCCCAGGTTTTTTATATTTGTCTTTAAAATATGTTTTGCAATTTCACTCTCATTTAGATCGCGCTAATACCCTAGCCCACTGGGCAGGAGACACAGAAGACGCAAACGGGACGGAGCTTTTCCCTCGCCAAGTGCCTTCACACCAAGACGGAAAGGAACGTTAAGGCTAGCTTCCAGGTCGAGCACTGAGAGCAAGCGATCTCAGGCTCCCGCTGGATACTCGCCACAGACAAAGAAAAAGAAAAAGAAAAAGTATCCACAGCTAGTGTCCTCAAGCAGGGTGAGTTTCAGCTGTCATCTGAAGGCTTGCTGGATGCCAGGATTTGTGGGTAATCGCGTGACTGGAGACAAGACGGAAGTCCTCTCAAAAAAAGAGAACACACACAGTAGGACCCAAAAAGCCAGAAACAGTGAAGGCACAGGAGCAAAGGTGGTCTTCAGGTGTACTTGCTGGTGTCAGGGTCAGGGTTCCAAACTCGGCTGCCTGGCTCTTACTGCGCAAGCTGGGTCCCACAGCCCTCACACGGCCTCCCTTCCCTGGGACGCCACACACCCGACGACACTACGGCCAGCCCGGAACGTCTGGCAGGAAAAACACTGGATGCCCATTTCCTGGATCACACGTCCACTGCTGTGTATGCCGACTGCCCCTCCCTTGGAGCCCCGTGGGTGCTGCAGCCTCCCCGGCCGTCACACCCGGAAGCCACACCAGCTCCAGCGGCGACGCCCTGGCCCACAGAACGGTGCGAGCCCACACGCCTCTCGCTGGATTTCCTGAAAGAACTTCAGGTCACTATGCTCTCCGGTTCAGCTCGACAGTGAACCCCGTCCCCAGGCCAAAGGCTCACCAGGGATCAAGTATATTTGCTCCTAAACCTGTACGCCAAGTATACTCGCTGCCATGATCAGACAGTTTAACGAACGCTGCAGATATTTTTTAAAAATTAAAGCAAAAAAGAAATAATTGTTATTTCAATAAAACCAAGTTAAATTTTCAGAAAAAGTTGATAAGTGCTCCAAAAGGCAAAAGCAAAAACAAAACAAAACCTTTAAATCAGACAACCTCAAAAGTCGAGGAAAAGACTAAAGATCTGGAAGGATTCTGCATTCAGATTGCTTTTATTCCCGACCCACCTGGAAAAAAAACCCCGACACTGGAAAACAGATACAACGCGTTAAGTACGGTTTCGGCAGGAAAGATACAGAATTGGTGGACCCTCCCTGTTCAAAGAAAATATGACAGGATAGAATCAAACGACAAAATCAAAGAGGAATAAACATGCACGTGTGTTTTATATAAAAACAAAGGCTTATGCGCACATGTACATCTTGCAGTGATTCTCTGCATTAACTGACCTCTGGGTCAGCTGGACCCCTGGGTCTATGTTGGACAGGAAGTCTTCTCCTGCATTAAAAAGCAAATGACAGCTCGAGAGTGTACCCTGTTCCTGGGGGGACGTGGGACAGTCGCCAGCGGTCACCTCTGCGGGAGACTGGGGCCTGGGCAGCAGAGAAACTCAATTCAATTCACACCTTTTACTGTGATTAAGATGTTTTCCCATGTGCAAAAATTAAGTTTATTTTTATATACTTGTGTGTAACTGTTAAAAACAAATCAAAAGTAAAAAAATGAAGCCGGTGTCTGCTGGAAACATGTTAACACCAGCAGCAACGCAGGGATGGACCTCGGCGTACAATCACGCAGGATATTAGCTTCGGGGTCTGGAAAGCAAGAAGGGTCAACCTTTGAGGTCCCTTCAGGCTGATTATATGAAACGCTAGTTTACCCATGTTTTTACTAAACACTGCCCACCAAGAACAGCCTTGAGGAGGGGGGGCCTGGTTGAGGGAGAAGCCCAGGGTGAGGCCGAGGTCCAGGTCCACCTGCCTCCACCCCCCCCACCCACCCCGCGTTAATCCCATAAGTATTCCCCCGGCATCTCCTGCGTACTGGGGCCCCTCTGGGCCCTAGTCACCAACCCCTTTAAAGGCAAAAATTGACCTGTCACCCCCTTGCTTAAACGCAGACTTCTCTCTGCCTGGTGGTGCAACGTGTGCCCACCTGTGACCTGGTGCAGGGCCCCTGTTCCACCTCCGGGCCCTCCTCACCACACCCCTAATGCTCTGGTCACAACTCAGTACCTGGTGGCTGGGACCCCCGCCCTCACCCCTTAATTGTCATTCATGTCCCATGTCAGGAAGCCCCAGTAGCCCCTCTGCCCCACATACTTGAGTTTCCTTAGCTCCCCGGGGCACATTCCCGTCCACCCCTCACCACCTGCCCGCAGGTACCCACTGTCTGGCCTCTATCCACAGCGTGAGGAACACTGCAGGCAAACACTCCATTCATTCATTCAACAAACACCGAAGCAATCATCCATCCAATCCAGCCGGCAGGGAGGGGTCTTTGATCCCAGCAGGGGAAACAAAGGATAAAATAAGTATGACCCACACCGCATAAGACAGGGAGGAACAGAAAATAGGCAAGCAAAGGACAGGAAGTGTGGGGCTGTGGGGTGAGACGGGAAGGCTTCCTGGAGGTGGCATTCCAATCCAGACCTGAAGGAGGCGAGGGCAAAGCCTGGGGCTGGGGAAGAACCCCAAGGAGAAGCAGGGGAAGAGGTGGGGGTGTGCAGGAAGGACCCCGCTTTCACTCTGCGGGGGTCAGGGAGAGCTCTGCCTAGAAGCGCTAAGGGCACAGCCCTGGCCACTCTCATTTGGAGGAGCAGGAAATCCACCTTCTTCTGGAAAGAAGGCCATGGTCTCCATCCATCTCAAAGGACAAGCAGGCCTCATGCCGAAGGGAAGAAAGGACGGCCTGCACCTTGACCGTGCAGCGCCCTCACCTGTGAGCCTGCGCGGGATACGAGCCGGGCTCGCGGCAGCCTTCCCCCGAGATCCGAGACCCGAAGGAACCCCAAGCCCTGACCTCCCTGGCGCGCCCGTCACCCGTCGGTCGGGTCACTTGTTGCGCGCCTGGCGGGTCAGGCTCCGAACTCACGCGTCATGCTCTTCTGGACACCACCGCCTCCCTTTAGAAGTCTGGACCATTTTATGGCTCTTCTGGTGAGTATCGCCAGATAGGTGGAAAAAAATTCTTCATAAGCTGCATAATCAAAGTCCTCAGGCCTTTCAAACCCGTACGGATCGATCCTACGACACAAGAAGACCCAGAGTAAAGTTCCACGCGCACGTGGGACGTGAGACCTGCGGCGCCCGGCGCCCGGGGCCCCCCGTGGGGGGCTCGTGTTCCCCCCGACCCGCCCGGGTGCAGGAAGGGGCGGCGGGCCGAGCGCGGGCGCGTGCGCAGCGCAGGGGCCGCCCAGGGGCGCGCAGGCGCCGGGCACCACCGCCCCCGCCGGCTCCACGCCACCGGCACCCGCCCGCTCCCCCGGGCTGGGCCAGGGGCGCCCGGGCCTCGCGCGCCTACCTGGGGACGCGGTCCCGCGCCGCCTGCGCGCGCCCCGCGGACTCCATGCCGGAAGGGGCGGGAGGGGGCGCCCGGGCCGCGGGGCCGGGGGTGCCAAGTCCACCTCCCGGGACTCGGGGCGCCTCCGGTCTTTCCGCCGGGCCGCGGGCGCCGGGAGGCGGGGCTGGCGGCGGGGGAGGGGCGGGGAAGGAGGGCGGGGGAGAGGAGTGGGAATGTCAGGGGAGGGGGAGGGCGGGGGCGCGGCTGGCGAGGGAGGGACGGGGTGGGGCCCGAAGGGATGAGGGGGCGGGAGGGGCTGCACCTGCTCCTGCGCCAGGAGCAGCTGGAGCCCGGAGCCTGGGAGGGGCCGCAGCCCGGCCGCCACGCGGTCCCCGAGGCCGGGAGGGAGGAGGCGCGGGGTGGGGGATGGTGGACCGGGGGCGGGATGGGGAGACCGGGGTGGGTGGGATTTGGGGGACCTGGGGCGGGACTGGGGACTCAACCTGGCAAGGCTGGCCGGACAGGTGCGGCGGGTACCACCCCTCATCCCCCACCCCCGGGCCTGCCGGGCCTGGAGCAAAGGTTGGAGGAGAGATCAATCCAGTTTGGATTCTTCTGACAGCACTCCAAACCTCAGTGCCCCGCAGGTCCAAAGGCCGGCGTTCTGACCTATGACTGCTATTTTAATGTTGTTTTTGCAGAAAAAGATCGTCTTATTTTTTACTTGGTCTTTTTCAACCTACACTTAAAACCTGAGAAGAACACATAAATAAGTGGATTTTTTTTTTTTTTAATTTATATTTTGGCTGTGTTGGGTCTTTGTTGCTGCGCTGGCTTTCTCTAGTTGCTGTGAGCAGGCCCTACTCTTCCTTGTGGTGCGCGGGCTTCTCATTGCAGTGGCTTCTCTTGTTGCGGAGCACGGGCTCTAGGCGCACGGGCTTCAGTAGTTGTGGTTCGCAGGCTCAGTAGTTGTGGCTCGCGGGCTCAGGAGCGCAGGCTCAGTAGTTGTGACGCACGGGCTTAGTTGCTCCGCGGCATGTGAGATCTTCCCGGGCCGAGGATCAAACCCGTGTCCCCTGCGTTGGCAGGCGGGTTCTTAACCACTGCGCCACCAGGGAAGTCCCAAGTAAGTGGATCTTCATCCCTGCAGCCCCACCCCCAGGGAAATCTGCCCTGTCCCTCCCCGCCTCCCCAAGCCAGACTGGGGGGGTGGTGTCCAGCCCCTCCACAGACACCTGCCTCCAGCCCCGTCCCTGGGCCAAGCCCTGCCGGGACCACAACGTCCAAAGAGCTGGCTGGCTGGGGCTCCTCCAGGCCAGCTGATGGAGGGTGGGCTGGGCCCTGCAGGATTGCCATCTGGGGTGACCTGGGCTTAACAGCCCACACGTCTGCTCTGCTCCCTAAAGGGGCTCCCTCCTCCCACTGCCTCTTCCCACTTCTGAGCACATCTTGGCAGCATGAGTCACCTCTGTGAGCCGCCCGCGATTGAACAGAAATGCGATCCCAGTCTTGCGTGCCTTTTAGTTGGAGGGAAACGCCAGCAGATGTGAGCACCGTGGTTACCATGTTGCGTGTCCGCTGTTCCCCTTGATACTGCAGGACAGCCCTGGTTTAGGACAGCATCTTTCTCGGTCCCTGTTCACCATTGCACTGTCCCCACGTTTCAATATCGTGGCGTGAAAACCATGTCTAAACCGCTTTTCGTATTTGGGAGGCCATTGAGAATTTGCCCAAACTGTCATTTTGAATTTTGCCTTGGAAATGTGGTGAGGTAAAAGGGGATTTAAGATTCTTTAAATTTAAGATTTACGGCACTTTTGTAGCCTCAGCTCTCCACTGCCAAGGGTCCTTTTAAAGAAGTGGGTTCAGACCGTAGGCAGATCAGGCAAATCAGAAAAGACACCATCTCTGCAGACGTCACGTGGCCACCTGGCTGTGCAGGGCCCACTCCACCAGGGCCCGGCACCTTTGGAGACAGTGTCTCACTGGGGATCTAGATGTACTTTCTCATGACAAGTGCCTATAAGCTGTGGCTGGGCGTGGTGGAAACGGGATTGCCAGCATCCACTGCAAATCCACCTGGGCTGTTGTGAACCAGCCTGGCCCTTAACACTGGTTCTTCGGGAACATTCCATCTGAGGGCTAAGCAAGGAGCCTGGAAAGTAATTTGGGGAACATACCTGTCCCTAAGCTGGGGATGTCTGTCTGTCCATTTCCGTGGAAGTCTGTAGGAAATTAGTGCTCCACTGAACAGGACCCCAAATGCCCCCCATTTGCTGGTTCTGGGGAGACTTTCCAAGCGCTCGGCTCAGTTCACAGACCCACCTCCTTGGCCCTCCCGCCAACAGGGTGCCTCCTTCTGCAGGCTCCAGTCCGCAGGCAGGGTGACTTACATCAAGCACCAGCCCTGCCCCGCCCCTGGCGCCCCGCCCTCCTGTCTCTGCCCCGCCCCCGGCGCCCCGCCGTCCTGCCGCTGCCCCGCCCTCCTGCCTCTGCCCCGCCCTGGCGCCCCGCCCTCCTGTCTCTGCCCCTCTCCCCGGCGCCCCGCCCACCTGTCGCTGCCCCGCCCCCAGCGCCCCACCCTCCTGTCTCTGCCCCCGCCCCCAGCGCCCCACCCTCCTGTCTCTGCCCCGCCCTGGCGCCCCGCCCTCCTGTCTCTGCCCCTCTCCCCAGCGCCCCACCCTCCTGTCTCTGCCCCGCCCTGGCGCCCCGCCCTCCTGTCTCTGCCCCCGCCCCCAGCGCCCCACCCTCCTGTCTCTGCCCCGCCCCCGGCGCCCCGCCCTCCTGTCGCTGCCCCGCCCCCAGCGCCCCGCCCGCCTGCCGCTGCCCCGCCCTCCTGTCTCTGCTCCGCCCCTTTCCCTGGCAGCCCCCTCTGCCACCCTGGACAGGGCTGCTCCCACTTGCGGCAAGTGACTCCCTGAATCCCCCACCCGTTCTGGCCTTTCTTTGGGGCCCAAACCACATTTCCTACTCCCTGTCTCCAAGAGCATGTCCGGTACGGCTGCCCTCACTCCTCTTGTGCCCCAAAGTGGCCCAGCTCGCAGCCCCACTGGCCCAGCCCAGCAGCTCCCCTGGCCCGGCGGGCACTTCCTGCGCCCCCTCGGCCTCTTTTCCTGACTCCTGCCCTTCTCAGGCACATTCCAGCCTCCGTCTTCCACTGTGTCCTCACAGCCGCCTGGCCCCGGCCCCAACAGGAAACACAGACCACGGATTCGGGCACTTGGGCTTGGGTGTGATAGCAGTACCCCCGACCGAGGGCATTTGGGGCCGCATGAAACGAGGGCGAGCATTAGATAAGAGGGGGCCGCCCTCCAGGAAGAGTGGAAGCAGCGATACAGGGAGAAAGCACCCGTGTCCGAGGCGGCCAGGAGGGTCCGCAGCCAGAGCGCGGTTTGAGGGCCGCTGGCCCCCGCCTCGCAGCGTCGGCCCAAGCCCCCCGCCTGGGAGCCAGAGGCAGCCGGACCCCTGTGCCCTCGGTGCTCCTCCATCCACCTCCAGACGCCCTGTGCCCTGAGCGTCACGGGCACTCTCCCCGGCCAGACGCCCTTCCCCCAAAGCCCGTGACTGTCCACACAGGCAGGTCACATCCAGAGGAAGGGAACCAAATCGAGCACGGCCCCTCAGGGCGAGGGCATGCCTGGGCTGGGGTGCAGCCAGCTCCTGGTGTCCCGCTGCCCACCGTCAGGCTGCTTGAGGAAGCTGCTTTGCAGCACTAAAGCTTCAGGCCCTGTGTGGGAACTACCCGCCCAGGGGCCCTGGCTCCTCTGGGAGGCTGGCCACCCCCAGCCCAGTGTCCACTCACCACCCATCAGACGCCCCTCTTCCTGCAGGGACTCCCTGTTCCCGTCGCCTGATTGTAAGAGCTGCTGCCGTTTGAAGTAAGACGTGCCGTCAGAGCTCTGAAGTTCTTGGGGCTGCCGGTACCCCCAGACTAATGGAAAGTCCAGGCAATATCATCTGTCACTGTGAAGACCTGAGAGTAATGAAAGGACCGTGGTGACAACACCCGAACCTGCTGGTCACTGAGGATCAGGGTGGGCCGGCCTCCAGGCACCGCGGCCTCCCCACGGGGAAGTCGGATGGATGGTCCGAATTGCAGCAGGGCCGCTCACACCCTTTCCAGCAAAGTACTAAGCCTGGCTTGTTTTTTATTTGGCTAAAGAAGAGTAGTTATGGGTAAAATGATATGAAATCTGGAGTTGGCTTTAAATATACTCCAGCAAACGGGAAAAAGGACAGAGTAGATGGGAAAAAAAGGCAGAGTCACTGAAGAGGGGTATTGAGTACCTGGGGGGATTTTTACGCCCGTGTGAATATTTCCATGATAATTAGTTTTAAACGGTAAAGGAGAGATGTCCTGTCCCATCCGCCCGCTGTGCGCCGCCTGAGCCCCTGGTCTGGGGCCGCCATGGGCACAGCGGGATTAATGTGCTCAGAGGGTCCTCACAAGGCCATCCACTCCTACACGGCTCCTGTCCCTCCCGGAAAGCAAGCAGGGCCACGTGCAGAGTCACGGGTACACAATTAAGGACCTGGGGGGGGGGCATAGAAATGACCCACGTGGGGAGGTCTTGAGGTTTCCAGTGACCCCGCCAGATGCCCACGTCTCCCACGCCGGCCGGCAGCGAGTGCAGGAGGCCTGGATCTCAGGGCGGTTTCATCATCGCGTCCCTTCCGTCCCTCCTGCCCTTTTCTTATCCCTTTGGGTGAGGTCCAGGCAGGGACCCCAGCTGGCACCAGACTGTCCCAGGAACACCAGGCCACATGATCACCCTATGTGGGCCTCTTTTCAGGGGAAAGCCACCATCCCCACGGCTGCAGGGGTGGGGACTCGGGTCCTGGAGGCTCGCCCCTTAGGTGGGTGACCCTGGCCGGGCTGTGTCACCTCGTGCACAGCAGGACTCAGGGAGAAAACCTCAGGGGCTCAGCTGGAGCTGCTGTTGCTTGGTCAGTGCTGAGATGAACCCCCACCCCTCCCCCCCACCCCCAGGGGCCCCATGTGCCCTGCAGGAAGTCACATCCCTGTCCTTTGAAGAAGAAAACAGGTTTAGGGAGATGGCAGGTCCAAAGTCTTCCTGCTCCCGGCGGGGTGAGGGGTGATTACCATGATTACCGCCGTGGGGAGGGCGTGGTGCTAGAGCACGAAGGCGGGTCTGAGGGCCGCTTGTCCTCACATGCCTGCTGTTTGTCTGGCCTCCCCACTCTTTGAATACCGATTTCAAATGTCAGGCGCTTTGCAGGCTCTGGGATCGGAGGAAGCTTATGATCTGCTTCAGGAGACAGTTTTATGAGAGTGTAACCTGTAAATAAGATATATTTTTATAACAAGATAAAATGAGCCTCTTGAAGAACAAGGGTTGTGAAGCCACCGGGCGTGTATAGTGACCACAATAAAGTTTCAGTTTTTCTTTTCTAGGCCGCGCCGCGTGGCTTGTGGGTTCTTAGTTCCCCGACCAGGGATCAAACCCAGGCCCTCACCGTGACGGCGCAAAGTCCTAACCACTGGACGGTCAGGGAAGTCCCCACAACGAGGTTTCCTAGGAGACGCTGTGACACGGGGGAGGCAGCAGGTGCAGGAGGTCCCCGGGAGGAGCTGGGAGCCTGTCCTGAGGGGAACTGACAGGCAGATGGGCAGAAGGACTGAAGGATGCCAGCCTGGGCAGGTGCCCCCTCCCCGGCAGGTGCCCCCCTTCCTCTGTAACAGAAGCCCCACCTCCCAGCACCAACTGGTGGCTGGAACAACAGAAGTGTGTTTCTCCCCGTCCTGGAGGCTGGAGGCCCAAGGCCACAGTGGCGACAGATTCTTCTATGTCTGGGCTGTACTCGGCCGTCTCCTCCCTGTGTCCCCACGTGATCATCCCCTGTGCGTGTCTGTGTCCTGATCTCCTCTTCTTATTAGGACACCGGTTATGTGGGATTAGGGCCAACCTAGTGACCTCATCTGACCTCAATCACCTCTTTAAAGGCCCCGTCTCCAAATATGGTCACGTTCAAAAATATTTCTAGTCTTGAAAAATAACAACACTCTCAACTTTGGGATTTAAGAGCAATAATATAAAGAGAAAATGTTCCGAAAGTTACACATCCAGAGGAACCCACTTCACTTACACCTGAAACAGGGCTGACAGATTTAGCAAATTAAATACACACTCGGGGCACCCAGTGTGGGACATGCTTACACTTACGTGTAAGTGTTCACGTGTGTCTGCACTTCAGATGTGACCGGCGTTCCAGCTGGCAACCCTGTCCCGAAATCATATGAAACTGTGACCCGGTTTCCTTTGAACAAGAGGTAGGGAGATCTTTTTCCCTTGAGAATTTTTCTCAAGGCTGTTCTCCCAGGAAGAACAATCACGTCCTTGTTTCTGACAGTCTGAGCACAGCTTCTGTCGCCCACAGAGTTGACAGCACCTCTGCCTTAGATGCAAAGCAGGTTCCATTCTGCTCTGCAACCGGGTCTCAGGGTGAGAGCCCTCAGGACTTCCCAGGTCAGGAAGCGGTGAGGTGTAGGGTCTCCGAGGCCGTGGGAAACGTTCTGAATATACAAAGATGCATGTCAACAACCTACCCTAGGAGCCTGCTCTTCACAATATTAACTTTAAGAGAAATACTGGAAGCCAGAGCCAGAATGGTGGCAAGGTTATATTCAAACACGAGCAGACTCCTGAGGGATCTCTGTGTGCAATGCATTACTCACCCGGTTTCATTCAAGACACCGTGATTACTGTAAGGGTAAATGCAAATCTAAACCATAAATTTTAATTTAAAATTTTCCCTGTGGGGGAGGGATGGAGTGGGAGTTTGGGATGAGCAGATGCAAACTAGTATACAGAGGATGGATAAACAACAAGGTCCTACTGTAGAGCACAGGGAACTATAGTCAATGTCCTGGGATAAACCATTATGGGAAAGAATATGAAAAAGAATGTGTATATATATATATGTATAAATGAATCACTTTGCTGTACAGCAGAAATTAATGCAACATTGTAAATCAACTATGCTTCAATAAAATAAATTTTTAAAATAAAAAATAAATAAGATAAAATTTCCCTAGTGCAAAGAGGGTGCGCTCCTTCCCTCTTTGATGTGATGTAAAACTCTAAAGCCTCTGGGCAGGTTTGCATCCGCGATGCCTTTCTTGGGCTGCGGCCCGTCTCTGATGTGTGAATGTGGAGGAGAGTCCCCTCTGGGGAACATCAGCCAGGAGCAGGTTTGCAAGATGCCACTTCCTCTTGTGAAGAAGACAGGAGTTTCACTTCTCCTGTCGTGCATCGAGGGTGCCGTCTGGGGTCTGCTTCCCAGAGCTCAGTGCATTACCGGGAGGCGTACATTCTGCCCAAAGCTCGTTGGAGGGGAGAACTGTTCTCTTTGCCTTCCTCCTTTCTGGACAGGTTTTCTGGGCTAGAAGACGCTTGGTTGTTCATTTTGTTGTGAGGCTGGCGTGCCGCTTGGGGATTTGGGGGGGGGCCGCCCTAGTGGGGGGCACAGACTCGCGGTCCAAGGGGAGAGATGCCTCTGCCTAAAGCTTCTAGTAGCTCTGAGACCACCTTCCGTCCTCCAATACCTGCCGACGCCCAGATGCCAGCCCTTTGTGGGCTCTGGTCCTGCGTTTTCTACAACGCTGTCTTACTCCTGCTTTCCAGGGGCTCCGACGGGTTACAATTTTGTGCACATCTCCTTCCAGACCTAACCTGTGTAGGGAATAGAAAAGCACGTACGCGTGCACACACATGTACGCATGCACACATACACCTACACACACGTGCACACACCCCACACATACAGTGCACACATGTACACACTCACACACATACACGTACACGCACACCTACACGTACACACGTGTGCACACACCACACACATGCACAGTGCACATAATGTACACATGCACACACATGCACACCTACACCTACACACGTGCGCACACACCACACACACGCACAGTGCACATAATGTACACATGCACACACATGCACACCTACACACGTGCACACACACACACACTCTTTAATAGGCTCTCGTTCCACATAACCTTGGAGCCTTTCTTGAATCCTCAGCCCACCGTCACTCGGGAACCCAATCCTGCCCTTTCTACCACCTCTAAGACCAGGAGTACATGTTGCTAGGTAAGCTGCATCCCATGTGCCTCAGTTAAAACCTGCAGCTGATCACATGGTGCTCGGTAAGAGGAGCCCACCCGAGAGTTTATCCTGCAGGTTCATCTACGTGACGATTAAGGACAAGAATCGAATCCACAGTGATTGAAAGGGGAGCAGTAACTCTGTGCTGCCTGTGGAGGGGCAGGTGCCGCGACGCTCCCTTTGGGGTGGAGACGGCCGAGGCGCCCGTGGACCACCCTCCCCTCCCCGGCTCCGCCTCCCTATGCGCACGCCCCCGCCCCGCCCGCGCCCGCGCTCCCCGCCCCGCGGCCCCCCAGGGAAGGGCCCTGCCCAGGCGGGAGCCGGTCCTGGTCCCGAGGGGAGGCTGGGGGCCCCGCGTGCCCGCCTGGCACACGGGGGGTGCCTCGGCGTGATGAGCAGCTGAGCCACGCGCCCACCCCCGTGCTCCCGGCCCGGGTCTGCACACCCCGGGCCCGCGCAGATCCCGGCGCCGGGTTCCCGGGCCCGCAGTGCCCCCTGGTGGCCCCGGTGACGCCGGCCGTCACTCCCAGAACTGAGCGAGTCTGTGCCCAGCCGGCTGGAGCCCTCCACCCGGTGACCTCGGCCTCGCGACTCGGGGACGGGCAAACGCGGCCCGGACGTGTGGGGACTGGGGCCAGGTCCCCAGGACTCGAGCGGGGCAGCTCCTCCCCTGTCCCCTGACGCTTGGAAACAGGACTAAAAGTGTCTCAGATGCGTTTAGATTAACTTAGGGAACAGTGACACATAAAGACGAGAACAAGAAAAGTACCTGTAATTCTCTACTGTCGCCGCTGCTGCAGCCGCCAGCGCCCACTGGCGTCAGGACTTGCTTATTTCATTACTTACTGTCAGCCATCCACGGGGCGAGCATGGGAACAGCATTTGTTGGCTGATTTCTTCAGCCTTGTTTCTGAAAGATTTAAAATTCTCCTCTGGCTGTGGGTTCCTGGCGGGTCCACACCTCCTTCAGGTTTGGGGTTAAAACACGACTTGCCGTGGAGCAGTCCCCAAGGCGGGTCCTTGCCTGTCAGCACGACCCCACGTGGCCTGCGACACGCGATAAGCAGCACGCGCGTATTTGGTCCGGGTTCCTGGCTCTGAGTGCCCACAACCCTCGGACTCTGCTCTTGTCATTCGTGACAAGCCCCTTTGGACCTCAAGGCGGCAGCTCTGGAGGTGAGGGCTGATTGCCAGGGAGGCCAACCCCGTGGTTAGCGGTGTCGAAAATAACCAATACACAATCTGTAATAGGAACAGAAGAGAGTTTCACGTGAGCCAGACTGAGGACTGTGGCCCGGAAGACAGCCTCGCAGGTTGCTCTGAGGATCTGCTCCGGAGAAACAGGGTTGCCAGCACAGTTTTATGTCTTGTCTGGACAAAGAACATCAAACAAGTCAGGGATACATTCCTTCACGGCTGGAAAAAGTAAACAAAACAACAGACCAGCACGTGCACATCAAGTCAGCGTGGCCTTGGCACCTGGGAAGGGAATGCCACCATCCAAGGAGGACCAGCACTGGCGTCCCAGAAAGGGAGGCATTTCATCTTTACTTTGAACGTGGACATTCTTGACCTCTGGTCGATGTGCCCTTTTCTCTAATAATTAAAGCAAATGTACAATGTGTGTTTGATAGGCCACAAACAGGCTACTTTAGTTGCATAAAATTCATGTTATCTCATGGATAAGCCAGAATGACCTCCCCACACCTAGTATGTGAATATTTCTTTCATCAGAGCGTTGGAACCTTTAGCCTCAGCCCCGACCTCGGGGAAGGGGGGAGGCTGGAGGTTGAGTTAATCACCAGTGGCCAGTGATTTAATCAGCCCTGCCTGGTAGGGGACTCTCCAAAAAAACCCTAGACACAGGGTTTAGTGAGCGTCTGGGTTGGTGGACACATCGGGGTGCTGGACGGCGGCGCACCCCCGCCCCATAGGGACAGAAGCCCCCGTGCTCAGCACCTGTCAGGACCTCACTCTACAGACCTCTTCATCTGGCTGTTCATCTGTAAGCTTTGTAATAAGCTGGTAGCAGTAGGGATGTGTTTCTCTGAGTTCTGGGAGCAGTTATAGCAAATTATCAAACCCGAGGAGGGGTCGTGGGAACCTCGATTTATAGCCGCATCAGATAGAAGTGGGGGTGACCTGGGGACCCACCACTGCGATTGGGGCTGAGCCTGTATCTGTGGGGTGGATGGTGTGTCCGAACTGAACTGACTGTAGGACCCGGCTGGTGTCCAGGGAAACAGGGGGCACGTCCGCCGTCAGAGTGTTGTGAGAAGTGATGAAATGTAATAGAATTCATATTTTATGGCAAGACAAGAAAACTTTAAACATAAAATTTTTCTTTGTCCGTTTGGGCCTCCTCCCTCCTCTTTAGTCTGTGCTGTGCATCTGCATTGACCAGACCTCCTAGGAGAGAACCTTCCCTCTTGATTGTGTGAGGGGGTCACAATGACCCACTACTCACTTTGGACGTGCAGACCTGGATTGTGTGAACCGTCAATATGTCACTCGGCTCTAACCCTTCGTCTCAGAAACGTACCTAACTGTGCTTTGACCTCGAACGGGCGAAACAGTCTTTAGAACTTTCTGAGACTCTCCCCTGGGTTGGCTCAAACAGAATTTTCCATTTCTTTCTTCGATCAATAACTGAATAGGTTTTTTGTCGACATAAGAAAAGGCGATTTCCTTAGCCTCTTAGTTCTTTTAGGGAAAATGCCCGATGCTATCACAGGTCGAAGGTGGATCCACAAACCAGTGTCCAGTGGCGCCCACCTGAGCCAGGCCAGTCCCCGCAGTCAAGGAAACACACGGCTGTGGGCTCGGGATCATCCCGTCTGCTCTTCTGAGAAGTCTTTCCTGGGCAGAAGGAGGGGGACACGGTGACCTCATCTCCTGGGTCTCCGTGTGCCGAGGAGCGTTTCAGGAGAAGAGGAGCCTGGACCACCCCCAAGCCCCGCCCCCACGAGCAGCGCTTGCTCTGGGGGGCGCGGCTCACCCGCTGGCGGCCTCCCTGCCCTTCCCGGAGGCCAGCGCTCGCCTCCCTGGGTGCTGAGCTGCAGGCCCTGCTCCAGGCCCGGCCGCTTCCCTGGACGTCCTGGGGGCAGCGGGCACCGGAGGCGGCCGTGCTGGGGCCCTGCCTCCCGCGCCCCCCGCCTCCTGTCCGCGTGGCGGCCCCGCGTCTCCCCGGGGAGCTCTGCCCAGCCCACCGGGCACCTACGCGTCCTGGGAGGCCGCTGGCTTTGCCCCAAGCCCACCCAAGGGGCTCTCCCCGCAGGCCTCTGACCGAATCTCGCCGCACGCAGCTCCTGGCCCTACGGCTGCTTCCTGACGGGAAATTCTGCCCCCTTCGTGCAGCCCTCAAAGAGCCGAGGACGAGATGTGTGATGGGCGACACATTTTATTTCCTTTCTTGAAATTATTTCCAGCTGAATAATAATTCTCTCAAAGGAGAGAATACCACAAAATATACTTAGTAATTTTTGTCTAATGAATCATTTTAGAGTTATTTGCACACACAGGAGGATAAAACAAGGAACACTGAGTCAACAGCCGAGGGTTTATACGAAATCAGATAATTAAAAGATCGTGACCAAATGGCAAAGACGCCCTCATTACAAGAATAAGAAGAGACGCTGAGTTTGTAAACTTCTGAATGATGCCGTTCCCGGTGGAGCATCTGAAATAAAACGCACTCTTGTGATTCCAGCGATGGTGTCTCCTCTGTGAGCTGCACGTATGTACATGCGGGGCTCGCGGACGGGTCTGTAAACAGTCGGAGCTGTAAAGCACTGAATCGAGGTGAAGGCCAACGAGCTACTCAAATACGTGAAAGTGAACGTCCACTAAAACGCTGATGTAAACATCAGTCCACCCACTTCTGCAACAGTTGTTTCAACCCGGGGGACTCGAGGGTCTTTCTTTTGTAGAGAAGACTGTCACCCTCCGACTTTACGGTCTAGGACAGCGTGACGCACGCCGACATCCCAGTAAATCCTCAGGAAAAATCGCTGTCGGTTCTTTCCTGTGGGGTCGCCAGGCACAGGCAAGCGGAGGGCGGTGTAACCTGCAGCCGTGATCGTGGAACCTGGCCTCTGGGGCTGCAGACTCGCCCTGCGCCTGCCAACGTCGAGGGGAGCTCCGTGTACACCTTTTCCGAGGCTGCGATCTGGGTGGATTCTGGTCATGTTTCTACCACTTGAAGTGATACCACCGGCTGCATCTCCAGTGGACGGTCTGGTCTATTTAAAAATAGAAACAAAACGCTCTTGCTTCTTATTTTAAAAAGGGAACACCCAGTGAATACAGTACTTTTATCTCCTCCATCTGTCATCACGTTCTTTGCCAAACATTGCCTCAAATCCTTTGTGGAACAAAGTAGAAATAAATAAAGAGAATAAATCAGATGGGGCCACCAGGTGCGGTTCTGGGAAGGGAACTTCCAGCTCCAGCAGAGATGCCGGCTGTGAGCAGGCGTGGTCGAGGGACGGAAAAGGCCCAGGGTCCGGGCCTCTGCTGGGACCCCTCCCTGTGCTTTTGTCCAAGGAGCCTCCTGGGTTCTGCAGCTCCAGGGGGCCGACCCCAAGCCTGATGTAGGCTTTCCGAGACTCCTGGCCCCCTGCGGGGGGCAGCCTGGACCCCCGCAGCCCACGTGCTGACCACCCTCCCGGAGGTGGGCCGGCCCCGGAGCCAGCGACCTCGGTTCTGTCCACGCTGGCTCTCAACTGGTGGGAGTGAAACTCAGCAGGTGAGACGCCCACCCCAGGGTCCCTATCCCAGAAGTCGGGGTCATCATCCAGGTGCCCAGACACTGGACACGGGCAGCACTGTGGGTGCAGGTAACTCTCCTGCTGCAGACACCGCTGGCTGGGCCCCGAGCACTGCCTGCTCTGTGGAGGGGGGGACGCATACCTGGAGGGGTGACCGAGGGGGGCCCCCAAGCGACCCTCAGACATGCCCAGTGTTGACGCTGAGGACATTTCCAGTCTGCTGGATGTTAAGTTAATGGCCTGGTTGGAGAAGGGGGGGGCGGCAGGAGTGAGCCCCTCCCTGGACAGAGCACAGCTGGCTGCACAGCTGCTGCCTCCACCTGGCCCCCTGCCGAGCTCGGGGCCGCTCGGGCCACCACGCCCGTTCATCCCCTCGGCAGACCTGTCCTGGGATGAGACGGGACAGAGCCAGTTCTTACTCAGCGCCTATCAAAGCTCAGGTCAGAAGCCTTGTCTCTGCAAGTGAACCTTCAAATCGGAGAGCAAGGGAGGGCGGGCACCCGTCAGGGGAGCTGCTCCGGGACGAGCAGGGATCCTCCAGGGAATCACTCAGCTGTGAGGGCAGCAAGCATCACGGAGCCTCAAAGAGCAGAGCACGCTTTCCGCAGAGGGATGTCATCAAAAGCACAGCGTGGGCGCTGGGGGAGCCCCACCCAGCTCGGCCTGGACCCCCGTGGCCCCTGGGACTGAGCCCCCCACACGCCAGGTTTCAGGCCGCTTCATGGCTGCGACTAAGGTTTCAGCTGCACACGGTGTGACCCTGTGTCTGTGCCTCAGGACAGAGGCTGAGGGAACCGCTCGGAGAACTAACGGCAAGACAGTGACAAAATCACCTCCAGGCAATGTGATGACCGACCAGTGGTTTTTATTTCCTTCCTTGTCCTTCTATACACTGTTCAAATATTCTAGACAGAAAGTGCATCGTCTAAGTGATGGAAAGAGCTGGAACTGAGCAACGTCTCTGGCGGGAAACACTCGGACGCTGTGCGGGAGGGCAGCAGGACTGGAGTGTGCGTTCCGTCACCGACCTGTGCCCCGTCCAGGCCCTGCAGGACGCGCAGGCCCCGAGGAGGCTGCTGTGATGATGGTGGGTCGGACGAGACCGGGTTACTTTTCTTACCAGTTTCTGAATGAAAGCGTCCTTGGAATCGTGCACCTGAAAATAGCCTTTTCACGGCTGACGGTCACTGTCGTCTGGAATCGACTCCCCCTGGTTCGCTGGCTCCGGCCAGGCTGGGGGGACAGAGGGGCCACACCCGGATCCCAGTGTCTCCCTGACTGTCAGGCGGCTGTGGGGTCGTAGATGCAGCCCCCCACCCCCCCGGTGGTCACCACGTCAAACTGAAGCCCTCTGACTCTTTCCAGGACGGGCAGGGCCACTCGGGGCCACTCGCCACCCCGGCCGTTTCTGAGCCAGGAGGGGTCACGTCGGCACCTGCTGGTGACCTCGCAAGAGGCAGAGTGCCCTCAAAACCGAAGGCCGTGCCCCAGGAGGGGACGGGACAGATGCACAGGAAGTTCAGCCCCGAAGGTCAGAACTTCCTGTGCAGAGACGGGCGTGAGCCTGACGCCCGTGAAGACACCAGCTGTGGGCAGAGTGTCGCCGACGTGGCCAGAGTGTGCTGGCCGCAGGGCTCCCGTCCTCCCAGGGCCACTCACGACAGAGGACACGACCCTGCAGACCAGGCGCTGGCGCCCAGAGCCGAGGGTCACCGCGAGGAAGGAACGGGCGTGTGGCCTCCGGCCACTGACTCCCGTGAGGGCCTCACTTTGGAAGCGCGAACGTGTCGTTGGCCCTGAGGATGGCTGGTCTAAAGGACAGCTCGAAGGACCTCTGGTCCTTGAAGCTCTGGGCTCTGTACTTGGCCAGGTGTGCACCCCTGCCACCGCGTCCGCGTCCCTGTGTGCCCCTCCCCGCCCTGGGGGTGTCCGGGGGCCCCCCCGGGGTGGGGGCGCGGGCCAGGCCGCGGCCCCCTAGTGCGGCCAAGGGCACCGCAGAGCCTGGCGCTGGCCGGGGGCCGGGGGCCGTCGGGCTCTCCCCCTGCCCGCGTGGCTCTCCACGACCCCCCTGGCCACCCCTGGAGGCTACTGGTCTCCGGGACGCCTCATTTTGGCCTGCGGGGGGCGCCACCTCCGCTGCCCTGCTCACGGGCTGAGCCGAGTCAGGGGGGCCCGTCCTGCCAGCCTGGGCCTGGGCAGGGTGCGCCGGGCTCCCTGGGCGGGGAGGAGCTGGGCTCTTTGCAGCCGGGGCGCCACGTCCCGGAGGGGGGCCCTCTGTGTGCCTCACCCGCTGCCTCTGCGGCCACTCTGGGCTCTTCCCAGTGCGCCGGCCGGGAGCCTCTGTCAGGGCCGCCGGGTCACCGTCCACAGCTTCTTGGGCCCCACTCGAGCGGGCCTTCTCGCCCCAAATGCCTTCTCCCTTCCTTCCAGGACCGTCCAGACTCGCAGCCCCCGGGGGCCCCTCCTCTTGCCCACGGTGACTTTTTCCGCCGCCCAGGCTGGCCCTCTCCCCGCCCGCGACTTCCCTGGGGGCCTGGAGGTCGGGGTGCTTCTGGGCCACCCGCCCCGCCCTCGGCCCATCCGCCGCTGTGGACGCGGGGGGAGGCTGGTGGGAAGGCCCGGCACTGCCAGGAAGCTGTGCCCCGGGTAAGAGGCACGGCCCGCCCTTGGCCTGCGGGTTCTCAGAAGGTGGCGGCCTAGTGCCCAGCGTGCGGCGCGGGGTCCCCGCCACCTGGCTCTCCTGTGGCACCGGGACATCCGGGGCTGGAGTCGGGGGCTTTAGGCTGCCCCCCCGAGGGCTCTGCCACGCAGCGCCCGAGATTCTGCCCCCAGCTGCCACCTTCCTTTCGCCTGCGACCAGTTCACCTGGAGCTGCCACGTGGGGCTCGACAGGCAGGGTCTGGGCGCCGGCGGCCTCCCGAGGGGGGGCGGGTAGGGACCCCGAGGCTCCGCACACGCTGTGGCCCCCGGGCTGGCGATCAGGCTTCTCGGCCGCGAGACCTGGGCCTGTGGGCCGGGAGGCGCCCCTTTCCTCCTGCTCCTCGGCCGCCCTGTTTCCGGGGCTCAGGGCATCACCTGGCGCCAGGGCTGGGGGACTCCTGGAGGCCCCTGCAGCCGTCGCCCGCCCAGGGGCTTTGACACTCCTCGGCTGTGTCTGTTCATTTAAGGAGCTCACTCTGTTCTCGCCAGGTTCATGGCTGGCGCTCCCTTCAGCCGTCAGCGGGGGCCGGGCTGGCTCCGGGGACGACGGGGGCCCCCTGTGTCCTTCCTGCTCACGCGGGGGGCTCTTGTCCACTGAAGGCAGATTCTCAGGCCTCCTCCCGTCCTGGGCCGGTGCTTCTGGCCTCATGGAGACACTCACCCCGCTCCTCTTGGGAACCCTGGGCGCCAGCGCTTGCCGACCGCCAGGGGCACAGCCGGCGAGTCCCCCCCATCGGTTTTCCGAGGCCGCGGACCGATGTGATGAGGTGCCGGCGTCACCAGCCGGCCTTTCCTCCCGTCCTGGCAGCAGAGGCGTCTTAGAACTCAGCTGGGACGCGTCCTCTCCCCACATGTCCTGGTGCTTCGGGAGCCTGTGTGAAGTCCCAGGGCTGCGTCTGGTTTCCTTTCCTCCAGGGGAACTTTTCTGCGGTTTCGTCGTGGGAACTGCCTCGGGGACGTCTGGACCATGGCAGGCAGCACGCTGCGGAGGCGCGAGCGTTGGCTGTGCCCCTGGGTCCTGCTGTGGCAGGGCGGGCGGGCTCAGACCTGCCGGGCTCAGGCCTGCCGACGACGGGGCGCCCCGGCCTCCACCCTGGGCCGTAGTGGGAGGTGGGGCGCCTGTATTTCCAGTCACACTCTCTCCTCCCAGAAGACGCCAGCCTTGGTCTTCAGGGCCTGATGCCCTCTGCAGGGTGGCAGGAGGGGGCGGCACCGTGTGGGCAGCCGGGAGTCTGGCCGCGAGCCGCGGAGGCTCCACGGCCGGCTGTGTGCGCCGCGTGGCCTGGGCGGCGTGCGCCACGAGCGGGGGGATTTGCCCTGGCGCTGTCTCTTCTGGGCAGTTCTCCTGCACAGCGAAGAGGGGCTCTGGCTCCGAGTCTGCAGTCATCCCTTCCGTTTCATCCTCTGAACTGCAGACGGTCAGGGTGACTTCAGGGGCAGCCCCTGCTCCGCCCCCCACGAGCCCAGGCCGGGGGCCCAGCCTTGCTCCCCTCGCCCCCTGGGCAGCCCCCGTGCCGCCCGGGCTGTCCGGTCCCGGTGGGCTCATCACGGGCTCGCGGCCAGGAAGGACTTCACCCCTGGGGGAGGCGGGAGACGGGGCCGCCCTGGGGACACACTGGGGCCCCGCACCTGGGACCACTGTTTGCGGGCCGTCCCTGGGGGCGGTCGCCCGGGGCGCGGAGGGCTGCCGGGGCTGCCCCCACCCTGGCGCTAGGCTCCCACCGGGCGTCTCTCTCGCGCGGGGGGCCGTGCCCGTTTCTCCTCTGGGCGCGCGGCGCAGATCCGCGCGGGTGACTCTGGCGCCGTGGGACATCCAGCTGTGGGGGCCGCAGACGACGGTGGCGATGCTGAAGGGCAGCAGGGGCTCGGCCGAGACGGCCAGGAAGCGGGCGGGGGGCGCCCGGATGCAGGTGCTGGCCAGGGTGGCCGTGCGGAGCACGCGGCGCTCGGGCCGGTGCAGCGGGCTCCGCGGCAGGCGCCTCTTGAGCTCGTCCGCGCGCAGCGGCAGGAGGCCGGCCTCCGCACAGCGGCAACCGCTCCGCTCAAACGTCTCCCGCAGCTTGGCCAGCGCGGCGCTCCGCCTGCCGCCCACCTTCGGCAGGGGGCCCCCGGCGGCTCTGGGCGGCTCCGCGGGAGGCTTCTCCTCGGCCTCCTTCTCCTCCGCGGCCAAGAACACCTTCAGGATGCTCTTCACGGAGCTCCTCCCGGCGGGGAGCCCCCGGGGCTTCTCGCGACCCAGCGGCTCCCGGCCCCAGGCGGGGCGGCCGGCTCCCTCCCTGGCCTTCTCCAGGAGCTTGTGGACGGTGGCCGTCACCAGGCTCCTGCCGGGGCCCTGCCTGTCCTTGAAGATCAGCCGCCCCACCTCCCGGGTCCTCTTGAGGCACGGCTCCCGGCCGGTGCCCATGAACTTGGCCTTGAGGAGCTGGAAGCGTGTGGGTCGCCGCTGGGCGTCCTGGGGCTCCGGCGCCCGGCTGGTCTTGCTCACCCAGCCTTCTGCCCTCCTGGCGGGAGGAGGCTCCCGGGGCCCGTCCTCGCGGTCGGTGATGTAGACCAGCAGGTTGCTGAGGATGGCTCGGGCCGCCGGGTCGCATGTCACCCTGCTGACCTTCTTCTTTAGGGCTTGGACATCAATGGGCGTCTTATTGCTGCAAATCCTGCCGCTCTTGGGGCTGTGGGGAAAAAGAATGAATCGTCACAGACTTTATCATCATTTTTTCCTAGGTGGCTCCTTGGAACATATCTTATGGGACAATCCCATTTAAAATACCCCAAGAAGTCCAGGAACAGAAGCCTGGGCGCCAAGAGGCTTGGATTCTAGTGTATCCCTGTGGCAGCCTCGGAGAGTCAGGGTCGCCCACCGCCTAGAACTTTGGGTCACTATTTCCTTTTCTGTTAACTGGCCATTGTTTCTGACCTGTACCCTCTGCAGGGCTTTGGAGAGCTGACACTAAGTGGCTTTGGGAAAGCGCTTTGGAAAACTACTTGTATGCATAAGGTATTTACATATTTTTTTGTAGTGGGCATGTTTTTCTTGCATAAGTTAGGAGAAAAGCATAAAGAGTTTACATTCTCTGTGTGTTCTCTGCTTTCCTCTAACTGTACTGCATTATATTCTGATTCAGTCCCAAGGGCGCCATCCCCAGAGATGACTCTGAGAGCAGCAAGGAGTGAGACCCCAGGCCCTGGGCGGGTCAGGCAGCGGGAGACTCAGCTGTGGGGCGGGAGCTGGGGCGCGGCCCCCAGAGCAGGAGGGAGTGGGCTTCACTGCCCAACAGAGGGGAGGAGGGCTGGGGGCACTGGCCGGGACCTGCCCTCCTGAGCCCCCTCGGGAACACTCCCAGAGAAACCCCAAGGCTGAGGGGCCTGAGCCCTCACCCTCCATGGCCCTGTCCCCGAGAGCCCTTTGCCCCAGCCCAGCCGCTGACGGGGCTGTGACCTTGAGGGTCCAGGCTGAGAGGCTCTCCCCTGAGGGCGTGTCTGCCGAGCACTGACAAAGCCGGAGCCTCCTGCCTGGTGGGGCTCCCACCTCTCCAGACGGTAGTTTGGCAAAGACGTGCCCAGAATTGCAGCCAGCCATCAGCCCGGCTAGCCGTTTATCCCAAAGGGACGATCAGGGCGCAGAGCAAAGATTAGTGTGCTGCGTGGGACACTGGAAACGGGACACATCCTAAGTGCCTGACACGGGGCAGGGGGCCTCAGAGAACGTCACATCTGAGTTTGAGGGAAGACAGTCTACAGCAGGAAAGTGCTCAGGACGCAGCCGGCGGAGACACAGACCGAAAGCAGGCTGGAAGGGAACGTGCGAACATACTTTTCTTTCTGTACTTGGCAGAAGAGAGAGCTCTGTTTCTGGAAGCTGCACACAAACTTCTCTTAAGAGCTGTTAGGAGCGCTTCCGTGATGGTAGGACAGCAACGGGGCCCCTGCTGGCCTCACCGCCTGACGGGTGAGCCCCTTGGGTGAGCCGGGCGCCCGTCCACTGTCTGGGAGTGGATCCCGGACGGACAATTACTCCTTTCAAGGAGCGAGGGGGAGTGAATGTAACCGCAGAATTTTCCGTGGAACCCCGAATTCACCCCGACGCAGTGAACCCACGCGGAATGCGGCTGCTCCCATTACCCTCAGATGCCGGAGGACCTGGGCGCCCAGAGCGAGGTGACCCCACCAGAAGCCCCAGCTCAGACGTCTCAGGGACCCAAGACCTGCATTTGCAGCAAGTCCCCTGGGTGGCCGTAGCTGCTGGCCCCGGGAGCCGCTTTGAGAACGGCCGGGATGGAGCGAGAGCTTTCCAACCTCAGACAGCTGTGGGTTTGACCCCGACGTGGTGGACGAGGCTCCTCCAACAAACCCAGAGCTGAGCCCACTGAGCCCCGAGGTGGCAGGGCCGGCGCGGCGGCGGGGTGGCCACAGCCGAAAACGAATGACAGCTGGATCTGGGGCCGCACCGGGAATCTGAGGGGGTCGGGCTGTGCTGAGCCCCGGCCGGAGGGGGACGTGCCCTGGGCTCGCTGGGCAGCCGGACTCCAGTGCACTGGCCCTCGACTGGTCCCCGCTCATTCCCACCGCAGGGCCCGAGCAGCCTGCGCGCCGGGCGTCTCGCGTCCCCTGCTGGGGTCCCCGCCTGAGCACACAGCCCCCAGGCGCCGCCCCCAGCACATCCCGGGGCGCCTCCCGCTGTGCGCTCCGCATCCTTGCCTGAGGCCTGGGTGCAGCACAGAACACGTGGAGTGTGGCTTTGCGTGGCCCCCTAGTGGCACACAGGCTCTGCGCGGGGGGACTGTCCCTTCCCCGCTTTCCCAGGGCTCACAGCAGCACCTGTGGAAGGGCCCTGGCCGCCGGTTGCGTCCCGGAGCGCCTGCCCCCCGCTGCACCTTGCCCCCGCCCGCCAGCCTCTCTGCCCTGCTCTCTTCCGCTCCCCTCGAACTCTGGCCGTGCTGTGCTCTGTCCCAGCTCCACACTTTCCCCACGCTGCGCCTTCTGGCCTGGCACAGCCATGCTCCTGACGAGCTCCTATTCATCCCTCAGGACCCGGTTCTGATGCCCCTGCTTTCCCAGCGGCCCGGATGCCTTGTCCCCACTGGTCCTCTGAGGCCTCTTAGTGTCCCCCGCAGGGTGGCAGTCCCGACCTCTGCACCCCGAAGTCACTGAGTCAGAGTGGACGGCAGGCGAGCTCCCCTGGGGAGGCGAGGTCCTTCTGTCCAGACTTCAAGTCTGCCTGTCCGGCCAGACTTGAAGGCAGGCCCAGCACATTCTTTTGGGACCTCCCTGCACCCAGGGCACCTCGGGCCTGGGTGAGAGTTCCCACCCATCCCGGGGGGTCGGCCCAGCCCATCTCGGCCTGGTCAGCGCTGCCTGGAGGACCGGTGGGCCCGTGGCTTCATGTCCAGCCCCTGGCGGCATGGACGTGACCAAGCCCATCCCAAGACAGGAGTGGAACATATTTCTCTCAGGGGCCAATCTAAACAGTAGGGCTGCAGCAAACGTTCCTCATTTAGTCCTGTCAGTAACTCTGGCTCCCGAGAGGTCACTTGAAAACACAGGGACATCAGAGTCACTGTTGGCGACACACCCCTTCCCATCCCGGTCACCAACCGGACCCCCTTGGCATTCACCGGTGGGGCAGGACGCAGACCCTGCGTTCCCAGCTGAGGCCCTCCACCCCATCCTTGTCCTAAAACGGCAGCAGCGTCCAGCACCTCTGGGGGCCTGTCCCCTCCACGGGGGCAGCCTGTCCTGCTGCATCGAGGGCCTGGTTGGCCTGGGTCTGCTCTACCACGCGTCAGCACGTGTCCTGGGGCAGCGACCGGATGTCCCCCGGCCCCCGTGTCCCCGCTGAGGTACGGGGTCTCCTGGGGCACAGGGCTGGCCGTCCCGCCGCCCTGGCAGGGGCACTCTCTGCGGCACTGAGACCCCCTTCCCCACTCGCAGCCATGACCTCCCTCCAGGCCGATCCCCTGCGCCCCGAGAGCACGTGTGCTGCCCCAGGACACACAGTGAGTTCACATCTGCCACGCGGCCATGCTACCTAACGTCGTCGCACGGACACTCTTCCCCCAGCTGTGGGCCTGGGGGTCGGGGGGCAGAGGCAGGGACACGTCACCCCCTCGTCCTCCCGGCCTGGGGCAGAGATGGCGGCCGCTCACTCGGGATGCGGAAGGGGGACATCCGCGCACCGTGTCCTTCTGGCTGCGGTTCTTCCCACGTCCCCGTGGAGCCGCGAAGGCCAGGGGGACAGCGACCTTCGAGCCACCCCTCCCCCAGCGCCAGGCGGGGCCTGCACACAGCAGGCGCTCCGTAGATGCCTCGCCTCCACTCGGAGGAGACGGGGAGGAGGAGAGGCTGTCGTCCCCCGTCCCTGCGGGCCGCTGGCGGGGAGCTGGCGGGCGGCTCTCACGCGGACTGCAGGCCCCAGCTTGCACACGCCTCCTCAGCAGCGGTTCCCCCACCGAAGCACAAATGCACATCTAGCGACCGCGCGGTACGTTTCAGTGACCGGGGAGCTACCGGCTGAAACTTGCCAGTGAATCAGAGTCTGACAGCCTGAACCTCTGTGTTTCCTGGAAATAAGCCTGGATAAAGGCTGGTGGGCGCCCTCCGGGCCGGGGCCCGCGGTCCTGCTCCTGGGCCTTCCAGCCTGGCCCTGGTCATGGTGCACAGAGGGCCGTCCGTCCAACCGGCTGCCTGAGGCCCTGAGGGTTGGATGCTATTTCAGGACCTGAGATTTAAATAGCAGAGTGTTCTGGGGACACTCCCCTCACGTCTAGTGACAACTACTGCTGGGTGTGCGTGTCTGTGTGTGTGTGTGTGTCTCTATTTGTGTCTGTGTGTGTGTGTGTCTGTGCATGTCTATGTCTGTCTGTGTCTGTGTCTCTGTGTGTCTTTGTGTCTCTGTGTGTATGTGTGTGTCTGTGTGTGTCTATGTGTGTCTGTGTGTCTATTTGTGTCTCTGTGCGTGTGTCTTTGTGTGTCTGTGCATGTTTATGTATGTCTGTGTCTGTGTCTGTGTCTCTGTGTGTCTGTGTGTGTCTATGTGTGTCTGTGTGTCTCTCTATTTGTGTCTCTGTGTGTGTGTCTTTGTGTGTCTGTGCATGTTTATGTATGTCTGTGTCTCTGTGTGTCTGTGTCTCTGTGTGTGTCTATGTGTGTCTGTGCGTGTGTCTGTGTCTCTGTGTGTGGGTATGTGTGTGTCTGTGCATGTCTATGTGTCTCTGTGTGTGTCTGTGTGTCTGTGCATGTCTCTGTGCCTGTGTGTCTGTGCGTGTCTACGTGTCTCTGTGTGTGTGTCTGTGTCTCTGTGCATGTCTATGTGTGTCTGTGCGTGTGTCTGTGTCTCTATGTATCTGTGCGTGTCTGTGTGTCTCTGTGTGTGTGTCTGTGTGTGTCTCTGTGTGTGTGTCTGTGCATGTCTCTGTGTGTCTGTGCGTGTGTCTTTGTGTGTATGTGTGTGTCTATGTGTGTCTGTGTGTCTATTTGTGTCTCTGTGTGTCTTTGTGTGTCTGTGTGTCTCTGTTTCTGTGTGTGTGTGTCTCTGTGTGTGTCTGTGCGTGTCTCTGTGTCTGTGCATGTCTATGTGTGTCTCTGTGTAGTGAGAGGGAGAGAAAGCAATGCAGCAAACGGGGCCCAGTATTAGTACAGTAACAGTGGGTGAAGCTGGGTGAAGGGTATATGGATTCTTTGAGCTGTTTTGTGACTTTTGTGTGTTTGAAGTACTTGAAAACAAACGATTAAGATGGGACAGGGAGAAAGCAAAGCCACCCTGAAAGCACAGATGGCCCTGGGCCAGTGGGGACACTTGGGACCCTGGAGGGGGTCTCTGGGTTTCCTCTGGGCCTGTGCCCCCAGGGGGGCTGCAGTTCTGAGAGGGCCCTGTGGTCAGGCTCCAGCCAGCGAGTGTTTACTCGTTTGCGTCCCCGGGGGGCTGGCAGTTGAGGGGAGATGTCCCCGGGGCCGAACACGGGCTCTGGCCGGGTGTCATCGGGCACCAGAGCCTGAGCGCCATCCAGGGGAAGCCACGGCCAGTGTGTGGCCCGGCGCCGGAGCCACCCTTAGTGACAGGGGCGCGTGGAGCCCCCGAAAGCCTCGAGGCTGCCATTTCCCCCACGTTGGTTTTGCCCTGTAGCATCCGGGGGTGCTCGCGTTGTATTTCTACCTCTTAACTGGAAATGAGCCAACACGGGAGCGAATTTTAACTCCACTGCTCACGGTGTCCGCGCTCTTACCTAAGAGTTACTCCCACCTTTGGGGTGAATTTCGGTGATGAGGCTTTAAACCCCACGTTTGGGTGAAACGTCAAGCTGGGTATTTCCTGCTCCATCACGTGGCATCTGGTCCGTTTTTCCCATCCCATCTGCTCCGGGTGCTGGGTTCATAATTCACCGAGGGCTCTGTCTGCAGATTCGGGGCTGTGGTGAAGCCTCGACGGGTCCGGGAGGCCGGTGGGGTGGTCAGGGAGCGGGAGTCCCTTGTCGGATGGCCTCTCCCACCCCTGAACCCACAGCACGGGGCGGTCAAGCGCCGCCGCGGAGCCTCCCGCTAAGGAGGCCCGGGTTCAGGGGTACGTCTGGCGGTGAGGCCGCTGGACCCTGCTGGACCCTCCGAGGGGGCCCTTCTGATTCTGCCCCGCGATTCAGCCCCGAGTGGCTCCCCCGACCTCGGGGGGCGGGGCGGGGACATCATCTGGCTTCCAGACATGAAAACGCTGGGAAAGTGATGGGAAATCTAATGCACAATCTCTTAACCAAAGAGTCTGGGGACAGGAATTAATTGAAATCGGCCTGAAGTCTGGAAACTCACCGCAGTGCAGGGCGTGCACTTGTCCCTGGGGACGCAAACCCTTCCCGCCGGGCACCGCTAAGACGGGGGTGTGGCCACAGATGCACGAGGGAAACAGCATGATGGCACATGCGTCAATGGAGTTTCAGGCAAGAGTTAAAAAAACTGAGGGGGACAAGTGTGATGACATAGAAAAATATCCAGAAAACCGTCAAGTGAAAAATTCCCAAAGCAAATCATATGTAATGTGTAATTCCTATTTGTGGAGGGAAGTCGTGTGTGTGTGTGTGTGTGTGTGTGTGTGTGTGTAACACACAAATGCATGTATGCAAACCCCCCCCCCCCTTCCCGGCCATATGTGTAGAGAACTTTCTGGAAGGACACGAAGGAATCGTGACCCACGGTTTCTCTGGTGCCTGGTGATGTGAGTCAGGGTGAGGGTTTGGAGGAACGCTGCTTCCCACATGCCCCATTTATGGGGTTGAGTTTCTGAAGCTGTGTGCAGGTATCACTTTTCTAATAAAAATGAAATCAGCAAGTGTTAAATTTTAAAAAATTTGAGTAGGTATGGAATTCTCGTCATTACTTTTTATGGTTTTGTTTTTCTTTTCAACTTTTGTATTTCTCTGGAATAGGAAAAGGAAATGGGGAGATAGTTTCACTCTTATTTTATGATGCTGGTGAATTTCTATTCATGTGTTTTAATTTATAATCAGTCTATAAGTAGACTCACTCCCTGATTCTCAGGATGGGTTTAATTCTCCTACATCGTCACTGAGGTGGAGACCAAGTGGCCTCCGATCCAGCCGCCCCCATCCTCTGATTACTTCCCTTCCGCGCAGCAGACTGCGAAGGGCCGCTTTTAAGGAGAGCCGGGGACACGGGACGGACCCCACACAGGAAGCCCCACCTGCCGTGTGTGTCTGGGAAAGTGTCGACTTACCTTAACTGGGTTCTGTTCCTGGAAGACAATTCTCATTAATCTCCCAGCCCCCCTAAACCTATCTGGACCCCGCATGGTGGAGCGTCCCCCCCTCTGCCTCTTCTGACTGAAAAGCATCTTGAGCAGCAAAGGTTAGTTCAGTTATTCAGAAATGTGGCGTGGAGCCCACTGTGTTACTATGTGCAGGATGGCCCAAGGTTTCTCTCCAACACAGCCGGGAGCCACACTTGCCCGAGGAGTGCAAAGTGACGGATTCTGTGGAAAACACGCCCGTCCCGTCCCGTCCCCTCGCCCAGGACGCCGGGAGGCGCCTCGGGGCCGAGTGTCTGCGTGTCCGGCAGGGAGGCGCCCGGCTGTGCTCCCAGGCAAGCCTTCAGCACGCGGGGCCTGCGGTCACAAGACGGGCCCAGCCAAGCCGCCAAAGCACGTGTTACACGTCAATCACCAACCGCTCCTTTACTCACACCAGAGGCTACTTCAAAGAGATTCGTGTCCAAGGTTATTTTTAACAAGAGCAAGTGTGGAGAAGCCCTGGCCACGGGGAATGGGGCCAGCTCTGTCCTTGTCAGCGAGCCCGGGGCAGGGCGGCACATGGGAGGGCGCTTCCTGGCTTAATCAGTTAGTCGTTCTAAGAGAGGCTGGTGTTAAACCTAGTGAGATGGAACATGTGGGCTGGAGCTGAAACACAGCGCGTGGGCCCCCCCGAAGGCGCCAGCGCTGGCTGCTCTTCCTCCTGCTCTGGACACACGGCGGTGAGGACGCAGACGCAGCGCCAGGTGAGGCCCCGTGAGGCCGGGGAGCCAGAGGCGTGCAGGTGTCGGACCGCACGTCTAAGAGCTAGAAAGAGACCGCGCTGGGCGCCCCGCAGACAGAGGAGGCGCTCTGAGCAGAGCCGTCGTGGTTATGGGTGCTGTTGGGGTCAGTGAGCAAATGCGTTAGTTTCGCGACAGAATAAAATACACCGAGTGTCCAAGAGGCCCTTCGTGACCTTGCGTGTGGAGGTGGAGGCTGTCGAGCCCAGAGGGACGTCAGTGAGGCACTAGGCTTGGCCAGGACAGGAAGACTATTCTCATAGGACAGACGATGTGTTTTATACAGCAGTTAGGCCTCTGCAATTGGGAGGAAAAGTTAAGATGTGGCGTGAGCTGCGGGTGGCCCCCCGGGGCCCCAGAGCGGGCTGGGCAGGGGCTGGGGTGGGGGGCTTTACTTCTCCTCCGTGGACAGGCGGTAGAGCGCCTCCCCCAGGTGCCGCAGCGTCTCTCCGTGCTCCAGCTCACGGTACAGGCCCGCGGGGACGGCGTCCAGGCCGTGCAGCAGCCCAAACAGGCAGCCGGCGATGGCCCCCGTGGCCCCACTCTCACCTAGAACGAAGGACGGGCCCTCAGGGCTGCACGGTGGTCCCTGGTCCCCTTGCCCCCTTGCCCCCTTGCCAGGAGGCCGGGCCATCTCAGCCTCCGCCCTTGGCCTCAGCCAAAGCCCAGGTTTGCTTCGGGCGGTGCCGGGGAAGGGGGCAAGGGGGTCCCCTCCCCTCGTGGGACAGCCGCACACCCTGGTGCGCTCGGGCCTTTGCAGCCCCGGGCGGCACTCAGGCGACCACCTCCCGCGGGTCCCACCCATGCGCTTTCCACCCCCCGCCACCCCCGCTTTGGGCTCTCAGCCTCCTCCCCCCCAGTCCGCCCACGGCCCTGGCCCGCTGCCCCTTCTCCACTCCCCTTGCCCCGGGAGGTGTCGCGTCTCCACACCTGGGCACCCGGAGGTCCCAGCAGTGTAGGTGGGGAGCCCGGGCCCAGCAGGAGGGCCTGGCTGGTAGCCTCTTACTTCACACTCGCGAGAGGGCGCATCTCACCTCCGTGGAACATGGCCCGGTGGCAGAGCTCCGTCCAGCTGCCCTTGGCTCCTAAAAGGGCATCGTAGGCAATCATGGGGGCGTCGTGGCCCCGCCGGCCCCCTCGACCTTCCGAGCTCCATTTCCTGTAGGTCTGGAGAAAGCGCCACAGGTCAGAGGCACAGGCCGCGGGGAACCATGTCCCGTGCGTTAGAGCACGAGCTTCCGGGTTCATCTGCGCGCTTACGTGACGCCCCTGTGTACCAGGCATCGCCCCAGGGCTGCGGGTGGACGCTGAGCGGGAAAGACTGGCTTCCCGTGTCTCTCACCCGAGCCGTCCCGCAGATAAACAAACACGCCAGCTGCCGGGCAGCAGAGTCTATGACAGAGACAGCCGTCAAGGGGTCTGGAGTGCTGTGACAGCACGGCCGGGCGCCACTGCGTGACGTGCGGTCTGCGTGGGGCACAGGGACAAGTGAGGCCGGGCAGGGGTGCCGCGTGTGGTCAGGGCCGCAGGCCGGCCGGAGGACATGGTGGGGGAGGCGACGGTGGCCTGAGCAGCTGGTGGCTCAGAGCAGGTCCCTGTGGGTCTGTGGAGGAGGCTGACGAGGGGCAGGGGCCAGATAGGGCCGGGAGGTGGGCGCAGGCAGGTCGCACCCCTGTGCCTTAGCAGCGGAGTCAGTGTCGGTTTGGGGCAGCAGCATCTCCACAGGAAGAACGGTGTTTCTGAGTCTCTCTGCGTTGGGGGGCCCATGAGAGATGAATGAAAGGGCGGGAGGAAGCACCTAAAAAGGGAAGGGTGGACCCTTCCTCTCCCCCTGCTCCTTCCTGACACCTGGAATGCAGATGTGCTGGCTGGAGTGGGAGCAGCTAGTTTGGACTATGAGGTGTGCTCGCCGAACAGCAGAGCAGCCAGACAGAAGGATCCTCAGCTCCTCACTGCAAGGGGCTTCTGACTCAGCTCTGATTCCCTTGACGTGAGGATAATGAACTTCTATCTTGGTTAAACCGCAGTTACAGCGGTTTCTCTTATGCTACCAAACACGATCCTGACGATTTCAGCCACTAGGGGGATTTTCTCAGCATGGGGAATGCCGGTGGTTTGCACAGACTTATTCATCCCTCTATCCCCAGTCCCTAGAAGAGATGAAGTGAGATGGACTATTTTCACATTTTCAACTTTTCTAGCACAAATCGTGCTTATAATCAGAGAAAATGAAAAGATAAAAGCACCATCCATTTCAAATGGGCTTCCTTTGAGAAGCCTTCCACGGCCCCCCCTTCCAGCTGCTCCCTCAGCCCACCTCCACCGCGGGGTTCCGTACAGCCGGGGGTGGTGGGCGGTGGCCCTGACAGCTCCTGCTCCCCAGCCATGTCGGCCCGGCAGACCTACCTTGTCCCTCTCCTCCGCGTTGTAGTGGTCGGGAAAGCTGGCTTCATTCTCCGTGTCCTCACTGATTTTTCTCTCCTCCAAGTAAAACTGCCACTTAGCTTCAAAGTAAAACCAGTGCTCCTGGTATTCTAAACACAAAGAGCAGGTGAGTGGGCTGTGGCGGCCATCTAGCTGGGCGCCGTGGGCAGCAGGCGGGAGGGAGGAGGCAGAGCCCACGCCCTCTGCCCAGTCTGGGGCAGAGGAGGGCCTGGCGCCTCACCTTAACTATGGCTCCGGAAGTTCGAAAATGCTCACATTGTAGCTACTTTGAAATGCCAGCAAGGAAGATGGAGATCGAAACCAACCCAAAGAATTGCTTGACAATGCACTGAACTAAGGCAGTAATCACAGAATTTTTAAGTGGCTTCTTTTGAAAATTCTGAACCTGTGTATTTTTTTTTAAATTAATTTTATTTATTTTTGGCTGCGTTGGGTCTTTGTTGCTGCGCGGGGGCTACTCTTCATTGCAGTGAGTGTGATTCTCACTGCGGTGGCTTCTCTTGTTGCAGAGCACGAGCTCGTGGCATGCGGGCTCAGTAGTTGTGGCCTGCGGGCTCAGCAGTTGTGGCGCACAGGCTTAGTTGCTCCACAACACGTGGGATCTTCCCGGACTGGGGCTCGAACCCGTGTCCCCTGCCTTGGCAGGCGGATTCTTAACCACTGCGCCACCAGGGAAGCCCTGAACCTGTATATTTTTATTAATTCAACACCGTGCCTGCAAAGTCAGGAGAGAGGACGTTCGCTATCCCTAACTAGCAGCTTGACCTGCAAGCCCCAGAGGCGCTGAAGCGACTTTTCTGGAGTCATTTTAGGAAGATGCTGCCGCGAAGTCTGGAGCAGCAGCTGCAACGGCTCGTGGGTGACGGGCGGGGGGAGTTGGGGGGGGGGCGGCGCCCGCGTCTCAAGGACCCAGAGGGGATCCCCCTGCTCGCCTGACCCGCTGCCCTCGGGCCAGGCGGTACTGCAGACTTCCTTTGTGGGGTGAGCCTGTCACACGGCCCCCCCAGTCTGTCCAAGTCTGCCCTGGGTGTGGCTGGAGCCCACCTCCTTCTAAGGTGCGGGGGGACGGTGTCGGGAGGGAGGCCGCGCTCACCTGCCAGGTGCCGGATGGTCCTCTTACAATACTCCTCGGCCAGCGGGACCGTCCTCAGCATGTCTCGTCCCCACTGCTCCAGCCGCTTCCCCTGAACGGCGTACGATGCGAACAGGGCCGTGCACAGGGACCCGAGGAAGCCTGGGGTGGCAGGAGAGAGGGTCAAAGTTGGCACCAGCCACGCCCCCTCCCAGGTGCTGGACACGCTGTGTCCCTGGGCTTTGCTAATTTGACCTTCAGTTACCGTCTGCAAGGGGGCAGCGGTGGGGTGGGGAGAGCACAGTCCCTGCCTCCAAGCGCTGCTGTTGGAAGGGGTCCAAGCCCAGGCGAGCACCTGCCGAGCTGCCCTGCGAGCAGCCACGGGAAGCGGGGCCCCAGGGAGGCGTCAGCCGCGACCACTTCTGGGGCAGCGACGAGCGTCTGGTTCTCGCACCCGGGGTCCAGCTGCCGTTCTGACCGCCTGCCACCGCCCACCTCCCGTCACGGGGTGCTTCAGCTCCAGATCCGGGACGCGACACTCCCAGGCAATAAAGGTAAGAAAAATTGACACTTGCCTCCAAAGGCAGTTCAAAAATTGCAAAGGAGAGTGGAGTGCTTCCCGGTATTAAGTGTGTGCTGTCCGACCCTAGTCACCAGCTTAGAAATATATAAATTACCCAGCTCTTAAACATGTGAAACAACATTTCTTTAATAAGAGTGGGCAATAAATTAACTAATGTCCTAGATGTTTAAATTCTTGTACTCATGGTATTGTTTCCAAACGTCCAACATTTTCCTGTTGGAAGGCTGTTTGTGTTTAATTCACTTCTGCTGAGTCGGGGGTTAGCAAACTCCTCTCCACCACCCGGACGTTGCCGCCCGGCTGAATTACATGGCTTTGTGCTCAGAGATCTGACGGGCTCATCCGTGGGGTCCGTGGCTCAGCGGCCGCGCCTGCTGTGGACTCAGCGGCGTGTTTTACCACGTCCACGCCTCAGGTGCCACGGCGCCCGCGCTGGCTGCTTCGTGGAGGGCACAGGATGGCCCTCGCAGCTCAGGGGGCGACACCAGTAAGCCCGGACCCTGCAGGTGACCTTGAAAGGGGCACAGTCACCGAGCGCAGCTGGCACCCTCGACCTCGGGGGCCGGGAGCCGAGCTCAGCCAGAGCTCAGGAGGGTTCTCCATCCCGGAAGTTTGGAGCTGGCTGCTCCCGGTCACGCCTCAGGGGCGGGCGCTGGGCCAGCAGGCCTGCCCTCCCTCTGCAGCCCGGCCCTGGGGGGGCAGCCCGGAGTGTGGGCCGCCTGCGCACCCCGAGCGGTGCTGTTATTCGACCCGCTTTGTCCTGACACACGGGGCGGGGGTGGGGTGGGGTGGACTCGGCCAGGGCGCGGCGCACGCGCGCACAGCGCCCACGGGGCCCGACGGCGGGGCCGGCTCCCCGCTGGACAGCCCGGCAGAAGCGCTGGCTCCCGGGGCTCCAGCCAGACCCCAGGCTCGTTCGGAACCGGTGCCGTCCTGCTTTTCTTGTGACGTGACCGACTTTGAAGCAGGGAGAAGGCCTTCCCGTCCGGCCTCCCCACGCCTCCCCGCCGCCCGCGGCTGCGTCACCTGTGGGATGGTTGTGCGTCATCCGACCGCACTCCAGGCTGACCTCGAGCAGCGTCTCCAGCCGCCCCGGCTGCCAGTACCGCATGCCCACGCACATCGCCTTGGTGGCAGCACCAAACCCGGAGCCTGCGTGGAACGTGGGATACCTGGTCTTAGACCTCTGTGCCAGTGATTCCAACGCTGGCAGTCTAGCTCTCACGAACCATATGGAGATGTACAAAAACTCTGTGCTACCATGTTTATCACAGGGTCACTTAAATGGGTCAGAAATAGGGAAATTGCCCACATTCCTGACAAAGAAAAGAGAGGAAAGAAATTGCAAAGCAGCCATATGCAGCCATTAAAAACAGGATTTTTGATGGGATGAGGAAATGCTCCTTCTGGGAAAACGTAGGAGAGAGAATTGCACGCACAGTATGTCTTCAATGATATGTTTCCTCTTTTTAAAAGCAGCTTCATTTAGTTATAATTGACATACAATCAACTGCACATATTTAAGGAATGCCAGTTGTCCTGACAAAAATACACCTGTGAAACTGGCACCTAAATAAAAATTGCAAACATATCTATCACCCCCAAAGTTTTCTTGTGCCCCTTCTGCCCTCCTCACCGACCACAGGTCAGTTTGCATTTTGTAGAGTTTTATATAAACAGACGCGTGGCTTGCCTTTTCATTCTCTTAGCAGAGTCGTCAGGAGGGCAGAAGAATGCATTTGGGAAGCATTCCTCCTCTTTACTTTCCTGGAAGAGTTGTGTACAGTTGGTACCATTGCTTCTTTAACTGTTTCTAGAATCTCCACTGAGGCCACCTGAACCCAGAGTTTTCCTTGTAAGGTCTTTCATAGATTTAATGTTACCTGGGTGACCTGTTTAGTCTTGAGTGACCTTTGGTAGTTTATGTATTTCAAGGAATTTATCCATTTCATCTAAGTTGTTAAATTTATTGGTATAAAACTTTTAATAATATACCTTCACTGTACTTTCAATTTCTGTAGAATCTGTAGTGACGTCACCCCCTCATTGCCGATACTGGTAATTTGTGTTTTCCTCTTCTTTTCTTGATCATTATGGCTAGAAGAGTATCAGTTTTTTATCTTCGTAAAGAGTCAGCTATTGGTTTTGTTGATTTTCTCTATTATTTTTCTGTTTTCTATGCCATTGATTCTCACTCTGACTTTCAATTTTTCCTTTCTTTCATTTTCTTTGGGCTCTTTTGCTCTTTTTCTAGTTTCTTACGATAAAGATGAAGTCATTGGTTTGAGAACTTGCTACGAAGTCTCTGCCTATAATTGTGGGTTTGTCTGCTTCTCTGTGCAGCTCTATTAGTGTTTACTCCACCTATTTTGAAGGTTTGTTACGCGGCACATAAACTTCCAGGTTTGTTACTTCTCCCGACGAACGGGTGCCTCCTTTTTCCCCTGGTGACATTCTTCACTTTGGGTGTTTTTGAAGGAGTCACTCCAGCTTCCCTTTGATTAGTGTCAACCGGCGTGTCTTTTCCCATCTAACCTGTTTGTATTTAAAGTGCGTCCTTTACAAGCAGCACAGAGTTGGGACTTGCTTCTTTGTCCCGTCTGACCTTTTGTTTGGGGTCCTTAGACCACTCTCGTTTGCCGTGATGGTTGACAATGAGGTGATGGCATCATCTTGGTACTGGGTTTCCTGCCTGTCCTACCTGTTATTTGCACCCTTCTCTCTCTTTCCTGCCAAGAGGACGGCACGTTATGGAGTGGGAAGATTCGCTTCCGTCCGGATGAGTATTCCCGCGGGTGGGGGACGGAAAAGACCATCACGGCGCAGCTCCAGCAGGGAGGGGCCCACAGGGGTCAGAGCCGCGGAGCACTCAGCGCGCAGACCGGCTGGAGCCGGCTTTCCTCGTGGGGAGGAGAGGACTCGAGGTCTGTGTGGTCTCCGCTCCCCGCTCCCGGGGCCGGGCCAGGCGGCGGGCCGCGTGCAGCCTCCCGGGCTGCGGGGGAGGCCCTGTCCCCTCCCCACGGGGCAGACGTGGTGCCGGATGCGGACCCACAACGGAGAGGCGTCTCCTGCCAGGGAAGGGGCGGCTGGGCCAAGGGCCGCGCCTCCTGGTCCCCACAGAGGGGACCGTCCAGCCAGCGCTGCCTGGCCCAGCTGAGGGCCCAGGTCGCATGACAGCTGCTCCCCCACAGCGAGTGTCATTGAAAGGGTTCCATTTCGTGTCTGGCTGGCTTACGAGCTGTCACTGTTCGGGGGTTTGAGCAGCTGCCTTGGGTCCATCTTCGCGGGACACTGCCCCACTTCAGGGCTGAATGGGGCCCTGACCCTCGCAGCGCCCCCGTGCTGGGGTGTCAGGCATTTGCTTTGACATATTTGGTAAACGCTGCGGCACCTCGTTATTACTTTTAATGCCACATCTTTTAGAGAGGGTTAAATAATAAAAGTCAACACCTGCGTCCTCGCCATTTCCACCGACTCCCTGCCCCACTGGCGGTGTCCTCCTGCCCGAAGGACGTCCTGGGCATCTCTCCCTGGGCACCCGCCCGGCATGAACTCCTCGGTTCGTTTGCCTGCAAAGGCCACTTGGCCTTCACTCGGGAAGGCGTCCTCTGGGCGTCGGTCTGGCTGGCGCTCGCTCTGCACCCGGATGGCTCTGCTTCTGACGCGAACCTGCCGTCCTCGCCTTGGCGGTCGCTGCTGGAGGCGCGTTCCTGTCTTTATTATTAGTTTTGAGCGGTGTGTTTGCTATGTGCCTTGGTGTAGTTTGTTTCGTGTTTCTTGTGCTTGGAATTTATTGAGTTTCTTGGGCATGTGAGTTTATGTTTTTGACCATATTTGGAAAAATGTGGCCACTATTTCTTCCCATCTTTTTTTGTCCCCCCTCCTCTCTTAAGGACTCCAGTTACAGGTGTGTTAGTGCTTTGATTTGTCCCGTGGCTCCCTGGTGCCCTTTCCACATTCTGGGGTTCTTTTTTTTTTCTGTATGTCCCATTTTGGATAGTTTCTATCGCTGTGCCTTCGAACTCACGAATCTTTTCTTCTGAAATGTCTAATCTGCTGTTAATCTCAGTCAGTGAATTTTTAAACTCAGACATTGTAGTGTTTTTCTCTAGAACTGTGATGTAGGTCTTTTTTATACCTACATGTCTCTATTTAACCTTTCAAAAATATAGAATACACACTATTTTATATCCTCACCTGGTAACTTTAATGACTGTGTCAGGGCTCGTCAGTTCTGATTTACTGATGTTTGTCTTTATTATGGACCATGTTTCCTGCTTCTTTATGTGCCAGTAACATTTGATTTGATGGCATCCTTCAAGGTAAACCCAGAGGGACAGGTCTGCCCTCCGCGTCAACCCGGAGCGCGGGTCCAGGACCCCAGGAGCAGAGGCCCTGGGGACAGAGACTGCAGCTGCCTGATAACGTCACCCCGAGGACACAAGATATCATCACAGAGACAGACATTTACGCAGGTGGTGTGTGCTTTCCTTGATGCACTGGCTAAAAATAACACATTTAAAGGGAAAGCAGTGGGAAAACGTTCCTTAAAATAAACCAGGGCTGGTGACAGAGGAGCTGGGGACGCTAGTGGCCCTGAAGCCAGCGGCCAGGCTGGCGGGCTCCCTGGGCGGCCGGTCAGGGGGGTGACAGGCAGGGTAGTGTCGCGGGGCCCTGTAGCCCCGTGGCCTGAGAGGGAGAGGAACTCATGCTCTGACCTTTCTCATTGAAGGGTGTGTGCCAGGCCAGGAGATAGTTGTCGGGCTTCAGCTGCGAGCAGCCCTCGACGGTGGCCGGGTCTACCCGCTGCCCCGGGAGCTTCTCGAGCACGTCCACGTAGCGCCGCACCATCTCACGGTACAGGTCGTCCAGGCACCAGAAGTCTGGGGCGGAAGGGGGTGTGTGGAGGGCAGGGTCAGACGAGGGGCGGGTGGAGGGCAGCGACGAGGGAAGCCACGACCAGCGTCCGGCCCCATGCCCCCAGGAGGAGGGAGATTCTGGGATCGGCTCACAGGACCCTGGATCCCTGGAGAAACCTGACCGCGGACGGACAACGCGCCGTGGATCTCACTGAACTTCGGATGTTGTGTTTTGCTGCTGTGCCTCTTCTAGTTACACACCAGAATCTAGAAAAACCCAGGATCCTCATACACGG
Organism: Balaenoptera ricei; assembly: GCF_028023285.1. Taxonomy (NCBI): domain Eukaryota; kingdom Metazoa; phylum Chordata; class Mammalia; order Artiodactyla; family Balaenopteridae; genus Balaenoptera; species Balaenoptera ricei. The sequence goes on from NC_082656.1 coordinate 83,601,914, forward strand.
CTCACGATTCTATCCCTGAGAGGCCCAGCTGGCCCGAAACCTGCCTGTTCCTCGGGCCCTCGGGGACCCACATCCAGGGTACGGGGAGCTGACCCTCTCCCATCTCCCTGTCAGCGAAGCGGCCAAGTCCCCGCTGCCCACCGTCCCCACTGCCTCCTCGTGGGAAGGCATTCTGGGGACAAGCGTGGTCTCGAGTCCCTCGGAGATCATGGGCCACAGGACAGGGGCGCCCAGGCTGTCACCTGGGTGGCACCAGGTTTGGCTGACCTGTATCTGGGTGACCTCACGTGACGCCCCCCCCCCCCACGCGCCCACCACTGCAGGGTCAGGCTCCTGTCTGTCTACTCTTTCCTCCCAGACAAGGCTCAGCGAGGGGCGGTCACTTGCCGAGGCCAGAGCTGGCCAATGGATTTCGATCGCAAAGCCTGAGCACTTCTGCCATTACATGAATCCACAGCGTGGTGGATAGAGGCCACGCACCCTCCAAAGTTGGGGCCCAAGGTGCCTGGTCACACGGAGAGCAGACTGGACAGTGCAGGGCAGGGCGCACCTGCCAACACAGCTGACGGGCACCAGGGACCCGGCCTGGGCGGGGCTGCGTCTCAGGCCTCGGGGGCCGCCCCTCCCCTCCGGGAGTCTGCCTGTCTTTGGAAGCCGCGTGGAGAGCCGCTGTCCGGCGGGGCCCCTGCAGTACTGCGTGCGCAGCAGCCCCAGGAGGCGGGCGGTGCTTCAGCTGCAGGCAGGACGCTGTCTGGGGTCCAGGCCACACTCACGGTGTGACGCTGGTCAGGCTACTCAGCGCCAAACAGTGAGTGTGGACTGGACCCCACTCTGCGCGTCGGCTCCCTTGTCTGTAGCCCCTCGTGATAAAGTCGACCTGCAGGGCGGTGCGAGCACCCGATGACGCCGCCGCACTTAGAGCAGCACCGGCCACAGTCAGAGCCTGTGGTCGCTGTGACTCAGGGGCTCAGAGGCCCCTTCCACAGGCTGCAGTTTGTTAGTAAAGAAAAAAGCTGGGCTGTTTGAAAACTAAACTTAAATGAAATTCCAACTTGGATGTTTAGGGAGCTGGAAACACGTCCGCTTGCCGAGTTTCTGGGGGCGCAGGCCCACCTGAGCGCGCCCTGGTGACCCGCTGGCCAGAGGGCGTGTGTCCATCCAGCTGCGCCCGCAGCCGTCGGAACCAGGCCCGCTGCCACCGTCCTCACCCAGGGCGGATTCCGCCCTATTCCTGCCAAGAGGACGTGACTCGATCCACCCCGGGGAAGCATGTTCTCGTCGGGGGCCGAGCCGGGAGCTGTCCTGGGGGCCGCCGCACGGGACGGAGACACGCCGTGGGCTCTGCCAGGCGAGGGTCAGCACGAGGGCACACGGACTGGCACAGAGGGACACGGGAACCTGCCTGAAAGCCGCACAATCAGCCCCCACTGCCCCCAGTTTCGGAGTTTGCAGACTCAGAAGGACGCTTGCTGCGCCAGCTTGCTGTGACACTGTCTTATCCGAGGTGCCTTGGCTCTCCCCCCGGCTACTTGGGACCCGGCAGAGCAGATGGCATTCCTGTGCGGTGACAGCAGAGCTAAGCCCGGCTGCTGGCACCGGCCGGCGGGGTGAGCACGTGGTGACACGCACATTCCAGCCACTTCAGAGCCGGCTCGAGTTCTAATTTGGCAGTGATGTGCTCACCACTCGATACTCGTGGGGGAGCCGCGCCTCACAGACACCCGCCGCTTCTCTGAAACTGAGTGAGACTTGCTCCTAAATCACCCTGCTCCTTAGGAAACGTTGTCTCCCCTCAAATCGTAGCATTTTCTTAGGACAACTGGGAAACTGTAGCAACTCTCCAGGCTAAATCCTATTTTGGTAGGCGGCATTTTAACCACAGTTCACTGGAATTTAGAAGTAATCCCCCCAAAATATCACTGTAATGGGTCCAAATTTCAAACTGGCTTATTATTTTATGTATTGTTGAAATAAACTCAGAAGCAGGCTTACTACCTGCGGTGAAAAGCTGAGCCCTCATTCCAAACCCCGAAGCGAGCCATTTGGTTGGTTTTAACCCTAGAGACGGAGGCTCGGCCGAGTGAACGTTTACGAAACAGTGAAAAGTCCGGGTTTGAGAACCTGAGGCTGCAGATGAGCAGAGAGTGGCAGTGTCACCCGAGAGGCTGTGTGGGAACACAACCCGCGGCACGGCCGGTTTGCTGGGGACCCGGGTGTGACCAGCTGGTTTCAGCAGCCGCAGCGGGTGACCCCCGGGCTCCGGGCTCACCCTCACCGCGGGACCCCGCGCGCCCGCCCTCCGGCCCGCCGGCACGCCGGAGCTGAGCCTCACCTGTGACCAGGGCCCCTGCCGTCGTCATGTGCATGATGGTGTTGTCACTCACCGGCCACTTCTCTGGCGAGAGCACGAGGCGGTCCAGTCCCCCCACCTCTCCCAGCCCCCTCTGGACCTTGGGGCCCGAGGCGCTGGCGCTGTCCTCCCCGAAGGCGTGTCGGTGCCCGAGGGCATCGCCCACGGCCCCCAGCAACATCGCAGCCTGAAACTTCTCCATCTCTGCCGGCAGCTGCCGGGCGCCCAGCCTTCAGCTCGCCCCGCCGGCCTCTGCTCTGGTCGTCGCGTCGCCGTCGGGAGCCTCCCCGAGTGGCCAGGCGCCCTCTTCTGTCCCGGGCGGCGGCACCAATGGGGAAACCGTCTGGGCCCGCAGCCCGCAGCCACGTGGTGCGCCCAGAGCTGGCTCTTCCGCGGGGGCACCTGCGGCTCAGCGCATCGCCGGGCTCACAGCCACCGCTTCGGGGGGGGAGGTCTGCACGGCGCACGGGGAGATGCGCACGTTTCTGGAGCTTCCAGGTGTAATTCGCGCACCGTCGGGCTCACTGCGTTCGGTCCAGTCACGCGCGTGTGTCAACCTTCCCCGCAGCCCAGGCTGAGGGCCCGCCCGAGCCCCTGGCCCCTCTGCTCCCCGGGCCTCCACCCACCCACTTGGTCTCTGCGGCTCTGCCTTTCCGGGACTTTCAATTACACGGGATCGCGCCCGGCGGCCTCCACGCTGCGACTCGGCTGTCACACGCACGGCTCTGTTTTCCGGAGGACTCGTTGATTATAAAGCGTGTTTATGGTAGAAAACTGCCCCGTGCAAAGGGGGAAAGCACGTGGAGCTGCCACACGCGTGATCACGGGCGTCCCCGCGGCCCAGCGTCGGCAAAGGCTCCCCGACAGCCAGCCTCCCGGCCGCTCCGTGGGTGCGCAGAGCCCAGAGCCCCGAGGGCTGGCGAGGGCGCCGCCGTGAAGGCTCACGCACCGTAAGCGCCCTCCCGCCGATCCCGTTCCGCGGGGAGGGTGTGCACGGCCGTGCTGAGGCTGAGAGTGGGGGGAACCCCTGCAAACCAGGGACCTTGACTTGAAAAGAGGGGTCAGGAGAGCTGCCACCTCTGTCCCCAGGCCCCTTGTCCCCCAGGTCCCGGTCCCACGTGAGACCAGGACAAGCAGGAGGGCGTCACGCGGGATGTAAGAAACACGTCTGATAAAACTTAAGTTTCTTTCGATAACAAGATACTAAGATGCCTTTAAATGAACGGGTCGGACTTCCCTGGCAGTCCAGTGGTTACAACTCCACACGGGTTTGATCCCTGGTCGGGGAACTGAGATCCCGCACGCCGCGTGGCGTGGCAAGAAAAAAAAAGAAAAGGTAAATGAACGGGTAGTATCATCACAGCACTTATTAAAAGTGAGGTTCTGGAACACGACTCCGGCCGGCACAGTTCTGAGAGGTCCTGAAGCAAAAGCCCTTTACGACCAGTGCAGCTGGCCCGGGTTGCTAGGGTGCAGGCTCCCTCCCCGAGGGCAGCCCCCCCAGACAGCCACCCACGTGGGGAGAAAGGCACCATGTGGCAGAACCGTTTATCACTGAGGCAGAGGTACCGTCTTCTGCTGGTCTCTTTTGCTGAATCTGAGGCAGCAGACACTGTCGTCGGAGACGCTAAGAGCAACCGCACACTATCTGGCCGATGTCAGCCGAGAGGAAGCGGCGAGGCGAGCCCACTGCCTTGTTCCTGCAGCGTTTGCCGAGCCCTGGCCGTGTGCCATGAGTCGTGGGTATGGCTGTCCCCACGGAGCCTGGAGCCGGAGACATAGGTAATATCCCATTAAGCATTTACTAACGTAAAAGAACACACCGAGGGGCTTCCCTGGTGGCGCAGCGGTTGAGACTCTGCCTGCCAATGCAGGGGACACGGGTTCGAGCCCTGGTCTGGGAGGATCCCACATGCCGCGGAGCAACTAGGCCCGTGAGCCACAACTACTGAGCCTGCGCGTCTGCAGCCTGTGCTCCGCAACAAGAGAGGCCGCGATAGTGGGAGGCCCGCGCACCGCGATGAAGAGTGGCCCCCGCTCGCCGCAACTGGAGGAAGCCCTCGCACAGAAACGAAGACCCAACACAGCCATAAGTAAATAAAAAAAAAAAAAAAATTAAGAAAAAAAAAAAAAAAGAACACACCGACGTGTACGATGTCACCAACACGGAAGGAGGTGATGTTGTCCAGCCCAGGAGCTCCCGGCAGGCACGGGGAGCCCACGTGTGTTAAACCTCTCACATTTGGTTAATCCGCGTGTCTTCACTGTATTTATGGTTTGCGTTTCAGTGGATCAGTTAGGTATGTCACTCCCGTCAGTTCAAGGAAATTCGTGTATTATGAGATCTGTGACCGCCCACATGGAACAGGTGTATTTAGCAGATACTACGTGATACCTAGAAGGGAAAGCATGTGACCCAGGCCGTCCGTGTGGGACGTGATCCTGTGACAAGGCGGCAGGCTGGACACAGGTTGGGAGGGTCCCAAGTGTGGTGGCCGCTCCCCTGACGTGGGACCAGGACCCTGACATCAGGGCCGAGCGTCCCAGGACAGAACTGAAAGGCACCGTGACGCCAGGAAGAGAATTTTAGTGCTTCCAGAGTCCTCAGCACTTTCCCAGCACGCACGACTCAAACGTTTATTACAGAAGGGAAACCTGCAGTGTTTGAAGAGCCTTTGTCACTGGTGCTTTGGTGTCTGTTGATAAACAACTCCACAGAACACCTTTCTCCACATGACTTTAAATCTCAAGAATGAAACAGTGCCACAGACCTCATGATTCTTACAGGCCCGTCCGAGTTCCATAAGCTCTCTGAACAGAACTCTTACATGTCAGAACCCACGAAGCCTCGAAGGACGCGTTACAATTGTTGAAGTTTCTATTAAAGCCTCTTAGAACCCCAGTCTTACAGGTAGAGGACAGGGCGGTGGGACCTGGGAGAGATCAGGTGACTTCCCTGGCCCTGCACCTCATGACGGGCTGACCCCGCCCAGACTGGGTCTCCAGGCCCCAGGCCTGAGTGGGTCACATTTTTGGACGCCAAACCAACTACACATTTTAGGCACACTTTCTGGAAATCTGAGTGAATTCCCCTCTCCTGTGAAATTACCCTGATTTAGCTGTCTCACGAACGGGGTTGCGGGCTGGGCAACAAGCACACCTGTGGCGGGAAGATTGTTCCCAGTACGAGGTGGTGTCCACACAGCGATTCTGGACAGCGTCCCCCCGACAGGGGAGCACCAGGAGGCCGGGCAACGAGACGCGGACACACACGTCCACCTGCACATGACATGGTTTCCGGTGTGGGGTTTTTGGGACAACAATGTGTATTTTACCTCCCAAATGTGACAACCGTATGAGGGCGGGTGGTTGAACAGTACTCATGTCACAGACGGCTGAAAGGAGAGAATGCTGATGTTTAAATCTATAATTAAACATGAAACAAATAATTTTTCATGGAAAAATGTCCTTTTAAATACAGTTTTTTTAAAAGCATACTTTATGAAGCTTCTTAGGAAGTTCAGCTGACATTAGTAGAAGTAAAGCAGACCTACTGACTTGCAGGCAATTTAAAAGAACACTTTTCTGGAATCACGATGACACCATCGCTTTGCAAACTGCAACAGCGCGTTAACCTGTAAAATGATTCCCAGATGAACATCCAGAGAAAAGTGAAATGAAAATAGAGCTGATAAATCTAGACACTTGATGATTCAAAAAATATAAATCTTAACCCTGGCACCAAGTTTAAAACCGTCAGCATCCATGACGATCATCTTCTTCAGGGCACGTTTCCAGCAGCCTGACTTGTACTGTTTCTCAGGGGTGGTTACGGACAATTCAGCGAGCGCGGTGAGCACAGCCTCGCTTTGGGTCATGATCAACAGCGACCCTGCAGCCTGCAGACAGGCCCCAGCTCCTCCGTAAATGCGGAAATCATGCAGAGGTCTCTTACAGCAACGGCTAGGCCCCCGTCTCTGGGCGCCCCAGCAGCGAGCTCAGAGGGTCTCCGTGCGGCGTCCACAGTCAGCGGTGTCTTCCCTAAGCAGCAGGAGAGGGTCTCCAGTCTCACGACTGGTCAGGATGACTTCCAAAATGGGCAACAGGCATAGCTGACCAGTGTCTCCTGCAGGACAGTTCCCTTTTCACCTTAATCCATCTCGATTTTCTGCCTAGAGAGGGCTGCCTTTACCACTTGTGACCACTGGCCGTGCATATTCTACAAAATCATCTATGAGAACAGGCCATGCTCCTGAAGGAAAGCAAACAGATTTTTTAAAAAAATCAATGATTTAGAGCAATATTTTTATATTCAAAGCATTTTTTCACAATCCAACTTTTATATTTCAAGAACTCAAATGATTTTAACTTTCTATAGCCTGTGCTCCACTTAAAGAATTGGCTAAAGTGACCCTCTTCTGCTCTAGCCAGACCAGGGTTGGCAAGTGCTGGTGTGCTTCTGTGGACCCGGCCCTGTGAGGACCGCCCACCCTTGACCCCGCCGGGAACGTGCATGGTCACCTCCTGGCCGGGCAGAGGGAGCTGATGGTGGGCGGGGCCGGGGGGGTGGGCATCCTTCCCTAACGGGGCAGCGCCCACAGCTCAGAAGGCAGGCAAACGCTCCCCGAGTCCTGAAATGTTTGGGGTGGGGACCTCAGCAGGCGTGATCGTGCTCAGGTGAGTAGATGGAGGCTGCAATCTTCCGTGAGCTTCGGCGGTGCGATGGACTAGCCGCCGCAGCCACACGCGGGGCAGTGGGCCCCAGTGACTGTCCTGCTTGAGGTCTGCCTCAGGGCCTCTGCACATCCACTCTGAAATGCTTTAGCTCAGACAACTGTCTTCCTGACTTGAACTAAATATGAAGCTGTATTTTCTTTTGTGCGATTTACAAGACATAATAAACTGACTACCGGTCACTGTGCTCACCAACCCCGTCTCCGGACGGGGTCGGGCCAGGAGTCAGCAGGTGCCGTCCACCCCGGGGCCTGCGCTGCCGTCACCGACCCGTGGTCCGGGGGCAGAGACGTGTGCGCCCGCGTCAGTGCCTCTGGCCATCGCCTGAAGTCCGACTACTTCTCGTACCTTCTTCATCATAGCTGGACATGTCATCTGCAATCATATTTCCAAAATCTAGCAGAAGGTTCCAAGTGTTCCTTGGGATTGATCTCTTGCGATGCTCCTAATACACAAGAGAAAAAAACCACCAGACTTACGATACAGACTTAGCTCTCAGGTGTTCTACTGGCCTGGTAATCTCAGAACAGAATTTGGTAAGGAATAAGTACCGGAACAATATTGTCAAAAGTTAAAATAATAATAGCGCTTTGGGTAAACGTTAAGAGTTACATAATGCCAATGTGCAGATGTAGAAAGCAGACTTATTTAAACACAAATTAAAATAAAACTTTAAAAATACAAAAATTATAAACTTTTATTTCAAATCGAGAGGCAGCACTTTTTAATCTCTTCACCTAACCCCCAAACCAATTCAGAAACAGTGCAGGCAAGTAGTATTTTGATACCTTTATTTTCCTAAATACCAGGGAGTTCTTTGCAGTGGGATGGGACACTTTTCTGGAAATGTCTCTGTTCCTCGGTACTTCAGGTGCAGCAAGCACGTGCAGGATACCCGCCCACAGCTGAAGGGGCAGCCCCGGCCCCGGCCCGGCCTCCCCTTTATCTCCCAGAGGCTCCCAGCTCCTAAGGCAGCAGGTGCCGCTGTGGGCCCGTCTGCACACGTCACACGCACACGATTCACAGACGGCCCGCAAGCTCGTCTCACACCTCAGAACACGCGCGTAACCGGCACAGCACGCGTGCTCTTCTGCACCTGCCGTCCCGCGTGAGCCCCGTGTCCCTCCGCTGCGTGGCGTTCGGGGGTCCTTCCCCAGGCTGCTCCAGGAGGGCCTTCCCACACAGCCCCCACCCCGCCACCCAGTGGAAGGGCTGCTCCTCGCGTGCAGGGGGGGCCTGAGCAGGACAGCACGGCCACCTCCGGAGGTCAGGGCGGCCCGCACCCTGCACCCTCCCCGCAGCCGCAGCCGAGACCCCGCCCCGAAGGACTCGCTCCCCCCGGGGCCAGCTGAGCCGTACACACCTCCCGAGCGATGCACAAGACATCCAGGAGTAGTCCCAGCCCGTGAACACAGCTGGGGGGGGGCCCAGTGGTGCACAGGCCAGAGGAGGCGGCCTCGGAGCAGCCGGGTCAGAGCCCCCGGACGTCGCTTTCAGCTGGTGGCAGAGCGTGGCCGCGGGTCGGCTCCTCGGTGACCTCTGCGCGAGACCCTGGCGCCACAGTGCCCGCGGACAAGCCATCAGCTAGTACGGACGGCCACGCACCCACTGACCCCTCACGCGGGGCCCCGCAAGCAGGGAGACACTTACCAGCAAGAAGATGTTCCAAAGATCTAAAAACTTAAGGCTTCCGGATAATACCAAATTCCACTATGCGACGGCCACTTGTAAGTCTGGCAAGAAAAGAGAAAGAGCAGTTAGTGAGCCCCGGTTTCTTCTTCCGCTGCACAGTGATTGCTTCTCAGCACGCTGGTACTCACTCACTCAGGAACGATCAGCCGTCTTACCTCGGAGTGCCATGAGGGCTAATGCTCACAGGCGTGTTCCTGAAGTCGTGTGTGATCTAATTTTGTAACTCTGGGGAAATGTCTTTTAAAAAGGATTTGTTGGGAATTCCCTGGCGGTCCAGTGGTTAGGACTTGACACTTTCACTGCGGTGGCCCAGGTTCAATCCCTAGTCAGGGAACTAAGATCCCGCAAGCCACGCAGCACAGCCAAAAAAAAAAAAAAAAAGGATTTGTGTACTAGGTTATTTGGACATGTAAATAAGTATCCCCTAATTAAACCATTTCAAAGACTCTCATTTTCTTATGTATTGGGCTTTCTTGAAAGCTGAACCGACCTGGATACCATTAACACAGATCATTTATTTTTAAAAAATAGCCCAATGCACTTTCTAAGTGATGAACTACAAGTTAAAAACTCATTTAGAAAGGAAGGGACACAGTGCTTTCCAAATAGACCTGCCTTGCCACTTAAGAACTAAAACAGAATCTGATTCAAAATCGATCATATAAGTACTATAAAGATCTGGAACTTCTTGGGACTTCCCTGGTGGTGCAGTGGTTAAGAATCCACCTGCCAATGCAGGGGACACGGGTTCGAGTCCTGGTCCGGGAAGATCCCACATGCCTCAGAGCAACTAAGCCTGCGAGCCACACTACTGAGCCTGTGCTCTAGAGTCCACGAGCCACAACTACTGAGCCTGCGTGCCACAACTACTGAAGCCCACGTGCCTGGAGCCTGTGCTCCACAACAAGAGAAGCCACCCGATGAGAAGCCCACGTATCACAACGAAGAGTAGCCCCTGCTCACCGCAACTAGAGAAAGCCCGTGCGCAGCAATGAAGACCCAGCGCAGCCAAAAACAAATAAATACATTTATTAAAAAAAAAAAGCTTTAAAAAAAAGACTTGGAATTTCTTAAAGTCAAGACAAATAAGCATGTTTATTTGGTCACTAGTCAAAGTCAACGTCCTCATTTTTCATTTTTCCTTGGCTGGAAGGTAGCGATGATTTCACAACTTCTATACAAACCGACGCTGTGGGGATCGATCATAAGATGGTGTCTTAACGCAACACGAGCGCCGTTTCGGGGCTGCAGTAGAGGATACTCCCCGACCCACCGTGTTTGGAATACAGACTCATTCTCTGCTCTCTGCAAGGTTAGCACTGATTTCTTTCTACATGACTGATACACAGGTACATCAAGGGGCTGAGAAGGTTACGTCCTAAAGCTGACGACCTTGAACCATGTCGGCTAGCGCTCATCACTTTCAGATGATCAAACAGTCATACTGCAATAATGCTTACGTGTGCACACCAGTTAGATTAATGCGAAAAGCTGATGAATAAACATTTAAGGTAACAAATTCCTTTAAATGCAAAATACTCAACTAATCACTTTCCAGATTTTTACCTAAATCTGGTTTGGTCCCACCTGGACAAAAACTATTAAAGCTGGAGCTCTGACCTGAGATTTCCAGGGTCCATCGCCAACGCTGGATGAGCAAAAGAAACATATGAGTAGCAGCCAACTTTAAATAAAGTGCCTCTGTTCCCTATGTGTTTAAAGTGCGTGAGATGTTCTCAGCCTGAAATAACCTGGAGTCTTAATCAGAAAGAAAGCAACGGTCAGAAAATTGCAGGAGCTGGTAGAAGGGAAGGCTGGCTGGACCTTACCTATGGGGCCCTCGGCATTTACGCCTAGACGATTAGTCCCGTCCTGCTAAGTCTACATCCTTATCACTTAGGAAATCTATACTCAACGCATCTTAATGATGAAAAGTGTCACGTTGAGAAATGAAGGTAAACCTGGGGAAGAAAGAAAAATAAGTTTTTTGGCAGACATTAAATCTAGTTACTTTTAGGTTCGTTTGGTCCTCGAAACCCTTCTTATAAAGTTCCCGATTTGTATGTTTGCAAACCACACAACTAAAGTAGAAGTGTGCATTTTCAGAGACCTAGCATCACTTACATAAACACGCTGAGTGCTGTCCTGATGGACTTGGCCATTTGCAAAATAACAACAAAACTCAAAATTATAGAACTTGAGAGCTGAAATCAAGAATAAAAGCTACTCCAGTGACCATAAAAGGAATCTTCATAGCACCTATTTTCTTTCCAATAACCTCTGAAAAATCCTACCTCCTGAGTAAGAAAATGTTTAGAAGTTACTCCTACTTAAAATTTTTATCTGTGATAGTCCCTTTAGAATTAGATCATAAAGATGTTCCTTCTGTCTGCCTGCTAATGCAGGGGACACGGGTTTGAGCCCTGGTCTGAGAAGATCCCACATGCCGCTGAGCAACTGGGCCCGTGAGCCACAACTACTGAGCCTGCGCGTCTGGAGCCTGTGCTCTGCAACAAGAGAGGCCGCGATAGTGAGAGGCCCGCGCACCGCGATGAAGAGTGGCCCCCGCTTGCCGCAACTAGAGAAAGCCCTCACAGAAACGAAGACCCAACACAGCCAAAAATAAATAAATAAATAAATTTTAAAAAAGATGTTCCTTCTGTCAAAAAAGGGTCTTTGGGCTGATGTAAAAATTAGCTAATAATCATGAAACTTTACTTCCTCAAAAATTATGATTTTTCAAAGCCAACTGATTCCAGACTCTAGCCAGTATAAAACCATGCTAAGCTTCTTACATCAAAACACGGAGTCAAGGAGCTTTAATTATCTCCTCCTTTAGCCTATCAGTTAAGCACAGGCTAAGGAATCATCACACACAAAACAATACAGCACATGTACATCTTCACACACACACATAAGCAGACACACAAACCTGAAGGAAAGGAAGGGTTCATCTGTGGGTTTTTTGTTTTTGATTACCCCTTTCCACTGCTGTCCATGCTTTTTCTAGGAATTATAGGAACACTTGTATCAATCTCTTTAATTTATATTTAACCCTTCAGAGGACAGACCATGTAATATACTTCGGAAATTGTAAAATCAATTGTTCCATCTGGGGTTCGCAGCCATAAAATTACTCATCTTACTTTATTTTTTAAAAAAGCCCTCAAAAACCTTATAAATATTCAGGTATCTAATCATTTTCCTGTAGAGGCTATTATTTTCTTTAATACAACTTTATATTCCTCCAATTAGTCTCACGAAGCAAAGAAAAAAATCAGTAACTGTTCTAATTCTCTAGTGAATGATTTTTTTAAATAAATTTAATTAAAAAACTTATTTATTTATTTTTGGCTGCATTGGGTCTTCGTTGCTGCATGCGGGCTTTTCTCTAGTTGCGGTGAGTGGGGACTAATCTTTGCTGCGGAGCACGGGCTTTAGGTGTGTGGGCTTCAGTAGTTGTGGTGCGTGGGCTCAGTAGTTGTGGCTCGCGGGCTCTAGAGCGCAGGCTCAGTAGTTGTGGCGCACGGGCTTAGTTGCTCCATGGCATGTGGGATCTTCCTGGACCAGGGCTCGAACCCATGTCCTCTGCATTGGCAGGCAGATTCTTAACCAGTGCGCCACCAGCGAAGTCCCTAGTGAATGATTTTTGATAAACACGTTATTTAAGTGTCTATAGGCATAAAAATAAATAAGACAATGATTTTTTTCTCAGTAAAGGAATTACAGGATAACTATAAATTTCACCTTTTGTGCTGCCTGATGCTACAGCAGATCTATTTAAAATAGAGGCTAACATACTAGGCTCCGTATTGCAAAAGTGTTTCAAAATACTCCGTACCCTCACACTGAATTTCTTTGAAATTATTCATGCAGAAAGTAAATTTTTAAACTTTAAATTAGGTAATTAATTTAGACTAACTGTCATGCAGCACTCCACTGTATTCATATTTTATAACTTCTATGTACTACTGATGGTAAATGTTTTGGCTGTTTCTTGTTTTCTGGTCACAAAGAACGTTGCTAAAAGGTTTCTGTACACGGATCCTGGCACACAAGTGAATGTGTTGACGCAGACACCCACCCACGATTTCATGAGTCTTGTTAAACAGTTCTCCAAGCTGACTGCCCACCAGCGCTGTTCTGGAGCTGTCCTGGAAGAGTGAGTTGTGTATTCTAATTTGCACACTGCCATGAATGAGGCTGAGCGCCTGCTTGTATTTTCACTGGCCACATGGAACATATCTTTCGTGAAGGGCTTGGTCAAGTCTCTTGCCCATTCTCAATTAGGTTATCTTTTTCTTGTTGTTCTGTGGGAATTCTCTACATATCAGGGACACAGGCCTTTGTCAGTTGAGTATCTCATGGCCCCCACCCCTCTCGTGGATGCCTCTTCACTTCTCGATGCTGTTTCTTGGTCAGAAGTTCTTATTTTAGCGTAGTACACTCTACAGTCTTCTCTACAGTGATTTTTCATGCGTTTTACAACCTGCCCTACTGCATGGCCATAAGGATATTCTCCTCCATTATTTTCTAAAGGTTTCTGCCTTCAGACTTTCACACTGAGATCTACAACCCACTTGAACTGACTTTCATGTATGGTGTGAGGCAGAGATCAAGATGCATTTTTTTCCATACGACTAGATAATTCTCCCAGGACCATTTACTGAAAAGCTGTCCCTTCTCCACTTCTCCAAAGGGCCACCTTTCCCATAAATCAAGTGTTCCTGTAAACATGGATTTGTTTCTGGGCTCTCCATTCTGCTCCACTGGCCTATTCATCTAATCTGGCCCCCAATGCCATGTACTCTTAACTACTGTAGCTTGAAAAGTCCCATGTTATGCACTGAGATAATATCCACCCCCTCACTTTTCTGTTACGGTGATAAATTCCATTGATCAACTTTGTAATGTTAAAAAAATCTTGCATTCCTGGACTACAGCAAACTTTGTCATGACAAATTATCCTGGTTTTTTGGTTGATTTGTTTTGGGGGCTTAATTTATTTTGCTGAAAATTTGTTTAGGATTTTTGGATCTTATGTTCATCATATGCATCTTTTGATTCTTATGACTGAGAGTGGCCTATAATTTTCCATTCTCAAAATGTCCTCTCTAGGTCTTATTATCTAGGTTGTGCTGGCCTCAAAACATATTGCGGAGTGTTTCTTCCTGTACTATTCTCTGGAAGAGGTGGTGTGAAATTGGTGCTATTCTCTTTATTAAAAGCTTGGTAGGATGTGCCAGTGAACCAATTCTGGCCAAGAGTTTTCTCTTTGAAAAGATTTTAAATTATGGGTTCAGATTCTGTAAGAGTTATGGAACTATTTCTTCATGTGCCCATTTCAGTAAGTTGTCATTTTTAAAAGAACTTCTCTGTTCCATTCAGGTTTTCAAATTTACTAACATAAAGTTGTTCATAATACTCTCGTCCTTTAATCTGTAGGGTCTATAGTGATGTCCCCCTTTCATTCTATATTGGTTATTTGTTATTCATTACTTTATAAGTGTTCACATAACAAGCTTTCGGCTTTACAAATCCTTTCTACTTACAACTTTTTTTTTTTAAATTTATTTGATTGATTTATTTTTGGCTGTGTTGGGTCTTCGTTTCTGTGCGAGGGCTTTCTCTAGTTGCTGCAAGTGTGGGCCACTCTTCATCGCAGTGTGCGGGCCTCTCACTATCGCGGCCTCTCTTGCTGCGGAGCACAGGCTCCAGACACGCAGGCTCAGTAGTTGTGGCTCACGGGCCTAGTTGCTCCGCAGCATGTGGGATCTTCCCAGACCAGGGCTCGCACCCCGTGTCCCCTGCATTAGCAGGCAGATTCTCAACCACTGTGCCACCAGGGAAGCCCTAAAAGCATCTTTTGATAAGCAGAAGTTTTTAACTTTGATGGAGTCCAATTTATCAATTTTTTCCTTATGGCTAGTGCATTTTATGTTTTCCCTGAAAAAGTGTTGCTTAACCCAAGGTTACAAAGATGATGATAGTCTCTTCATGTTTTGTCTAAAACTTTATGGTTGTTAGTATCTTGTACAGGTGTACAATCTAGCCCCAATTAATTTTTATATATGATATGAAAGAGGGACTGAGGTTAAATTTTTTCACCTTTACCCAGTTGTTTCAGCATCATTTGTTGAAAAGGCTCTTTTTTCCCCCACTGAAATAATAAAAGCTGACTAACACCCTTGCAGTAGATGAACAAATTAGGAAGACTTTACTAATTCATTTCAAGACTTACTCTAAGGCTACAGCAATTAAGAATATGTGATGTTGGGTTAAAGACAGATAAAAAGACCCATGGAATTCAACAGAGAAGATCCACACAGACAGTTTTTTGTTTTTAAAAAGATGTCAAGGTATTTCATAAAGTTTATTCAGTTTACCTAAGAATCCTCCAGCCCCCAAAGAAAGGATGAAGAATTAACTGTTAAAGGCAGGTATTCCAACTGCAGTCAGGAGTTAACAGCCAGGAAAACGTGAAGAAGTCATAACAGAGCAGACGCCAAAGCCAAAGTATTTTTAGAGGTTAGTGCTATTTAGACTAGAAGCAAAGTCCTTCACATCTCTGAAAACATAGGTTATCTCCACAATATAGTTCACTAATACATTCACAATACTTTTAATATTTTGAAAAATAGCTTCACCTTTAACTGCTCCCTGAGGTGTAGAGAGAGAGCAGTCCACCAACCACCATTAACCTGTAAGCTAAAGTTATGTTCTGTATACTCCAGTTAAGAGGGCGTGAGATTATCTCAAACATTTTGGGAAGATTCACTCTCAAAATCTTTAAAATATATTTTTTAAGTTATGATACTTCATAGGATAATAGGAATTTAAAAATTTTACTTGTATAGCATATTTCTAGACAATGTCTAAGAAATGCCATTAATTGTCTCTATAAGAAGCACTTGTTTCCAAAATGGCCCATTTTGGGGGAGATTTTAACAGGTGGGACAACTTGTAGTCCAATGCCAATGGAACGCTTCTTTACAAGGTCTTTCCTACTCTAAAACTACTGGTAACTCATCTAGGCTTTCCTAGGTGAAAAGAATGCCAAACACATATGCTGTTACAAATTGTTACAATGATACCTTTTGTTTGGTTGGTTTTATTCGACTACCAGGAATGTGGTAATATATTAGAAATAAAGTCTCATAGAGTTTAACATCACAACAGACACACAGGTTTAGTGAAAACAAGCACAATGTCCGCCCAGCCTTAGAACATGTTTACCTAAGGCTTTTGAGCTCCTTCAGGAGCTAAAAATAAGTGAGTTTAAGTTGTCAACACTGAGATATCAGAGTAGCAGCAAGTCAGCAAGTCAGCTTCTACACACCTCCTGAAACAGTTCAATAAGCTTAGTGATTAGAAGGTGTTTATGTGCTTTCCTTTACCTCTCCGACTCATCCAGCAAGTAAGAAACATGTTAAGGTATGAATGAAGCTTTTATCCCAACCCTGTAGGTAGAACAGAGAGGTGTTACAAGCAAAAAGACAGAATGACATTTTATTAACGCTTAATACAGCAACACAACAAATTATACATGGAGCACACAGTATTATGAAATAAATTAAATGGCTGAAAACAAACAAACAAAAACACCTGGATATTTACTGTCAATTCAAAACTGGAAGGAAAAAAATTAAAAAGGAGAAAGTGTTACAAAAGAAATTAATCTGAATAAAAACACTGAACAAAACTTTAACTGGAATTTAAAAGAAAACCAAAGGTTTAATAGTACAAATGCATAAGAAATTTGTAAAATATTCAAAGGACATAAATTGATATGAAGTTTACAGGTTGCTGAAACATAATTAACGTTGAAAGTATTTTCCTTTCTGAAAAAGTTTAAACTGAGACCAATTTACTTACCCAAGCTCTGCCATGCCATCTACAAATTCCTTTTTGCTAAATTCACATAGAGTCGTGGCCCTGAATTTCCAGCTATACCCAAAACGGTGACACTGGCAGGATCTACGCTTAAATCATCACAAAACTTTTGAATTCCATCAATTCCAATTTTATTTTCATCTTGTGGGTCTATAGTTAAAATTAAGGGAAAAAGAAGTTAAAAATTTGGGTATTTTGAAAAGCATTACTAAAATGGGTGGTAAGAATCATACCTCGACTACATAGTTCTGGCAAGTGTGTTTCAAATTCATCAATCAATGCACTGCAATTTTCTACCATATGTGAAAGAAATAGCAACAAATAATGATTTATCCAGAAAATACTCTTTATTTTTAAAATCTAGGTTCCTGGGTATTTAGGGGGGAAAAAAATCATTGAAACTTCTTTGAAGACTTCATCATTAAGAAAAAATTAATTAATCTCCCTAAAGTAAAATAAAATTTCAAGTTTACAGAATTTTACCTTGCCCAAAGGCAAACTGCTACGAAAAACACTGTATTCAAAATATTTTAAGTTTTTATCACCACCTTGTCAAAGCAAAAGAAAGATGTTTTTCTTTTAAAAGTGATTTCATTTGCTATAGTGCTAATACTACTGCACAATACTTATTTTTCAGTCATTTAGCTTATGCACCCACATTTAACAGCTTAGAAATTCAGGCTTCCCTCCCCCGTCCCCCGGCAATTTCTAGTTTAGAAATAAAATTAAGGAACTTAGCATTTCTCCATGGGAAAATCAAACCGTGAAATCCATTAAAAGAATCAGCAAGGCCTCACCAAGCGAGGCCCTGTGACCTCAGCCCGTGTCTCCTGACCGGCATCACAATGACAGCCCACCTGATGCCGTAGAAGGTGCGAGAAGCAGGCCTGCGGCACCTTCCCGCAAAGGAAGTTTAAGGGCAGCAAACTCTTCTTCCATCACACAAGATTGAACTCTTAAGTGCTCAACGCCACATTTATATATACATATGTTGTTACCAAAGAAGAACTGCTGACCTACCTTAAATGAGCAAAATCACACAGACCCTTCCAACTCTACGCTCCTGTGTCCGTGAGAACCTGCCGCTGTGGGCTCATAGGTCAGAGATTCCCACACACCTCCTGACTCAGGCCTGTGCTCCGAACACGACAGACCTTCAGGATAACAGAAAAATGGGTCTACGATGCCCTCACCTAATAACCGTCCTGATAAACTTCATATACAATGATTTTGAATGCTTTAAAGTAGTTTGGAAGCACTCATTCATTTGTATACATTGTGTAACAACGGTTGTTCTATTTGTCAATAGTCTTTGAACTATACATCTACTTTTAGGGCCCAAAATGATTGTACCATATGTCTACTTTAAATGACTAGAATTGCATGAATAAAATTAAATGATAAGGGATGAAGCTTAAAGATAATTTTCACATAAAAATATTTTTCCAAAGGCAGCTGCACATATCTGAATAACTTTTAAAATCTGCATAGCATATGACTTACAAAATTAGCTCAGTAATTAACTTAGCCAAAAAAATTTAAAGCACACTGAAAACAATGTTCATTTTTGGAGAACTACAACAAGTACAAATCTGTTTTTCAAACCACAGAACATGTTTCTGAACCAAGATTTTTTTTTAAAAAAAAAAGGAATGTAATTTTCAATTGATTTTTTGGATCTAAATAGACAGATTATACACAGTATTTTCAAAAGTAAAAAATGAAAATAATAAATAAACAAGAACTTAAAGCCAAGGGAGTTACTCTGTTTGTGTTAATACTTGTTTAAATGAGGGATTTTATTTTTTAAGTTTTGGAAAGATAAGATTAACCTTAGAAACTGCTAGAAAAACAAAAAAAATCAGCTCTTGAATCATTGCCGCCTCTCCCATTACAGCATAGACCTGACATTTGATGTGGAATTTAAAGCCTGCTGAGCAGTCTGGATCTAAACAGACTTATCATGCAGACTTATTTTTGCAGCATGACTGTATTTTGATAGGGAAAGCTCCATTCTAAGTGCCAATTTCAATAAAAATAACAACTGTCCCCAACTGACAACACAAAGGTTTTTTTGCCAAGAGTTTTTTCAGAAGCTTCTGCAGCTGGAGCTGTTCCAGGGCTCCAACACCAGCACACGGCGTCCTGTACCCTCACGTCAGAATTATTCTTACGATTTGGTATCGTTCTGAAACGGCCTTCTCACCACGTATTCCTGCCTACGTGGAAGTGCTGGGGAAGAGCACTGTCTTAACGAGTGTAGCCACCTGGCCTGGACACCAGGCCTCCGGGCAGTGACCGCCCGCAGCTGACCGGGGGCACACGAGCCTCCGCCCGGGCCACGCGCAGGAGGGCTCGCTGCTCGTCAGTCCTCAGACCCCACGCGTCTCGTCCCAGCCCAGCCTCGCGCCATCAGCAGCCACGGTCCCACTTAGACTGACTGAATCGTGCAGCTGAACATCTGCACGGGAAGGAATGCACGTCGGGGGCCCTGGGACGCAGCACGGAGACTCCAGAACAGCCACCCTGCTCCCTGGAGACGGACGCAGTCGCCACTGCGCCCCCTACCTTTGTACCTGTTATACAGCGGCTCCAGCTTCTTCCTGACGGCGGAGGTTCTCGTGGAGTCCTTGTGGAACGAGGCCGGGTTCTGGAAGAAGCTGTCCGTGGTGTGTCCAGTTTCCACTCACTTTGGGCTAAGCAGTGGATGGCAGTTCTCTCACCAGCCTGAGTGAATGCCATGAGCTGGTGGACCTTGTCCTTCTGAGATGATTTAAGCTTATGCTGTGGGAAGCAAAAGAAGCAGGAAAGCCAATGAGGCCAGTCCAGAGAGCTGTTTCAGCTCTATCACTAACGCCTATATTGTAACTGGACTTAATTTTTCCTTGGGTGACTGGACTTCACTTCAGAATTACAGGAAGACAAAGCCTTGTTCTTCATCAGTTAAAAAGACTGCACAGCCTTCTGAAAATTCAAATGACAGCATCTACACAGTAATAAATATACAAAGTCTAATCTCCCCCAAATTAGAAGAATCAATGTTTTATACAGAATACATTTTGATCTCTATCTGGTTCACTTTGCATGAAGTAGGATGTTAATTTTTTTCTAAGTCTCAGTGAAATCCCTCTTTATAACACGTACGTACCCTCTGATGAAATGCGGCTAACCCGAGGCCTGACCACATCACCACAGCCCACCTGTGGGTCCTCCTTGGCTTCAATTAATTTCAGGCCCTAATGACCAGGAGGAGGACCTCATGGTTGGAAACATGATTATTTTAAGTTTTTCTCCGTTTAAAATTAGCAGAACAACACTGATGAAAACACATATAACAAAGAATTGTGTGAAAAATAACTTATAGAAGTTCCAAAAGCAGGCACAAAAAGCCTGTTATGATTAAATGAAGATGATACTAATAATGAGAATGCCTGTGTACATGAGACAGAAATAAGATGGAAAAATAGGGCAGAGGCTGTCGGTAGGTAGTAAATAACAAAACTGCCATGTAACAGTACTATATATAGTATATAATGAAACCAAATAGCATTTTAATGTTTCCAGGTATTGAACGGTTAAGGTTTTATTTATCTAAGGTAGCCTGATGAAAACAACAGCAGAAATGACAGTCATTCACTAATTTCTGTAAATCAAAACAGACACTGTAATCTACTGGGTGCTAATACTTTAAAAGACACTTTACACAATAATATGATAAGGGGAAAAGTTTTACTTAAAATGATTTATACTCACTCTTGTTCAAAAAAAGATGAGTTTATAGAAGCACACAGAATAAATGATAACTTACAGAAATGTGTAACTGGAAAACAAGATGTAGATGAGGAAATCAAGAAGAGGAAATAAGGAAAATAAGAAAGCCAGAGATAAGACACAGACACGCATACCATATATGAGTTGAAAGTGAGCTGAAAATTAGGCTCTGAGCTTCTCAGTTGCCAACGTAAAGAAGAGAAGAGGATTAGTTAGGAAAATCTGTTTTCATAAGATTTAAAGACCCACCAGTGGCCCAAAAGTGGCCCAGCTCCTCCTGGCGCTGAAACTGGAAGGCAGTGGAGACATGAAATGTCCCCTTTGTACCAGACCAGCTCCGCACCAAA
Source organism: Balaenoptera ricei (assembly GCF_028023285.1). NCBI lineage: Eukaryota > Metazoa > Chordata > Mammalia > Artiodactyla > Balaenopteridae > Balaenoptera > Balaenoptera ricei. The sequence continues at coordinate 83,622,701 of NC_082656.1, forward strand.
TGCCACCAGGAAACAGCAGAGCAAGCTTGCAAAGCGTTTTGCTAAGGCCTCCCTCAGTGCCTGCTGGTGCCAGGAGAGCAGAGGACGACTGAGCAGGGGTTATGCTACTGCAGTCTACACACACTGCCCTCCCAGTGTGGCTGGGGACCCCGGGGGCCCAAGACGTCTCAGGGGTTCCGCGGTCACAAAAGTATCTCCAAATGCCTCCAAGCCGTTACCCACCTTTCTCACTCTCATTGGTGTATAGCAGAGGCTTCCAGAGGCTGCCTGACTGGTGACATCACAACAGACTGAACACAGAAGATTGGAGAACCTAACTTTGATTAAAGATGTTTGCAAAAATGTAATGTGAATATATAACGGGTTTACTATTGTTATTTTTGAACACAGATATTTTTAAACTTTCCATTTTAATTTCTAATATGGTAAATACCAATGGCTACAATCCCAATAATTTTTTAAAGTGTATAGGGGGCCTGGGACTTAGAAGTTTGAGAAACACTGATCTAAGTAACCCAGGGAATTAATATTTTGGCTACTTAGAACAATGACTGTTGATCATTTGGGGTCCTGGGTCCCTTTTGGAATCTGATGATAGCACGGATCCTTTCTCCCGGAAAACGTATGTGGTACACAGGTGGGCATATGGTTTGGCACAGAAATTCCGGGTTTTCACGGACCTTTTAGGACCATCCTGGCTTCTCAGAGGCTGGGGGAAGGTGGAACTCGGGCTAAGAACCCCGGAGCTAGGGCAGGAGGCACTGGTCTCTGCCGCAGTGAGAGTACCACGCAGAGAGGTGGGCGAACCGTGCCCCACGCGGCTGCATTTACAAACCCGCAGCTACCCTGCAACTGCAGCCTACAGCCCGGGTTCCGGGGGCACACGTAGAGTGCATGTTCTCTACATTATTTCCTGAAAGTGAGCCTTTGAGAAAAACCAACGAGTTCAAGGTTCTATTCTCTGGGAAGATTAAATTTAACTCAGTGCGGTCAGGTCCCAAATGCTTTGACAGTAAACTGACGAAAGACAATGCTGGCATCTTTGATGACACCGATGGCTTCCCCAGGGGAGGTGGGCAAAGCCAAGGCTTACCTCAGACACCTTAAGACAGTGACAGGTGTTCGACCCCAAGATGGTGCACCGTTCAGAAGAACCATGACATGTTTACTATGGAAACTGCCATCAGTGCTAGATTTTAACATTCTGTCAGGCTTGTAAACGCAGAATTCGGTACTTACATACAATGAAATTCAGCCATAAAAAATCATGAAGTACTGATATATGTTACGACATGGGTGGGCCTCGAAAACATTATGCTAAGCAAAGGAAGTCAGACACAAACGGTCACACACTGTGAGATTCCATTCGCGTGAAACGTGCAGCGCAGGCAAGTCCTGAGACGGAGGGCGGGCGGTGCGGCCAGGGGCTGGGGGAGGGAGGCGTGGGAGGGACTGCTGACAGGTGTGGGCCTTCCTTCGGGGGATGAAAATGTTCTGGAACTAGACACAGGCAGCGGTAGCACAACGCGGTGAAGGTCCTACGCACCACTGGACCGTACACTTCGAAACGGTTAACTTTATGTGATGTGATTTCACCTCAGAAAAATCCACCCTAGCGCCCTGAGCCCCTCCCAGATGAGCCAACAGAGCAACGTTTGCTCAGGTGACAACCATGCAGCCGGCAGATCCCCGCCAAGGAGGTGCTGCCCATCTCGAGGTCCTTCTCCTGATGGTAGCCTCCCGCAGCCCCTCCTAAACCGTGACCCGGCGGCTCTGTGACAGCGTAAAGGAGGGCGCTTTCCGGGAAGCCCAGGCGGAGAGGGGCAGGGGCAGCACGTGGCCCAGGCCGCCCAGGGCGGTCTGAACTGTCACCGCGTGAGTTACAAAGCGGGGAGAAGTGCACATAGAGAATCAGTCTATTCCCGGTGGTAGGATCTGTCTATTCCAAGACAGATCCTGCCACCTGGAACCGCACAGTGGCACGAAGGTGCCGGTTCTGAATCAGCAACAGCGGCCGCGGGTCCAAGCCGAGCCCAGGGCAGGTCTCTGGCCAGGGTGAAAGGGGAGGGGACGGTCAACAAAGTTCCAGTGATTCAGTGTTACCCCTACAGTGATTAAAACAATAACCAACAGCTAAATCTAAAGACTATATGTGCTTCCTGCCCAAAAGGGACGAAGAGATTCAAGTTGCAATTTGTAAAAAAAGGGACCTGGCATAAAGCTTTCTAAAAAAAAAAAAAGCCTCATAAACTAAATATTTACCAGAGAAAGAAAGCTCTGGGTCTACTTAGGACTAAATCCATCTAAAATTAATAAAGGTCCATAACCTGGAAGGGCCACAGCCTGCCCTTCAAGCTCTGATGGCCTTCACTAAGGCTCACCACGCCAAGGAAGTTAAAGTATTAACGGCAGCTTTTAAGGGAAGTGGGAGGGCTTTTTCTACTTTGTTTTACCCTGTTAAAATGTACAAAATTCTTGAAATAAAAATCTGGACAATCCAGGAAAAACATCAGATAAATTCTCTACCTCTGGAAAAAGTCTCAAACGTTTAAATTGTGACCTTGTAAAAAATCACTCATGTGATCTGGGCACCAAAACTGACCACATACAAAATGAAAATGTTATCCTTAAAATGCCCTTCCAGAGACACTGAATACAACAAAATCTCCTCTTAGGGTCAACTTACAAGGGGCCGCCAGGGCAACCACACTGACCCAGTTCGTGGCATCAATTCAGTCGCCTTGACGGTTTCAGGTACAGCAGGCGGGGGTGGTGCATGGAGTCACACCCAAGTGCCCCCTTTCACTCTCCTTCCTCTCCAACCTCTTCAGCAAGTCAGGCTCCTGCCCACCCAGCCCCTTCCCCTTAAGAGCTGGAGCTGTGGTCTCGCCGGCCAAGGCGGGCGCACTCGGCCGGGCAGTGCAGCTGCTGCCCCGGGGCCGGCACGAGCCTCCGGGCTGCACTGCTGACCGCCCGCTCCTGGTTTCTGGGACGGCTTTCTCGGGCCCTCATGTTTCTCTGACCGGCGCTTCTCCATCTCCTTCTTGGCTGCTCTCCCCACCCAGAAGGTTTGTTCTCACGCCTCCCCTCTTCCTGGCACGTTCCTCCTGGACCATCTCTCTCCGGCCTTTAAGCCCCTCCCCAGCCTCCCACTACCACGAGGACAAAGGCTGCCATTCCTCCCTGTGACCAGCTGAGTGCCCCATCACAGCCTCCCGCCGCGGCTGCTCCCTGGCTCTCTGGGCTCCGCGAGGCCCTCTTCCCATTCCTGTCCCTCCCACCCGCAGCGCCGCGCACATCTGGCTGCCCCACGCCCCACTCATTCTCGAGAGTTCAGCTCAGCTCACACCGTGCTGCCGCGGCCAAGCCTTCACTGGCTGGGTATCTGACACCACACACCCCACCCTGCGGGTTCCTGGAACCGGTGCCTCTCCCTGGCACCTATTCCAGCTGCAATAACGTAGCTGCGTGTTCAGTGCCCGTCTCTCCTGCTGGGACATCGGCTCCATCAGTACCAAACCCACGTCTGCCCTGCTCAGAGTCGAAGCCCTGGCACCTTGCACACCACCTCGCTTGCACGCAGAAGCCACTGCATTTACAGAATGAACACTGAAACCCTTCAACTACCATGGTTTCCACGACGTTTCAAAGCAACTGTACGTTTCCAGAAAGCCCGCCCTCTCCTGGGCTCCAGATCTACGTCTCTAACCAACCAGACGATCCCGCTATCTCCCCCTCCTTACTGCATCATCTTTCCGCAGAAACCTGCGCTTCCTTCTACAATCCCTATTTTGGTCAATACCATGACCGTCTGCTCAGACGCCCCAACTAGGGCCTGCAGAGCCCTTCCTCTCCTTTTCCTCCTTTTCTGAACGGCTCTGCAAAATTCCCCACCCTTCCCTCCTCTCATGCCCCTTGTTCCTACCGACAGTCTCCGTTCAAATCTTCGCCTCTTCTTGCCGAGCTATTACCACCGCTTCCTAGCTGGCCTCCCCTACCCGCAGTCCTGACTCCCTCCCATCCAAGTCCTGTCCTCGGGACAAAAGGCGATCGCTTCGCACACACCCCTCCTTCTCAAACACCTTCCAGGCTCCCGCTCTCTCCTGGGAGACTCTGCTCTCCTCGGCGGGGAACGCGAGGCCCTGCTCAGGAGCCCTGCCATTCTCGACCCTGAAGTCCACGTTCCGGCCGCTCTGAACCACCGGCAAGGCTCAGGCGCGATCCGGTCCACCGCATCTCCCGGCAGGACGCCCGCCTGCCCGCAACGTCCTCCCTCCGGGGTCACCCGGCTGCTCGCGCTCCCGAGGAGGCAGTGCTCGGAGTCCCCGGCCCGCTCTGTGCCTCCGTCTCGTCAGGCAGCACCGCCGCACTTGGGTCACCGGTCCGGTCCCACCTGCGTGCTCCCCGCCGCGCCTGAGGACTCCGCGCCCGGCCCCGGGCCCCGACCGCCAGCCCCCGACCCACGACCTCCGACCCCAACCCTCGGCCCCAGCAGCGCCTCGCCGCCCCCCAGCCCCGGATGCCCAAGAGCGGCCGAGAGGAAGGCGAGCCGCGGGCCACCTACCATTCTCCCCGCGCTCCCCAGCTTGTCGCCGGCCCCGGCCGTCTGCGCAGGCGCCCCGGCCCAGCCGCGCCATCCCCGTCCCTGTCCTCAGCCCCCGGGACACCCGCCCAGGGAGGCAGCGACAGGTCAGGCCAGGCCGGCGGGACTCCAATTCCCGGCGTGCACTGCGCCGCCCGGGGCCGCCGGGATGCAGGCCCTGCTGCGCCTCCGACTCCCGGCGTGCACCGCGCCGCCCTGGGGTGGACAGAACGCACACCCCGCCTCTTTAAAGGGGCCGTGACTCCCTCTCGGCCGCGTCGGCTCAGAGGGCGTTCGAGAGAGCTCTGTGGGCCTCCTGGGCCCTCCCCGTGCCCGACCCCGTCCTCGTCCTCGTCCCCGCCCCGGGGGCGGCCCCGCCGCCTGGGAAGGGATGCGGATAAGCGGCGTCCCGGTCCTCCCCTCTGGAAAGCCGGACCCAGGACGCGGCGCGGCCGGAACGTCCGGGTGAGCGTTCGGCGCGGGGCCCCGGGTCCGGCCTGAAGTGCGGCCCTCAGAGCTTCCCTCTCCTCCCCTCCCGTCCCCGGGGGTCTCCCCTTCCCGTGGGTGTCAGTTCTTCCCCTCCCCGGGGTCTGGTCTCCCTTCCCCCTCCCGGGTCTCCCCTCCCCGGGGGTCTCCCCTTCCCGAGGATGTCTTCTCTCCCTCCCTGGGGGGAGGGGTGTCTGGTCTCTCCTTCCCCTCCCTAGAGGTCTCCCCTCCTCCTTCCCAGGGGTCTCTCCCCCTTCTCCCGAGGTTCCGTTCCCTCGGCCTCACTCAGGCCCCGCCCGCTCCCTCCTCCTCCGGGCTTTGCGCCGAGAGCGGTGCTGCACCTGAGCGCCCTTTTCCAGACCCCGCACCTGGCGGCGGCCCCGGGGTTGCGGGAAAGGCGCGATGGGGGCGCGGGCGGGAGCTGGCTAGGCTTCGGACTCTGCGGGCCACTCGGTTGGACCGTTTACACTCTCCCGGCGCCTGATCCTCGGGTCAGATCTGCGGAGGAGCCGCCGCTCCACGAGCCCCTGGGGGTCCCGGCTCTGCGCGCCGCTCCCCGGTTCCCGTCGGACCTCACCCGTGGTCCCCGTTCACGCTCTCGTCCAGGTGTCAGGCGGCCCCGCCGGGTCCCCTGAAAAGGACGCACGACGTGAGCCTCGAGTTTCCGCGTGATTCGGGGACAGCCCCTCATCCAGCTCCGGGGAGCCGCTCCGAGGAGGGGGGCCTCGTGGAGGGTCGCTGCCTGTCACGGGGACAGGTATCCCCGTGAATGACTCTAGCGCTTTCGTAAGGGTGGGAAGGTGCAAGGATCCGGTCTGTAAATGTTGTTCCTAAAGTGTAACCGTCGAAGGGCCTGTTTTCCCAAAGCGCCAGGCCTCATCCCGTCTTGGGTCTGCGCTGCCCTCGGGGTGCGCTGTGGGCGCCCAGCGCCCCATGGCCGGGGGAACTGGATGGTGAATAACGTTACTGAGTTCACAGCCTTTTTATACGTTTTTCTGATCATTTTTCCGGCCAGAGCGTCGTACTGCCTTACTGGTCCCAAATTTCTTTTATAATATAAATTTTTGAAAAGATAGTGTCTCAGTGATTGGATTATTAACGGAATACTGGGTTTTTGTACAGTTTAATTAACATTAAATACTTTAAAACTTTTTACTGTCCTTAAGAATTTTCTTCTTTCCTTCCTCTCCCCCTTTTTTAACTCGTTCTCCAATTTTACTGATTAGAAGTGAGCCATAAATTGTATTATAAGTGCTTTATCTTTTAAGACATAGACTTTACATCATCTAACTTGTTAAAGTGTAAAAGAGGCTTTTCAAGTAGAGTCCTCCACAGATCACACTGAGGTAGACTGCTTCCACTGGGGGCTTCTTTGCTTCCTTGGATCTTCCCACAAGCTGCCCGCTTTGTTGCCCGTCTTGTGCCTGGCCTGGAAGTTCTGGTGGCATCAGGAAGAGATACTACAGACAACCCTCCTGCTTTCCTTTTTCCAGAGGCCCTGCACCCGCTAACCCTGATCCCGCCCCACCCAAGCGGCTCGCTCTGGAGTTCCTGCCTGGAGCTCCCATACCAGGTCAGCCCCCTCCCCCCTTTAGGGTCTGGGTTCAGCTGGGTAGACGGCCGGCCCCTAGGGTGGGCTGTCCCGGGAGCTGGGTCCCACCTGGTCCTGATGGCCTCCGCCCACAGACAGAGGCTGCTGTCAATAAACCAGACTGCCTTTCAGCAGTTGGATCTGGTAAATCTGAGGTGGTGGGTCTGGAAGGTCCTGAGGAAGAGAGATGGAGGGGCCTCTGGCTACACGTGTGCAGGAGGCTGGGGGGCAGGGCTGCCAGGTTCTCGCGTTTTATTTTAGCCCAGTGTGCAAAGTGGAAACACAGGGGCGCTGCCTCCCGGCCCCCCGGTCTCCGGAGGGCCTCCAGCAATGGTCTAGGGCTCGGTGGTCCAGCAGCGGGTGTCCCAGGAGAGCGCTGTGCGCCCTGCAGTCTCGACAGAACTCGGAGTGGAGGCGGGACAGAAATCTTCACCTGGTGACTTTGCTCTGAACACACCTGGTCGCGGACTTTTTTTTTTTAATTTATTTATTTTTGGCTGTGTTGAGTCTTCGCTGCTGTGCTGCTGCGCGCGGGCTTTCTCTAGTTGCGGCGAGCAGCGGCTACTCTTCGTTGCAGTGCGCGGGCTTCTCATTGCGGTGGCTTCTCTTGTTGCAGAGCAGGGGCTCTAGGCGCCCGGGCTTCAGTAGTTGTGGCTCATGGGCTTAGTTGCTCCACAGCATGTGGGATCTTCCCGGGCCAGGGCTCAAACCTGTGTCCCCTGCATTGGCAGGTGGGTTCTTAACCACTGTGCCACCAGGGAAGCCCCAGATCTTGGACTTTTTATGTAAAATTATTGGAAGTTTCTTTGTTTTTGAGTAGGCTTAATAATGAACCCATATGCCTTTTTATTCTGAATCATTTATTACAAATTTTTTTTCTTAATCAAATAATCTCATCGATTTTAAAGTTTGTTTTGGGATTCCTGTTCTGCCTTTAAACAAGCCAAACCTGCTAGAAATTTGGCAAAGTTGGGGAGATATATTTTAATTAATATTGGAATATGTATAAATAGGAAGTTTTAGGAGGGAGGGTTTGTGCTCAAAGTATTGATTTTTGCTATCACACTAAATGAAAAGTAACCTTGGGTTTCACTTTAGTTGAGTCATCCTGCAAACCTTTGGTTTTAGGGCGTTTCCTACTTTAAAATAATAAAATGTCACAGGCATGTTTGCCATGCTCTGCAGTGTAAATGGTGCACATTACACACAATAGGGGTGTAGTGGGAAACAGGAAGAACTTATATACAGTTTTTAAAACTTTATTTTGAGATGATTATAGAGTCACATGAAGTTTTAAAAAATAATACAGAGAAATCCTATAGAATATACATAGAAAATCCTCAAGATGCCACCAGAAGACTACTAGAACTTATCAATGAATTTGGTAAGGTTGCAGGATACAAAATTAATGCACAGAAATCTCTGGCATTCCTATACACTAACAATGAAAAATCAGAAAGAGAAATTAAGGAAACAATTCCATTTACCATTGCAACAAAAAGAATAAAATACCTAGGAATAAGACTGCCTACGGAGACGAAAGACTTGTACTCAGAAAATTATAAAACACTGATGAAAGAAATCAAAGATGACTTAAACAGATGGAGAAATATACAGTCGTTATTGTGAAAATGATTATGCTACCCAAAGCAATCTACAGTTTCAATGCAATCCCTATCAAATTACCAATGGCATTCTTTATAGAATTACAACAAAAAATTTTACAATTTGTATGGAAACACAAAAGACCCCAAATAGCCAAATCAATCTTGAGAAAAAAATGGAGCTGGAGGAATCAGGCTCGCTGACTTCAGACTATACTACAAAGTTACAGTAATCACGACAGTGTGGTATTGGCACAAAAACAGAAATATAGATCAATGGTACAGGATAGAAAGCCTGGAGATAAACCCACGCACGTATGGTCACCTAATCAATGACAAAGGAGGCAAGAACATACAATGGAGAAAGACAGCCTCTCCAATAAGTGGTGCTGGGAAAACTGGACAGCTACCTGTGAAAGAATGAAATTAGAACACTGCCTAACACCATACAGAAAAATAAACTCAAAATGGATTAAACTTAAAATGGATTAAAGACCTAAATGTTAAGACCGGACACTATAAAACTCTTAGAGGAAAACATAGGAAAAACACTCTTTGACATAAACCACAGCAAGATCTTTTTTGACCCACCTTCTAGAGTAATGAAAATAAAAACAAGAATAAACAAATGGGACCTAATGAAACTTAAAAGCTTTTGCACAGCAAACCATAAACAAGATGGAAAGACAACCCTCAGAATGGGAGAAAATATTTGCAAATGAAGCAACGAACAAAGGATTAATCTCCAAAATATACAGAGAGCTCATGGAGCTCAATATCAAAAAAACAAACAACCCAATTAAAACATGGGCAGAAGACCTAAATAGACATTTCACCAAAGAAGACACACAAATGGCCAGGAGGCACATGAAAAGATGCTCAACATCACTAATCATTAGAGAAATGCAAATCAAAACTACAATGAGGTATCACCTCACACTGGTCAGAATGGCCATCATCAAAAAATCTACAAACAATAAATGCTGGAGAGGGTGTGGAGAAAAAGGAACCCTCTTGCACTGTTGGTGGGAATGTAAATTGTTACAGCCACTATGGAGAACAGTATGGAGGTTCCTTAAAAAACTAAAAATAGAACTACCATATGACCCAGCAATCCCACTATGGGCATATACCCTGAGAAAACCATAATTCAAAAAGAGTCATGTACCACAATATTCATTGGAGCACTATTTGCAATAGCCAGGACATGGGAACAACCTAAATGTCAAATGATAGATGAATGGATAAAGAAGATGTGGCACATATGTACAATGGAATATTACTCAGCCATAAAAAGGAACGAAATTGGGTCATTTTTAGAGATGTGGGTGGACCTAGAGTCTGTCATACAGAGTGAAGTAAGCCAGAAAGAGAAAAACAAATATCGTATATTAATGCATATATGTGGAATCTAGTAAAATGGTACAGATGAACCTATTTGCAGGGCAGGAATAGAGATGTAGACGTAGAGAACGGACATGTGGACACAGCGGGGGAAGGGGAGGGTGGGATGAATTGGGAGATTAGGTTTGACATAAATACACTACCATGTATGAAATAGATAGCTAGTGGGAACCTGCTATAACGCACAGGAAGCTCAGCTCGGTGCTCTGTGATGACCTAGAAGGGTGGGATGGCGGGGGTGGGAGGGAGGACCAAGGTAGGGGGGATATAGGTATACATATAGCTGATTCACTTCATTGTGCAGCAGAAAGTAACACAATACTGTAAAACAATTATACTCCAATAATTTAAAAAAAAATTAGATAACTTCAGATAATACAGAGAAATCCTATAGACCCTTCCCCCAGTGTCCCCAGTGGGAGCTCTTGCAAAACTGTATCATAAGCAGGAGCTGGGAGAGAGACAGCCCACTGCCCAATCTGGGTGCACCAGGGCACATGCATGCACGCATGTGTGTGTGTAGATCTGTGTGATTCTGTCACATGTGCACACGCGTGTGGCCACCACCACTGTCAGGACACAGAACGCATCCACCCCACGGGGTCCCTCCTGCTGCCTTGTTAGGTCCACAGCCGTCCTCCCCCTTCCCTGGGCCCTGACCCCCACTGTCCCTTCCCCGTCTCTGCAGTTTGTCATTTTAAGAAAGTTGTGTAGGGAGTTCCTGGTGGCCTAGTGGTTAGGATTCTAGACTTTCACTGCCAGGGCCCAGGTTCAGTCCCTGGTCGGGGAACTGAGATCCCACAAGACTTGCGACCAAAAAAAAAGAAGAAGAAAGAAAAGAAGTTGTGTAAATGGCATCACGCGTGAGCGTGGCAGGCTCTCCTCGGCCTTGAGTTCGCCTGGGTTACTGCGTCAGTCGTTCAAGATGTGGAAATTTTAAGAATTCATTATAAAACCACAACAAATCCAGAGTGTCTTTTTTTATAATTAAAAATAACAATAACAAAATGACACTGTTTACTGAAAAAAAAACATGTTACAGTTTAGTAGTCTGTAGGATTTGGTAGCCGAGTTTGAAGGTAAAATGAGATGTTTATGAAAAAGGACTGGTTCATATCTTAAGGTCTGTAAATAACTTCATGTTCATGGTAAAAGCTCTTTTCAGTGGAAATATTAGTATGACTACAACTAAAATTCTGAGAGGTTTTTCATAAAAGTGAATAGCTGTCTTCGGTGTTTTGGGGAGAGGGATAGCTAACTTCAGGAACTTGTCTGAGGGAGGGGCCCAAAGTGGACGGAGGGGTGTTACATACCAGCTGTGCAGCAGTTTATTTTCCTGAAGTTTGAAATCTGTAAAAGAATCACTTTCTGAGATCTTTTGGAGAAAATGTGCGTGTCTAGGTCTGTGCAGTTAACAAAGCACCTGAAATTTGTGTCTCGGTTCTGAAGAATACTAACTGTGTGCACGTCTGAAGTAGCGCTTGAATTCTTTCTTTCCCTTGAAACAGTAGGAGCTTAGCAATTGAGTCAATAAAATAACAGATCAGCGATATTGCCGGCTGTCTGTGTGATTGATCAGTGGTTTGTTTGCTCAAGGTGGTAACGTTTACTTAAGATTGTATTAAAACTGTGCCAGTGAACCCAGTAACTCAGACAGCCCTACTGGTTTATCCCACCTCATTAGGAAGCGCGCTGTCCTGCACCCGTGGATCCTCTGGGAGATGCTGGGACCCAGAGTATCTAAACAAGTATTGAAATCGGACAGTTTCCTGACTTTTTACCCAGAATAGTGAGCCAGTGTGCAGTCTTTAATGGGCGACTTCTGATTGTCATTCTGAACACGGGTGGCTGTCCTGCCCTCAGCGGTCGCCTCTTCAGGGTCTGCTGGGGGGCATGGAGCAGGCGGCCCCCCAGACCGCCGGCTGCTGCTCTCTGCTGCGTTCCCGTGTGTGTCTTTGTAAGCTCGGTCGGTGTCCACTTTCTGTGGCTGTCATTCCTTGGTTTGGTCAGGATTCTATCTCTAGAAATGCACACTCTTAGTTTTGCTAATCTACTTTTCCTGGGAAACCAGATTAAACTCATTAGAATTGGGATTACCAGTGAAATGAAAATATATATATTCTAGAATAACATGATTCCTTGGAAAGGGTGGGTTTAGTTTTGTTTTCTTTTCTTTTTGGCATAAGGACTTGGGCCTAGTTGCCAGGCTCACTGGGTGTATTTCAGGGCGCATCTTACTGGGCTCTCCTGCATTTGTCACCTCTTCCGTCTTTGTTCTCTATCTTCCTGCCTCCGAGGTCATTCTTTCTTGGTGACCCTGCTGACCTGGCCTCCACCTGCGCCTCGGTCAGCCCTCCTCTGGGCAACACAGCTGCAGCTCCCCCGCTCGTGGCGCTGAAACCTCCGGCTCGCCCGGGCCGGGCCGGGGTCCTGTCTGCGCCCCGCCGCCAGGATGAGCTCACAGGCACTGCTTGAAGTCTTCCTTAAGGGAGAAGAGGAGGAGCCTGAATCTGCATGATAGAAAGTGTTTGAGTGTGGTTGTAGTTTGTGATTTTTTTTTTCTCTCCTTGACATCTTGTTAGCACATAACGGTAGACTGACATTGGAAATTTGACGGAATTCCAGGTGACTCAGGAAAGCAGACGGTACGGCCCAGCCAGCTCATAGCAGTTCGGCTGCATTTCCCAGCCCCTTGGACCTGGTTCCGGGGCCCCTCGTCTGCGATGGGGGAAGCAGGTGGTGTTTCGCAGCCTTTGATACGTGGACCCTCTTAAATGGAATTGCTTTTTGTCTTTTGCACACGGTAGATTTAGTAGATATATGAGGCTGAGTTTTCACTTTAAAAAATTGCTTTTAAATTCAGATGTAATCTTTAATCTCAACTCTTCATCAGGCACCATACTTTAAATTCAGTATTTGATTGTAATCTAAGGGCAGCAGGTAGTTCAGATGTTGATCTACGAAAAATAACATTTTCCTCGGAAAAGTGATAGTTTTTAGTAATTATTTAACACTTTAATCTCAATAGCAATGAATCATCGTTCAACTATATGTGTCAATAAATCTCTTTTTCAGCTGAAAATGCGTATCTCAAATGCGAGCCCGACTTAGCAGGAATCTTTGGACTGCCTTGCCCTGTCCCTAAAATTGGATCATGAAGGTACTGGGGAAGAGCCACCTCTGGATGTGGCTCCCGTTCCTTCACCTGCTGGCCAGCGGTGCGGAGCACGAAGAGGCAGTGAGACACGCCATCGAGTGGCACCGGGGCCAAGGGGCAGCCGTCACCCAGAGGAGACAGTGGGTCCTGGACGGTTGCAGAAAGCTCTCTGGGCTTCTTCGCCAAAAGGCTGTGGTTCTTAACAAACTCAAAAGTGCAGTCAGAGCAGTGGAAAAAGACGCCAGCCTTTCGGACGAGGAGAAGCTGTTTCAGGTGCACATGTTTGAAATTTTCCAGAAAGAGCTGAATGAAAGTGAAAACTCCGTCTTCCAGGCCATCCACGGACTCCAGAGGGCCCTGCAGGGCGACTACAGGGACGTGGTCAACGTGAAGGAGAGCAGCAGGCAGCGCCTGGAGGCCCTGCGGAAGGCAGCCATCAAGGTGGGTCCAGGGCGGGGGCGGCGTGCGCCGGCGGAAGGGGGCTCGGCAGGTGGGAGCCACCCAGGGCCTCCGATCTGGCCCGGCAGGTGCAGGAGAGCCGGTCCCTTTGCACAGTCACTTAGCAGAGCCACATTTGAGCCCTTCTAGGAGTCTCTCATGCTTTCTCCGTGGTGAAAATCCCTGGGTATTGAAAAGAGTTACTCATGTTCTCCCAGTGAACTGACGTGGAAATAAGCCCATTGTAATTGCTGTCAGGGTTTTGAGCTTCTGATAAGAATTACTTTTAGTGTGAAGGCTGACTTTCTTCAAGGCCCACATGCTGAAAACAAAAATATTAAAGGTAGTTTTAAACAAATGTATACATTTGAATTAAGGATTTTGATGAAGGATACTTTTATTTTATTTTATTTATTTTATTTTATTTTTTTTAAAAAAATATTTATTTATTTATTTATTTATGGCTGTGTTGGGTCTTCGTTTCTGTGCGAGGGCTTTCTCTAGTTGCGGCAGGTGGGGGCCACTCTTCATCGTGGTGCGCGGGCCTCTCACTATCACGGCCTCTCTTGTTGCGGAGCACAGGCTCCAGACGCGCAGGCTCAGTAGTTGTGGCTCATGGGCCTAGTTGCTCCGCGGCATGTGGGATCTTCCCAGACCAGGGCTCGAACCCGTGTCCCCTGCATTGGCAGGCAGGTTCTCAACCACTGCGCCACCAGGGAAGCCCTATTTTATTTTTTAATTTTTATTATTTTTTTAATAAATTTATTTATTTGTTTTTGTTTTTTGGCTGCGTTGGGTCTTTGTTGCTGCGCGCGGGCTTTCTCTAGTTCCGGCGAGTGGGGGCTACTCTTTGTTGCGGTGCGCGGGCTTCTCGTTGCAGTGGCTTCTCTTGTTGTGGAGCACGGGCTCTAGGTGCACAGGCTTTAGTAGACGCGGTGCGTGGGCTCAGTAGTTGTGGCTCGCCGGCTCTAGAGCACAGCCTCAGTAGCTGTGGCGCACGGGCTTAGCTGCTCCGCGGCATGTGGGATCTTCCCGGACCAGGGCTCAAACCCGTGTCCCCTGCATTGGCAGGTGGATTCTTGACCACTGTGCCACCAGGGAAGCCCCTGAAGGATACTTTTAAAATGATGAGAAGAAACTATTATTACGTCAGATGTGATAGTTATATAACATTTTAAAGCTATCATTTAAGCCATCTATTATGTGCCAGGCACTTTAAATATACGAAGTATCATTTCTTCTTCATGGAAAGGCTATGATAATATTATACAGCTTAAAAAGTAAAGAAGATACAAATTATTAAACTTTTTTTTACCCAAGTGTGGTATTTTGGGTAGAAATATGGTGATGGGGTAAGTAGCCCCCTGGATTCAGTCATACTGTCTGTTGTTAGAAACAGACCGCCCCCTCCGAGCGGGATCACCGCCTCACCAGACCCTTCGCACAGGTGGGACATTAAACTCCATGGCATTAAAGAGGGAGTCGCAGGGGTGTCGGTTTGCGGTAGTTTTACGGTAGAACAGAGAACAAACATGAGTTTGAGTGGCACTGACCCCACACGCCTGCTTTCTGCTGGTTCTGGCCTCACGGGTCTAAGGCGGTCTAGGCACTGGGGGCGCTGAGTAGAGGCTGCGAAACAGCCGAGCCTGTGCCTGGGACCGTCCTCCGCTCAGCGCCCACTCCGCCTCAAACGTGAGTAAGTAGTAAGGGTACTGATTTGAGATCCCTGGAGCTTGAATACAGTTGTGTGCCATACACGTGTTAAACTCTGTTCCCAGCACCACCCATCAACTGTGCAAGTAAGTAATGCTGTCAGATTCTCCTGGAACATCTCCCCTTGGTAACTTGGAATTCGACTGTGTATTCCGCTTAGAAATGTCTAGCTAAATAATCAAGTGCCACAGCTGGGCTTCCACACACAGTAGGCACAGTGGCTGGAACAGCATCAGGGTTCGGCGGGTGGTTTTTGTGTGAAGAGATGGCCTTCAGCATCTCTTTACGGTTGTGTGTTACGTTGGTGTGTGTGTAAGTAGCCTTCCCGCAGGGTTTGCTCTGAGAAGTTTGAGTGCCCTGGGGCACCTGGCCTCCCCTGCCGTGTTTGTGGTGCGGGCGGGTCACCCAGGTTTCCTTCGTAATAAACACCACTCTTCATTTCTTACACATGAATAGGAAGAGACAGAATATGTGGAACTTCTGGCAGCAGAAAAACATCAAGTTGAAGCTCTTAAAAACATGCAGCATCGGAACAAAAGTTTATCGCTCCTGGATGAAATTCTTGAGGACGTGAGGAAGGCGGCAGACCGTCTGGAGAAGGAGACAGAGGAGCGCGCTTTCGATGACAATAAGTCAGTGAGTAGCACCCAGAGCAAGGTCCTCTTGGCCTGCTGAGCCGCTGAAAGGAGGTGTACTTGGAATTGTTTGCAGGTGTGCCGTAGCGCAGGCTGAAAATGAAGATGAGGCTAAAGCACTGGTGTGCCGTAGCAAGTAACTTGTGTGGCCCTGAAGACGTGCCCCGGTTTCCTCTGCTTCCCCCCGCCGCCCCGTGTTTGGTCAGCCCCCCCCCCCCACCCCCGCCACGACTGCCCCGCCCCCAGCAGCTCGTCTGTTTCCCCGGCCTTGGCTCTGGTCTCAGGAAGCTGGCCCTGGGCGGCCACGTTTCGGTGCGGATCTGCCCGGGGAGAGGCTCGCTCCTTACAGGAAACCACCTTTGGGTCCCAAGCAGCATGTCAGACTGAGTCCTGGGACGGACTCAAGAAAGGGTCAGGTAATGACAGCAAACCAGAGAAAGGCTGGAGAGGGAAGAGGAGTGAGGCCCTTAGTGACCCCAAGGCGGGAGAGGCTCTGGGTGTGTGAGGGCCGTGCGCCGGGGAAGAGTGTCCTTGCCTTTACCCCGCTCACCAGGCACTCTGCCCTCCACGGCTCCGGGCTCTCCCACACTGGCCCTCCCCCGGTCCTGTGGGACACCAGCTGCATCCTGTGGTTCAGTTCAGCCTGACACCATCCCCATGGGGCTGGCGCAGACCCCATGGGTACAGGCCCGGCCCAGGATGGCCCCCACTTCAGATGCCAGCCGCCCCTCCTCGGGCTCCCTCCGGCGTTTGCTGTGCTGCCCACAGAACTCAGTCTGTTTGCTAGGTTGGCAGATGGGCACGAAGGACACAGCTCAGATGGAAGAGGTGCCGGGGCAGGGCGTGGGGGACGGTGGCCTCCCCCAAACACCGGCACACGTTCAGCAACCTGGAAGCTCTCGGAAGCTCGTGCCTGAAGGGTCTTCACGGAGGCTTCGTTATTTAGGCTTCTGACAGACTCGGCCTTCAGCCCCTCTGCCCTCCCAGAGGCCGGGGTGGAGCTGCAAGTTCAGCCCTCATCACGTGGCCGGCTCCTCTGGTGACCAGCCCCTCCCGTGGGTACCCGGGGGCTCTCCACCACCCCTCACTCACCTGAGGGCAGGTGAGGTCGCAAGGGGCTTATTATGAAGGACAGAACACTCCTTTCACCTCTGCTGCTCTGGAGCGATTTCAGGAACCGAGGCCAAAAGACCAAATATAGGACAGGATGTTTCCATCGCTCCTTATCACTCAGGAAGTCCCGCGGGTTTGGGGGCTGTGAGCGGGAAAGGGGTCTAAGACCAAATATGTGTTTCTTGTTACAGATCACAGTGCCACGCCCTGAATCAGGTAGAGTAGGTGTTTGGAAGTAATGGAAATCCTGAACACTTCCATCCTTAAATCTCTTTTCAATTGAAAAACTTTTTCTAATTCTCTAATTTATTGGTCTTCGGTCACACTTGACAGAATGCTGAAAATGTTCCCGTTGTTCTTCTGTATGGGACTTACTCTCTAACATTTGATCTTGAACTTAAACACGTCTGATTGGCTTTAGTGACATAACAGTGGTCATTGTTGCAGGTCAGAGGGGTGAACTTTGAGGCAGTTCTGCGGGTGGAAGAGGAAGAGGCCAGCTCCAAGCAGAACCTCACGAAGCAGGAGGTGGAGGAGGATCTGGGCCTGAGCATGCTCATCGACTCCCAGAATAACCAGTACATCCTGACCAAGCCCAGGGACGCCACCATCCCGCGGGCAGACCCCCACCTCATAAAGGTAGCCCGCGCCGCCGCCCGGTGCCCACGTCCGCTGCCTAAAAGCTGACGTCACTACAATAGCTCGTTCTCAAGGGGCAGAGAGGGTTTGGCTATGGTTTCCTGTGTGGCCTGTGTAGACGTGGGGCGCGGCCGCCTTCTCCAGTGCCGGCTGGCTGGAGCCCCGGGCGGCCTGAGGTGCACACCTGCGCCCTTGGAGGGCGCCGGTCTAGTGGGAGGACGTGGAATTCTTTAGGCTCGAGGTCGACGGTGTTGTGGTTCGGGATCGCTGTTTGGACTTGGCCCGTGTGAGTGACACGGTGCAGCCTGCGCAGGGTCCAGATCAGTCGCTAGGTCTCCAGCTAAACTCCCCGACGCTGGAATCTGCTCAGGAGAAGAGAGCGAGGCAAAGAACTCAGTCTTCAAGGCGCTGCCAGCACAGACAGCCGAGGGGCAGATAGATAAACGCTCCCCACGGGCTTGTCCCGTGTGAGGGGCTGATCCCTGTACTTCTGGATCGAATCGAGAGGTAAAAGACAGCAAGCGTGTCGCCTTCCTTGGTTTTGACCAGGCTGGGGACTGGGAGGGACTGAGTCTGAGAACGGCGACTTCGGTGCCCTTCGCGAAGGGGCAGGGTCTCCACTGCGCAGTTGCCCCCCTTCGCCTTTGTACGTAGCGTAGCTTCTGGGGCGGCAGCGTGAGGCCACGTGAATACCCCGTTCCTCGCCACCCTCGGGCCAGCAGCCTGAGCACCGTCCGCGAGTCTCTCCTGGATCGGTTAACACCGTGCAGGTGAGATGGTCTTCGTGCCTTGGGAACACAGTGGGGAAGCGTTCCCGGGCTCGAGCACCGAGAGGAGGCCTCGTACTCAGTTCTCAGAGGACTGTTACGGGGTCCGCGCGAAACAGACACACCGCTGTAATCGCTGGACGCTGAGGAGCGGGCCTCACCTGCTCCCAGAGCCCTCCCGCTGCCCCTCACTTGCCTTTCTTCCCACGCAGTGAGGTCAGGTACCGTCCCACCCTACCTTCTCCTTCCTCTTGCTGCCTGTGATCTTACGTGTGTGTTTCTTGTCTGTTTATCCTTCTGTTAGGACATCGTCACCATAGGGATGTTGTCCTTACCGTGCGGCTGGCTCTGCACAATGATAGGACTGCCGACCATGTTTGGTTACATCATCTGCGGTGTGCTCCTGGGGCCCTCCGGACTCAACAGTATTAAGGTAAGAACAAAATTGAACTGTTTAGTGTCTGTTGAATTGAATTAATGAAGATAGCAGTTTCTTATAAATCACATCAAAGAAGATGTCTTTTAAAGTTTCCTGAGGAATCTCTAAAGTGTAAGAAAGTCATTTTGTTCGTTAATGAGTGAGCAGCTTGACCAGACAAAATGATCCTCTTCGTGTCTTTAAAATATATTAGTTTTAAAGATTCTGTTTGCAGTGATATTATGGACTGGATTATTCGGACACTGAAAGGAACTAAAAATCCTGGATTAAATGTATTTGTAAAACATGCTTGGGACTCCCTTGGTGGTGCAGTGGTTAAGAATCCACCTGCCAAGGCAGGGGACACGGGTTCGAGCCCTGGTCCGGGAAGATCCCACATGCCGTGGAGCAGCTAAGCCTGTGCGCCACAACTACTGAGCCTGCGCTCTAGAGCCCGCATGCCACAACTACTGAGCCTGCGCTCCAGAGCCCGCAAGCTACAACTACTGAGCCCACGTGCCGCATCTACTGAAGCCCACGCTCCTAGAGCCCGTGCTCCGCAACAAGAGAAGCCACCACAATGAGAAGCCTGCGCACCGCAACGAAGAGTAGCCCCCGCTTGCCACAACTAGAGAAAGCCCGTGCACAGCGACGAAGACCCAATGCAGCGAAAAAATAAATAAAAATTTAAAAAAACAAAAAACAGAAAACCATGCTTAACACCCTGAGAAGCTGGTAAAGTAGTAAGCAGCGACCCAGCCTGGCTGTGGGCGTCTGGAGGCCCAGGAGGACGTGGGTGCTGAGGCTGCTCTTGCTGAAGGCTGTTTGCTGAGCAGGTTGAGGGGAGCATCGTCCTGTGTTGGTGGCGCTTTTGACACTGAGCAAAGGGTCCCAAGCCCTGTGGGCTTCAAGCTGGGTCCTCGAAAAGAAAACGCATTGTGGACAGAGGGGAAGAGGATGCCACGTAGAGGTGTCCTGGTCCCAGCCCAGAGGAACCTGTAGTGCAGGGCGTGGGAAGGGGCCGCGGCGTGCCCCGCCCTCCCTGACGCTCCCCTTTGGGTAGAACGCGAGTCGGTGAAGTGGGGGCGGGGGGCAGGGGCTCCACCTGCAGCCTCATCCCCTCCTCGGCTTAGCCCACCCGCACCGGGTCTGGAGGGTCCTGAGGGTTCCCCCCACTGGACGACACGCAGGGGGGTCGAGGCCTTCTTCGCGCTGACTGATCCTCACAGCAGACAGTGTTGCCGGGCGAGAAGTACCTGGATGCTGCAGGCTGGAGCCTGGACCTTGGGGAGGAGGACCACCAGGGTCCACCAAGGTCCACCAAAGTTTTAATTCAACTTTTTTTTTTTTAACATCTTTATTGGAGTATAATTGCTTTACAATGGTGTGTTAGTTTCTGCTGTATAACAAAGTGAATCAGCTATATGTATACATATATCCCCATATCCCCTCCCTCTTGCATCTCCCTCCCACCCTCCCTATCCCACCTCTCTAGGTGGTCACAAAGCACCGAGCTGATCTCCCTGTGCTATGCAGCTGCTTCCCACTAGCTATCTATTTTACATTTGGTAGTGTATATATGTCCATGCCACTCTCTCACTTCGTCCCAGCTTACGCTTCCCGCTCCCCATGTCCTCAAGTCCATTCTCTATGTCTGCGTCTTTATTCCTGTCCTGCCCCTAAGTTCTCCAGAACCGTTTTTTTTTAGATTCCATATATATGTGTTAGCATAGGGTATTTGTTTTTCTCTTTTTGACTTAATTTCACTCTGTATGACAGACTCTAGGTCCATCCACCTCACTACAAATAACTCAATTTCATTTCTTTTTATAGCTGAGTAATATTCCATTGTATGTATATGCCACATCTTCTTTATCCATTCATCTGTCGATGGACACTTAGGTTGCTTCCATGTCCTGTCTATTGTAAATAGTGCTGAAATGAACATTGTGGTACATGACTCTTTTTTGAATTAAGGTTTTCTCTCAGCTTTTTGAATAGGTAGTTTTCATGTGATTGAAACAGTATAAAAAGCTGTACGTGAAAAATCTTTGCCTGACCTTGTCCCATCCCTCCCTTTCCAGAACGTTTGCAAACACTGGAAAACACAAATGTATTTTCCTTTTCCTTTTTACTTAACAGCAAAGATAGCTCATAAGCAAAGAATTAAGGCTAAATAACTAGGTAATAGATCCAACTGGATACTATGAATATTGTATTTCTTAATAAATTACCTATACCATGGAAAAATAATATAATTACAGTAGATAAAAATACCAAGATCAGGACTTCCCTGGCGGTCCAGTGGTTACGACTCCACGCTCCCAATGCAGGGGGCCCAGGTTCCATCCCTGGTCGGGGAACTAGATCTGCGTGCCACATGGTGTGGCCAAAAACAAAAAACAAAAACAAAAACAAAAACAAAAACCCCAAACAAACGATCAAAAATACCAAGATAAAATTACCAAAATAAAAATCCAAGCTCGTACTAGCCGAAAGTGGGAGTGGTTAATGGAGAGAGTCTAATTGTATATAATTGTACTTCAGTATTTATCTTTTCTTAGTAGGGAGTTAACAGGCTTTCATTTTCTAAGTCAAGAAGTATAGATTTAAGTATGTTACTTTGAAGTCAGGTTGCAGCCTAATTTTCAAAAGGGAAAGAAAAATAGTAGCAGTAAGGAAGCATAAAAAGCAGAAGACATAAAAGAAGTGAGAGCAAACATGTTGTTTTATAACAAATATATGTGGAATAAACTTCTCTGTGAAAAGATACAGGTTTGCAGATGGTGTCAGGAAAAAAGTACAACAAACGAGATTGAATAAAAATAAAGTGACTAAAAGGTTGAGAGTGAAAGGAGGAAATGTGCTGACAGAGAGAGGGCAAATCAGTGGTGTTCACAGCCAGCAGACAGAGGAGGTGCACGCCCGCCGGCACACCGACACACGAAGGCCTGGACTCTGTTTTCACGTGTTCAGGGAACATTGAAAAAATCAAAAAGTTAGTGGCCATGATGCAAACCTCAATTGTAAATAATATAAGTAGTGCCAAATATACTGGTATGAACAACACTGTCTACTGTAGTGCAGGAACATTGATGGTAAATAGCAAATGAGGGGCACTGTACGTCAGGACCTGTGGGGAGTGGCCAGATGGGGTCCAGGAGAAAGTCCCACACTCAGTCTCACCCAGACCCAAGGAGAGTAAAGCACTCCTGTTAGTTAAGTGTTAAACTCAGGTTTAATGCCTCCCCGTCCCCAGAGGAAGCTAATGGAAGGAAGTAATGGAAGTAACAGTGGCAATTAATGAACTTGAAAGCAGGTGAATTCATGAGCTATTTCCTAGAAAACAAATAAAAATATTCCTCTGGCTAATCAAGAAAAAGGAAAAAAGGCACTACCATCAGGAAGTTAAGATTATCTCAGATATAGAGGAAATTCAGATCGTTGTTTGTTTTTTTTTAAATACTGGGCTTTTTGGTGGAGTCCCGCTGAGTGTTAGGACAAGATGCTTCTGTGAAGTACACATGGTACCTTAAATACGTTAAGTTTTACGGTTTTAAAACCTTCTTGTTTTTCAGTCAGTTGTGCAGGTGGAGACGTTAGGAGAATTTGGCGTGTTCTTTACTCTCTTCCTCGTTGGCTTAGAATTTTCCCCAGAGAAGCTGAGAAAGGTGAGTCCACCAGTGTGCTTGTGTCGTTGCCCCACTGAGATTAACGTGCCCTGCCATCACCATCCACATTCGCTGGAGACTTGCCCAGCAGATTAGGTCTGTTTAGAGTAGAATATGGTGTTGTAGTTTGATGTTATTTTTGGAACATAAACTCCAGAAGATAAAATGTTTAAAAAAAAGAGTGAAAATTCAATGAATAAATGGAATTAGCTTTCAGTGGCTAATTCCAAACCAGGTCTGAGAAGTGCTGTGTTCAAACTTACTGATTTTTGAGTCCCTCCAAGAGGGTCCAACGCTGGTAGAGGCCGAAATATCATAGGGATGGAATGTTCAGAGTGTTACTCTGGGGGAAAAACTCGTTTTCCTAAATAAGTGGCAAATTTTGATTATTGCTGTGTCACTGTAAGATGAAAATATCTGAAAGGTTAATAGTATTTAGGACCATATGTATGAATAAATGTTAAAGTAGTGGAAACAACAGTTCCTCCTGAATTTGTTGGCTTTTAGAATGGTTGCTTTGAAAGCCGGACTATTCGAGAATGGAAACAGAGTTAGGTTGGAAGTGAATTCATGAAAAGCTACTTTGTGTTTGAACAGACAGGACACAGAAGAGGAAAAAGCTGATGAGAAAGCAGTTGGGGGGTGGTGGGGAATCTCAGAGAAGCTGCTGGTTACAGGAAAGGGCGGCTCCATCCAGGCCCCGTTTCGCCCACCAACTTAACCAGGACACTAGTGTCGAGTCAGCAGGGGTCTCAGTGACTTTGTGGGTGGTCAGTGGGCGCCCTTGCTCCAGGCTGATGAGAGGGACAGCTCGTGCCCCTTCTGGGGAGCAGTCCAGCGGTTTGATCCAAGAGTCTTGCCAGGTTCACGTCCTTTCATCTGTGGTTCTGCTCCTGGGTTTCTAGGCAAAGGGAAGAGTCAAACCCAAGTTTTGGTTTTTGTTTTTAAAATTAGCCCCTAAAAGGTACTCAGCTCCTCACTGTAGCATTTTTATAAAAGATCCAAAGCAACCTGAGTGTCTAAAGGTTAAGCTGTGATGTAGCTGCTGGATGGAGTATTGTGTAGCCATTAAAAGTGTTATAAGAATGTGCAATAACAAAGAAAAAAATGTTAAATGCTGAACTTCAGAAGAAAAAAGTGAGCATATAGTGTGACCGTGGCGACACAGAAGGAGCCGAGAAGCACAGGAAATAATGTGCCAAACGGCCGTGGATGCTGCTTTCCAAGCCCTCTCTGACCACCAGCATGCTTCCTACAGGAAGGGAAGTGAGCTCGGCCTGAGCCTGTGCTGCCATCAGGGAGCAGCTGTGCCCGGCCCTTCCCACCCCTTTCCCCAGTTCCTCCTTTTCTTCTTTCTTTTTGTTTTTTAATAAATTTATTTATTTATTTTTATTTTTAGCTGCGTTGGGTCTTCGTTGCTGTGCGCGGGCTTTCTCTAGTTGCGGTGAGTGGGGGCTGCTCTGTTGCGGTGCGCGGGCTTCTCATCGTGGTGGCTTCTCTTGTTGCGGAGCGCTTGCTTTAGGTGCGTGGACTCAGTAGTTGCAGCACGCGGGCTCAGTAGTTGTGGCACGCAGGCTCAGTAGTTGTGGCTCGCGGGCTCTAGAGCGCAGGCTCAGTAGTTGTGGCGCACGGGCTTAGTTGCTCCGCGGCGTGTGGGATCTTCCCGGACCGGGGCTCGAACCCATGTCCCCTGCACTGGCAGGCGGATTCCTAACCACTGCGCCACCAGGGAAGTCCCTTCCCCTTTTTTTCTATTAAAGCTCCATTTGTCCATCCACTGACGACTCACTTCCTGTCAGTTTTCCTCCTCATACAGCATCCTGAGTCAGTTCAGGGTTTTCTCCTGGTACTCTGGTATCTTTTTCATCCTTCTGGCACAAGCACCTCCATGTGTTAATTTCTGAATCCAAAGTATAAAGAAAATTGGCCACTTCTCTGGGTCCTAAGGGAAGTGGCCAAATTCTTCCTGTTAATTCCGTTGAGGTGTGTGTTGTGGCTGGGACAGAGGGGTCTGGCGAGGACCTGTGGGGTCTCCCGGGAGCGGGAGGGTCTTCCCAGGCAGCCCTGTGAAAGCACAGCCTGGACCCCTTGGTGTTCATGTGCGTTCAGTTGACAGACGTTCACAGCAAGCAGCCGTGTTACCTTGAGGTTAGGAGCGAGGAGGGGCAGCGTCTGGTCCTCCCGTGTCCCTGGTGCAGCCATCTCAGCTGGCAGTGTCCTCATCTGGGCTATGAGGGGTTGGGAAGATTCAGGTGTCCTCTGGGTGCAGAGTCTCATAACTATCTTCCGTGGCACTGTGGTGTTCAGGGTTAAATGAGAAAGTAACATCATCCACCATGATGTTTGCTTGCCCTCATCAGTGTGATAACGTTTTTGTGATGCTTTGGGGATTTTGCGCCTGGCGATGCAGCCTGAGGCAGGGCTCGTGGCAGCAGGTGTGTGTCGTAAGTCAGGGCAGGGGCGTGGACGGGGACCGGCCCCTATTGGGTGCCTTTGGGTCTGGGGCGAGCTGGGGTCTCTAATGTCCCCTAGCTCCGATGTCCCTGAGCGCCACCGAGCCTGGCTGCTCCCCGCCTGGCGGCCCTGACCCTTGACCCGCACCAGGAGCGCATCCCGCCCCTTCGTAGGCAGGCCCGTGGGCTCGGCGTGCAGAAAGTTTATATCCACTGATAACTACGCTAGTAAGTCCACGTTTATTTTTCTTTTATTTCTCAGGGATAAATGACTGACAGCTTTAGCGCAGCCTGAGGTACCGGTGGCTCTCCTGCCTTGTGGGGTACCCGTGTGACCCTGTCACGGTGGGAAGTTACTTGGTGGGTTTTGAAGTATCAGCAGTTGCTGGCAGGCCCCTCTCAGTCTTCTCTGAAATCTCCTAGAGGCCTGATTAGAGACAGTTCAGAGACGCCCGAGTCTGCGAGATCCTTCCCGGGCCTTGTCCCTGAGGATGCTCGCGCCCTCGACTGTCTGTCGTTTATTCGTGAATCACCTGGGCCGCCCAGGTGTGTCCCGTTTCCGGGGGCGGAGGGGGTCCCCAGCTCCAGCTGCGTTCTGAGGATGGCGGTGCACGACGCGGAGAGGGTGGAGGGCGTGCTTCGTCCCTAACCACGTCCAGCGCTCGGTGACCGCGTGGGACCGCCCCCGCTTTTCGTGGTGTTGCGCTGGTGTGTTTGCTGCGGGGCCGGCCGGTTCCTGGGCAGGTGTGCACGCGCTCTGCGGGGCCGCGGGCACTGAGGTGTGTGCACGCCCCTGTGCTCTCTCCCAGGTGTGGAAGATCTCCCTGCAGGGGCCCTGCTACATGACTCTGCTCATGGTGGCCTTCGGCCTGGTCTGGGGCCACCTTCTACAGATCAGACCCACCCAGAGCGTCTTTATCTCCACCTGCCTGTCCTTGTCGAGCACACCCCTGGTGTCCAAGTTCCTTGTGGGCAGCACCCGCAGTGACAGGGAAGGTAGGTGGCCGCGTGTTCTGAGCGTGTGCCGAGGTTAACCGACCGAGTCCCCACGCCCTGAGTGACTTTCCCCCAAGCAGGCGACGTCGACTACGGCGCGGTGCTGCTGGGGCTGCTGGTGACGCAGGACGTGCAGCTGGGACTGTTCGTCGCCGTCCTGCCCACGCTCATCCAGGCGGGAGCCGGCGCACACGCCAGGTAGGGCTGCTGCCGTGCTTCAGCTCGCGGTCTGTTCTTCTGGCTTCAGATCGTTTCAGAGGAGGTCGGAAATACCGACCTTCCTTTCCTTCTCAAGTACTAGGTTTCTTCTGCTCTGTTTCCTCTCTGCTGGGGGGCTCTGGTCATTCGTTCATGGTTAGTCTGCTGCCAGCCACAGGCTCTCTCGGTTTCCTCATCTGAGAGCCTTATCTCCCTTCCCCCTGGAGGACGTGGCCACCGGGCATTGGTCTGCAGCGGACGTTTCTTTCTTCCAATGCCTGGCAATGCTGTGCTGCTTCTCCCTGGCCTCCGATGGCTTCAGTGAGAAACTGGCTGTCATCCAGATCTGTGTTTCTCCACAAGTAACGCATGGCTCCTCTCTGGCTGCTTTCAAGACTTTGCCTTTAGTTTTCAGAAATTTAATTACGCTGTGTCTTGGTGTCTTAGTTCGGGCTCTACAGCAGACACCACAGATGCGGCAGCTTACACAGCAGACGTTTAGTCCCGGGGGCTGGGCCCCGGAGATCAGGGTGCTGGCGCCCTCTCAGGCAGCTGTCTTCTCCTGTGTCTCCACGGTAGGGGAGGTGGAGAGGCTGCAAAGCCCTCCGATCTCTCTGATAAAGGCCATTAGTCCCAGCACCGGCCCCACCTGCAGATGACTCTGGGGGAACACACACCTTCGGCCCGTGACACCTTTGGGTTTGTTCTGTATGGCGTTCGTTCATCTTCTTGAAGCTGTAGCTTTATGTCTCTTGCCTAGTTTAGGAATTTCGGCCATTGTTTCCTCAGGTGTTTTTTTTTTTTCAGTCCCGCTTGCCCCCTCCTCGTGGGACCCCAGTGATGCAAACGTGGCTCTTCTGTCGTCCCACGGGTCTCTGAGACGCTTCTTTTTCGGTCTGTTTTCTGCCTGTTGTTCAGACTGGGTAAATTCTGTCCGTTTGTCCTCACGTCCAGTGGTCCCCATCCTCTGTCATCTCTCTACTATTCAGCCCATCCAGCAAGAGTTTTGCTCGGCTTATTATATTGTTTAGTTGTATAATTTCCATTTGATTCTTCTTTTTATAACTTCTGTTTCTTGCTGAGATTTTCTATTTTTTCCATTTGTTTCAAGAGAATATTTTAAGTGCTATTGAATCATTTTTACAATGGCTGCTTTAAAATCTTTGTCAGATAATTCTGATGACCGGTCTTGATGTTGGAGTCTCATTCAAGTTGTGGCTTTCCTGATTCTTGGTGTGCTGAGTGATTTCCAATCGTATCCTGGACGTTTTGTATCTGATAATATGAGTTTCTGGATCCTTTAATCATTTTTTAAAGCCAGCAGCCCCATGTTGAGGCATGGTTGAGGGTGGGTGGGTGTGTGTTCATCTTCCTGCTGGGCCCCGTCCGGGGGGGGCATGGTCAGCCTGCCTCATTGCTGACCGGCGGGGTGGAAGCGTTTTGTATTTTTAGTATTTGCCTTTTGCCAGATATTGTATTAAGTTTCAGCAATCTAAAGTGATAAAGATCTTTTCTCTGCTCTCAGGAAGCTCAGCCTGGTGGGGAAAGTAGAAGGAGGGAATGGTTTTTAACTGAGATTCCCAGAGGTGAAGGCTCCGGCCCTGGTGTGCGGCCGCCCTGGAGCCCCAGCTCTCCATTTGCCAGCCCTGCAGGCTGTGTTGTCACCTGTAGGATGGGAACAAGGTGGAACCCGGACCGTGTGCTGGCTGTCAACAGAGAGACTCGTAGGGCACCTAACACGCCCCTCGTATGTGCAGCTGTTAAAGGCCGTTTGTCAGGAAGGCCCTTTGTCTGCCATTTTTCTTTGATCCAAAGTTCTTTAACTGTCAGAAAAGCGACCCTTTGTCACATTAGTCCTCCCGGCTACAGATTTTCAGGGTAAGTAACTGAACAAAAATTTAGACAGAAAAAGGATTTGTAACTTTAGCTGAAAGTCGTTTGAGTTCTGTTTGGGATGTGCAGTAAGTTGTTCCCGGGAGAGGCGGGAACCCCCTTTCCCAGGCAGAATCTGAACCGCAGCCAAGAGTGTCCGGGCCCCCTGGGAACTACGGGTATCCCCTGGGAACCAGGCCCCCTGCCAGGTAGACAGGTACGGCTCAGGCAGAAGACTTGGGAAGCTTTTCTTTTTATCTTCCTAATTTAAAAATTCATTCAGTACTGGTACTGGTCCTGTTGATTTCATTCCCGTTTTGTCATGAGACGCCATGTTTACCGAGAATTTTAATGACGTGGAAAACTGCCCTGCATTGTGTTAGGTTGTAAAAAAGAGTCAAGACCACATATAGTATTTCTCAGAAGGAGAAACATGGAGCTGCCATTTGACTCAGCTCTTCTGCTCCAGGGTGTGTACCCCACAGGAATGGGAACACCTGTCCACAGGTATCACCTTTGGGGGGCAAAGGCGGCACAGCCACGTGAATGCCCCTCGTGCCATGAGTTACACACTAATGGGGAAGGTGGTAAATTTTATGTTACGAATATTTTACCACAGTAAAAAAAACTTGTGTGTGAATGTTCATGGCAGCATTAGTCATAATAGCTAAGACGTGGAAACGACTCAAATATCCATTAGCTAACGGACAGATAAATAAAACATACAGTGAAATGTTACTCAGCCATAAAAAGGAATGACGCGCTGACACACACTGCAGCGCGGATGAGCCCTGAGGACAGACGCCAAAGGCCACACCATGGTTCCCACAAACAATTCTGTTTGTGTGAAACGTCCAGAACAGGCAGATCCATGGAGACAGCAGGTTGGTGGTGCCGGGGGCTGGGCTTGGGGAGTGAGTGCAAGGGGCGCAAGGTTTCTCTGGGGGATGAAATACATTCTGAGACTGTGGTGGTGGCACAACTTTGTGACTAGAAGCCATTGAATTGTATACTTTAAACGGGTGAATTGTGAGAAATGAGACATGTATCAATAAAGCTGTTAAAAATTACATACAATATTATTTTAACTACATAAAGGAGAAAATGGAGGCTAGAAATGTGTATTACAAAGTGTTAAGGATTTTTCTACTAGTAGAGGAATAGATTACAGTAATTTTACTGTTTATTTACTTTTCTGTGTAACTTGGGAAAACCTCTTTTCCAATTTTGATAACCAGGGAAAATTTATAGTAAAAAATATTAAATAAGATCAATAGTAATGTTAATATAAGCTTTGCCTCTTAATTCAGCTTTATTCAGAATTAATCTTGATCTTTCCTAAAGGAAAGAATTATCTTCTTCCCTCCAAACATTTCACAGGTAAAGAACAGAACACAGGGACTATGATAAAAAAAAAATAAAGTAATTCAAATCATTAGCATTAAAATCTTGCAAAACCATGAAAGTTCTAGAAGAAAGTATGGATGAATGTATTACTAAATATTGAAGATGTTCAAGCAGAACACAAATTCCAGAAGCCATAAAGGACAAGAAATGTGATCAGTGCTACTAAAGTTTCATACTTTAAATGTTTAAATACACGCACATGTCCATGTACACACAAACACATATCCACCTGCGCACATGCATGGATACACACACACACACAGAGACCTGCACACATACATATACACACATACATGTGTGCACACATGTATACATGCACATACATGTACAGGAACACATTAGGTAAGCAGGCCAAAGACAAATGGGAAAGAGATGTGTGTACACATTCTGTCTTATTGTTTAAAATCGAAGTATAGTTGATTTTAAGACAGAGGGCTAAGTTTCTCATTTCGTGAAGATCTACAAATCAACGAGAAAAATGAGACTAACGCAGTTAGCAAATAGGGGAGCGCCGAGAGACGCTAACTCAGCCACACGCGGGTGGGAGAACACCCTGCCCCCTGCCCCCCACGGAAGGAAGTCCGGGGGCGCCTCTCCCTGTTGGGCGGGGCCGTCCTTCAAGGGTGGACATGGACGGCGCACGGGCTCGCCCACAGGCCGCCCCCAGTGTGGCTGAATCTGGACGACCCATTTCCGGGTCCAGCCCGGGAGACGTGGCCCCGGCCCTCGGGTCACGGGCATCAGACCACATCCCCACGTGTTGCTTTGGCCTCTGCAGCCAACTGAATGGGATGAGTCAGGGGTCACTGGGGTACAGGGGGAAGAGGGCTGCTGGGGAAGGGGCGCCTGGTGCTGGCCCTGAGGCCCGGGTCCGGGTCGCGGGCAGTGGAGCCCTGCCGCGTGGGGTGGGTGAGGAGTTCGGCGTCAGCTGCTGGGCTCTGGGGGCCTGGCTGGGACTTCGAGCAGGTTTCTCTTCCTGCCGAGGCCACAGACCCCGCCTTCTCCCCTGGGCTGTCATCCTGAGCCTTAGCAGACGTGGATGTTCACAGAGACTCTGCTCTGATGCCCTAAGGCATCACACACACCTTGGGACGTGTCTGGGCTGCTGGTCTAGGCCTGGCTGCTGGGGTGAATCCTCTCTTAGCAACCTGATTTATATTCTTCCATCAAGAACTTTTAAGCCAGAATTTTGGACTGAACGGTTTCCTAAATGTGATGGGGAACTGGGGTTAAAAAATATGTATGTTACCATAAACACGACAGATACACAATAGTGCCCATCTTGTGAAAGTCATTAGGTTGAGATCTTAAGAATATATTGAGATCTGAATAGTATATTCTAAAAAGGGGTTCACGCAGAACCCTTTTCTCCATGACTAAATAACAGAAAATTCAGAGTTCTGGCTCGGGATAAGGGAAGGCTCTTCTGAAAGTCGCTGGCATCCCCCAGTCGTGCTTTGGTGGGGAGCCTGCAGTGTCGTGTTACAGAGCGACTGTTGCCTTACAAAGAATTTCAAACGGGGGTTAATTCCTAGTGAGGACTTTTATCATCTGTCATCAATGGAGATACATAAGCTGTCAGTCACGAGTCATTACATCCTATAAAATGTACTTACTCCAAAGTATTAATTGCAACACAATTCAGCTTCTATATTCGATTCAAGTAACTTAATTTCTGAGGTTAATGTTTGATGGATTTTATTCTAACATTTAGAAATGAAAATGTCTGCGATTTGGGTCATTTATTTTGTAATGTTAAAAAGGAATGAAAGGTCATTTCATTGGACTTTAGCGTATTCTGAGGAGAATCAGGCGTCTCCCTCTCTTTCCCAGCGTCGCCATGGAGATCCTGCGGGTCCTGGGCCTGGTCGGGCAGGTCCTCTTCTCGCTTGCTGCGGTTCTCCTCTTCTGTCTTGTCATGAGGACCTACCTCGTGGGACCGTACTGCCGGAAGCTGCACGCGGAGAGCAAGGGGAACAAGGAGATCCTCATCCTGGGAATCTCCGCTTTCATCTTCCTCATGCTGACGGTAAGGCCCCAAATGCCCGCCACGTACATCGTCTGACTTATCCTCTGTTCACCGAGAGCTTGTGATCGGTCCTTCTTCTTTCATTCTACTAACAGTTGGCATACGCGAGACACTTGTTGGTGTTTTTATCCGTGCACAGTCGTGCTGCCTGGCACTTCTGCCCGCGCGCTCAGCTCTCTGCTGGGATGGTGTTTGTGAGTGTGAAACCGTGCGAGTCTGTCTTAGATGCTTTGCATCCGAAGCAAGAATCACAGTTTAAAACGACTTTTCGTTCTGTTTGATGAGAACAAGCTAGTCAGCAGCATAACTTCTTTCGCTGTAACGTGAAAAGCTCACCATAGAGGCTTCTTTTGGAGGCGGCCATCCCAGTTAAGGGACAGGCTTCTCATGGGAGAGCAGGGGAGGGGCCGGAGACCCCATAAACAGTCCCAGATCTGGGGCATCACCTGCACGGAAGAGATGCGCCCCTCGACGTGCGCCAGAGAAGTGAAGACCCGTGTTCACGCGGAAACTGACACGTGAGCGTGACAACAGCTGTGCTCCCATCGGGCCAGACCGCCCAGATGGCCTTCCTCAGGCGCGTAGTTCAGCCGGCCACGGCCCTCCACGCCAGGGTGGCCACGCAGCTTTGAACCGCAGGTCCGTGAGTTGCCGGAGAGCTGTGCTGACTCGAAAAGCCAGTCCCCAAGGTCAGGAGCTGTGTCACTCCACTTCCGTGCAGTTCGTGAAGACAGATCAGAGATGGGGGAAGGCCGCTGGCCGGGTGCTGAGGAGGGAGGGGGGCGGGGAGGACCCCGGAGGCCACGGGCGGCCCACGTGGCCCCACGGTGTCACATCCACAGGACTCGTGCTGTGACTTGGGAAGATGCTGCCGTTGGGAGGCCCAGGGGAAGGTACCGGGGTCTCTGGATGACTTCGTAGAACTGCACGTGAGCCTACAGTTAGCTCAAGAGAAAAGTTTAATCCTATAAAGGAAACTGAGGAAAATAACTTCCTTACACAGTTGCGTTGCCTGCTAGTGTCTCGTAATCTTGGGAGAAGACTGAGGTTTGCTTTTGCTCAAAGCCGTTCACGTACGTGACCGGCTTCATTTCTGAGCGTGGCTCCACCCCATCTGGAGTGTCCCCTCTGGAGTGACACCCAGCAGAGCGCTCCGACCCGGCGCTCCGTGCTGCCACCCAGCGGCCCTTGAGCCGGAGCAGCCTCGCTCTGTGGCCGTGTCTCCTGAGCACCTGCTGCAGGGAAGGCGCCTAGCGCCCCAGGCCTCCGCTCGCTCGCCCCGTCTGTGCTTAGACGTTCCGGGCCGTGGAAGTGAGGCTGCACGTGCGGGTCTAGGCCCGGGCCGCGTGGGCCTGCGTGACCGCGGCTGGTTTCCCCAGGTGGCCGTGCCCTTCTCCCCGACCAGCACGTTTCAGAGGCTGATCCCGAGCTGTAGCCCGTGTCAGTGCTTCATTCCTTTCCACGGCTGAATGATATTCCTTGTCAGATAGAGTTTTGCTAATGTCTTCCAGTTTGGGACTTGCCTTTCACTCTCTTGACCACGTTTTTCTGAACGGAAGTTCCTAATTTTAGTGTAGGGCCACGATCATTCTTCAGGGGCAGCACCTCAGGATCCCGCGTGACACACGCTTTCCGGCCCCAGGTCCCGGAGACGCTCTGCGTTGTCCTCTGGAAACGTACTGCTTTCTCCTCTCACTGAGACCTGCCATCCATGGGAGGCGAGCTAGCGCGGCGTGGATGGCCGTGGTCAGGACCTGTTCTCCACGAGCGTCTCCTCACCCCCGTGAAGTCGAAGTCGAAGGTCACAGCACAGAAGCCGAGTGGCCGAGCATGGGTGGCCCAGACGCCCTGCTGTCCCCAGGCGGGCGGGCGGCCAGCCCGGCCCCCTCTCCGCGGGCTCTCTGCTCGTGGTCTCCTGGGTCACGGGGACGGGTTCGGCTGGTCCGCTTCCACGCACAGGGGGTTCTGTGGCTGTTCCCGTAACGCTAGGCGCCCTTGGCTCCGCACGTCCGCGTCCGCGCTGCCGGGCGTGTGTCGTGTGTGTGTGGCAGCAGCGAGCGCCGTGTCGGATCCGCTCCCAGGCGCCTGATGGGCTCTGACACGGTCGTCAGCGGGGCTTCCTGGAACGTCGTCCGTCTGTCTGTGCTGCTCTCGTCACTGGATTTACCCCCCCGAGTTAAACGCCGTGTCCGCTTCCTTCCTCTAGGCGCCGGGGGGCGCGGGGAATAGTTTTGTGCACCACGTTTTTAATGCCAGGGGAGTCGGGCTGTTAATTGATTCAGGGTAAAGAAAGTGTGTCACAAATGCTTAGATCTTGGACAATAGTCTCACTCAAAACGTCCACAGCAGTCTACACGAACGATGGTTGCAACTTTTACGACCGTTTCCTCTCGCTCGTGGTCAGTGAGCTGACGTCCACTGCCGTGCCTTCGGCG
The DNA here is from genome assembly GCF_028023285.1 of Balaenoptera ricei. NCBI lineage: Eukaryota > Metazoa > Chordata > Mammalia > Artiodactyla > Balaenopteridae > Balaenoptera > Balaenoptera ricei. The sequence continues at coordinate 83,656,309 of NC_082656.1, forward strand.
GGGTTCTCCTAGCACACCGCAGGGGCCTGGGCGGGGGCAGGGAAGCCGGCTTGTCGCGGTTTTATGGGGACGTCCCGCCACGTCCGAGAGGCCCTCTCGTGTGTCCTCAGCAGAGAGGCTGGCGGGTGCACCCGGCGTGACCTGTGTCCTCCTCCCCTCAGGTCACCGAGCTCCTGGACGTGTCCATGGAGCTGGGCTGCTTCCTGGCCGGAGCCCTGGTGTCCTCCCAGGGTCACGTGGTCGCTGAGGAGGTCGTGTCCTACGTGGAGCCCGTCCGCGACTTCCTGGCCATCGTGTTCTTCGCGTCCATAGGTGACCCTCCTCCTCCAGGGGTGACACTCCCACTGGGTCTCATCTGCTCACACGTGTTTCTACTTAGCTTGTGCCGCGAAAACAGTTCCCATGGCGACTAGGGTCTGAGGGACTCTCCCTTAGAAGGAGGGAAGGTTTGAGCTGTGGGACGGGGGCTCCTGCCTGGGGGTCCTGAGGGTCCACCGCTCGGCAGGGTGGCAGGTCCACTTCAGCACGTCCACATCAAGTGCAGGAAGAAATTCTAATTTTAATACAAAAAATCAAACTGGTGTGTCGAGGCTGCTTGCTGCCCTGGGAATGTCCCCGTGGAGGGGGGCAGTCCCGCTCGTGGTCACAGCACGGCCACCTGGCCTCTCGCCCACACCCTCCACTGCTTGGTGGGTCCAAGAGCCCCAGAGACTCTGGGTGCCTCGAGAGGCAGGTTCTGAAGCCCGTGGAAACAGGGCGGGGAGCACTGAGTCGCCCGGCCCTCTGCTCGGGCTCTCGGGGTGGAGTGGGTGGGAGACACCCTGCCCCTTCCCGTCCTGGCGGAGGAGCCTGGGGAGGTAGAGGTGGCAGGGAGGCTGGCCGCCCGCCCGGACGATCGCCCGTCCCCGTCCCACAGGCCTCCACGTGTTCCCCACCTTCGTGCTGTACGAGCTCACCGTCCTGCTGGTCCTCACGCTGTCCGTGGTGGTCATGAAGGTAGGGCCCCTGCTTGCGAAGTCCACGCTGCCTTTGGTTTCACCCGTCACACCACGCGCCTCGCTTCCTGCCTGTGTGCACCCCCCGCCCAGCGCAGCCGGGGCTTCTTGCGTCGGGATGGCCCTTTGTCTCAGGGTTTGTGTTGAAAATGGGGGTTTCAGAAGCTGGGACTGGAGAAACCGCTCTCTGGATCCTCCAGTGACACCCTTGCTCTGTAATTTGACTTCTAAGTGAGTCTAAAGAACCGCCAACCCGGCTCTGGTGACGCAAACGTACATTTTAACGGCCACTGAGAACTATTTTGCCGCTTTCCACTTGTCTGATCTCTGTGACTACAAATTGTTGAGGTGCCCCTGTCAGCGTGGGATTCTGGGAGTGGAAGTGGCCTGGGCGGTGGCCGCTGGCTTTGCGGAGGAGAAGGAGCAGGGCCCCGATGATGGCTGAACGGCACTGCCCGCTGCAGGCTGCTTTCCTCTGCGCTTTCTTTACGTTTTGTTAAAAACAAAGTTTCCATTCTGAACGCTGCACTATATTCGCTTGGCGGGAGGGCCTTGGTTTTCCCAGGCGGGGGGGTCTCCCTGCGTCCTCCCGCGCGGTGCTGGGGCGGTCCCCCCCCTGGACCCGCCCTGCTTCCTGCGGGCGGTGCTCCGGGCCCCGCCTGGCCGAGCGTGACCTGCCGCTCTGGCAGTTCGTCCTGGCAGCCCTGGTCCTGTCTCTGCTGCTGCCCAAGACCAGCCAGTACGTCAAGTGGATCGTGGCCGCGGGGCTGGCCCAGGTCAGCGAGTTCTCTCTGGTCCTGGGGAGCCGGGCGCGCAGAGCGCGTGTCATCTCTCGGGAGGTGAGTCTCTGCCCGGCTGGCGGAGCGGGGTTGTTAGGGGGAGTAGGGCTGGGTTGGGGGGGGGGGCGCCCCAGTCCCCGGGGCCTCTTGGGGAAGGGGGCGCCCTCCTCCTGGCCGGGCACCAGAGGCTCGCACACCGCGATGCGGAGACACGCCCCCGGCCGCGCTGACGCCCCGCCCCCGGCAGGTGTACCTCCTCATCCTGAGTGTGACCACGCTCAGCCTCCTCCTGGCCCCGCTGCTTTGGCGAGCGGCCATCGCCAGGTGTGCGCCCCGGCCCGAGAGAAGGTCCAGCCTCTGAGGACCGCGGCCAGGCGACCGGCCGGAGCTGTCACCGCATTCCCGGACCTCAGAGTCTCCCGGAGCCCGCCTCTGCGTGCAGTGATTATGCGCCGTCTACGTGTAACTCTGCGTTTTACAAATCGCCTTGACTCTTTTGCCTGGATGTGCCTTTTCTTCAGAAATTGATGTTAACTTTCTATTGTTATTTCATCAGTTCATGTTCTTTTGGTAAAGAAAAAATCTAGGAGGCTTTTTTATTTATTGTACAACTTGTAAGCCGTTGGTCAATATTTGTTATTAAACGTTTCTGTGACGTGAGCTTTTAATTCTCACAATGTGTTTGGAAAGTTACTTTTAATCCTTAAAGTCTATGTTTTCTAAAATGAGATAAGTTCTTCTAAATGTCTTTTGCTTTTTATTACAATTTTAAACAACACTTTCATGTCAGTTTTTATCAGGTAAATCATTCTTTTAAAATATTTGGTTTTGAATCACAAGAATATGCATTCCTTAATAAAAATCATTTATGATCAGTATAATTAATTGAAATTTATTGAAAACCTGTTTTTTAATTAGATTTTTGTGTTGAACTAATCTTTATCAGTTTTTAAAATTAAGATGCAAAACAAAGAGGGGGGGAGCTTCCCTGACGGTCCAGTGGTTAAGACTCCACGCTTCCCCTGAAGGGGGTGGAGGTCCGATTCCTGGTCGGGGAACTAAGATCCCGCTTGCAGCATGGTGCGGCCAAAAAAAAGAAAAGAAAAAGAAAATTAAGGTGTGTCACCTATTACCTCACTTTTATAGAGACTAAATGAATGCAGAGCTATTTGTATAAGCTAAGTTCTGACTTTGAATTCTAAAAGTGTATTGGTGATTATGTACCCTTTTGTTTTTTACTTTCGATGATTTTTTTTTTCATTCCATATATTATCCAGTCTCACGTGCTCACAGGGTCAGCAATTACAACAGCCTCCCCGTCTCCCAGCTCTGAAAGTGGCAAGACAGCCACAGCTGCGGCCAAAGTGTGCCCCATTTTAGAAAACCACACAGCTGAAGATCTGACCCTTACACAGATTTCCCTAAGGGGTACCTAAGTTGAGTTTTCCTATAAATACTGGCTTTAAGAGCCCAGTGATTTGTCCAGAACACTTGGTGTAGAGGGACAGAGATGTTAGGTGTGATTACGGATCGCAGATGTAAATTATGGGTTGCAGTAATATTAACTAAAACACATTAAGGTGAAGTAAATTGTATCTAGTCTGAAGTAAATCAATGGAGAAATGATGTAAACGTGCTTATTTTTAGAAACTAGCATTGGTTTTATTCATTTGTAAACCATTTCACACGGTGCCATTCCCTCCGGATCCTTGGGTGGAGTGGGAGGTGTTACCTGAGGTACCAAGGCCCTCCTGCCTTGCCTGTAACTCTGCACCGTGTCTGTCCATGTGCCTCTCCCTCTGGCATGTGTTCTATTTTCTCTTATATCTCCAGCACCCACAGCAGAGCTGGGACCTCTTAAATTTTGTTGAATGAAACCTATCTGATGTGCTGACATAAAGTTTTCCCTGAAATGTGGAACTAATATCACTCTGTGAGACTGAAGTAATTAATAAAGATGTACACTTTGTGACAAGAGGAAATGCTGTTAGAAAAGTCCTGCTCCTTGGAGAGGCCTAGACCATCAGGACTCCCCAAAGCCATGGGGGCTTCCCCCACCAGGCCCACTCTGCTCCAGCCCCGGGATTGGCCTCGTCACCTTTTACTCACCGGTGTCTTCACCCTCACCTCTCTTGGTCCTTATCATCTGTAAACTTGCTCCAGTCTGCCCCCATGGTGAACTCACAGAGCCCTCTCTCAACCCCTGTCCTCTCTCTCCCCTCACCGTGCAGACTCGCAGAAGGCTCAGGGCCCTTCTAACCCCCGCACCTGGGGCTGCAGACCACCTGCCTCCCAGATACCAGCATTGACCCATCACCATTTCCTCTGGGCCTGTGTGTGACCCAGCAGAAACTCTTCAGGCCAGAAGGAAGTGGCATGATATATTTAAAGTGATGAAAGGAAAAAACGTACAACCCAGAATACTCTACTTAGTAAGGCTGTTATTCAGATTTGAAGGAGAAATGAAGTTTTGCAGATAATCAAGACATTCTCCAAGTTAGATCATATGCTAGGCCACATAACAAGTCTGCAAAAATTTAAGAAAATTGAAATCATATCAAGCATCTTTTCCAACCACAACAGTATGTGACTAGAAATCAACCATGAGAATAAAAACTGCAGAAACACAAACACATGGATGCTAAACAATGTGCTACTAAAAAACCAATGGGTCACTGGAGAAATCAAAAAGGAAATTAAAAAAGAAATACCTGCAGACAAATGAAAGTGGAAACACAGTGATCCAAAAATCTATGAGATGCAGCAAATGCAATTCTAAGAGGGAAGTTTAAAGTGATACAAACCTACCTCAGGAAACAAGAAAAAGCTCAAATAATCTAACCTTACATCTAAAGGAACTAGAAAAAAGAGCAAACAAACCCCAGAGCTAGTAGAAGGAAAGAAAAAGAGCAGAAAGAGAGAGAGAAGAAAAGAGAGGAGGGCCAAATAAAATCAGAAATGGAAAAGGAGAAGTTACAACCAACACCACAGAAATACAAAAGCTTGTAAGAGATGACTACAAATGATACACCAATAAAAAGGACAACCTAGAAGAAATGGATAGATTCCTAGAAATGTACAATCTCCCAAGACTGAATCAGGGAGAAATAGAAAATATGAAAAGACAGATGACCAGTAATGAAATTGAATCAGTAATCAGAAAGCTCACAGGAAACAAAATCCAGGACCAGATGACCTCACGGGTGAATTCTAACAAACATTTAAAGAAGAACACATATTCTTCTCAAACTATTCCAAAATATTGGAGAGAGAGGAACACTTCCAAACTTATTCTATGAGGCCAGCATCACCCTGATACCAAAACCAGACAACAATATTCCAAAAAAAGAAAATTACAAGCCAATATCACAGATGAGCATAGATGCAAAATCCTGTACAAAATATTTGCAAATGAATTTGCAAAATCCTGGACAAAATATTTGCAAATGAATTCAACAACACATTAAGAGGAGCATACACCATGATCAAGTGGAATTTATCCCAGGGATGCAAGGATGGTTCGATATCTAAATCAATTAATGTGATATACCACATTAACAAATTGAAGAATAATTTTTAAAAAACATGATCATCTCAATAGATGTAGAAGAAGCTTTTGACAAAATTCAATATCCATTTATGATAAAAACTCTCAACAAAGCGGGTATAGATTGAACATACCTCAACAGAACAAACACCATATATGACAAGCCCATAGCTAATATTATACTCAACGGTGAAAGCTGGAAGCATTTCTACTAAGATCAGGAACAAGACAAGGATGCCCACTTTTGTCATTTTTATTCAATGTAGTATTGGAAGTACTAGCCACAGCAATCAGACAAGGAAAAGAAATAAAAGGCATCCAAATTGGAAAGGAAGAAGTAAAGCTCTCACTGTTTGCAAATGACATGATACTATATGTAGAAAATCCTAAAGATTCCACCAAAAACCTATTGGAACTAATACACAAATTCACTAAAATTGAAAGATACAAAATTAATATACAGAAATCTGTTGCATTTCTGTACATTAACAATGAACTACCAGAAAGAGAAATTAAGAAAACAATCCTATTTACAATTACATCAAAAAAGAATAACATACCTAGGAATTAATCTCACCAAGGAGATAAAAGACCTGTACTTGAAAAACTATAAGACATTGATGAAAGAAACTGAAGACAACACACAAATAGATATTCCATGCTCATAGATTGGAAGAATTAATATTAAAATAATCATTCTACCCAAGTTAATCTACAGATTAAATGCAATCCCTATCAAAATACCAATGGCATTTTTTTTTTTTTTTTTTACAGAACTAGAACAAATGATTCTAAAACTTGTGGAAACATAAAGACTCCAAATAGCCAAAGCAATCTTGAGAAGGAAGAACGAAGCTGGAGGTGTCATGCTCCCTGATTTCAAACTATACTACAGTGCTGCAGTAAACATTATGGTACTGGCACAAAAACAGACACACAGATCAGTGGAACAGAAGAGAACCCAGAAATAAACCCATACTTATTTGGTCAATTCATCTGTGACAAAGGAGGAAAGAATATATTATGCAAGGGGGAAAAGACAGCCCCTTCAATAAGTGGTTGTTGGGAAAACTGGAGAGCTACATGCAAAAGAATGAAATTAGAACATTTTCTTACACCATATACAAAAGTAAGCTCAAAATGGATTAAAGACTTAAATGTAAGACCTGAAACCATAAAACTCCTAGAAGAAAACATAAGCAGTACACTCTGTGCCATTGGTCTCAGCAATAATTTTTTGATCTGTCTCAATGCAAGGGAAACAAAAGAAAAATAAACAAATGGGACTACATGAAACTAAAAAGCTTTTGTACAGTTAAGGGAACTATCAACAAAATGAAAAGGTAACCTACTGAATGGGAGAAGATATTTGCCAACAATGTATCCAATAAAGGGTTAATATTCCAAAATATACAAAGAACTCATACAACTCAACATCAAAAAAAGAAAAAAGAAAAAAACAGATTAAAAAATGGGCAGAGTATCTGAATAGACATTTTTCCAAAGAAGACATACAGATGGCCAGCAGGCACCGCTGCTCAACATCACTAACCATCAGGGAAATGCAAATCAAAACCACAAATGAGATAGCATCTCACACCTGTCAGAATGGCTATTGTGAAAAAGACTACAAATAACAAATATTGGTGAGGATGCGGAGAAAAGGGAAACCGTGTGCACTGTTGGTGGGAGTGTAAATTGGTGTAGCTGCTATGGAAAAGAGTATGGAGATTCCTCAAAAAATTAAAAAGAGAACTACCATATGACCCAGCAATTCTACTCTTGGTATGTAACCAAAGAAAACAAAACACTAATTCAAAAAAATACATGCACCCCTATGTTTATTGCAGCATTATTTACAATAGCCAAGATGTGGAAGCAACCTAAGTGCCCATCAATAGATGAATGGATAAAGAAGATGTGTTGTTTTTATATACAATGGAATACTACTCAGCCATAAAAAGAATGAAATCTTGGCCATTAGTGAGAACATAGATGGAACTAGAGGGTATGCTGAGTGAAATACGTCAGAGAAAGACAAATACTGTATGGTTTTACTTATATGTGGACTTTAAAAATGAAATAAATGAACAAACATGACAAAACCGAAACAGAGTCATAAATACAGGGAACAAACAGGTTGCCAGTGGGGAGGAGAGTGAGGGAATGAGTGAAATAGGTGACGGAAATTAAGAGGAGCAAACTTCCCATTATAAAATAAATGAGTCATGGGATGAAATGTCCAGTGTGGGCAATATAGTCCATAACTATGTAATATCTTTGGTGACAGGTTGTAACTAGACTTATAGTGGTGATCAATTCATAATGCATACAAATATCAAATCACTATGTTGTGCACCAGGAACTAACATCGTGGTGTTCAATAAGACAACAACCACAACCACAGAACAAAGACTAGCTGCGGCAGGATCCCCAGGAGTGATGAACACTTAGATCAGAGGGGAAGATGTGACCATGTAGCATCATACCAGCCCTTAGCAGTCTGGCCAGACTCCCACACGGAAGAGAGAAGTTTTTACCTTGGTGAGGGCACCGGTATGCCATCAGCTTTAACATAACCCTCTGGGATAGTCTGCATGGATACGTAGGCAAACAGCTAAGGCACGACCTGAGAACGTCCTCTACACCCCATGGCCCTCAGTAGAGAAAGCACAGACTGGAGTCCAGTGTGCAGGTCAGAGCATACAAGTATCTAACAGATATACTTGTGTGTGTGTATATATTGTTCTATTAATGTGATACATTACATTGATTGATTTTCTTATGTTGAACTATCTTTGCATTCCTGGAGTAAATTCCCCTTGGTCATGGTGTATAAGTTGATGAAAAATATGAATCTACAAATCCAGGAAGCTCAATGAACTCAAAGTAGGGTAAAGTTAAAGAGATTCACACTGAAACACATTATAATCAAACTCAAAAGACAAAGACTGAGAATCTTGAAAGCAATGAGATGTGACTCATCACTTACAAGGGATTCTCAGTAAGATTAATAGCCAGTTTTTCATTAGAAGCCATGGAAGTCAGAAGGCAGTAGGATAACATATTTGAAGTACTGAAAGAAAAAAAAAAATAACCTGCCAATCAAGAATTCTATATCCAGCAAAACTGTGCTTCAAAAATATGGGAGAAAGTAAGCTATTCCCAGGTAGACAAAAGCAGTGGGAGTTCATTTCCACTAGACCCGTTCTACAAAAGATGCTATAGGGAGTCTTTCAGGTTGAAATGTAAGGACACTAGACAATAACCAGAGGCCATAGGAAGAAGTAAAGACCTATGTGAAGGGTGAATACACAGGCTAATACAAAAGCCAATATTGTATTTTTGATTCTCAATTCCACTTTTTATCTCCTACATGACTTAAATGGCAAATGCATAAATATAATTATAAATGTTATTGAAAAAATAATGTATAAATATGTATTAATATGAATTAAATTCCCATATCACAATACATAGATTGGCAGATGGATAAAAAGTAGAATACAACTATATGCTATCTACAAAAGGCTGACTCTCAACCTAAGGACATACATAGGTTGAAAGTGAAAGGATGGAAGATTTTACTTGCAATTTTTAACCAAAAGAGAGCAGGGGTGGCTGTACTAATATCACACAAAATAGATTTTAAGTAAAAAATTCTTACAAGAGACGAAGAACATTATATGATTATAATAATGATAATATAATGTCCCTTGTCTCTTGTAACAATGATAAAAGGGTAAATTCGCCAAGAAGATAATAACAATTATAAATGTACATATGCTAAACATCAAGAGCTTCTAAATATATGAAGCAAACACTGACAGAATTGAAGGAATAGGCAGCATACCATAATATAGGAGGTTTTAATACCCCACTTTCAATAATGGATAGAACACCCAGAAAGAAGGTCAACAAGGAAGCAGAGGACTAGCACAGCACTGTAGAGCACTGGCACCAACTGACATGTATAGAACACTCCACCCAACAAGAGCAGAATACACATTTTTCTCAAGTGCACATGGAACATTCTCCAGAGTTGGGTCCTTGGAGACGTTGCCTCCACTTTGTGAGACAGCAATGCGCTAAAGAATACGTCGTACTCGGAGTCTATTTATTCAGGCGCCCCTAGTTTCTCACCAGCTCAGAAGCAGGGCAGTCCACGGAAGAATTTTAAGCAGGAAGTGTCATGATCCACTTTCCATTGTCTGTAGCGAGGGGCGAGGGCAGGTGTGCAGAGGTGTGGGTGGTGGTACTGACAGCAGTAGGAGGTGGTGAGCACCTGGGGCAGGTTACTCACCGGGCCTGGGCCCGTGGAAGAGGCACAGCTGAGGGGCCCTGCGGGAGCCGTGGACAGAGGGGGACGCAGCCAGCAGCCAGTGTGGCCAGGGAGGACGAGGGCCACGCGGACCAGCCTCTCCCTCCCGCCTTTCTCTCCTCTGGCCAATCCAGTGGACTGCAGGTCCACAGGTCGGGGTGGGGGAGGGGTGGGCAGAGCCCCCCAGGGACCAGGTGGGGATGGGGCAGGGCCAGCAGGTCTTCTTTCCTGGGAGTGTGTCCTCCGTCTTCCTCTGGGGACTGAGCTCCCAGAGCACCCCAGCCTCTGCACGCCGCCCACGGCACGGGCACGTTTTCAACCCGAGCGTGTCCGGGTGCTGGTCTTGGGCCCTGGACGTCTGTCCATGTCTCACTGTCACGTTCCTCCGCAGCCTGCAACTCGACCGTCAGGAACACTTGCCCCGACCTCCCTGACCCGTCCCGTCTGCCCAGCTGCCCAGCCCGCCCACATCCACCTTCCGGGTCCTCGCCTGGCGCCTGTGGACTTGGGCCGGGGGCTGCCCCTACCCCGTCCCTCGGCATCCACAGGTGCAGCTCTTGGTAGCAAGCACTTGCGTTTTGGAGGCTGTGGGTGTCTGAAGCCACTCCCTATAGTTAGGAAATGTGCCCTCATTAACACAGGCAGGAGGCGGGTGCCACGTCCCACCCTGGGAGCCCAAGAGGCACCGCCACCGGGAGCTGGAGGGTAGAGCAGGCCCACCCAGGCCGAGGCTCCTGTGCACAGTTCTGACTCTGGATCAGGAGCTCCGGCTGGGTGCCACCTAGAGCCCTTCCAGCCTCCGCGGCCCCATCTGTGCGCCGGTGCTGCCGGGTGGGCGTCCGTGGGCGCCCAGCTTCCTCGGCCCTTGTTGTTGTTTCTGAGTCCAGACCTCAAGTGACCCCTGACGCTGTGGCCCTTCTTGGTCAGTCCCCAGAGCTGTGCTCTACAACCTCTCCTCTGCCCACCACATGCCTTATTTCTCTGAAACACAAATCTCTCTTCACCGTTCAGAACAAACTGATAATTGTCTCCTAATGCCTGCTCCCTGCCCCCTTATTTCTATAGAGCTTGAAATGCTTAGGCAGGTAAAGGGCCCAGAATGATGACTGCATCTCTAGCATCACTTACAGCCAGGTGTGGCCCCAGCTAAGCCAGTAGGACTGTTATGATCTGAATGTTTGCAGCCCCAGTGAGGTGTGAAAGGTGACAGGACATGCCACTCCTTCGGGAGAAGCCCTGGGAACAGGGCAGAGGCTACCCTTTTGCACAGGAAAGCTACATTCAGAAAGGAACTCTCTGTCCCAGGAGGACGCGGATGAGGAAATCAGGACAAATGCGTGTCAGTGAAGAGGACTGGGGTGTAATCTGCACAGGCACCTTACTTGTCTTCTGCGTTTCCCTGTCACCTCCCGCACACCCTTCTTTCTTTTGACTTTAGCTGGACGTGGTCTTTAAGCCTGAGTTCTAAGCCACTCTGGGAGTTACTCGTCTTCCCCTAGGTGCTCCCCTGTGCACACGAGGTACACACGTTCACCTTCTGCTTTTCTCTTGTTGATCTAAGGGCCACAGCCTAGAACTTAGAATAGAGGGGAACTTATTTTTCTTCTGCTACAGGCAGTGTTTGGAGGCGGGGGTCTCTGGGGGCAAGTAGGTCATGGGGGCGGAGCCCTACACATGGGATTAGTGCCCGTGTTGGAAGAGGTCAGGGAGCCAGCTCACTCTGTCTGCCCTGTGAGGGTAAAACGAGGCATCTGTCTGTGAGCCAGAAAGAGGGTCCCACCCGAACGGCACAGGCTGGCACCCTGATTCTGGACTTCCGGCCTCCATAACCACGAGAAATAATTCCTGTTGTTTATAAGCCACCAGTCTGTCGTGTTTGGCTATAGCTGCCCTGCCTGAGACACAGATGTAAGCAGCTACAGGCACTTTCCAGATGTGTCCTTTTCTGCACGTGCAGGGACACACGCATACATGTGTGCACACGCACGCTCGCACACACACACCTCAGCTGGTCATAGCCATCTCAGCGTCACCTTTGCTGTGAAGCCCTCCCTGACTGCCTGCAGGGGACATAATCGTTCCTTGCTCTGTGCTTCCACAATTCCAGCTTCCAATCACAAAGACAGCCTTGCCCCTGTACGTCGTATTTGATTTGCAGCAGTCTGTCTCTCCCGTTTGACTCTCAGCAATTCTGTATCTTCTTTCTTTCTTTTTTGGCCGTGCCATGCAGCTTGAGAGATCTTAGTTCCCCAACCAGGGATTGAACTCTTCCCCCCCTTGCAATGGAAGCACGGAATCCTAATCACTGGACCGCCAGGGAATTTCCAATCCTCTGTCTTATTAATCTGCACAGTGTCAGCACTCAGATGCTACCTGGCACGTATTCAGGCCTCAGAACTGTTAGGTGAGTGAGGAATGTAGGACAGGTAAAGCTTTTGAAATTGTGTCTTCTTATCAAAGAACTATATTTTTATCTACTTATTTCTCAGCTAAAGGAATCAGAGCATCAGAGAGGCTGAGATGACCTGTCCAAGGTCATTTGACTTCCCTTCATCTCAGCTTCATCGTAGCAGGTGGGCTGTAGGGCCCTTCTCTGAATCAGCAAGGTAAGTGGACAGCAGGGGAAATGACCAAAGGCTTTTGGTTCTACACAAAGTGAAGTTTCCTAAAATTGTGCTGTGGGCTCTTGGTGCTTTCCCTCCTGGCTGATGGTAATGGATTCTATCGAGGAAGGAAGTGACATAGGAGAGGTGGACCTTCAACCTTACATTGTAGGATTCTGTGGAAAACAACCTGGATGTCATCTTAGCAGGAGCAACACCAAGTCACCCAGAAGGAACACTGGGGTGAACTGCGGAATTAATGGGCAAAGGAATGAAAGGGGTTTGAGTAAATGTGAGTCAAATTGGATGCCGTGATCTTCTAGAATTTGTCAGATCCAAGGGGAGCTTTTCGAAGGACCGTGGCTTCAGCCTGTAAGCGGTTGTGCAGGTGTTTAAGATGCTAAGGACATAGTAATGCCAGAAGGCCGAGGACTGACCTTCCTTCCCAGAGGGGGACTTGGCTTTGACCAGAAATTTTCGAAAGGAGTCGTGATGTAAGGAAGGGAGAAACACCGACGTCTTCGTGTGTCTGGGTGGTGGGTGGGGCTCAGAGGTGGCGACTTCTGTGGGGAGAGGACCAGGGGGGTTTTCCTGAGGTTTGCGAACAAGTCACCCAATTCACTTACATTTCATGTTACACACAAATAAGTAGAAAAAATTTTTCTAAAGATGCCATTATTGATATTTGGCCAAAGAAAGAGAAAATGTCGCTTGTCCATATGCAGAACCCCACCCATAAGTCCCATGAGCTCCTGCCCCCCTCCCTGTCTTCCTACCTCTTGATGTCACCATTGCCATGGTTACCCAAGAAGGTGGAAAAGAGAAAACTGCTGGAGAAAAGGCCAGTCATTGAGAAGGGAATCGAAGACAAACTGGATATCTAACAAACAGATTTAGAATTCAAATTTTCAAGGGAGTAGAAAACTTTCTCTCTCTTTAAAGGAGAGTTTAATGGGGGTGGGGGAAGGCTTTGTATCACACTCTGAGACTCAACAGAGCAGATGCCCAAAGAAAGAGGTAGCTTGTGAGAGGTGAGCCGTTTTCCTGGGAAGGACTGGTCACTTCCTTCTAATAAAACACAGAACAGCACCATTTTCCTGTGGTGTCCTGGACGACACAGCAGTGATACAGCCCCTGGGAGGAGGAGCGAGTCACCACTGAAGGGAAGCATCACTACGGGCTGTGCTTCTGTACGTTCCCCGATGCAGACCGGATATGGAGCGATCAGATGAACGCAGGCGTGCGGCCATCACACACCAAGGTTACTTTTCTGCCAGCCTAGGGGTTTTGAGGTGAGGCAGTGGCAAAAAGCATTTGGAGCCTCAACCCCAAATTATATTCTGTTCCCTTTTAACACAGGCACGGGGCTCTGTGGGGCACCTGACTATGGAGGCAGAGAGGTTCCACGCAAACCAGCCTCAGCGGACTCAGCGCTGCGGTAGCTCCTGCGAGTTCAGAATGTTTCACTAGTGACTTTCGCGCAGAAATTATTTTGAATATGAGAGCTAGTTATCCGTGTAAATGTGGTTGAATTACTGGAATCTTGACTCTGTAGGGAGAGGTCTAAGAGTCGTACTCTGGTCCAGCGTTTCTTCCTCACTCTGAGCCCGCAGCCCTCACCAAGAGGCTTGCTGCCTGTGCACTTGGGTCCAAGGGCTGGGAGGGGGCTTCCACCCCCTATCTGGGGGTGAAGATTCCAATATGGTAAACAAGAAAGAATTCCTGGGAAAGAACCGTGGGGCTAGTAACACATGACCACTTGAGGAACAGAATGGAGGGCTGTAGGTTCCGACACCATGGGGCCCTGCTGACCATTGGGGAGCTGTGTACCTTTCACCACAGGGGAGCGAGGTGCTCTGCCTGCAGGAAAGCAGGACTGTCCCTCTGAAGCCTTTTATTCCCCCCTTCCCCTCTCTATCCCTGTTTCTCTATGTGCAGTGTACTAATCAGCAGAAAGAATGGGAAGACTTCTGCTCTTCAAGAAACCAACGTTAACTAGGGCGTTAACAGTTCAAGACTGGAGTGGTGGGACTTCCCTGGTGGCGCAGGGGATAGGACTCCGTGCTCCCAATGCAGGGGGCCGGGTTTGATCCCTGGTCAGGGAACTAGATCCCACATGCGTGCCACAACGGAGAGTTCACGTGCCCCAACTAAGGAGCCCAGCTGCAACCAAGACCCCGTGCAATCATACAGATGAAAAAAAAAAGACTGGAGTGGCTTTGCTAGCAGGTGTGGGCATGATCAGCATAAAAGTGGTTAATTGTGAAACCCTCCCAGTCCCGGGTGGGGGTAGCGACACCTTAGCGTGCAGGGAAGAGGCCTTCTATCCACCCTCCAGGCCTCTGACGCGGCCCTGAACTTTGGACTGGCTCCCAGGCCCCGCCCACCCTCTGCTGGGCCTCCGCAGCGGGCCCCATGCCCTGGCCCTGCCGGTGGTGGGTCACAGGAGAGACAAGTGTCCACTAGGTCCAGTCCACCCGGCGATAAGGAGCGAACCCGCACCCTTCCGCCCCGAGGACACGGAATCTGGTCAGAGGCCGGGCGCGGGCGTGGAGGCCACCGGCAGGGCAGTGGACAGGGCCCTCCACGCTGCGCGCGCACACACCCGGTCTTCTCCGCGCACCTGCACACGCACACGCCTGGCCTCCTCTCCTTCCTGTGCACATACACATGCACCCGCCCATACACGCCCACGGGCACAAACCCAGCCTGCTTTTCTCTTCCGCGAGTACACATACACGCTGCGCACACACTGGAACCCCGCTCCTCCAAGTCCGCACATCTGCACGTGCACACACACACACTCGACCCCTGTCCTCCGTGTGCGCTTGTATACCTTGCCCCTGGCTGTGCACACACGCACGTGCACACCCATCCCTGGCCCCCGTGTGCATACACACTGACCTGCACACCTTGCCCCTGTTCCCCGTGTGCCTACACATGCATACACACTCCCAGCCCCTGTCCCCCGGGTGCACACACATCCACACACACCAGGCCCCTGTCCCCCGAGTGCACACACACGCACTTGCACCCTGGTCCCTGTCCCCCATGTGCGCACACACGCCCGTGCACCCCCTGCTCCGATCCCCCGGATGCGCACACATGTGCACACATCCCAGCCCCTGTCCCCTGGGTGCGTACACTCGCCCGTGCGCCCCCGGCTCCGATCCCCAGTGTGCGCACACGTGCACACATCCCCGGCCCAGTTCCCCGCGCGCGCACCGCCGCGTCCTGGGCCAGGCCCTCCTCTCCATCCCCGGTCGGCGCGCGCACACACGCGGGCACGCGCAGGCGCAGCCCATCCCCTCTGAGCTTGAGCGCGGGCCTCCAGGCGGGAGGGGGAGGGGGAGGGGGAGGGGGAGGGGAGGGGGAGGAGGAGGAGGAGGGAGCCGAAGGCGCGAAAAGGCGCGCAGGCGCGCTGCGGGAGCCGGGCCGCCGCCCACGTCACCGCGCCGCGCACGTCACGCCGCCCGACGCTCGCAGGGTGAGCCCCGCGCCCCGGCGCCTCGGCAGGGCAGGGACCCCGGCCGAGCGCCGCCGGGACCGCCGCCCTCCGCCCGCCCGCGTGTGCGCGCCCGGTGTCCGCGCGCCGACCGCCCGCCAGGTGCGGCGGGCCGGGGTCCCGGAGGGGCGCGCGCGCTGAGCGCCCGCGGACCCCGCCGCCCCCCGCCCCCGCGCCGCGTGCGCCGACCCGGTGTCCGCGCGCCGAGGGCCGCCGCGTGGGCGCCCAGGTGACCGGCCCAGCGGGGTCGCGGGCCGGGGTCCCGGGCGGGGCCTGTGGGCGGCCTCCAGGCGGAGCGGCGCGCGCGTCCGCGTCCGCGCCCGGCGGGGGTCGGAGCGGGGCGGGTCCGAGCGCGCGGGGTCTGGGGCGCGGGGTCCGGGTGGCGCCGGGCCCACCTGCCCGCCGACTGCCGGTTCCGGCGCGCGGGGGGCGCTCGCGGGTGGCGGCCGCGGCCTAGTGACAGGCCGGAGGCCGGGACCCCGGAAGCCCACCTGTCAGAGTTACCGGTCGGCCGGTGGTCGCGGGTGGGCCGGGAGCGCCCGTGGGGAGCGCGTGTGCGCGGGGCCGCGGGGCCAGGCTTATCCGCGCTGGGTCTTTGTGCGCGTCGGGGAGGCCGGGCGGGCATCCTGGTGGCGGACGGGCTTCCCTGCCTGGGATGACTTTTAAAGTCCCCAGGGTAGGGGGCATTTCTGGGCCGCGCGCGCTCTGGGGATGGGGTGTGAGGGTTTGGAAGGGAAGGCGCCTGGTACCCGGAGGGGCAGTGGGGACGGCGGTGGTGCTGGGGGAACGTTGGTGTTACTTCTTATTTCATCCTTACTCATTCCTCGTTTTCCCTTCTTCTTACCAGAAAAAACCATTTTTCTTCTCTGGAGGGTGAACATTTATAGCATCGATTTCACGGATCTGGTAACATGGCAAAAGATGTAAGTATGTTTGCTTCCTGCTGGACAGACGTTTGCCTAGTGCTGTGTTCTTGGTAGGCTCCCACTTTGTTTCAGAATGACCACACATAAGCTACAGGAGAGTTGATGTTCGGGCTGTTAAAGCACATGAAACAAGGTAAAGGTGAAAAGGATGGAAGAAACCCGCAGCTTGTGTGGAGCCGTGCGCTGGCCTCCGCCTGGGCTTTGCGGGCCTGGACACCGGGCGGTAAGCTCCGTTATGTGGCTCAGGCGCAGCCCAGTTTCTGGGTCTTTGCCGACGGTTAACTTGTAAATCAATCATGCCTTTGTGGGAGGACACCCTGAGTGCACGAGGGCTGGGCCCGGCCCTGGGCTGTGCCCTGAGCACCTGCTTTGTGTACCACGTGGGAAGTTAGTTCAGCTTCGATCCATAAAGCGCTAAGCACTGGTTTTGGCAACTCTTTTTCTCAGAAAAAGTGAAATTTGGTGATGAACAAAATGTGGTAGAAAATTCTACTTTAGCTTTATATTTGTCATGAAGCTATAGAACATAGTGAGTAATTTTTTTTTCACATTTTGCAAGAAATAGGCTTTTAGGCCCCCAAATATATTTTATGGGCCGTGTAGCCCTGTACTACCCTTGGTAATAGATAAATTAACTGAAACCCCAGCTCTGTTCTTCAGTGTTTCTCAGAACGTGCTGTTCTGTGAACATTAGGGAAAAGAGGCCGTGGACTTATTCAGTCATTAATTGCACGGAAGTACAGCCCGAGACACAGCTGGAGGCATAAAATGTGTCTGTATCTGTGGGACCACATAACAGGTGTGAAGCCCTCCCGCCAGCGTGTGTGGACTCGGGTGCCCCTGTGTGGTGTCTGTGGGTGTGAGTGTATCATCTCTGACGGTTGAAGGCCGTGCCCGATTCTCTGCTACGTTCGCCCCAGAGACGCGGGCCGGGCAGCAGGCGCGCAGTAAGGGCGCTGCGGTGCCGGGGCTGGTGTTTGGGGGCCGTTTCTTGCCCTCCTGTGTGAACCCCCGGAGGAGAGCCCTCTTTCTCCTCCCGGGCGTCTGGGGAAGTAAAGACGGACGGTCACGGCCCCGGGCCCGGCCGCAGGAGGAGGACTGCTGAGCGGCCTCTTCCGATGGTCCCTTCTGGAGACACAGCCCCGCAAGGCGCGGGCAGCCCAGTGGCTGGGTGGAGTGATGCAGGACCATCCATTGCGACGTGAGTAGGTGACACCAACTGTGGAGGTCGGTCCCGTGGTGATACCGGCCTGGGGAGTTGCAGGTGAAGTGGCCTTGCCTGTGCTGAGCTGGGGGCCGTCAGGTGTGCTGGAACCAGGTCTCGCTGGGGTTGGGGGTCGGTGGGCTGGAGGCCACGGCAGGGTCAGGGCTTGGTCCGTGTCCCGCTGCCTGAGTCTCAAGGAGGGTGTGACGTTTCAGCCTGGGAAGCCGACTGTGGCAGCCGCAGTAACTTAAGCAGTGGGGCCTCGGTGTGGTCTCCGGTGTAAGATCGAAGCCCCTTGAGTTGAAGGGGGTGGTGGGCTGGGACTCCAGCTCGGCAGAGCTCTGGGGGCTCCGTGGGGGCCTGTTGGGGCCCAGGGGGGTTGGAGGGGGCTGGGACGGGGCAGCTTGGGCCGTCCCCCTGCAGGTGGGCCGGTCTCCCGGGCACACCTGCAGCTTCTCTCCACCCTGTCGTAGGTGCGTCCGGCCCAGGGTCCTGCCCCGCTGGGCTGAGGGCCCCTGCGCGCTGCCGGCCTCGCTCGGGGTTTGGGGTTTGCTGGAGCCGTGATGGTCACCCTGGCGGTGAGGGTGGGGCAGAGTCGGGGAGGAAGCGGCGCGTTTCCCCTGAACCCTGGAGGGTGGGGATGGGGAGGGGGAGGAGGAGGAGGCAGGGTGAGGGCACAGGCCGGTGGTGCCTGAGGCTGAGCTGCCTGCCCGCCGTGGGGCTTCTGTTCCTAGTGCACGGAGAAGTTAAGCCTTTGTGTGTTTTTCTAAAAGGCATCTGGACAGAACACTGTCGTTCCCGCGTTTAACCATTTTCTGGCGATACGTGAAAAGAGGCCTGGTGGCTTGGTGGTTCTCCACCACCGTTCCCTTTGGAAAGTGGGTCTCTGCGCCGTCCTTAACTTCCCTGGCCCCTTCGTTGCTCCCGGGACCCTCGGCCCTCGTGTGCGGGACTCACACCAGAGCTCAGGGACTGTCCTTAATGTGCACGTGGCGGTGTTGCCACGATCTCCTGCGGCGAGGCCCGTGGGTCGGAGGCGCGCAGGTCGAAGGCGGTGGCGACGCTGTCCTCGGCGCCGTCCTGGGGCTGCCTGTTCCCTCCCGCACGGGGACTTGTCACCCTGCTGA
The DNA here is from genome assembly GCF_028023285.1 of Balaenoptera ricei. Lineage (NCBI taxonomy): Eukaryota > Metazoa > Chordata > Mammalia > Artiodactyla > Balaenopteridae > Balaenoptera > Balaenoptera ricei. The sequence continues at coordinate 83,675,316 of NC_082656.1, forward strand.
GTGAAAATGCAGTTCATTGGTTATTGATTTATGAAGCTGGGTATCTGTGGGTTTTATTTTGTGCCTCCGGTCCCGTGACACACGTCCTGATGGGAGGGTTTCCAGTGCCCAGGACGCTCCTGTGGTGAATGTAGGCGTGGAAGGAAATGTGAAAACTGTCACCGTCAGAGATGTCTCATTGTACTAAAAATTGCAGTTGTGTGAAGTAGAGAGTGGATGGCGTCTGACGTGCGTGTGTGTGTGTGTGTTTCCTGAGCATGTGTGTTTCCTGAGCATGTGTGTGTAGGGGGCCGAGTGTGTGCATGGTGTGTGTGTGTTTCCTGAGCGTGTGCGTGTAGGGGGCCGAGCGTGTGCGTGTGTGTGTGTGTGTTTCCTGAGTGTGTGCGTGTAGGGGGCCGAGTGTGTGCATGGTGTGTGTGTGTTTCCTGAGCGTGTGCGTGTAGGGGGCCGAGCGTGTGCGTGTGTGTGTGTGTGTTTCCTGAGCGTGTGCGTGTAGGGGGCCGAGCGTGTGCATGGTGTGTGTGTGTTTCCTGAGCGTGTGCGTGTAGGGGGCCGAGCGTGTGCGTGTGTGTGTGTGTGTTTCCTGAGTGTGTGCGTGTAGGGGGCCGAGTGTGTGCATGGTGTGTGTGTGTTTCCTGAGCGTGTGCGTGTAGGGGGCCGAGTGTGTGCATGGTGTGTGTGTGTTTCCTGAGCGTGTGCGTGTAGGGGGCCGAGCGTGTGCGTGTGTGTGTGTGTGTTTCCTGAGTGTGTGCGTGTAGGGGGCCGAGTGTGTGCATGGTGTGTGTGTGTTTCCTGAGCGTGTGCGTGTAGGGGGCCGAGCGTGTGCGTGTGTGTGTGTGTGTGCTGAGCGTGTGCGTGTAGGGGGCCGAGTGTGTGCATGGTGTGTGTGTGTTTCCTGAGCGTGTGCGTGTAGGGGGCCGAGCGTGTGCGTGTGTGTGTGTGTGTTTCCTGAGTGTGTGCGTGTAGGGGGCCGAGTGTGTGCATGGTGTGTGTGTGTTTCCTGAGCGTGTGCGTGTAGGGGGCCGAGCGTGTGCGTGTGTGTGTGTGTGTGCTGAGCGTGTGCGTGTAGGGGGCCGAGTGTGTGCATGGTGTGTGTGTGTTTCCTGAGCGTGTGCGTGTAGGGGGCCGAGCGTGTGCGTGTGTGTGTGTGTGTGCTGAGCGTGTGCGTGTAGGGGGCCGAGTGTGTGCATGGTGTGTGTGTGTTTCCTGAGCGTGTGCGTGTAGGGGGCCAAGCGTGTGCGTGTGTGTGTGTGTGCTGAGCGTGTGCTGAGCGCGTGCTGAGCGTTGCGCGTGCTAAATGTGTGGTGCACGCGTGTCCCGGCCTGGGCTGCCTGCCCTTCTGGTCTGTGGCCCTGATGAGTGTTTTGGTGCCATTGGCCTTTGGAAGACTGTGGGTTTAAGATAAAGGGCCTGTGTAGCAGTTGTAGTTGTTCTAGAACTGGACCGGAGGGGCCGCAGGGAGAGAGCCCGTGACTCAGGACCACCCCCCCTCGCCCCGCCGCTGTTGGAGTGACCCTCGGAAGGAGGACATGGGGCTAACGTCCCCACTGGGAGGACCAGTCCTCATCCAGTGTCATGAAGGTTTGAAAAGAGCAAGCAGGGGGTGGTCGATTTGTGAAATCTCAGGCCTGCTTTTGCGGAGATGTTCCTGGGACCCTCCCCTCCCCTCCCTGCTTCAGGTTGGGACCAGAGGGCAGGTGAGCCGCGCTTCGGCCCCAGCAGTCCCGGGAGGGCCTGTGAGTTGCCGTCAGGGCTCGGGGGCCTCACCGTGGAGCTGCTCTGTGGTCGCACTTTGCGTTCCGTGAGTTTATGGAAGAATCCCTGGATTGTGTTATTGAGCGCAGGAGACTGAAGAAACACGCGTGGAATCTAAACTTGGGAGGGATGCGTAACAAGGCCTGGTTTAATGAGCTTGTCTCAGAACACACGTCCTGAGTGCTGTTTCCCAGGCCTGGGCCTCGGCGATGAGATTCGGGCCGCGGAAGGGGACCTGGGGTGGCAGGGCCGGCCGTGTCGCTCAGGCCGTGAGGTGAGAGCCCGCCGGGCGCTGACGGCGCTTCTGTTCCCGCTTGAGACACGAGCGAGAGAGCTCAGCCCGCTCCGGCGAAAGCGGCGAAGGCAGCTCTGCTGTGCTTGACTCTCGGCGGGCTTTTCCTGTTTCGGAATTAACCTTTTTCCCCACGGAATGAAACTGGAGAAACTCTGAGACCGTGTGACGAGCAGGACGTTATGCCGGGCTTAGCAGTGCCGCCCGGGACCCCGCGGCTGGGTCGCACCTGGTGTAAAATGCCATCTGCCTCCTGGTACAGCCAGGGTGCTTTCTCAGCCCTGCTCCTCGGCGAGTGCGTCATCCCCAGGGTGTGCTGTGGACCAGGAAGCCCTCCTGGGGCTGGGTACCCAGCCTGACGCGCGTCGTGACCCCCCAGGGGACGTTTTCCGCACACAGTCACTTGCTCGAAGCTCTTGTCTTTGGGGTTGAGCGAGTCACGTTTTTCTTCCGCGTAGAGCAGCTGGGGGACTCTCGCTCGGACGCCAGCCCTGGCCTCTCCTCCTGTGGTTCTGTGCTGTTTGTCGAGGGGGGCTGGGCCTCGGGGGGAGCAGGGATGGGCCGCAGCCCTGGGTCTCTCCTGGCGTGAGGGCCAGACCTCTGCAGTGCGGCGCCGCGTTGGCCCAGGTGGAGGTGGGACTCGCCCCGGCCGCTCTGCTCAGACGGGCACGGCCGGTACGGAGTCTGTCTACACTGCGCGGGCCTGGACGGGAGCCGGCTGGTGGTGGCTCCACGGTCGTGGTGCCGTCTGGGCCCGGAGCAGATGTGCTGCGCGTGATTTCGAGGGTCCAGGATGAAGCTGGACTTCTTTCTCTCAGCCTCTGTTGTTTGAGCTCAGGACTCTGTCCATCAAGGTCCTGTTTTCACAGGATCCAGGTTTTAAGGGGATTCTGGTCTGACAGAGTGAAACCCCTCGGCATCCCTTGGGCCCTGAAACGCAGCACCTCCTGACACCTGTACCCCGGTGTCCCGACAGATGACTTCGTGTCACCGAGGGCCCAAGACAGGGACACGGAGCGCTCGCTGGATGATACCCGGGGTGGGATTCTGCCTGTGGACCAGGCCACCGGCTATGCAGCTCTGCTCTCTGCCTCCCTGTCCAGTCGCAGGTGACAGACTTGCCGGCCCCTCCTGGTCCATCCCACAGAGGACTCGCCACCCCGGGGGTTCTCGGTGGCAGCCGTGAGTTTGTCTTTGCTGGTTGACGTTGCACCAGCAGGTTTTTTTCTGTCACAAACCTTGGGTTTTCCTTTTAGCAGAAGTTCCACAAGGAACAAGTGTGAATTACTGGAAAAGTTCAAGGAATGTTTCTCGTGATCGTAAACGCAATGTTAGTTGTGCCAGAGTTGGAAAGCTCCAGGAAAACGAAAAGAAGAGAATGAAGCCATCTGCCAGCCGGCATCTGAGAGGGATTGTTGGGGGTTTGTAGTTTATTCCTGTTGGGTCTTCACTGAGTCGTACACAGCAAAGGTGTGTTTTACCCACGTGTGAACGTTCTGTGCGTCCCGCGTCTACCCCGTCCACGTCCGTGTACTGTCGCTGTTTCCCCCAGTCAGCGTTTCTTTTCTCCTGTGTCATCTTTAGCAGCTGTGCGTTTATTTGACATGTTGGGGAATCGTAGGTGGTCAGTTGCTGAAAAAGTGACCTAAAATGGGAAATAATAAAAAATGATACGTTCCTAAACTCATCTTGTAAAATTCAAACACATACGCTCGCTCTCCCAGCCCCCTGGCTGTAGAGCGAAGGCCCTTTCTTGGCCAACGGGTCCAGCGATTCACGTTTTTTGCACAAACCATAGCCCATTAAGGCCCAGCTTTGATTTCTGCAGGATGGAGGGAGGACGTAGAGGACGTTTAAAGTCGCTGAATGCGACCTAGATTGTTTGCAGTTTTTTCCACGCGTTTAATAACAAATATAAGCGGCACAAGTGGGCACTTAGAAGCGAACACAGCCGAGTGGTGGCCTGACGCGCGGGTCTTCGGAGGGTCCCGAAGGGGTGGGGCTGGGTTAACTCGGCAGAGCCCCTCCGCTGTGTCCCCCGTGCCCAGGCCCCAGCCGTGGGGATTCTGGTGGCTTCCAGTTCAGTCTTCTCACGTTTGCACAAATCCACAGTGATAACCCAGGACGGGTTCCTGGCATCGTAATTGTGTGTGGACGCTCACACACGTGTGTGCCGTGCCTGAGGCGTCCTCAGATGACTTCCCGGGGCGGGCGTGCCGGGTCGCATCTACTCCCATCAGGTTGTCGGAGCCCATTTTAACCGCCCGTTTTCAACACCAAGTTTGAGAATTTAAAAACCCACAAACTCGCTCCATTTGATGGGTGAGGTTTTAAATTGCGTTGTTTTAGTTTGCATTTTTTGATTCAGAGGTTGAATCTTTTCCTTTTAAAACATCATGTTTCTTTGTGAATTGAACACTCCCTGTGCTGCATCCTCCATTCGGGTGTCGATTTCCTGTTGATTTGCATCCACTCCAGAAACTAAGGATGTTCGTGAAAGCTTTGTCGTCATTTCACAGCAAAACGTTAAGATTTGGTTCTTCTGTCGTCAGCACGAGTGGCAGATATACCATCATTTCAGGCTACACAAAGGAGAACACACCAGAGTTCACACCTGGAAGTTTCATGTTAAGAACAGGTAGTTTCCAGGTGTCCGAACGTTCTTCCTTCCCTGTCGTCCGGTGCCGCGTGACCGAGGCCGGCACAGGTCTGTGTTCCTGCCCCTCTGGGGCCGTGGTCTCGGCCTCAGCTGTTACACGATGGCTGGTCCTCTGCTTCCTGGTCTCCGTGACTTGAGTACCTGGCGTGGGTCTTATCTTTATGTTGTTTCATTTGCATTTCAGAAAAATCAGGGTTTGAGTGAAAATGTCTTATGCTGAATGGATAGCATCTAGATCTGATCAGAGCTCTGGGGGTGGACACCCACTAGCACAGCTGAGGGGACCAGGCCACCAGAATCGGGTCGCAGGGGGCCACAGGCTGCCGGAGATCGGGTGCAGGGGCCACAGGCTGCCGGAGATGGGGTGCAGGGGGCCCAGGCCACCAGAATCGGGGTGTAGGGGGGCCACAGGCTGCCGGAGATGGGGTGCAGGGGCCCCAGGCCACCAGAATCGGGTCGCAGGGGGCCACAGGCTGCCGGAGATCGGGTGCAGGGGCCACAGGCTGCCGGAGATGGGGTGCAGGGGCCCAGGCCACCAGAATCGGGGTGCAGGGGCCACAGGCCGCCGGAGATGGGGTGCAGGGGCCACAGGCTGCCGGAGATGGGGTGCAGGGGGCCACAGGCTGCCGGAGATGGGGTGCAGGGGTCCCAGGCCACCAGAATCGGGGTGCAGGGGGCCACAGGCTGCCGGAGATGGGGTGCAGGGCCCCAGGCCACCAGAATCGGGGTGCAGAGGGCCACAGGCTGCCGGAGATGGGGTGCAGGGGCCCCAGGCCACCAGAATCGGGGTGCAGGGGGCCACAGGCTGCCGGAGATGGGGTGCAGGGGGCCCAGGCCACCAGAATCGGGGTGCAGGGGGCCACAGGCTGCCGGAGATGGGGTGCAGGGCCCCAGGCCACCAGAATCGGGGTGCAGGGGGGACCCTGCCTCTCCGCCTGTGCCGCCTCCTCCACCTCCTGCCCTGGCTGCAGTGTGGACGTGCCCGTGGGTCGAGGGCAGCAGGGACTTGTTGGGGGGAAGGGCCTGCTGCACTGGGTCGGGGGACGGGGTTCCCCTTGAGGGGCTGCGGCCGGGCACAGTGGGTGGGAGGGCGGACGAGGGGCAAACCCGGCACAGGCCTCGGGGGCTTTGGGGAAGGGAAGAAGCCCGCCCATTGGGTCAGCCTTTCTGGTCCTAAAGAACCTGGAATCATGTTCCCCTGGGGGCGACTTGCAGATGGGCGGGGTCCTAGTCTCCGTCGCCTGGCGGGGGGCGCAGCAGGGCTAGCCCCTGCAGATCTGCCGCAGAAAGGCCAGAAAGCAGGACGTAAGCAGGTATTTAGAAGTTGTCTTGGAGCCGTGTCACGTTTTCTTAGGGCAGTCTTGCGTTTGCGCCTGTTGTGGAGTGAATTTGATGTTCTTCTGGCCGTGATGAGTGAGGCTGGTCAGATCATGGGTTAGAGGCCGCGTCATTCTAGGGCGGGTGAGGCTGGGAGCGGGGCTCCCGGGTCTGACGGGAGACCCAGGACCTGGTGTTGGGGGCTGGGGAGTGGGGCGGCACCTGCTCTCTGGTGGGTGGAAGGTGGTGGTTTAAACGATCTGTGTGGCGCTGGGTGCAGCTTGGGGGCGGAGTGGGGGGAAGCGCTCCTTCACACGTGGGTCTCTGGGGGCGTGGGGGCTCTGATGCCCTACAGGAGGCCCTGGAGCCCTGGCATTTCCGAGCCGGGCGTCAGGGCCCCGAAGGAGGAAGCAGAAGACGCGGGCTGGGCTGCGCCCTGCCTCCCGGTCGTGTGCCCCTCGGGGACAGCGGCCAGCATCCCGGCAGGGGCTCAGGGTCTCACTTGAACTCTGCAGCCTCACCCCGGTTCCTGGCCCCGCCTGCCTCACCTGCGCCCCCCAATCCCTGGAGCCCGCTGGGCCTTGTGAGTGTGACCCCCACTGGTGACGGGCCCTGGGCCTGGCGCGGGAAGTGTTGGTGCTCGCCGGCCGTCTCCTCTCCAGACCTGTGGCCGATGCTGCCCTGTGCCTGTGGCTCAGGCCACTCGCTGTGGCCGTGGCTCTGGCCGCCACCTGGTTTCCTCTCCGTGGATGCCGGGGGTGGGGTTGCGGCCTCAGAGCCGCGGCTTGCAGCCCCAACCTCGTGCTTCCTGGATCTTGGGATCCTGGGGCCTTTGGATCCTCTGTTAAGGAAGCGGCAGTAGCCTTATGTTTCGCCCAGTTACGGAAGTAGAGGGTTTATTTAAAAATCCACGTGGAGTCGGAAAGAAAGTTAAGAGTCATCTGAAATCTCAGTGCAGGGTGGCCTTGCTGTTAGATTTTGGAGATTGTTTTGGGAATAAGTTACACGTCCGTTACACGACTTTGCATAAATGCTCTCGGACGTTCTGTTCCTGCTGTTTTTCTCCATGGGTTTGTCCCAGACGCTTTCATGTTGGTAAATATGAACGTGGATGATTAGAGGAGGCTTCGTGGGCCACCTCAAATGTGTGCAGGGGTGGAGGGGCCGTGAGCACGGCCCCGCATCCCTGTCATGTCCCGAGTGACTCGGTTCAGGGCTGTCCCACCGTCCTGCCTCCCCCGGGACTGGTTACACTCCTACTGTCGTGGCATCAAACGTTCCAGGATGTGTCTCTCGAAGGCGAGAACCCTTTACACCTGAAACTTGTATGATGTTGTACGTCAGCTGTACCTCAAAAAATAATGCAAATAAGTAAAGAAGAGAAATACCCCAAACACTGAACGGTGATTCCCGAGTGCCTCCCTGCTGGTCCTGGACCCGGAGGGGCTCTGCCACCGGGACCCCGTGGGGTGTTTCACGTGGACGTGGCCCTGGGTCCTCCCCCGTTCAGGCAGCTTCCCCTGCACCGCCTTGCGAGCGCCAGGGGCCGGTTTCGCCTGTTCTGTGTGTGGCAGGAGCTGGATCTGAGGTCCCAGGCACAGGCTCCCGAGCTGTGCTCTCCTCCTGGAGTCTTTCTTCACGTGATGGACCTCAGCCCTCGCCCTGGCGCTCCGGCCTCCTTGGTTCATAGTGTCTCCGTGGTGGCCCTTCCATGGCAGGTGGCCGCGGTCAGCTCCGTAGCAGGTCACCCAGAGTCTAGGGATCTGGAGAGCAGTGTTGTCACCCGTGGTGTCTGCGGCAGGAGCACGGCACCCAATGGTGTCCTCAATGGTCCCCGAGGCCCCCGGGGGCTACTTGTCGCCCTCACATCCTGAGAGCGAGTGAGGGGGCCGAGGAGACGGAGACAGAGACAGAGAGATGGGGAGAGACAGAGACGGGCACAAGACACAGGTGGGAGGGGCGGTGAGCCAGCGGGCAGGCGACTTGGCCCCTGGCAACCTGCCCTGGCCTTTGCAGATTTGGCCGCTAGGTCAGGCCGCACTCGGGGGAGGGGACTGGGCAGGGCACGAAGCCCCGCTGGCGGGGGCCTGGCTCGCTCACAGGGCGCGGGTCCCTCGGCGAGGCAGGCAGTGTTCTTCGGGGTCCGTGCCCTTTTACGTTAGGGCTGCTCCTGTGACCGCTGTGGTGGAAGGACCTAAATGTTTCTCTCGCATGCGCGTCAGTGCCGACGTTCCGGACGCTGTGGACTAGGTTTTCTAATGATTTCCACGAGGGCCAGTGATGATGGATTTTGTCTTTTTGTCTTGTCACCGTGACAGCAGTGATGCGCTGGGTGTGCCTTGTGGCTCGGGGAGTGCCACAGCCTTTCAGGATGAGTCAGGAGGTGGTTATTGAGGTGAGGGGTGTGCGCCTGCAAACTGGCTCCCTCCGCCCTCCCCCCGCCCCGCCCCCAGCCCCCTGCTCACGGCCTCCCCGGTGGGCGGGCCCTGGGGCGTGCGGAATCCTCGCGGTCCCGTGAAGGAGGCCGGGAGGTGATGCGGAGGCAGACTGAGGGGGGAGATGCCGCAGGGCTTGGCCAGGTCACGCCTCCTGGGGGCATGTGACGAGCGGGGGGCCCACTTGGCATTTCTCAAGCCTGGAGCGTGGTGGTGGCGGCACTAGTAAGGTTTGCTAGTTTAAGTAAAGTAGTTGTCAACTTTTCAGCTTTCGTTCTTAATGGGATCAGCTCTTTCTAGTAGCATTACGTGTTTTGGGGACACGTGCTTTACCGTTATTGCTACTGTGAATGGGATAGCTTTACCTACTAAAATTGAGTAACCAACTTTTTCTATTAAATATGAACACAAAAGGCTGAATATGGTTTTTCTAAGAAAAATTAAGGTGAGTTATGGCAAACGAGTGCCTTTGTTGTTGGTTTACATGTAATGGATTTAGCAGCGTGGTATTTCCCTAGAGGAAGCCAGGTTTGCATCTTAAATATCAAGATTTTGTCAGAAACAAAGTCCAGAGCACTTACGTTCCAATTAACTGCAATTTCAGAAATACCTCTTAAAGGTAGAGCGCCACCTGTGTTTTGATGCTTGTTGTCAAGGCCCTGAGGTCGTAGCCTCTGGGCTGCGAGGTGCAGGCAGAGGCCCCGAGGCCTTCCTTGGACTCCCAGCTGCCCTTGGGGCTCCTCCTCCCGAAGCGGGTGTTTTAGAAAAGGCTGCCGCCGAGACTCGGGGTGGAGGGTGGCCTGTGGGTGTCGACGCCCACGCGTACCTGGGACGGACCGGCCCCTCTCCCGAGGTCTGCGCTGTCCGCGGTCTGCCCTGCTCTGGTGCGGTGTCCCGCAGGGCAGGGCCGGTGCAGAGATGCTGTGCCCACACGGAGCCTGGGGTGGGCTAGGGTGTCGGCCTGAGTCGCCTTCAGGCCCGCAGACGCCTTCTGTCACCTTCCTGCAGAGCCGGGCGAGAGGGACCTTGGGTGCGGGGTTGATGGGGGACGTCTGTGTGCAGCGTCCCTGGTGTTTAGAAGGATGAGTCGCAGTCGTCCTGGCAGCGGGGTGACCTCGAGGGTCTGCTGTCGCTCTGACACCTTGAGCTGCTTTCCTGTGGCTGCCGCCCGCCCGCCCGAGGCCGGTGTCACTCACTTAGTCCCTCAGAAAGGACTCCCGGGGTCAGGCAGCCTGGTAAATTGCTGGGCTGTGACCGCGTGTCTTTGACGGTTTGCGGTCGCGTCACATCCAGGGGTCATGGCCGCGGCTGCCCATGGCTGTGAGGTTTGCCCCCGAAGTGACGGCCGGAGGGTGAACGGCAACACTTTATGTTCTGAGGAAACCTGTAACCAGCGTCATCTCTGGGTGGGAACAATGACCCCAAAATCCAGTGGCTGAAAGTGACAGCAAACAGGTATTCTCCCAGCAGCTGGGGAGAGTCGGGTACAGGTGGCCTTGCTGAGAGGTCTGTCCCTGGGTCTGGCGGCATCCGAGGGGTGAGGCGGCCACCCCGGGGGGCCTTGGTGTCCTTGCGGCACCCGGAGCGAGCAGCACAGGAGGAGGGGCGGCCCCGCCGTGGGCCACAGTCCCTGGTCCCCGGTGAGGGAGGGTCCCCCGAGGCCGGCGCTCGGCTCTGAGGCTCCAGGTCCAGCTGCTCCTCCAGGCTCAGCGAGGAGGTCCCTCGGGGCTGGTGGGACACTTGCGCGTTGCTGTGCTTCAGGTTGTCTGGAGGAAGGATTTCTCAGGTATTTCGGTTTCCTTCACGGGCAGGCGAGCTTGTGTCTCCTCTGTGATGCTGACACGTTGTGTTGGGAAGTAGAGGGAGTGTCTGCGTCTGGGAGCCTGGCTGGGTGCGGGCTGCCGTCCACGTGGCCGTCCGTGTGAGGGACGGGCACCTCCGGCCGCTGGGCCTCAGTCGGGTGTCGGGTGTCACAGGCTTCTCGCCCCTGCTGGGAGATCAGGGCCGAGCTCCCGGCAGCTCTGGGGGTCTCTCCAGAGGCGGCGGAGCCTGATCCGTGGCTCTGGGTGACGTCACCACGGGGGGTCAGCTGGCCCCCGTGGGGGGCCCCTGCAGTGGCCCAGACGTGAGCTTCACCTGTCACCCGCGAGGGGACCGGCGAGAGCCCGGCGGGAGACGCAGGTGCTGCCGTGGGTTCCGGCCACGTCTCCACGTTGGCTCCTCGCTGGGGCGTGAGCGGCTCGGGAGCGCCGCGCGGCGTGGCATCCGGCGTGGCATCCAGCGTGGCATCCAGCGTCAGGAGGGCGCTTGCGTGCAGTGTTGCCGCGGAGCCGGCTCTGGTTCAGAGCTCGTGTGCCATGTGCCTCGTGTCTCGTGCGTCTCCTGGTCCAGGTCCCCCTGGCTTAGGTGGGAGGCTGGGGCTGGCAGAGAACGGTGGCCCCTTGCCCCACCCTCAGCAGTTTGCGGGACCGGCCGTGCCCGTCAGCTCTGGCCGGGCAGCCGCTGCGGAGAGCCTGCGGCCCAGGAACAGAGGGTGGGCCCTGCGTCCGGGGCGGGGGGCGAACGCCCCAACGCAGGGCTTCCTGGGCGTGAGCTGCCGAGCGATCGTGGGTCACGTTGCTGCGGGCCAAGCGTGAGAACCGAGCAGGCCGGGGGCGTCGGGGCCCTGGCCGACGGGGGCAGCGGCATTGCTCAGCGCAGGGGACGCCGGTCCCCAGGGCGGGCTGCCCCCGTGCCCTGCGGGCACTGGCCTCGTCACGGGGGCGGGCAGACCTCCTCGACCGCCAGCCAGCATGTCCGCATCGGGTCTCTGCTCTGCGGCGGCAGCGTCCACGCGGAGTCAGCTCTGGGGGAGCAGGACGGGGGACACGGAAGCCGGAGGGAAGGGCGGGGGGCCTGGGGCCCCCCTGCCTGGTGCTGCCGTCCAGGCGAGGGGGACCAGGCTCCCTCCTCGCCTGTGTCAGGTGTGCGTGTGCGTGTCATTATACGGCCCTTTCTGACCATGGCGGGTCTTCGCTCTGGGGCTCTGGGGCTCCGAGCCTGCGTTACTGGGGCGTTTCTGGGACCCGTGAGATGTGGGCTCCCCAGCCGTGATCCGCCGTGGTCCTTGTGGTCAGGCACTTGGTCCCCTCGTTTTCTGGGATCGGAGAGTCAGGAAACGGCCACAGGGCGTTGCTGGGCTCGGCTGGCGAGTGGCCCCTCCCGTGCGGCCTGCCTTTGTCTGGGGCATCAGCAGGTCGGGGGGCTCCCCCGCCTACCCGTGGGGGACGTGCGTGCGTTTGAGCGCCTCACGGACATGCCGCCCAGCCCCACCTCGGCGCAGGGCTGAGGTGAGCTTCTCCACGGCCGGTCTCGGGGGCGCTGGGCAGGGTCTCCGTTAGCTTTTGTTTTCACACCTGGCTCTTGCGGGCGTGTGCGAGGTGTGCGTTGCTGTGTATGTGCGCGTGTGAGCGTGTGTGAGCATGTGTGTGTGTACGTGCATGGGTCACGTGTGTGTGTGCACGGGTATGTGGATGTGTGGGCGTGTGGTGTGCATTGGTGTGTGTGTGTTTACGTGCATGTGTGTCTGTGTGCGTCTGTGCACACGCACACGTGTCCGTGTCTGGCGGCCAGGTCCGGTCGGGAGAGCCGGATTTGGGGCCCCGCTCCGAGCAGAGCCGCTGTGTCCAGGGGGTGGCTGCGGGCGTCCCTCCTGACGCTCGGGGCAGAGAAGCGCTGGCGGTTCTCAGACGTGGGAAGCCGCTGCCACACGGGCCTGACGCAGGCGGGCAGGGTGGTGCCGTGGCTGGCCCGTGGAGGTCCAGGTCCCCAGCGTGTCCCACCCGAGCCGTCCCTGTGACAGTTCGGGTGGTGCTCTGAGCCCTCCGTGGTCGCACGTGTCGGGCACACACTCCTTCCGTTCAGCGGCCCGTTGTGCTGGTGCCCCAAACGCGCTTGACCGTGAGGCGCTGCCCTGTGCCCCTCTGGTCGCCCCGGGACGAGGGGGGCGCTGGTGGGTGTTGGGTGCGTCCCGCGGCCCCGTGGCCGCGAAGGGCAGGGACGGACACGCCCGGGCCCCAGGCCCACGCCCCCCGTGCGCAGAGGTGGTCTGTCCTGATGCTGGGAGCACGGTGCCCGGCGCTCTGACGGAGCCAAAGTCGCTGTTCTCGGGCCAGAGCACCAGTTTGCTTTCCCGGTGGCCCACCCGCGGTTACGCGTCGCTGACCCCAAGTGTAAAATGACATGTGACTTAATTGATAACTAAGGGAAGCGTTGCACGGTGTCCCAAAGGCTGAGCTTCAGGGGCTGGAAGGATCGTTTCCCCGCTGCTGACGAGCGATCACGGTGGGTGAGGCAGCTCGTGCCCCCGGGCCTCGCGGCTGCGTGGGGGCCGCGAGGTCCCTCTGAGGCGTGTCGCGAGGTGTGCGGGCGGCGGGTTGCTGGGTTGCCTGTCGCGCTCCCGACACCTCCTCACTGTGCTGTTGTTGCCCCCACAGGCCGGTCTAATTGAAGCCAACGGGGAACTCAAGGTCTTCATAGACCAGAACCTTAGTCCTGGAAAAGGTAAGGGCGCCCGTCTCGGGATAAGTGTGTTCAGTGGGGGGTGGGTGTGAGTTCCCCTGACGTGAAGACCCCTGTCAGCAGTGGGAGCCCCACTTGGGGAGCTGTCTGCCTGGAGCCCCCGAAGGACCGGGGTCAGCACCCCAGTTTATTTTGGTTTGCAAGTTGCGTGCTATGTGCGGAGATGCGGGAAAAGTAGCAAAGTGTGAGGAAGAGAACACAGCGCGGGTCACGGATACTCCTTCCGCCTCAGGCCAGCCATGCTGAGCCCATCAGGCCCACCTCAAACCTTGCGGGTACCTGGTGCCCCCGTGAGAGAGCGGCGTCTCCTCGTCCGCGGTGTGTCTTGAATGGGCCTCGACGTCTGTCTGCACCCTTGGGATTGAGGGGAGGGGGTGGGGCGGGTCGTTGCAGCCCCTCTTCCCAGGGGCCCCAAGCTTTGCAGTTTTCTTCCTGTAGGGACCCGGGATGGACGCCTGCTAGTGGGTGTATTTGAGCCGGTTTCCCAGATGTGGATTTGCTGGGTCAGAAGGACGCCCACCTCGAGGTGCTGGCCTGTGGTGCCTGGCGGACCAGGCCGTGCCGTGCAGGGCCCTCCTTCCTCTGATCTGTGTCTGCCTTCGTCGCGCTTGCTGTTGCCTCTCAAATTGGAAAGTTTTCATCATACAAATAATACGTGTTCACTGAAAAAAAACGCTGATCGTACCCAAGGGTGTAGTTGAAGACGTAAATGTGTGTTTAAGTGCACGTTTCCTCGAGGGCATCTGACACCTGGTGTCCATCCATGTACGTGGTGTCCTGGGACCTGCGTCGTCCTCTCCCGGCAACATCTGGTGCCACCTTTTGTGGCCCGATGGCAGCTCTGGGCACCCGAGTACCGGGTGCGCGTAGGCCACCATCTTCCACTCCCCGCAGGTGCTGTTTCCCAGGGCGGGTCCTCATCTCACTGGTGAGGGGCGTCCTCTGGGGACGCGGGTCACTCTGGTTCACGCTGTCCCTCAGCCTGAGGACAGGCTTCTCGGGCAGCAGAAGTGAGAACTTAGTAGTGACGTGTGGCTGGAGGCTTGGTGTCACTTTACGATTCTTGAGACTCGGAACCTGCCCTTCAGACACACACCCACAGGGTGACCTCAACCAGCTTCCGCTATTGCTGGGAGGCCTGTTGTAGGAGGGCGAGGTGCCCCTCCCCACAGAGGCCCCCTGGGGTGGGGGGGGGCTGCTCAGAGGAAGTTCCAGATGGGGACGGTTCTCGAGGAGGTGGAAGGCTGCTCCCCAGGACGTGGTGGGGAGTCGCCCAGGAGTGGCCGGGGTCAGGGCGCCAAGACGGCCAGAGGGTGCCCCAGGCCCGCGGGTGCTGCACCTTGATCCACGCAGGAGCTCCCGCAGGGCCTGCCCGTGAGTGGCGTGTCCACGTGGGCGGGTGTGGCCGCTGTAATGGCCCAGGAGGGCAGCTCCCGCTGATGACTGAGAACCAAGGAAGCCGCCGGGCTCTTCCAGTGCCAGTGACGCCAGCGGCTGGCGGGGCTGGGAAGACCCAGCGTGCGGAGTGGCCGCTTTATCCTGACCCTTTTGGCCACGTTAGCCCACAGAGTATTTATAGCGTGGCAGGCAAATAGTAACTCTGCAAACATTAGGTTCTGGTAATTTTTAAATGTTTGCTTAAAATTATTCTCAAGAAAACGCTAAACCTCACATTTTCATACTTAAGGTATCTTAAAACCTATAGATATTAATGATATGGTTACTAATTATAAAACTATGCAATATTTTTAGAATCCTTTTTCTGTTAATGGTTATAACAAGTCAGACAGTATATATTCTTAACTCATTTTTTTTGAAAGGAATTCTCCAATTCATAATGTTATATTTGAAAATATTTTGTTTGGTAGTTCCTTTAAGAAAGGCTTTGTAGTACATTTTATGGCTAAAGCAATGTTATTTCTAGGGAGCAGATTCCTAGCTTGTGTTATAACTTAACTCTCCCTGTGACCGAGATGTTAGGCCCCCGCCCCCATAAATGGGTTGTGTGTGGCACCTTTATTAGGAAAATGTGTGAAGCATTCTGATTTCTCTGGCCAGATTAAACCAAAAGGGAAATACCATTCCATGCCGGATGTTGACCAAAAGTGGTAAATCTCAGCTGAGTCAACAGTTGTCAGGGACCTGGGAGGGGTGCTGGGGTGTGTGCATGCGTGTACTCGTGCCACGGAACAGCCGCAAGCCAGTGCTGGGCTCAATCCCGTGACGCACAAGGTCACCTGGGACCCAGGTTCCCTTGGAGAAGTGGCACTCAGCCCCAGGAACACGTAGGTATTACACTGCATGTTTGTATAGTTACACATGTTATATGATATTAAAATGGAATTGGCCCAGCCTTAGAGGAAGTCAGCTAGATCTCTCTGTGGATCAGTTTTAAAAACAGCAGAATCAAAGTTGCAGAATATGTACAGTATGTACTATCTTCTAGATTTAAAGGCCCGCAAACAGCACTCACGTTGTTCTTGGATGCGTGGGTGTGTGTGGGAAGCGTGGAAAATGGAGCGAACGCTCTGAGTGCGATAGCTGCTGGCGGGGTGGAGTGGGGAGCTTTTCGGCAGAGACAGTGAAATGATACTCGTTATTCTGTGCATGCTGTGTACTGGCGTAAGGCTGCCTGCAAAATAATTACTCCTATTTGCAGCGTTTCTCACACAGTAACATTCAAGGGGAAGATCCCAGGGGTGGGACAGACGGCGTGGGTGCAGGTGAGGAGGGGCTGGCCCGGTCCACCCCCGAGTCCCCCCCCACAACCCCGAGCTGGGCAAAGGTGGGAGCCCGGGTAGCGGCTGGGTGTCGTAGCCAGACCTGCAGGCCAGCGGCAAGGTGGCCGCCCAGCCCTCCGTGGATGTGGCCTCCGTGTAAGGACGGACAGATGGGCTCTAAAGGCCAGCGCCAGGAGCCCTGCCGGGCAGCTGCTGTGGGCTTTGACCCAGCAAGCTTCCGTGCTCACAGGTCGTTGAAAACGGAATCATTTCTGAATTGAAAAAAAAGTTATTCTTTTTAGTGAAAATAACCAATTCCGTATTTTTGGAAACTTACTAGTTACTCATCTGTACGTAAATCTGAAAGTGGTATGTTTAATTGCCTAAGTGTGTTTTAAATCTCTCAGTGCAAAACAGAATAATGTTTTGTCTTTTAAAATATGTTTCTCGGGCTTCCCTGGTGGCGCAGTGGTTGAGAATCTGCCTGCCAATGCAGGGGACACGGGTTCGAGCCCTGGTCTGGGAAGATCCCACGTGCCGCGGAGCAACTAGGCCCATGCGCCATAACTAGTGAGCCTGCGTGTCTGGAACCTGTGCTCCGCAACAAGAGAGGCCGCGATAGTGAGAGACCCGCGCACCGCGATGAAGAGTGGCCCCCGCTTGCCGCAACTAGAGAAAGCCCTCGCACAGAAACGAAGACCCAACACAGCCAAAATAAATAAACAAATAAATAATTAAAAAAAATATCTTTCTCATATCTAAAACAATTTTTTAAATATTTGTTTTTGTTAAGATACAGATCTCTATTTTTAGAGGGATATAAAAAACTCAAGGCAGATAAACCTAGTTTGCTTACAGCCAATAGTTTAAATTTTTTTGGTGTTGATTGGTAAAAATATTAATATTTAGGCAGTTGAAGGATGCATATCTGTCTTCGTCAGCTTAGGTTAATAGAAATTATTCATTGTTCATACGTAGCAGCAAAATTCATTGTTTACTGGAATTTGAAGAAGTTTATTTAAAATGCATGGATTGTGAAGAGTTCAAAAATGAGACCTCAGACCAGGCCGGATGGAAGACCATGTCTCTCCCTCTTGCTGAACCTGGTGGAAGTGAAGGAAAACGCCCTCTGGTGGCAGCCTGGTGCAAGGCTCCTCGCCCGTAGAACCCCCGCCATCCACCCTGTGGGGACCGGAGCCCGTGCACTTTAGGGGAACCAGGGGGTCCTGTCCACAGGGGGCTTTCTCCCTCCCTCAAGTGGGTCTGGAAATCCATGTCTTCACCTGAGACCGTCCCGGCCCTTCCAGGACGCTCGTGCACCCGGGCCCGCCTGCCGGTTTACCCCGGGCACGCGTGCCCTCTGGTGTCGGCAGGGCAGGGGGTTCACTGTTGTATCCCTGGGGCCGAGGCTGGTGCTGGGCACACAGTGCTCTCAGCAGGCCCGTGTTGAGGGGAGGGAAGTTTCCGTCCCCGCTGAGGTGTTTCCCCGCCTCTGCGTTAGGTTATCTGAGTGTTTAGAGAGGTGGTAGCTCCTTGCAAGTCACTCTTCCTGGAAACAGAAACGGATTCTACTTGTCAAGGAAAAGCAGATCGTTAGATTTCTACGCCAGGTTGCAAACACACACAGAGGTGTTGGAATACAAGTTAATTCCAACTGTGAAGTTCTGTAAGTGTCTTAGAATTGCAGACTTTAAGAGCTATTGGCTTCGGGGCCTGTGGTCCCACCAGAACATTCTGTCGGTGGGCAGACAGCCCACAGGGCTCGGGTAGGTTGGTGACGGCCTGGGTGCACCGGAGCCCCCGATCCCTGGACGCGAGGGCACAGGGGTGGGTAGGGGTCGTTGTAGGGAGAGCGGCAGCGTGGGTGCAGCTGCCTCAGATTTGAGAATTGGGCTTAGTAGCGGTGCTTGCAGCGGACCGTGGGTCTAACACGGTAAGAGGGGCAGTGAGGCTATCTCCCGAGGGGCACCGTCATCCTGACACGCACACTCTGAGCCTTAATTCAGGAAAGGCGTGACCTCTAGTCTCCTTGCGTTGCAGGTGTGGTGTCCTTAGTGGCTGTCCATCCCTCCACAGTAAACACGCTTGGGAAGCAGCTCTTGCCAAAAACGTTCGGACAGTCCAATGTCAACATCGCTCAGCAAGTGGTAAGGCCGGGAGGGTGGTGCCCGGTTGGCCCTGCGGCTTCCCTTCCTGTGCCCGCGGGTTTCAGGAGCACGTGGCCAGCGCCGTGTGTCCTGCCCCGGCCTGGGCCTTCCTGCGTGTGCCACTGGACAGCGGGACCTGGCCAGGCCAGGGCGGCTTCCCCGCCGGCCGCGCTGGTCCTGAATCTGCCCTGATGGTGTTTTCCTGGGGTGACGCGTGCGCTCAGGCAGAGCGGCCCGAGGGCCGGCCGCTCCCGGGCCTGGACCCTCCTCAGGGCGGGCTGACTGCCGTCCCGGGACACGAGACTGGTGTCCATGCGGGCCTCAGGGTGGGGTCAGGGCCTTGCTGGCCGTCAGGCGCTGCAGGGCGGGGGCTTCCCTGCCCATCCTGGCCGATGGGAGGGCGTCAGAGGTGGGTCTGCGCTCCTGGGACTGTGCCAGGCGCCTCTCCTCCAAGTACTCCCACCGGCCCGTCAGCTCCCACCGGTGGGGTTTGGCGGCTCCCTTCCTGACGGGACTCGCGGGCTCCACGGGGCCGTGAGAGGAGGGGCGTTCACCGCCCACCTGCACCTGCTGCCCACGCCCCGCCAGGCGGCCCCCCGGGCAGCTGTGTGCCTGCTCCCCGTCGCTTCGCCCCCGTCGGTGAGCTGTGACCACGTTCGCTCAGCGGCATTGCTGTGATTTTTCAAATCCGTGGTGTGTGGGAGCCCTAGGCCTTACTGGGCACGTCACAGATATTCAATAAATGTCTTTTTGATAGAAGTTATAATTCACATCATTTTATTTTATAGGTACTGTGCGTTATGTTAGAGCAGTCACGCCTGAGAATAGCTCGGTGACTGTAGCAACAGTTCTGTCGTTAGTACCAGTTTAAATAGTTGGGAGGAAGACCAACGTGAAGAGTTTTCTGTTGGTGCCTTTCTGACCTTCAGCTTATCAACCTGAAGTTCCACCGCTGACTTGCCCCAAGCCGTCTCGGAGCCGAGCTAGTTATGGAAATGTGTTCTTCCCAGAATCCCAGTTCTGAGAGTTAAAGCTGGCCTGCCACAGATGCCTGCCCATCTCTACAGACAGAGGGCTAAAAGCAGAAGAGCTGGCAGGTTCCCACAGGAGGGAAGTCCATGGAAAATAGTGAAAATAGGGGAGTGAGGGGAGAAAACCTGCGGTGTCCTCCACGAGGCTGTGGGCAGTGAGTGGCCCGTGGGCCCAGGGTGTGCTCCCCGCTCCCCTGTCCTGTTGTCGAAGGAGGCTGCCCTTGTAGTGAGCACCTGTTGGGCGCCTGCTGTGTGCCTGGTGCTGTGTTTTCCTTGCAGAACAGTGGAACCCACAGGAGGTGTCCTTAGGGGTGGACGGTGGAGTGGGCGCTTGTGTCTGCTGGGGCAGTCACACCGAGGCTGGGCACCCCTCTTGGGGGGCGCGGCAGCGGCCTGGCCTGTGCAGGCCACGCAGGGCTGGGCCGGCGTCCTGGGCCTGCTCTCCTGAGGACGTAGCGGGCTGAGTGCTGAGAGGGACGGGTCTCGAGGTTCCCGAGCCGGTGACCATGGGCTTTGGCTGCACGCACCTCCCACCGAGACCCGGGGCCCCGTCAGTGCACACCCGTGAGGCCCTCACCTCTGGGGGTTCATCCTCTTTTCCATCCTGTTTCCCTTTCCAGAGCACTTGCTATTTGATTTCATGTCTTTTGGATGAGAGTGACCTACAGTTTGAAAAACACTGTGACGATGCTTTATCGTGACACTGGGAACGTGAATTAAAAGAATGAAATTCAGCTAAGCTGTTTTTCTTTCTGTGGTTTGTGGATCATTAACATTGACAGGTGACCTGGGCTTAGGGATAATTTGCAGTGTGCCAGGTCAGCTGTCCCAGGGCCACGGCAGGTAACCCTTATCCCACTAAGCAGCAGACTAGCGGGAGTGTCCCGCTTAAAATAGCCCGGACACGGCCTGCTCTCCACGCGCCCAGCGCTGGGGACCCAGTGCTGACACATTCGGCGACGTCACCATGCAGTCACCAGGAAACGGTGCTTCTGAGTGGTTTCCTGGGTCGGGCACGAGATCTTTGGGAAGCTAGAATTTTACTTGGCTGGATGAGGCAGTGTCCCCGTGTCCCCCGTTAACGTGTGACTGTCGATTGATGGGACCAGGGTTCTGAGTGCTTGGTGTCAGAAGACAGGCCTTCTGTGCAGGGACGGGTGTCTGTGTGTTGGGGGCGGCGGGACCCCTGCCTTTGCCCCGGTGCCATTGCCTCTCCTCCGCCCTGTGCTGTCTGGGGTGCCCGGGGCTCCCCGCTTGGCTGGGTGGGCTGGTGGGGCACTGCAGCAAGCCTCGCTAGCCCTGCGTTCCTTTTTTTCTTCATTTTTGGGCCTCATCGTAGCACCGCTGAAGCGTAGAGTTTTATCCTGTCATGTGTCGTTGAAAGGAAGGGAAGTAAAAGAGGAACGTGAGGGTCCCACCCGGAGTTGTCTCCAGGCCCGGCCAGGCCGCTGGGCGTCCCCCGCTGCCCAGGGCTCCAGGTGTCCCCGCTGGGTGCTCACGTGACCGTTCTCTAACCTTTGTGGTTAATGGAACTCAGCGGCGGCTGTAGGTAATGAGAAATGATGAAGTGACAGCATCGTGTGTGGGAGATTCTGACTGTTCTGAATTGTCTTTTTTGACTGTAGGTAATTGGTACGCCTCAGAGACCTGCAGCGCCAAACACTATCGTGGTAGGAAGCCCACACACCCCTAACACTCACTTTGTCTCCCAGAACCAGCCTTCAGACCCCTCACCTTGGTCTGCCGGGTGAGCACTTGCCTAGAATTTACCCCCAGCCTCTGGCTGCGTGGCCGAGCAGCACGGCACTGGCCAGCGCGTGCCCGGCGTAGATGCGTGGACCACGCCGCCCTGTGGTTTTGGGGGTGGGCTCTGGCTTCTTAACGCAGCGGTAGCTTTCACACTTTGCGCTGTCTGTACCAGAAAGTACCGTTTCTCGAACCCCAATAAATGTGGCGGGTCTCAGCAGCTTCTCCTAAACAGCTGAACATGGCCGTGGGGACAGCCCTGTGTGACGGCCACAGCACCCTGTTCCTTTGATCCTTTCCTCCAAAAGCAAAGTGACATGAAAGCGATTTTACTCAGAGGTCAGCTGTGCAACTTTCCCTAAAAACAAACAAAAACAAAGCTGTAGAATCGTGTCTGTATTGGTTCTAAAGCAAAAATCATCCGCTCCCGAAATTCATCAGTTGGAAACTTGGGGCGACCGTTTCCTCGCTGTGGCGACTCAGGAAGGTCAGACGCTGGGGCTCCCCGCCAAGGGGAAGTGCCCCAGCCTCAGCGCTGGGCGCCGGCTGCCACGTGGCCGTCAGGGTGTCTGCACTGGCTCATCTCAGCCGGCTCACGTTTGCCCCCAGATTCCTGTATTTGCAGCAGAACTTCCATAACTCCTGATGTCGGTCGACATCTTTTTGAGAAGCAGCGTTTGGCGTCTCGATACACATCAGGCGTGTCCTGGGGTCTGCCCTTTGGGTCATGTGCCCCTCTTTTCCCGAGAGTTGAAGATACACATGTAAGGTCCGGCCACTTAAGTTTGTTCTCCGGCCTTTGAAGGAAGGAGGGGGTCCCTGGACGGGGAGACGGAACCAGGCTCCCGTCCCTGCTCGGCTGAGCGTAGCCCGCGGGACCCCCTCGAGGCGCCCGCCAGTCCTAGGCGGCGGGTCTGGATCCTGGGCTGGCGCTGTGTGCTGAGGCCGCTGCTTTTCTGTTGTGTTTCTGAAGGAAGCGTAACAGGAAAGGGGAGAAGAACGGTAAGGGGCTGAGGCATTTCTCCATGAAGGTCTGCGAGAAGGTGCAGCGGAAGGGGACCACGTCCTACAACGAGGTGGCGGATGAGCTGGTGGCAGAGTTCAGTGCTGCCGACAACCACATCTTACCGAACGAGTCGGTGAGTGTGTGCGCGGCGGGGCTGGCGGACGGGGCACCCGGCCCGCCGTCCGTGTCTGGAACAACCTCAGGCACGCGGAGAAGTTCTGAAAACGCTTCCAAAGGTGTCCTGACCCGCTTGTGTGGCGATGCCCCAGCGTCCCCAGCGCTTCCGCGGCGCGCACCGGCTCCGGCCCCGTGTGTCGGCCGCCTCCCCGTGGCGACGCCCCCTGCCTGGCCCGGTGGGCTGAGTGGGACCGGGCTGAGCGGGACCGTACGGGGGCGGGCGGTGCACAGCCTCCGGTGTGTTTGGGTTCTGGGCCGTCTGGAAACCCCCTCCGTCTCCGCCAGGCCTACGACCAGAAGAACATCAGGCGGCGCGTCTACGACGCCCTGAACGTGCTGATGGCCATGAACATCATCTCCAAGGAGAAGAAGGAGATCAGGTGGATCGGCCTGCCCACCAACTCCGCCCAGGAGTGTCAGAACCTGGAGGTATCTCCAGCCTTGCGGCCGCCGCGTGTTCCTAGCAGGCGTCGGTCGTCTGCACCACTGGCCCCTGCTGAGTGTCTTGGGCGGAGGTGGGGGGCAGGTGTCCCCGTGTCCTGAAGCCCCTGATCACGTCCGTGCTTTCCCACTTGACGGTGACCCTCCGTCCGTCTGGGGCTGCAGACGCTGGTGGCGGGGCAGTCGGCCCAGTCCGGGCGGCGGGGTGCCCCCAGTGTGGGTGAACTCTGCATCCCAGTTTGTGGGGTTTTTAAAAAGATAACATAGCCGTGTCCAAAAGATGAGAAGATGGAAGAAGGTTGTGTAGTTTCGAGATGAAGAGAAACTGGCCTGTGCCCGCAGCGTCTGCCACATTCTAGGTTCTTCTGTTTCCCCACCGTCAGGCCCAGGGCACACGTTTTCGGCGAGGACCTTTCCTAGGTGACCCTGTGTTGCCTTGGATTTTAAAATACGCTGTGGAAACCAGCTGTGGTGATGCTTTATGTCGATGGCTTGTCTTTGAAGGTGGAGAGACAGAGGCGGCTGGAAAGAATAAAGCAGAAGCAGTCGCAGCTCCAGGAGCTTATCTTGCAGGTAATGCAGCGCCCGCCGTGGAGGCAGCGTGATTGCTGTTTGGTGGCGTGGGCGCCCGTGGCCCCGTCGTCTCCCCTCCGCGTGTTTGCTTTTTGGACATGTGTTCTCCGCTGGGTGGCTCCCTGAGGCTTGCGTCCCCCGGCCGCTCTGGTCTCTGAGGGGGGGCCGGGCAGGGCCGTTGACGCCCAGGGAGGGTCAGGTGGCCGGCGGCGGCAGGTGTGGGTGCGCGTCAATCGTGCGTCCTTTTAGCAAATCGCCTTTAAGAACCTGGTGCAGAGGAACCGCCAGGCGGAGCAGCAGGCCAGCCGGCCGCCCCCCGCCAACTCCGTCATCCACCTGCCTTTCATCATCGTGAACACCAGCAAGAAGACGGTCATCGACTGCAGCATTTCCAACGACAAGTAGGTCGTGGCGGGAAGGGCCTTGGCCGCGTGAAGACGCCTGGTCGGGGGGGTGTGGGGGGGGAGAAGGTGGCCCGTCTGGTTGATTTGCTGCGTGTCTCACTTGCAGCCACCGAGTACGGTCTTCCAGCGTCCTTACCTTGCAGGGGTCCTCCTCGCTTCCCTGACTGCGTCTCCTTGAGAAGGAGGACTGTTGTCAGGACAGCAGGCGGTGCTCGGGGCCCGGCCGGGGGCGGCCTGGGGGCGGCCGGCAGCCCCGGGCTGTGTAGGTGCCGCCCGCGCTCCCTGGTTGCTGGTTCTGAGCTGGTGGGTTGTGTGGCTGAGGGGGGTTTGGGGTGAGCGGGGTGTCCCGCTCGGGGCCCCCGAGCCAGGTGTCCAACTCCGTCGTGGAGACGGCGCTCTTCTGACGGTGACTTTCTCCTCGAGGTTTGAGTACCTGTTTAATTTTGACAACACGTTTGAAATCCACGATGACATTGAGGTGCTGAAGCGCATGGGGATGGCCTGCGGCCTGGAGTCCGGGAGCTGCTCCGCCGACGACCTGAAGGTGGCGAGAAGTTTGGTGCCAAAGGCGCTGGAACCCTACGTGACAGGTCCGCTCCGTCCTGGACGGAACGCCCGCCCCTCCGCTGGGGTTGGCTCCCGCCCGGTGCCCAGAGCAGAGGCAAATGGGGCGTGGGACGGTGGCGGGCTGTGGGGTGCTGGTGCGGCAGCCGTAGGACGCCATCTGGCGGGGCCGTGGCCCCTCGGGACACGGGGGGCGGGGGGCGGCGACAAGGCCGAGCCGTGTGGTTCATGCGGTGCAGGTGTTACGTCGGGACCTCACCTTCCAGGTAGGGCCCCAGGTCTGTGAGGAGTGTGGCAGGCGTGGGCCCGACCCCAGGGAGTGGCTTAGTCACTGCAGCAAAGTGACCGAGAAAAGTGTCGTCTTGGCAGCCCTGGGCCTGCCCCCGACGGCAGGTGTGGGGTGCCTGCTGGGTCCCCGGCATCCGTTCTGCCGGCTCCTTGGCTGAGCTGGGGGGGTCCCAGCCACCGAGGGGAAGGGCTTTGTGGTGAGAGAGGAGAAGCAGCCCCTGCGCCTCTGGTGTGGATTTACTCCCTGAGCGCTCCCAGCGGCTCAGAGTAAGTGGGCGTCTGGCCTCGGAGCGTCCAGTGAAAGTGGCGCCTCCCACCCCCTCTCGATGCCAGCAGCTGCTCTGTGAGACCCCCGCTGCCCTCGCTCCAGCCCCCGTTCTTGGCGATACAGCTGCGTCCAGGACGGGGGTCGACATAGGTCCTTTCTCCCCTTGGGTCCCGCCTCTGCGTTATGGTGACGGTTGCCCTTCCGTGGCACTGTGGTGGCGGCGTCAGTGGCTGCACCGATTCAAAGAAGTAAAGGGAGGACTTCCGTGCTGTCTTCGCGAGGCTTGGTCCGGTGGCCGGGCCCAGCGAGCGGGCTGCCTTCTGGCTGGTAGCGGGCGTGGCGCTGGGCGGCCCGAGGGGCCTCGCCTGGAGAGCCGTCCCGTCTCAGCTCGTGGGCCTGTTTCCTGCGGTCTCTGCTTTGTGAAATTTGCTTTCTTTTCTTTCTCTTTCCAGAAATGGCTCAGGGATCACTCGGCGGTGTCTTTGTCACGTCGGCAGTTTCAACTGCCAACGGCACAAGGCTCTCTGCCAGGTAACTGCTGTCCCCGGCGGGGCCTGGGGGTGGTGGGGCCACTGTCACCTGGCAGCGGGACGCCCGGAGTCGTGTGTGAACAACCGCTGCTCAGCCGCTCGGAACGGGGCTCCCAGTGCAGGGCAGACCTCCCCCCACTCTGGACGCCCCCCAGAGCTCGTCCGTTGTGCAAAGGAGATTTGTTTTTTCTGATTGGTTTCTTTCCTCTAAAGGTTAAAAGTAGTACATGGTTTTTATTTCTTTGAAAAGTACTTCAGTGAAGTGCGGGCAAAGCCACCTGAACCCCACGGCCGGCAGCCTGAGTGACAGGCTATTTCTCCATCTCTTTTTTCAATTGTTTTTTTAACACACTTGAAGTCACAATACGCATATAATATTGTTCCTTTTTTTCACGTTACTGTGTATTGAATGTATTTTATATTATCGAAGGAGCTTTATCATTTAAATCAATGTGTATTTGACTTTTGACCTAGCAGTCCCACAGAGCAGAACCATGTCAGGCCTCAGGGTTTGTCTTAGTTTTTAAAAGATAAATGTAAAGTAATTTCAACGTTAAGTAGTGACAAAACAGTCGTTTTATTTTTTGTGTAGCATTATGTGTTAAACTTATTTATATCAATTCTAAATATCAATAAATGTTCAGTTTCTTAAAGTGTAAGTGAAATCAGTAGAGTGTAGGTCCAACAAAATGGAATTGACTGATAAGTCACGTGTGCACACCTTCGAGGGGGCTCTGCGGGCACCGTGTCCTCTGGTCCCCGTGCAGCGCTGGCCCGGCCACAGTGCGGCCCTGAGGGAGGGGCGGGGTCGCCCCGTGAGGGTCCCAGCGCCCGTGGGGTCTGTGTCGACCTCGGCGGGGCTGAGGGAGGCCGCAGGGTGTCTGCACCTGTTTGGGTTTTGACTGAGGTTGGTTCCGTTTTTAACTCTCAATCTGCCGCTGTGTGTGTAGCCCAGTTTGTAAAATCTGAACACTGGTTATACCAAGAGGTGGAATTTGGGTATTTCCTAAACGTTCCTCTTTAAGAAATTCTTTTTATTGATTAAATTTCAGAGGCTCACGTCAGGTTTTCTAAAGAGGGAAGCAAAGCCATTACCATTTCAGAAGAGATACTGACCGTGGTGGTGGATACGCTGTTTTTACAAAGGCCCTTTTTGTTTATTGAGCTGCCCTCTGGTTCAACATTTAGGTGGTTCCCAGTTACAAGAAAAGCTGCAACGAGCAGCCTGATGGCTCAGTTTTCCACCCTTCCTGGCTTGGTCGCCAGGCTGGCTTTCCCAGATGTGGGATTACTTTGTCGAAGAGCAGCGTCAGTAAATACCAGTGAAAGGTATTAAGATACACGCGTGTGGTTTTCTGCCAACGGGAAAACACCTTTAACGTTAGGCATCTGTGCAGCTCTGGCCTGTGGGGCTTCTGTGGTGCCACCGGCCTCTCAGGGTCCTGACCCGCGTGGCGGGACAGGAGCCCTTTTACTCAGTCATCGCCCTCCCCCTGCCCCGTGCCGTCTGATTCAAGTGTATCACGGCCGCGTTTCCAGGGTGGTTCTGACCCTTTCGTGTCCTGTTACCTTTAAACAGACTCACGGTTTACCAAATGAGCTCCCCCGTTTTGTGGAGAGCAGTTGAAGGCCACAGGTCGGGCTCAGAGAGGATGCCGTGAGGACCCCCTGGGGGTGCCGCTGTGTCTCCGCGTGGAGACAGGCCTCCTCCGAGTCTGGGGCCTGGAGGACCTGTGTCAAGTTGTAGCCCTAGGTCGGGGTCCCCTCGGGACCTTCCCTTGCTGTTCAGCTCAGACATGAAGACACTGAATGACTTGTGATGGCGCCTGAGCAAGCTGTAGCTCAGAAGAAACGTCGCCTTCCCTCCCCTCGCGGTGGGCGTGGCCGTCTCCCCTTGGTGCCCTGGGACCGTAGCTGACCACAGCTGACCCTCCGCGTCTCGTGTGCGCTGCGCTGGGACGCGGGCGGTGGCTGAAGCCGGGGGTCTTTGCCCAGGGTTCCGGCTCCTAAAGCCCCTCCATCCTAGGCCGGGGTCTCGCCCGCGGGCCTGTTGACCCGAGGACCTTGGGCCGGACCACTCTTCGCTGCGGGTGCCGCCGTGCCTTGTGGGGCGCTGGGTTGTGCCCTCGGCCTCGGATGCTAGCACCCCCAGCCCCAGTTGTGGCAACCAGAGGTTGTCATGTGTTTCCGGATGAGGCTCCCAGGAGCGTGATGCAAACGCGGGTGGGTTCCGGCGACCCATTTGAAGACGGGGGCGCGGGGCTGGGCAGCTCTGGCTGCTCTAGAGCCCTGCCCCGCAGCTCTGCCCCCTGGGTCCGCGGTCCCCGCCTGGGCCCGCCCCAGGGACCCTCGTCAGGCGGCATTCCAAACAATAAAACCTGCAAGAGCCGTGGGTCCTCGGGGCCGTCCTGGAGGCGCAGGCTGCAGTAAGAGGCGCCCGGCACCCTCAGCTTCCTGGCTCAGCACGGACGCCGGAGGAGCTGAGGGTGGGGCCTGGGACGGAGTTTCCACGAGCGGGCACACGCACACGCCAGCGCACGCTCACTGGGTGCCCCTTTACTCCCCGGCTCCCACCCTTCGGGGAGGGCAGGGAAGTCTCGGGCGGAGGCCTGGGAGGAGAGTCTCGGGGGTCCTCCGGTTGCTGTGCCTGAGTCTCGCTTCCGACGTGATGATAAATGGGGAGGACTCAGTGTCGGGGCCCTGCCGGGGCCCCTCGTCCGGTGGTGATGTGTGAAGGGGGCGTGACGGGTGAGGTCAGCCTCGGGAGTGTTGGGTTCTGTGCTGCACGTGGGTGAGGTTTTCCGTTTCTGTTCGTGTAGCTGAGAACACCCAGACCTCCCGGGGACCCCGGCCCGTCTCTGGCGCCGCAGACGCGGCCACTGACACCTCCTGTCCTTGCAGTGACCTGGCCAACGGCGCGGACGGGGCGCTGGCCACGAGCTCCAGCGGGTCGCAGTACAGCGGGTCGCGGGTGGAGACGCCCGTGTCGTACGTTGGGGAGGAGGACGAGGACGAGGACTTCCACGAGGACGAGGAGGAGGACTGAGCCCCGTCGGCTCCAGGGACGCGTCCGGGAGGAGAGCGGCTGTGAACGGGGGTCCTTCTGTGTCTTCCGTCCTCCTCCCGAGAAGAGCGCGCTGAGCCGCTGGGCTCGGCGTGCGCCGCCGATAAGCAACGCGCCGTTCTCTGCGGGTCCTGACGAGTGTCTGATGCCGACGCACGGCCTCTCTTTACTCTTTCGGATTTTGTGTTTTCGTTTGCTGTTTTTTTTAAATTCAGAGTTCATTTCGCCCCTTCACAGTTCTTGCCGAGTTTGCTGGAGACGTTGTGCTCCGTCCACGCCGAGGGAGATAAAGGCCCTGCTGCCCGGCGGGCCCGAGGCAGCCGCCGAGGGGGAGGCGCCGCGGAACCGGCAGATGGCGAGGCTCTGCTTCTCGACGTTTTATTACGACCTTATTTCCCTTAAATTATATTGACTGCGTGACTCCATCGGGTTTCTACTTTGGTTTTGCTCTGTGTTGCAGCCAACGAATTGCGAAGTTCTTTTTGGTTTTTGTTTGGTTTGGTAAAAGTTTACTGCCATGCTGGTGCAGCTATGGAAACTGTCTGAAAGCTTGGAATGGTTTATTGCTTACAGTAAAATTTGCCTGATTTCTTACAGGCAGCGTTTGGGAACTTTTATTATATAGTTGTTTACATACTTATAAGTCTGTCATTTAAAGACATGTACTGAAACAAATGTTGTATTTGTTTCGTAAGCATCTTCCTGTAATCTATTATAAAGTTGAAATTAAATATAGAGAATGTTTTAACAGTTTTTTAACTCAAAATTTGTCAATCATTTTTAATAGTTCTTTTTTTATAAAAAGAAAAAGGAATTTCAGGACAGGCAGTAGTCTCTTTTAAAACTTATTCACCAAGAACCATTAACTGCACAGTTGCTGTTAGCTGCCTGTTCTAAAATAATAGTCTTTTTATTGGAACACAAACAAACTTTTCTGTAATATTTTGTGGAATAAAGAGACTTTAATTGTTTGACTTGTTTAACTTGGCACTGTTAGTTTTTATTAATAAAGTGCGCATGGGCATTTTAAACAAGTCGTGTGTCCCTCTGATTCGGGATTGCTGTCGGGAGCTCGCTTTGTCCCGTCAGCCGTGCCCTTCTCTGGAGGGAGGAGAGGGTCCAGGCCCAGCAGTGCACGCAGGACCCGCCGAGGCCCCCAGCCTGTCCTGCCGCTGCCCAGCGGCGGGGCCGAGGAAGGAGGTCCCGGGGACGCGGCCGGTGGTGGGGAGAGAGTTTGTGCCTTGCCTTGTTTTTAGAAGAAACGTACCCACGACCTTTAACGTGCGAATCCTTACAAAACGTGAACTTTGCAAACACATCCCGGAAAGGTCACGAAGCTCCACCACGGGGAAGCAGGGGGCGGAGGGATGCAGGCTGGATGCCCTCGCGGACACGCCCGCGGTGAGAGAGCCAGGCCGAGGTCGTTCCTTGCCTTTCTCCCGGATCCTAGAAGTCGAGACAGACTTCATGGATTTGACTTTCGGAAGAAGAGTCAGATTGTAAGGTGAGGTGGGGCAGCTCAGTGTTTTATTCACGTTGGTCGAAGACATCCGTGGACGTTGCAGGGCACGGTTGCGGCCTTGAGCAGAGTCGCGTCTCCTGAGGGATGCGGCAGTTCCTCCTTTCTTCCTGACCGTGGCTGCCTGAAGTGTCCTGAGGGCCGTGGCTGGAGAGACGGGGGCGGTGTCGGCGCCCGTGCGGTGAGGATGCGGCCAGCCCCGCGTCTCCGGCCGAGTCCCCTGCGGCTGCGCCCCTGCGGCCCCTCCTCCTCCAGGGCCCCCCGGGCGGGTCTGGCCAAGCTGGGCACCCGGGCGCGGGCAGGAGACCCCCGACCTTCCACCGGTGGTGACCCGGGTGGCCGAGGGTCTGCTGGCTCCGCTGCTGCGGGAGCGCCTTGGACGGGGGACAAGGTTCTGGCATCGTCGCCTCTCCTGCTCCTCCTGGTAGGTGGTCAGCTGCGGCCCAGGCATCCCGGAGCGTCGCCCGTCAGGGTGTCCAGCCTGCGTCCGTCCACGCCCGCTTCCCTGCGGTGTGGTCTGTGACCTCCAGGGGAGGTGTTTGATTCCAAAGGTCACATCTTACAAGCTGGTGAGTAGTGGGGTTCTGCCAACCAGGAGGCCTGTGGCTACTTGGGCCGAGTACTGACTCTGGGTGTTGGCGCAGCAGTGGTCCCCGGGGCGCGTCAGCGAGCTCCCGAGAGAGGAACGTCCGGACTCGAACCTAGGCCTCTGACCTCTGACCCCAGAGCCTGTGCCACCCCTCCCCCAGGTGCTGGTTGTTCCGTGTATTCGACAGCAACTTGACAGAAGGTTCTAGCACGTCTTTCCAAGGGGCACTTTGTGGTCGGCAGGTAGCCGGGTCCCCTGCACCCCCCCGCGGGGGCAGCCCCTCCAGCTGCTGGGCCTCGGTTTCCTTCCCTGTGAAATGGAATCAGCAGCCCCGGCCTCCCAGGGCAGCTGGAGGAGGGACCCCGAGTCAGGCAGCCTACTGTGCTCGGGCCCCCCGACGGGCACCCCCCACCCCACCCCCATCGAGGCCTCGGTGTCTCTTCTGGGGTGGCTGGACCTCTGACCCCTGACCTCCAACCTCTGATGTGTCGTGACATCCCTGAGGTGGCCTGATCTCTGGCCTGACGTGGCACTTCCCAGGTGGCTCAGGGTTTTTGCCGGTGGGGTCGGCAACGCGGAGCAGAGGCGGCCTTCGGGGCTGGGCTGCGGGTCCCCTGTCCCCTGAGCCTCTGCGGGGCTTCTTCCGTGGGGTTAGGACTCCGGGCTGCCAGCTCCGGGTGGGGTGAAAAGTGGGCGACAGGTGAGAGCAGGTTTGTCCTTGGGACAGAATGTTCTCGTTTCAGGGTTTTCTGAATGGGCTGGGGCTGCAGACTGCCCCCCGCCCTGGAGGCTGGAGGGGAGACTGTGCTCCGAGGAAGGTCACCTCTGGGGTTTGGGCTTCGCCGCGTGGGGACACCCTTACGTCCCAGAACTGTGCGCTCTCGGGGCAGCCCCTTCCACTCCGGTTTGTAATGTCCCTGACTTGCAACTGAAAGTATTAAAGGGAGAGGTTTTTTAGTTCATTAATTTTAGTTAATTCTTCTTAAGTTAATTTAGTTAACTGAATTTCAGTTAGTTTGAGTTTTTAGTTAATTCTTCCCCCTCATCAGGAGAGACATGACTCTTTTACATAGATTAAGAGTGAATTTAATAAACTTGATTTTTACAGTTTAGGAATTGCATTTTTTAAAGCCGGCAACCAGAATGCATGAAATCCTAAGTCACGTTTCATATGAACGCACTACCGGTCTTCATATTAACGTATAGAAAAAATAAATTACAGCAAGAAAGGTGATGTCCACGTGGAAGAGATGAGTCCTTTTGGGGTCTTGTTAGTTGCACAGCTGCTGCCTTAGGGTCACCGTGTTAGCCCAGCGTTTTTATCGTGGCTACAAATTCTACCTAAAAAGTGACAGAGATTTCACAGGATTCTGGCTCTGAGAGCTGGGCGCACGGGGGCCTGTCTGGTGTGGAGCTGCCTCCGGTGCCGGATTTAGCTGGACGCGGCGTCTGCGGTCACCCTGCACCTGGGGGCCAGCCGCCTGGCTCCTCTACTTCTGGATTTTCAGCTTGAACTCCACCTTCCCCTCATAGGGGTCATGGGGGTTGTCGAAGGTCACGTGCTCCGCCAGGATCTTGCACACGATGACAACCTCCCTGTTCCTGGGGACGTTGAGAAGCTTCGCGGCCACCAGCGGGTTGCTGTAGTGGGGCTGAAGCGGACGTGCGTTAGGACCCTCGAGGGCGGCCGGGCGCTTGGCTGGGTGCTCCCATGTCGCCCGAGAGCCGCCCGGGAGTCACTGGGACACAAATGTCTCCCTGCTTAGAAACGAGGAGACTTGGCCCAGGGGGTGGGGGGGGGGGGGTGGACAGACCAGTGACAGATTCAACTTCAAATTACACTTGATGAAAATTAATATAAAAACAACACAGAGGATAAAGCAAGAGATTTGGAGAAAATGATTTTAAATGGATATGCAGTTGTCTAAGGGCCTTCTAAGGAGGCCCTCGGAAGGTAAAAGATTAGATTTGATATTTATTTTGCGTGAGAACGATGTGTTTTCAGGTAGTTACGAGAACATGGGTTTGGGAAGCACCCGAAGATTAAGTGGTCCGGCTGCGCTAAGTACGGCCTTGTTTCGTTTTTACAGGTGAAACATTAGGGCTTCCCTTCTGCTGGTGATTGCTCAGTTTGATCCGGTTCCGGAGCAGCTGCTGGGGACAGTGGCGCACACGTACCTGGGCCTTCTTCCCGTAGTAGGGGAAGTAGTGCAGGCTGTAGACGCCTCGGGGTGGGAAGTACTCCACCTGCAGGGCCGGGGCATCCCGGTGCTGGTCCTGCGGGCGAGAGGCC
Organism: Balaenoptera ricei; assembly: GCF_028023285.1. Taxonomy (NCBI): domain Eukaryota; kingdom Metazoa; phylum Chordata; class Mammalia; order Artiodactyla; family Balaenopteridae; genus Balaenoptera; species Balaenoptera ricei. Next base: position 83,707,694 of record NC_082656.1, read on the forward strand.
GCCGTGAGAAAGGCCGGATGTGGCGCACTCGTGTCCGCGCCGCACATGCTTCTGCACGCAAGTCCACGTGTGTGCGTACGTGTGCGCCATGACCACACGTGCAGTTGGCATAAACTAGATCTCATCTTTATCATCAGCCGAGCAAGACCCCGGGTGACTTATCAAACTTGTATTTTCTTCCATTTAAAACCCTCTTAGGATAAAAAAGGCAATAGAGCCGAGCGTGTGGGAATGAAGGCCCACAAGGCTGGGCGGCTGATGTGCCGAGACTCGGGAAGGACCCATACGCTGTCGTGGGGTTTGCTTCCTTTCACTGTCAGAGCCAGCGAATCGCCCGACGGCTTGAGCTCGTCTGAGGGCAGAGGAAGGGTACTTTGGTGTCTGTGCAGATCCCGGGTCAGCCTACACATGTGTGGTCGAGGAAACTCAACGAGGAAAAACAAAACAGGACGAATGCTGCGCTCCGGGGAGACTGCAGGCTTTGGGGGGGGTCACCCCGGTGGGGCTCCCGTGCTGACGGCAGAGAGCCTTGGCTGAGGGCGTGATCGTGAAAACAAACTTTAGAAAATATTCAGTGAAGACAAATTTAGTTTTTTCATGTTGTACTTAAAAGCATGTTTTGAGAAAAACTGGACTAAATTAATGCCAACTGTTGGCAGCATTTGTATACACACACTGCCAGACAACAGTAGCTGTCGGTAACTTGCATATTTTTGTAAATAAGCAAATAAAAAGGACAAAGCAGCGTAGTAGAAGTGCCTTGGTTTTTCCAAATAGCCACAAACATTTTGAAGCATGTCAGTGATACACTGTCCCAAATGCTTTTTGAAGTAAAACAATGACGAGGGTTGTTTTTCTTACCAGGTTGTTGTTGTTGTTTTTTTTTCCAGAGACGGTAAAACTATTCTCCAGGATCATATAGCTGTGCCATTTGGCATCTTGCAATACCATATAGAACATTTTTTCTTGATAATTCTTACCACGTTTTTAATCCCCCACGATAAAACCACTCTTAAGTGAAGGTTCATGCAATTCGTGCACCTGGCTTGTTAGGCTGACGGTTGAGGTGATTTTAGGGAAAACCAGATCAGTATTTCCCGCAGGTTTTCCAGCCTCAACAAGACAGCTGTGGCCGGTCACTCACCAGGAATGTGCAGTCCACCCTGGGGGCCGTGCTGTTGCCGGGGAGAAACTTGACGATCTGAAAGGGAAAGGTTCGGACGTGGCCTCTGTGCCCGTCTGTGAGCGCGGAGGACGGGTGCCGGGGAGGGTCTGGGGGCGGTGTACCAACTCCTGCTTCAAAGCCGGAAGCTCCACGCCGGGGCCGTGGTCTTGGCCGGCAGGTGGCAGAGCTGGACGGGGGTCTGAGCTCCCCAAGCCCACCTGTGCCGACGGCCCGGCCCCCGGATGCGCCTGCTGGTGCCCAGGGTCCAGTGCGGTGCCCTCCTGGCTCGTGGGGACCACCGCCCTCCCTCGCTGCACACCTGCCGGGCAGCTGGGACCGCACCCCAGCTGGGCCCGGGGGCCCAGCGCGGTGGGTGTGCCAGTGCGTGGCCCCCCCGGCCTCTTAGGGAGGAAAAGGAAGAGTGCCACGCAGATGCCAGCGTGGAGCCGGGTCCTCAGACCCCACCCTCCCCGGGGCCCCGCCGAGATGTCCCCTCTCCCCGCGGCGTGGACGTGCCTCCCGTGGTTTGCTGTGTTCTCACGGGCAGCCTCTCTCTGCGCCTGTCCCCAGACGGTTCCCAGGTGCCCCCCCCGCGCTGACCGCGGCCCGGCTTCCTCCAGCCGCCGCGCACACAGGGCTGCCCCAGGCTCTGCGGCTCGCGGGGGGCGCACGCCACGGTCAAGTGGGTGGTGGGTCTGGATGGCGGCTCCCAGTTGTGTTTGAGGGAAGGCACGCTCGCCGCTGGCACACGTGCAGGAGAGACAGGGGCCCGGTTCCCTTCTCACCTCCGACCCCCTCACTCACCCTGTTCATCTTGATAATGAAACACGGCTTTCCTTCCTCAAAACCAAAGGTGGGGTCCGGCCGGCCCGAGCAGTTTTGCAGCATGTCTGCTGTGAACTTGCAGGAGAACTTGGTGTGGTTCGGGGCCAGGAATCTCTCCTGGAAGAAGTACCTCTCGGATGTGCAGTTGATGTTGTCCTCCTGGGCCGCGGGTGAGTAGCCTGGGGGACAGACACACCTGCGACCCTGCCCGAGCTGCAGCCCCCCTCCCCGCCCCCGGGGGTTCCTGAGACGAGGAAAGAATGGAGACTGAGGTGCATTCTACACTCTACCTGCCAGGAAGTGGTGCAGGGCCTGCGTTAGTTCTGTCCAGGTCCTGTTGTCAGACACGTTGTAGGAAATGTCCAGGCCTTTCTCCCCGTAGACATCTGGCCTCAAGGTCACCCCTGGAAAAAGGACGTGACGCTTGGTCTTTGGTTGTACATCCAGGCCGTTTGCTGGGCGGTTGGCCCCGGCCTGGGGGAGGCCATGCCTGGGACGCTTCGGGGCCAGGCCTTCGAGGGTCCCCCCGCCCCTGGCGAGGAGGCTGCAGCCAGCAGGGCCCGGGACCCTGCCCAGGGGCTGGGGGGCCGCGCCGTCCCACGAGGCCTGGCCAGGGCCCACGGCTCCCTCCCACAGGAGGCCTGCCTGCCTGCCAGCCTCTGGGTTTGGGGCACATTCTATCACAGTGTGTTCTCAAGCTTGTAATCTATTACGTTCTGTTCTGAAATGACATCGAAATCCTCCATGTTTCATCCATTGGTTGATTCAAAAAATTGAGCCCCAGTTGTCACGACGATTTGCAGAGGCTCCACCGAGGGTGGCAGAGCTCAGCGCTGCTGTGGGATGTTCTTGGGTTATTATCTTCCTCAGAAAGAGTTAAGGACGCAGGGGTGACAAACACTCTGAGTAGCTGGGCTGGAAGAAGATTTCCTTCCTTCGTTTCTCCCCGCCTCCCTTTGTTTTTGTTTTCTGCAGGCACCGCAGGTTAGCTGGCCGCGAGGGGGGGTCTCGGTCCAAACACCCTCCCCAGGATTTGGGAGTCTCGCCACCAGCGACTTCCCCCTCTTTGGCGCTGGCTCCGGCCCCTCGTCGCACGGGCCACGCTGCACTTAGACGGCACTCGTGCTCTGGACCTACTTTGTCGCTGGGGAGGCGAGACCTCCCCAGGAGGGCAGCCTCGGTGCTGGTGACGCCACACGGACGCCGAGCTCCCCTCGCCCCCCCTCCTGATCCCCTGGTGGCCGTCCTCCCCGACCTCCTCCCCGCGGGGTCGTGTCCTGACCCGGCAGCCCCGGGCAGAGCAGGGCCCGACGCCCAGTACCTGGTGACTTGAGCTGGTCCTGGTAGTCGGGAGTGTACGGGTCGATCGTGCACATCAGCACGTAGATGCACAGGGCGAAGATGCCGGTCATGACCACGTAGAAGGCCACGTAGTAGAGGCTGATCCACACTGCGGGAAGAGGCGGGTCAGACGCAGCGACAGCTGCTTGGTCGCGGGGAACACGCGTGCAGCCCACCAAACGCGTCACCGCTCAGGGTGAGCGTTCACGCACGGCGCTGGGCACCCATCCCGCTATCTGGTTCCAGACCATTCTCATCACCCCGATAACCCTGCACCCCTTACTTAAAAGCCTTTTTAAAAATTATAGTTTTAGGAGAGTAGCTTTAGAACTGCTGTTCTGAAATCTAAGGCTGAGCCTCTGGGGCTGATCCTTAGCTGCTCCCCGCTCTCAGGTGCCCGGGGGTGTCGGGGGGCGTCAGGGCTGAGGGGGGCCTTTGGGATCACCCAGTGGGGGAGGAGAGGCCGGCCAGGGCCTGCGTCTAGGCACTGAGACCGCCAGCCCCACGCGGCTGCTGGCTGGTCCCCTGCCCTCCCCCGGCGCCCCTGCCCTGCCGCACGGACCCCAGCGGGACAGCGTCCGGCCCAGCATCTGGCCCGTGTCCGGATTCCAGCAGTAGTGCTGGAACTCCTCCATCCTCTGGCTGCATGACTTCTTCTCCTGCAGCGCCGCCATCGCCCCGCTCCTGCCAAAGGACACTTGGGGGAGGACGTCCCCTTGGGTTTTATGGTCTCCCTCTCAGAGGTCAAGGGCATTGCGGCTCTGGGTTCCGGGGCGAGCCCAGCAGGGTGTTATCGCTGCTCGGCCGTCAAGCGCCGGCGCCCGGGCAGGCCTGGCGGGTTCCCCTGCCGTCAGGTGCCCCTCCACCCCCTCCCTGGGCAAATCAGGGTGGCTCACTCCTCGTCTCGGGTGCCCTTGGCCTGGAACTTTATCTGCTCTGATAATGAGCAAGGAGGCCTGCCAGGTGCCCAGCTCTGCCCATCGCACTTCCTTGGGGAGGGAGGTGTGAAGAGAGCGGTCTGCACGAGGAGGGGCCTGGACCCTGACGCTCACCCGCGGCCGAGGTGCCCCCTGTTCTGAGCTGATTGCAGCAGGCGCCCCAGGTCACGATGAGGCGACGGCTGGGACCCCGGCGGGGGCGGGGGCTCCCGCCGCTGTCACTCCTGATGCTGGAGAGCAGAGCCTGCCGGTGCCCGGGGCGGCCGGACGCGGGGCCGCAGGGGTTCCCGTCACTCCTGAGCTGAGCTTCGGTGATGAGCGTGGTGTCCTCTGAGAGCCAGTGTTGGGCCCTGTAGGACTTAGTGTCCATGGAGGAATCCACAGCCATACAGTCTAGAGGTGTTTTCGAAACCGAATGCACACCGGTCCCCGGGCGTGTTGCTGAAATGCAGACTCTGACCCCGCGGGGACCCAGTGGACCTGGGAGCTCCCGCGGCCTTGCTTGTGGCTGCAGGACCGCGGCAGTGTCTAGGCAGGGGGCGCTCAGCCTGGCACCACGTCCGAGCCACCTGGGGCGGCTTGGAAACCTGTGACACCTGTCCCACCCCCGAGTTTCTGAGGGAGCTGACCTGCCGGGTGGCCTGAGCGTCTGGACAACTACGAGCCCCCGGACCACCTAATGCGTGGCCAGAACCAAGCGGCCTTGGCGGTCCACATGGCTGGGGCACCCACCTCTGAGATTAGGAGGAAAGGGCAGCGCCGGGCACATATGACGTGGCACCGAGGCGTCTTTACAAATATCTAAGTCAGGACCCGACTGAAAGGGTGGGGATTGTATACAAAGAGCTGGGCGTCCATCCATCGTCACTTTCCCTCTGAGGGACCCACGTAGCCAAATTGGAAGTGTTCTTCGGGGATAGAAATAGTGAAAAGCCCTCTAGCCATTATGTTTATTTTCTTTAGGATGATTTAGAGTTTGTCAGCAAAACGAACATCCTAAAATTCAGATGGAATCGCAGCATTTTAGCTTGGACTCATAGTCTCTTAATGGACCAATCGTAGGCATTTTCCTTCACACCGTTCCCCTTCACAGCTTTGGAACTTTAGGGCAGTAAAAACACAGTGTGGCCTTAGGCTGCGGTCTCACCGTCCACAGCCTGTGGGTCTGGGACCCCCGCGCCGAGGCCTGAAGACACAGGGTAGGAACTGCTGTGCACAGAATCGGTGCCGCCCTGGTCTGGAAAGTACAGAGACACTCTTGGGACGAGCACAGTATGAATTCTTCCTGGAAGTCTTTGAACGAAATCCTCCACACTTAGTCTCTGAATTCCCAGAAGCATGAACGTGTGTGCTGAGCTGCACACGCGTTGTCACGATGACCTTCCTGGGACACGTGCCCGTGGGGAGGGGAGGCCTGGGGCGGGGTGGGGGGCCCTGGGCTGCTCGGCGTGTCCCGCGGGACAACGTGGGACGGACGCCCCAAAGAGAGTGAGCTCCGGGCGATGCGGGAGCTCTCCCTTCCTATGCGGGGGGCTCGACTCCCACCCCCCGGCAGCAAGGGACCGGAGCCCACCCCTCCACAGCTGCCGTGGGGTCAGCGGAAGCCCGCGAACACCGAAGGACTGGATGATAGGAAGATTCCCAGCTTTCAATGGATAATCACTCATCAGAGCAAGAACCGGGAAGACCTCCAAATGAAGTTAAAACGAGATGATCAGTAGACGCCAAGCCTGAGGTGACAGGTTCTGAAATCATCTGACAGGTTGTGAAATGCTTCAGCAAGCAATGGTGATTGTGCTTGAAACAAATGGAAAAGCAGAAGTAGAAAGTTTAAGGAAAGAAATAGAAGATATAAAGAAGAACCAAATGGAGATTTTAGATTCAAAAAATACAATAACCAAAATAAAAAGTTCAAAGAATGGATTCAGAAGCAGAAGGGAAGGGACAGAGGAAAGAATCACTGACATGGAAGAAAAAACAATAGAAATTTCCGGATTTGAACAATAGAAAGTAGAGCCAGAAAAAAAGTGCCCAGCCTCAGTGACCCAGGGGCCGTAGGAAAGGCCTAACATCTGCGTCACTGGAGTCCTGCAAGGAGAGAAGAAAGAGCGGGGCTGAGGCGTAAACCTTCCACTTAGAAAACATTCTTGAAATGACAACTTCATGGAAATGGAGAACAGATTAGTGGTCGCCCGGGTTCAGGACAGGGTTTGGGGTGGGAGGGAGGCGGGAGTCTATAAAGGGGGACCGTGGGGTGGGAGGGAGGCGGGAGTCTATAAAGGGGGACCGTGGGGTGGGAGGGAGGCGGGAGTCTATAACGGGGGACCGTGGGGTGGGAGAGAGGCGGGTGTCTACAAAGGGGGACCGTGGGGTGGGAGGGAGGCGGGAGTCTATAACGGGGGACTGTGGGGTGGGAGGGAGGCGGGAGTCTACAAAGGGGGACCGTGTGGTGTCGGGGGCTCCTGAGCGTTTGCTGTGGTGGCATCGGTATCTGCGCTGCGATCCTGAGCTACAGTTTGGGGAGACGCCACCACTGGGGGACTGGGTGAGGGGTGCAGGGGTTATCTGGGTTATTTCTCATAACTGCACGTGAATCTACAATTCCTCTAAATAAAAACTTTTAAAAAAGGCCAAATGAGTTTGGGAAGCTCTGCGTACACGACCCCTCTTAGAGAGCCAAGTTCACTCTTCCATCTCTGAGTCCCGTGATCGGAAACATATTTAACGCCGTTTATCTGAATGCTTCCCACTTCCCCAGGAGGTAGTTCGTCTCAGCGTTAATCCAGTGGGAGTTGCCGTCCTCAGACACCGCCTCTCGCAGGGGTTCCTGACCCGGGTGCCAGCCCCACTCCAGGCCCACCGAAGCAGATCTTTATTTCTCCAGGCGATTCGAGTCCCCGGCACTGCTGGGAGGCGCTGTCTGGGGACACATGGTGAGGGACACACGTAGAAGGGGCTCCAGTCCACAACACGCCTTGGAGCCGGAGCCGCCGACCCGTCTGAACACTGATGGGTTAAAGAAAAGGCAGGAAGGGTTTGAAGAGATCAGCTCAAGGTCGCCTGCTAGTAAGAGCCAGGCTGGATGCACCAACCCACCTGCTCAGCTGCAAGTTCTCGTTTCTGCTTCCCCGGCTGCTACACAGAGTCTGCCTGTCTCCTCATACCCACTGGCAGAATCTCACTGCCCTCTCCACCCTCTCCTCCCCGCGTGGAGTTGGTTACCTGGCCTCTTCTGGCTGGGGTGTTCTTCATTTCTGTGGCCCTTCTCTTCCTCTCCTCTCTAAACCGTAACCAACCCCCATCACTTCCTTGTCATTCTTTCCCATACAGGTACCAAGCACCTACTGTGTACTAGAACAAGGCAGACAAGACCATAACCAGGTGTGCCCCAGGTGTGCCTCAGGTGTGTCCCAAGTGTCCTCCAGCTGTGTCCCAGCTGCCTCAGGTGTGTCCCAGCTGTGCCCCAAGTATGTCCCAGGTGTGTCTCAGGTGTGCCCCAGGTGTGTCTCAGGTGTGCCCCAGGTGTCCTCCAGCTGTGTCCCAGCTGTGCCCCAGCTATGTCCCAGGTGTGTCTTAGGTGTGCCCCCGGTGAGCCCCAGGTGTGTCCCAGGTATGTCTCAGGTGTGCCCCAGGTATGTCCCAGGTGTGTCTCAGGTGTCCCCCAGGTGTGTCTCAGGTGTGCCCCTGGTGTGTCCCTGGCCTCTTCGTTCCCTTCTCTCTCCTGCCTCTCTCTGTGTGGGACCTCAGCCTGGGTGTAGCTGGGGTCTCCTGCATCCCCATCCTAATTTCACCTGAACGTTTCTCTTGGCGTTTCTCCTTCGCCAGCCAGCGCAGCCCAGGTAACCAACTCCAGCCCAGGGCAGGGGGCTGATGTGAAGCTGATCCCTCGGCAAGGGCCGGGGTTACCTTAGGTCATCAGAGCCAGCAGCATGACGCAGCTGCTCTCAGTGTCAGCTCAGGACAAATGTTGGTCCTCACATACTGACCAGTCCCCTGGCCAGGGGTCTCACCCGTGGACGCCCAGAAAGCCTATTCCTAAACTCCTATCATCAGCTGGTTTTATTCTCACTCGCGGGTTTTCTAAAGAAAAAATGACACATAGTGGGGAAAACACCAGCCATCTTTGTGAATTAAGGTTTCTCCTGGGCCCCCTCCCTTCAGCTGGGCCCTGCATTCCCACCAGGAAATAGGCGGAGGGTCCAGCTCATCTGCTTGGGCCAGCGGGCCAGACGGGGAGGCTCGGGGCTCCTGCACGCTGGGCCTGGGGCCAGGTGTGTCCTTCCCCGTGGGAAGGAGCGGGGCAGGGTGGCCCGTCTAATCCGTCTGCGAGCGGCTTAGGGATTGTCTTTTTCTGGCACCTGCTCCCGCCCTGCGTGTCCTCCACTCCGGCCGGGATCTCGCCTGAGCTGTGTCAGCGGGCTTCCTGGGGCTCCCGGTGCCCGGCCAGCCTCCTGTCCCCAGAGGGCGGGGACGGGCCACAGGCCAAGGGCAGCGGGTTAGGCCGGCTTGGGACGCGGGAGCCGGACGCGGAGGGAGGCCGGCGCCGGGATGGATTTCGGGTCCCTGGAGACGGTGGTGGCCAACTCGGCCTTCATCGCTGCCCGCGCCAGCTTCGACGCAAGTAGCGGCCCGACCTCCCGGGACAGGAAGTACTTGGCCCGGCTCAAGCTGCCCCCACTGTCCAAGTGCGAGGCGCTCCAGGCGAGCCTGGACCTGGGCTTCGAGAGCGCGTGCTCGGAGCAGCCCATCGGCAAGCGGCTCTTCCAGCAGTTCCTGCAGGCCCACGAGCAGCACGTGCCGGCCCTGGGGCTCTGGAGGGACATCGAGGACTACGACACCGCCGATGACGACCTCCGGCCGCAGAAGGCCCAGGCCATCCGGGCCGAGTACCTGGACCCCCAGGCCAAGCTCTTTTGCGGCTTCCTGGACAAGGAGACGGCGACGCAGGCCCGGGAGGGGCCGGCGGAGGCCGGGGCCGGGCTCTTCCAGCCCCTCCTGCGGGCCACCCTGGCGCACCTGAGCCAGGCCCCCTTCCAGCAGTACCTGGACAGCCTGTACTTCCAGCGCTTCCTGCAGTGGAAGTGGCTGGAGGCCCAGCCTGTGGGCGAGGACTGGTTCCTGGACTTCAGGGTCCTGGGGCGGGGCGGCTTCGGGGAGGTGTCTGCCTGCCAGATGAAGGCCACCGGGAAGATGTACGCGTGCAAAAAACTGAACAAGAAGCGGCTGAAGAAGAGGAAGGGCTACAAGGTGGGCCGCCGAGGCATCGGGGGGCGGGTAGGGGCTGGGGCGTCCTGGGCCGGCTCACCCCGTGGTGGGCGCCCCCGCCGTGCGGCCCTGGGCGGGGTCGGTCCCCCGCACCCCCTCGTCGAGTCCGCCTGTCTGCCTGGCGGCCAAGGCCCTGGCTCGGAGCGGCAGGTGCCGGCGGTGCTCGGATGCTCGGCTTGTCCAGCCACTCTAAACCACCAGCCTCGGTGCCCGGGACGGGCGGGGTCCGCCGCGCCCCTCCTTGCAGAGCGGCCCTGCGTGGCTGGCGCGGGTCCTGTGCCACACGGCACCACGCTTCTCGGCTTGTCACCAGGGCCACGCACTGCAGTAGCCGGTGTCAGGGAGGCTGCTGGGATGAGTCTCCAGATTCTTTACTCTGACTTTCTGGAACTTTCCCTGGCTTGTGCTGTGAGGAGGCTGCAGGGGGAGTCTCCCCAGGGCTGGTGTGGGGAGGCCCCGAGGTGCCCGCGTGCAGTGCTGTCTGGGCCGGGGGTTGGGGGTGGCGGAAGCAGCTGCTCTGAGCGGCGCCCACCCTCCCTCTGGCATCAGGCCCCGCTCGGGCGGGATCAGCCAAAGCTGCTTAAGCTCCAGCCGCGCGTTCTGCCTGCGTGGGCTTCCCTCCCGTTCCCGCTGCACAGAACAGATCACGCTGGGGGCAAACAGCAGCTACCCCAGCGCACCCCACCCCGGGGTCCCTCGATGGTGCTCTGCCTGATGGCCTTTGGGGGCAGCAGTTACCTTCAGGACCATCTACCTGCAATCTGAATCCAACTGTTAGGGTATTAAGCCTCTCTTCTCCCGAGTTCAGGAAACTTATCAAACTTTTACAAAGTAAAATCTTCCCATGCAGGGGGTAGAAAGGGCTTCTCAACATCAAGAACTCCTCCTTCAAAAGGGCTCTTTCTCCTTACCCAACACAGCTTTCAAAAGCACGTTAAATGGACTTCATGGGTTCTTAAAATAAATATAGAGAATGAACAGGGATGCGGGGTGGCTTGAAAAGGTGCTGTTCAGAGGCCTGGATGGGAGGAGAGGGGCTGGGATTGCAGCAGGAAGAGCTGGAAGGGAAGGTCAGTGCCGACAGGGTGCCTGGGGACCTGCCGGGACCCTCAGCCACATTTCTAAGGCTGGTTGGCAGAAGCCCGCTTGCTGGCGGCCCTAGGAACCCCGAAGTCCTCTGTACGTGACGGGTTCCCAGGCCCTATCTTGTCTCTGTGAAACGGGGCATGTGAGGCATGTCTCTAAGTTATCTGCAATTGCTCTGTACAGCCACTTTTAAAATATACCGGCAACTCTGATTCTGTTTTATCGCGACATTTTCTGGCTTGTGGAACTTGGCCCTTTTTGGCAATATCACTTTCCCACCTAACCCTGGGCTCTTACCCTGCTTTCCAGGGCGCGATGGTGGAGAAGAAGATTCTCGCCAAAGTCCACAGCAGGTTCATCGTGTCTCTGGCCTACGCCTTCGAAACCAAAACCGACCTCTGTCTGGTGATGACCATCATGAATGGAGGCGACATAAGGTAAGCGCTTCTCTCTCCGATGTCGGAGCAGGATGGGAGGGCCCACGCGGCCGAGTGTGCAGAGGGGCTCTCTGGGGCCCCGTGGGGCTGCTTCCCACGTACTGAGAACGTGGCGATAAAGACAAGAAGCCCGGTCCCCATCTAAGCCCTCCTCTTTGTGGTCGGATTGCTGGTCCTCGAGACGATGTGTCCTCAGTCCCAGTGAAGTGCAGGAGCCCTGGGGGAGGTGGCCTAAGCTCTCTAGTCGTGGGCCCGTCCTGTGGGCCTCGGGTTCATGTGGACGGCGGGGTGAGCGGTGTGGGCAGCAGGGCGTGTGGAGCTGTGGATCGAGTGCTAGTGGACGGGGGGGTAAAGGGGTGGGAGGGGGCCTCAAGCGGGGTGAGGGCCGTGCTTCAAGAGGGATGGCAAATGAAGACAAACTTCGTCAACGACGCACTCTGGGGGTGGTGGCAGAGCGGAAGCGCCGTGTGGCCGACTCTGGGGGCTGTGGCTTGGCCATCCACCGCAGGGAGAACCAGAGGGTGTCATCGCCCTACGGGGCCTGGGTTTGCCGGAGACCTGAGGGCCCGGCCCTGGGCTCCCAGGAGAAGTTGGATCACTGGCTCTCAGAGGGGAAAAGATCCGCTTGCCATCTGGGCAACACGGGCGCTCTTGCCCCAGCGTGCTGGTCCGTAAAATGGGGGTAGAGCTGAGGCACTGGTGTTCCGAGGTTGCTGTGGAGAGTCAGCTAACACAGCTGAGACACTGAGACGACTCACACGGCCCTCACACAAGGGGGCCGTCGCTGTGCCTCCGTTCTCGGGCCTGGGTTCGCCTGCACTGAAACTCTGCCAGGTGAGCTTGTTGGCCCCATTTTCCAGGTGAGGCTCTGGGATCCTGACTGAGCCACCTGTGCAAGTTCATGGAGGAGGAGCGAAGGGTCTGGAAAGTGCAAATAGCACGAGCTGGAGAGCGGAGAGAGCATGACGCTTTACTCGCCTACCCTGCCCTGCACTGTGCTGGGCCGTGATGCTGTGCTATGTTACACTGCGCTATGCTGTACGTGCCACTGTACCGCGCTGCGTTGTGCTATAGTACACCGTACGTGCCACTGTACCGCGCTGCGTTGTGCTATAGTACACCGTACGTGACACTGTACCGCGCTGCCTTGTGCTATAGTACACCGTACGTGACACTGTACCGCGCTGCGTTGTGCTATAGTACACCGTACGTGACACTGTACCGCGCTGCGTTGTGCTATAGTACACCGTACGTGACACTGTACCGCGCTGCGTTGTGCTATAGTACACCGTACGTGACACTGTACCGCGCTGCGTTGTGCTATAGTACACCGTACGTGACACTGTACCGCGCTGCCTTGTGCTATAGTACACCGTACGTGACACTGTACCGCGCTGCGTTGTGCTATAGTACACCGTACGTGACACTGTACCGCGCTGCGTTGTGCTATAGTACACCGTACGTGACACTGTACCGCGCTGCCTTGTGCTATAGTACACCGTACGTGACACTGTACCGCGCTGCGTTGTGCTATAGTACACCGTACGTGCCACTGTACCGCGCTGCGTTGTGCTATAGTACACCGTACGTGACACTGTACCGCGCTGCGTTGTGCTATAGTACACCGTACGTGACACTGTACCGCGCTGCGTTGTGCTATAGTACACCGTACGTGACACTGTACCGCGCTGCGTTGTGCTATAGTACACCGTACGTGACACTGTACCGCGCTGCCTTGTGCTATAGTACACCGTACGTGCTACTGTACCGCGCTGCGTTGTGCTATAGTACACCGTACGTGACACTGTACCGCGCTGCGTTGTGCTATAGTACACCGTACGTGACACTGTACCGCGCTGCCTTGTACTATAGTACACCGTACGTGCTACTGTACCGCGCTGCATTGTACTACCCCGCACTGTACCGCAGGACACTGTAGTCAAATGTACATGTAGCATAAAAGCCATTCTTGCTGTTGCTCTGGCTGACGTGAGGGTTTCTCTCTTGTTTTCTTCGAGATTACTGGCCTGCCTCTCCTCTCCCTGGTTGTTCTCTAGTTTAAATACTTTGCTTGTTAGGTTTTGCTTCTCTGTACAATGTGACAGGGAAACGGGAGATAGGAGAGTCTGGGAGGCCGGGAGGCGTCCTCTGAGGGCCCGCCGGGGAGTCTGTGTGTCTCTGGGGAAACGGCCCACATGCTTCCTGGGCTCTGGGTCAGCTGCTCACTTTGGATGGGACGTGGGCTGGCCACGTGGCCCGCCTTTGCCTCCCTCTGCCTGGCTCCTTCACCGATGGCTGTAAAGTGGTTTGGGGGCCTGTTTCCCTGTTCTCTCCCCGTGGGCCGGGGCAGGGGAGAGCTGCCCTGCCTTTCCCCTGTGCTGAGGGGCTGTGAGGACACAGACACCAGTGGCTGGTGGTCCGGGCTCTGCCGCGGGCCCCTCAGGCCGGACGCTGAGGCTGAAATGACGGACGCTTTGCCGACACAACGTGGGATTCGGAGGCCTCAACTCTTTCCCGAGATTTTACTTCCCATCAAAACCGTGGGCACGCGGCTTCTGGTTGTGCCAAAGAAGCACAGGCTCCATGTGGTCTGCCCCCAGGTACCACATCTACAACGTGGACGAGGAGAACCCCGGCTTCCAGGAGCCGCGCGCCATCTTCTACACGGCCCAGATCATCAGCGGCCTGGAGCACCTGCATCAGCGGGGCATTATCTACCGAGACCTCAAGCCCGAGAACGTGCTCCTGGACGACGACGGTGAGGCGGCCTCCCCTCCCGGCCTCCCCTCGCCCTGCTCACCTCTGTAGCCTGCTTGGTCATCGGTAGGGGAGGGACCAGCTTTGATAGATGCTCGTTATAGTTTTACGGCACCAAGACACACCTCAAGTTTGTTCAGCTATTTTGCGACCGCATGGCATTATCCCCGAGGGAGATTATTAACGGGCTTTGGTGAAATTTGGTGCATGGCTAGGTGCCCAGGGCAACAGGGAGTTAGTCCAGGATGCCGGAGGGTGTGGAACTATTAGTAAACAGCTAACGGTTATGGCTGAGTCCACACTCGATCACTTAGCTTGCTGTCTTCGTGAGGAGTCAAACTGGGATTCTCGTCAGGAAATAACCCCCAAGACTGAGGTTCCCGTAAGTCCCTTTAGAGCTCCCCTTCCCTCCCCATCACAGGTCAGACGGACACACTGGTGCCCCAAAGGCCATTGCTGCAGAGCTCGGGGAAGACAGAGCCACGAGGAGGCTGGCTTTAGGGGGATTATGCCCCGGATTCCAGTTGCGAGCACTGCTGGGACCCTCGGTCCCTCCGCAGTCTGAGCGGGGAGCGGTGGCCCCTGTGTGTGTGCGCCATGCTCGTGCACGTGTGTGTGTCCAGGAACCCCAGGGGCCTTTGTTTGTGGAGCCGCGTGTGACCTGAGCCCATGTTTGTTCTCCAGGCAACATCCGAATTTCTGACCTTGGGCTGGCCGTGGAGCTGAAGGAAGGGCAGACCAAGACCAAGGGCTTCGCGGGGACTCCAGGTGAGGGCCTGAGAGCCGGGGCGAGGGCAGCCGCTATGGGGGCGAAGGGGATGAGGCCTGGGGTCCTGGGGTCCCGTGGCCTGGGGTGGGCATCACGGTGAGGGCTGGGGCTTGTCGGGAAGTTCTCCCTCATCCCTCCCCTCTCAGGGTGAGACCGGGGGACCGGCACCCACGCAGGGATGACCCCCGACCCCCTGAACAGTCACTCCTTGTTTGCCACGTGTACCCTCTGTGACGGAAGCTCCCCGGCGCTGGCCACGGGCAGAGCCTGGGGGTCTGCACTGAGGGAAGCAGCACAGAGGCAGGGTGGGTGGGCAGGGCCTGGCAGGTGCTCAGCTGTGAGATGGCCCCTGGACTGTGCGTGTGTCTGTGTGTGTGACTGTGCACATGTGCATCTGTGTGTCTGTGTGCATGTGCGTGCCTGGCGTCTCCTGTCCCCACCTCATCTCCTCTCACCCCCAGGCAGGTGGGCGCAGAGAAGAGGCATCTGAGTGGGAGAGGGGGGGCAGGGGGCGCTGGTGCCCGCCGCAGGGGCCGGGGTGACAGCCAGGCTCGCGCTCACACATGGTGCGGCAGATGCTCTGAGCACGCTGTGCTCCTGATGGCCGGGTTTTCTGTAGGACTTCTTAGCAGATCTGCTTCTTCCCTGTTTGCCCGGCTTCGGGGAGAAAGAGCTGCTCCTGGGACTTGGGCCGCTTGGGTCTTGCTTTGTCCCCGAAGCCCCCATCCTGTGCTTTGGGCTCCTTTTGGGGTTGTGCCTGTTGCCACGGTGGGTCTGTCTCATCTGCGGCTCTGTTTGGGAAGAGGTCCTGTCGTGAATTTTCCGGATCCTCTGAGGTTCCTCTCCAGGGCGTGAGCGTGTGAGCGAAATGCCGCTCGCCTGTTCCTGGCTGATCAGGTCCAGGGTTGGCGTCGGTGGACCTGGGGTGTCACCGGCCCTGCTTGCACGAGGCCCGACCGGCCGCTAGGGGGCGCCCAGGCTTTGCCGCGGCTGCCGAGCGGCTCTGAGCCCTGGACGGGGGGCTCTGCCCGCGGGCTGTGCTGACCTGTGTGTTTGGGGTCAGGCGGCGCGGGGGCCTCAAGCAGTGGCAGCGGAGGCTGGGGTCGGTGTGAGTTAGAAGGTGGGGCGTCCAGCGAAGGCTCGGGGAGCCCTCCGTGCCCTCTCCCCTGGCCCCCCTGCTCCCTCCAGCCCAGGTCCCCAGAGCCGAGCCTCTGCCCCCGGTTCAGCCGCAGTCCACCCAGAGGGGCACTCGCTGTGCCAGCACCGCGGGGCTCGGGGGAGGCGCCTAGACCGAGGCTGCTGTTCACTCACCCATTGCCCGCTCGTGCCGTCTTTCACACGAAAAAGATTCATCGTCGCCGCGTGAGACCCCGGGAGACAGACGTGTCACTGGGTCCCAGCGGGTGGAGCAGACTGGAGGGGCCAGCGGACCATTTGCTGCAGGGATGTGGCGTCTCTGTGGTCGGCGGGCCCTCCTCTCGGGCCTGTTTTCATGGAGAAGTTGTGGTTGGTGGAACGTGTCTTTCTCCAGAGTCTGAGCCGTCTGGCCAGCACTGTAATCCCTGAAAAGAGGCTGTGTTCAGGGCCAGGGGGTTCTTTGGAACTTGACTCCTGTAACCTCCGGGAGAATATCCTGTGGCCACAGCAGCGTGGCCTGTGTTATCCAGCCATGTCCCTCCTGGGAACTTGCCGCGAACACACGTAAACGCTGAAGGACCAGGCAGGGCTGGAAACAAAAGGACACGCTCAGCTTTGCCTTTGGGGGGGTGTCTAGTCATCTGAGCACAGAAGCCACCCCGGCGCCCAGCCTCAACTACCTACTGGGCCCCGGGGGAGTGGACCATGGGCCCCAGATGCTGCCCGTCTACCTTTCCCATGCGCTGGGCTGGCCTCTGCACGGGGCACAAAGGGATGGAGGCCAGAGCTGGTTCTCGGGGTGTCCCCTTCAGCCTGCAGGGCCCAGCACGTGGCCCCGACTCCCCAGAAGTGGAGCGCATGGGCCACTGGGGGTCTGGACTGCTCTTAGGAGCGTCAGGGCTTCAGCCTCTCCTTTTCTGCCCTTTCGGGTCTGAGCGCCTGCCTCTGACCACAGGTCCTGCGTGAGCCTCAGGCACTGGCTCTGTCCGCCATGGGCACCACAGTGGGGGTGAGACCCACCCTGGGTGGAGGGGGCTCCCGCCAGGGAGGGCTGTGCCCAAGGGGACACTCACAACCGGGCGAGCGCTTCCTGGTGGGTGGGCACGGGGCAGCCCCGTGTGTCCCGGAGCGAGGACCCTGCTGGGTTCCGGGGAGACGGGAGGTGTGTGCCGGGTGCTGGTCTCCGAGTCGCGCTGTGCTCCTGTCGCAGGCTTCATGGCCCCGGAGCTCTTGCGGGGTGAGGAGTACGACTTTGCCGTGGATTACTTCTCCCTGGGCGTCACGCTGTATGAGATGATCGCGGCCAGAGGCCCCTTCCGAGCCCGTGGAGAGAAGGTAGGAGGTGGCCAGCGGTGTCCCTGCAGCTGAGCTGGCATCAGCTCCGTGTGTGTGTGCGTGTGTGCATGTGTGTGTGTGCGTGTGTGTGTGTGTATCATAGGAGCAGGGTCCCCGCAGGACCTGGTGACCCTCCTTGTTGGGGTCACAGGAGCAGTGTCCCCCAGCTGACCTGGTGACCTTCCTTTCGGGGAGCTCTAGGCTTCTCGTGGTGCACACGGTGACCTCATCTCCTGGGTCTCCGTGCGCCAAGGAGCGTGTCAGGAGGAGAGGAGCCTGGACCCCCCCCAAGCCCCGCCCCCACGAGCAGCGCTTGCTCTGGGGGGCGCGGCTCACCCGCTGGCGGCCTCCCTGCCCTTCCCGGAGGCCAGCGCTCGCCTCCCCGGGTGCTGAGCTGCAGGCCCTGCTCCAGGCCCGGCCGCTTCCCTGGACGTCCTGGGGGCAGCGGGCACCGGGGGCGGCCGTGCTGGGGCCCTGCCTCCCGTGCCCCCCGCCTCCTGTCCGCGTGGCGGCCCCGCGTCTCCCCGGGGAGCTCTGCCCAGCCCAGCAGAACCGCGAATAGGTGTCGTTCAGAGCCCCACCACTGTTCACAACAAAAGGAGCAAAGCAGCCCCTTCCCTGGACCCCGCGCTGCCTCTGCTCGGAGCTGAGGCTGTCTGTGGGGCAGGCATGAGGGGCTGAGGAGGGAGGCCTGCTGTGAACCGTACTTTAGACATGGCCCCTCGCTCGTCCATGCCCACGGCCCCTCGGCCTGCCTGGAGGTCACAGCCATCAGTTTCTTCTGCTGGACCTCCCCGAGGGCCCCCGCCCAGTCCCCGCTCCTTTCCTGACATAGACGTGGGGACAGTCCGGTCTCCAGTCCCCCGAGAGTGAGAACCCCTCCCCTGACTAACCCGTAGGGTCGCTCTGTGCGTCTGCACCTCTGCCTTGGGCTCCAGCAACGGGTCTCTCCCGACCTCAGCTCAGAAGAGCAGGGTAAAGCAGCACAGTGTGGGGTCCACGTTGGCCTCAGGCCACCATAGGAGCGCCACCTCAGAGCCCTGGCAGAGCCCACGGCCCTGAGAGGACCCCTGTTTTCTGGTGAAAATGAGCAGGAGGAGATTTCGTGAGAAAGTGAACCGTCGTGGTCTGTCCATCCTCTGGTCCATCCGTGGTCCCTGCGTTCCATGGTCCATCCGTGGTCCCTGCATTCCATGGTCCATCCGTGGCCCCTTCATTCTATGGCCCGTCTCTGGGTCATGCCTTCTGTGGTCCATCTTCAGGGCATCTGTGGTCCCTCCATTCTGTGGTCCACCCGAGGTCCCTGTGTTCGATGGGAAGGAACCTCGGGTACACCCATGACACGGACAGGTCTCAAACTCACCACTATGAATGAAAGGATCTGGCCCCGGAAGAGTGACTCTGGATGATCCCACTTCCGTGAAGTTTTAGGACGTTTCAGGAAGGGCAGATCTGACCGACAGGGAGAGGAAATGGGCAGCATTTGGTTGAGGTGGGGCTGGAGACTTTCGGGCTGATTGTCGGGGAGCTCCCTGGGGATGGATCCACTGGAAGTGAATTTTGTGGGCTGGAAGTCACATTCGGGAAAGCTGGTCTGGACTAAGGCTCCATGGACCCTGTGGGCGTCTGCCCTTGGCGAACCTCTGCCACCTCGCCGGGCAAGCTGGGGGGGATGGTCGTGGGAGTGCAAGGTGTCCACCTTCAGGGTCTCACGCCCTGACCAGTGACACTGAGCCCTTAAGTGCTAACACGCGGGAGGGGGGCGTCAGGCACCCCCGAGAGCAGGGCCGGCCGGGCCCACGGAGCTGCCGTGTCCGGAGCTGCCGTGGCAGCTGGGGCGACGCGGGTGGGCCTGGCCGGGGTGTGACGTGGGTGTCAGGGGTGTGACGTGGGCTGACGGCGCTGTGTCCGCCGTGCAGGTGGAGAACAAGGAGCTGAAGCAGCGGGTCCTGGAGGAGGTGGTCACCTACCCCGACAAGTTCAGCCAGGCCAGCAAGGACTTCTGCGAGGCGCTGCTGCAGAAGGACCCCGAGAGGCGCCTGGGGTTCAGGGACGGCTCCTGTGATGGGCTCCGCGCCAGCCCGCTCTTCAGGGACATCAACTGGCGGCAGCTGGAGGCCGGTACTGTCCGCGTGTGGGAGCTGGGGCTGGGGGCTCCTGGGCGACCCTCGCTGGCCGCCCCGTCCCGTTGGCGTTCGGCAGCTTAGTGTGAGGTCGGGGGGCGGGCGGCCTGGGCGGACCCCCCCCACCCCCGAGCATCCTCTGCCCCCGATGACACCACCGTCCCTGTTCCCTGCTCATCCCAGCGCGCCCAGGACTGGATGTTCACGGGGTGGGTCTCCTGGGGACCCGAGGAGGCGGCGAGGGTTGGATGGGGTGTGTGGGAAACACCTGTGAGCTGAAGATCTGAACCCGCTGTCAGGCGTTTCCTTGAAGGAGCCCGCGATCCAAGTCGAGGCAGGATTTCTCCAGCCATCGTTCATTCCACCAGCGTCTGCTGTCATGTCGCGTGCAAGCTAGTGTGTGCGAGTGTGTGTGTGCACGCGTGTCTGCAGGAGAGAAGCATGGCACCCGCCGCACCCACCAGAACCCACACCCAGGAAGTGTGAGCCTGTGACCTCACGGCCCGACGCCCCAGTAGGAGAAGTTTCTTTGGTGGGGAAGGGTCAGGGCAGTGGGAGCCCGTGACCTCACGGCCCGACGCCCCAGTAGGAGAAGTTTCTTTGGTGGGGAAGGGTCAGGGCAGTGGCAGCCCCGGCTGATCTGAAGGTGCCGGGTGAGAGGGAGAGCTGCCCAGACCAGCCCCAGGCCCGGGGAGGTCAGGCAGCCCGAGCGAGCGGTCAGGACCGGGGAAGCCGGAGCCGGATTGAGTCCCGAGGCCACAGGGTCTGTGCCGAGGGGGGACGGGGTGAAGGCACAGGGAGTTCAGTTCTGAGCACGTTGTGATCGAGGTGTAGACCTGCAGACGGGGAGGCCGGCACTGGGGCTGGGGGGTCTGCAGAGACGGTGGGCACGGCGGCGTCGGGGGCAGTGCAGCCAAGGGCCCGCCGACCCTCATGACGGGGCTTCTGGGCAGGGCGGAGGGGGCGCAGATGGGGGCTGGCTTCTGGCAACATGTGTCCAGACCGGACTCTGAGTCTCCAGCCTGGCTCAGCGCCCTGTGGCGGGTGTCGCTCTCCTCGTCACCGCCAGGGCCGCATGAGGGGCAGCGGCTCTGCTGGCTGAGCGGGGGCTGTCGGCACGCAGCCGCCTCCTTCCGCTGGCTGGCCCTTCACGCCCCGTGTCTTCCGTCCTCTCACAGGGATGCTGACCCCCCCCTTCGTCCCAGACTCCAGGACTGTCTATGCAAAGAACATCCAGGACGTGGGTGCCTTTTCCACAGTAAGGGGCGTGGCCTTTGACAAAGAGGACACAGAATTCTTCCAGGAATTCGCCACCGGCACCTGCCCCATCCCTTGGCAGGAGGAGATGATCGAGAAGGGCATCTTTGGGGACCTGAACGTGTGGCGGCCTGACGGGCAGATGCCCGACGACATGAAGGGGATCTCCGTGCAGGAGGCGGCCCCCTCGTCCAAGTCGGGGTTGTGTCTGGTTTGCTAGACCAGCTGCAGCGCCTCGTGGGTCAGCTGAGCCCCTCCCGCCAGGCCGCCGCATGGCTGTGGCCCGGCGCTCAGCACAGGCAGGACAGAGGAGGCCGGTCCAGCCAGGCCTCCCGCGCAGGGTCAGGAGCGCCAGCAGTAAATAGTCCACCTCTTTTGCACCCTTTCACTCAAAAAGGATCCAGTGGTCCCGGGACGGAATCCACCAGCGACGCTTGGCTCTCCAGGCCCTGGAGCGGACATGCAAGCTGGCGGCGGCTTGGGCGGCGAGAGTGAAGACTCGGTTCGGGTTTCCTGGCACCTCAGCTGCAGCTTTGCAGGCCCCTTCGCCTTCTCTGGGCTGGTTCAGAGGTCGGCAAACCCCGGCCTGTGGGCTTGCGGGCTCCGCTGAGAGGCCCGGACTGTGCGCCTGGCCTGGATTCCCTTAGCCCCCAGCTCTGGTCCCGCCCCTAGCCGGCGGGTCACTGCCGGGGCCGGGCCGGTCCCCACCCGCACGTTGGGGATGCCACCTCCACGTCTGCCGGTGCTGAGTCTCCAGCGGGGTCCCCTTGCCGGCCGGGGCCCAGGTGTCCGGGAGGAGGGGAAGGCCCAGGGGCCTGGGGGTGAGGCTGACCGCGGCAGTCACCCCCCTTGGCTTCTCCTCATCCCGAGACCATCTCCAGTTGATGACAACTGGACACAAGCTGCCCGCCCCCGGCAGACAGGCCGGGCCAGCGGCTCTCTCCCCCCACCTGGCACCTGCTTCCCACCCCGACTCTGCCTCTTGGCCTGCAAGGCCTGGCCCTCTCCTGGTCTCCCTCCTGGGGCCAGCTTTGGGCTGGCCTTGCTACGTGGGGTTAGCTGCCTGGCGGCCAGGAGCAGTGCCCTCCCTTTCCTGAGCGCCTCTGCCCTCCGAGTGCCATGCTGGGCGTGGTAGCACCCCTGCCGTTTGCCCCCCCAGCAGCCTCGGGAGAGGAGGGACCCCGAGGAGCGCGACCTTGGGGGCTGCGGCTGAGCCACCTGGGACCAGGGGCCGCGCTGGCCTGGAGCCACGGCAGGGGGCTGGCCCCGGGCTGCTGTGGGCTCAGACAGCCGTCGGGTGTAAGGGATGTGTCAAGTGTACCTCCGGGTCCCTTGGGCACCGAGGGCATTAAAGCCCCTTCCTGGTGAACGAACCTGCAGGACGACCCTCTCTCTGGTGTGCTGCAGCCATAATGTCCTGCAGGGGCCCTGAAGAGCCGTCCAGTGCTTTTGGTCTGTGACCTGAAACTGCCACTTGAACCTCTCCTGGGAGGCTGAGATGGGGGCCCGTGGCCAAGGGAGGCTGGGCTGTCGGCAGGATCAATCGCTGTGTCGGCCCTGACGCCGGTTCTGTGTCCTAGGGTGAGACGCGTAGATTATCTAACGGCTGTAAATCTCACCTCACTACGTTCAGGTGCAAAACACACCACTTCTGGTCTTTCTAAACCCATTTAATCTGCTCTAGGTCCCCATGGCCCTGAGCAGAGTGATTTAAACCTCAGGGGGTGGGTGTGGCCTGGCCTTTGGCCGCCGTCCGAGTGCCTGCCCGGGGCCCACGGCGCCTGAAGTGTAGCCTCTCCTGTGGAACCAGCAACCCCGGCGGAGACCCCTCTGCCTTCATCTTATGCCTGGACGGCCAGAGGAGACAGGGCATCGATACAGTTGAATTTCAGATAAACAGCAAGTAACTTTTTTCGTGCGTGGGACATACTTAACGCTAAAAACTTATTCAACGTTTTTGGCTAAATGTGGCACAGCTGTTGCAGATGATTTACTCAACGTACGTTATTCCATGAGCTAGCAGGTCTGTGGGGATATAATCACAGAAGCGAGTTACGTGTGACTTCCGCTGCCTCTCTCTCGTGGTCTGCTCAGGGGTGCCCCCCGCTCCCCAGTAAAACTCAAGCCAGCCCCATGTAGTTACACACAGGCAGCAGAAGTCCTGGAGTCACTTCACTTTTATTTTAAAGCGCTTTGGAACTTAAATTTTCACATAGAAACAAAGGAATTGTCAACGCCCACACTGTGGTACGGACACTGCCCCACAGGTGCAGGAGCCTGGCTGTGCCGGTGTCCCGCTGGTCACCCCGACCCAGAGGCGCCCTGTGGCCCCTGTAGGCAGCAACCAAAGCACTGACTTTAAATGCGCCACCGGGAGAACGGCGGCTCCGGTCACTCCATTCTTCCCCAGCTGGGCTGGAGGGACGTCTCCACCCTCCCGTCCAGTCGCAGCCTTGGGGCCTGGGGGCAAGGCCGGGAGGCCGGACGGTGCACAGGGCAGTTCCCAGCTGCTGGGTGCGTGCTCATGGTGACTCTTCATTGTGGGGTTTCTTCATGGGCCTTCGGGGGCCTCTGCTGTGGGGCGTCTCGGGTGCAGACCCCCTGACCGGGCACACTCTGAGGGGTCTTGCTGTCACTCCAGCTGTCCCCCAGCTCCCCTGGGCAAGGGACACGCCATCCAGGCTGGATAATGGGGATGCCCGGGCGCTCCCCCGGGCCAGAGCTGGGGGCTCTCTGTGGAGAAGCCTTCGTCCCCGGGCCCTTTCACCCCCGAGCACAAGCCTCGTGATCCCCGAGGGGTGCTGGGCTCAGGCACTTGGCCCTTGCCGTCGTCCCCATGCCAGGAGCCAGAGGAGATCCCACTTTTCCATCCTGGTGCGTTCCAACGTGAACTGTGGTGAGGATGTGGGCCCCCCACGAGCGCATATTTCCTTACGGAGAATCTGCAGACGCCTTCACTGCGACTTTTCCTTTGTAAAAGACAAAAAATGCAATTTCCATCCAAGTAGAAAAGGGTAAAAATAAAAGTTTAAAAACACGGCAGACTCTCTAGATTGTGATATGGTCCTGGTGCACGCTCTCTTTCAAAATCACATACACACATTACTCAGCCATAAAAAGAAACGAAATTGGGTTTATTTGTAATGAGGTGGATGGACCTAGAGTCTGTCATATAGAGTGAAATAAGTCAGAAAGAGAAAAACAAATACCATATGCTAACACATATATATGGAATCTAAAAAAAACGGTTCTGAAGAACCTAGGGGCAGGACAGGAATAAAGACGCAGACGTAGAGAATGGACTTGAGGCCACGGGGAGGGGGAAGGGTAAGCTGGGACGAAGTGAGAGAGTGGCATGGACAGATATACACTACCAAATGTAAAATAGATAGCTAGTGGGAAGCAGCCACATAGCACAGGGAGATCAGCTCGGTGCTTTGTGATGACATAGAGGGGTGGGATCGGGAGGGTGGGAGGGAGGGAGACGCAAGAGGGAGGGGATATGGGGATATGTGTATACGTATAGCTGATTCACTTTGTTATAAAGCAGAAACTAACACACCATTGTAAAGCAATTATACTCCACTAAAGATGTTTTTAAAAATCACATACACTCGTGTGCAGATGCATACGGACACGTGCACAAATGCACACACATGTACACACATGCATATAACATACACGTACACAGATACACACATACATGTACACAACACACATGCACACGTGCACACACACGTGCACTCATGAGCACGCACACACGCACACACATACACGCACACACATGCACTCTTGCACACGCTCACACTTTGTCCCCATCTCCCTCCAGATGCAGAGAGTTGCCGGCACAGCCCTGTGGCCCCTGGGTCTGCACCCCGTGCTCTGCTCCCCGTCCGGGCGGGTCCCGTGTGGCTTTGTTCTGCTGCTTCTGGTAGCCCGTCAGGCCCTGCCGTCTATACATATAAACCCCCTTTCTTCCACTTGTTTGAGTGGAGCTGCAGCCTGGGAGAGGCAGCCCCATGGGTTTTCTGGGGTGATTCAAGAGATATGGGCTGATTCTGATCAACACAATAACTAACTAAATATAACTGCCAAATACCATTACCCAACCTCAGTTCAGCAAAGGCTGAGGTCACCTCCTCTTATTTCACGATGGGCCCAGCCCCTCCTGCGAGTGTCCAGACACACAAGTGGGCCCCAAGTGAAAATACAGCGTCCGCGTTACAGGCATTTTGCCGGCTAAGAGAAGAAGAGTTTGAGAGGCCATGGGATTAAAGTAAACATGAGATAGGCTCCCAGGCTTTACCCAGACAACTTCAAATGAAGGTAAGAAGGCTTGATTTGATTTTGTAGAAACCAAACCTCAGTCCCTCAGTGACAGCAGGTTCAGGCTCCTTACATCCAAGACGAAGGGCCGAGGGGAGAAAGCTGATCAAGGTCCAGGGCCTCGGGGTGTGACGACGGGGGTGGCCAGCCTGGGGGCTCCCAGCCCCAGCTCCTTGCCCAGCCCTGTGGGTCCTGGACGCTCAGGGCGCCGCCTTTCCCCGACACACCAGAATTGGTAAGGGCGTGGTGCAAGGCCAGGCCTGTGAGGGGCAAGGCCCTGCTCTCAGGGCGACGGCTTGCACGTCCCGGGAGACGGCAGGCAAGTTGCGGCTGCCAGTCGGAGGCCCGGAAGGCGCCCCCTCCTCACGGGGGATCGGCCGGTGGGGGGCGTCCCGCTTCCCGCGGAGACAGAGCCTGGAAAGGTGATCCTCCCTGCTTGGGCTCACTGAGGGGCCGGGAGATCACGGTTACAGGCCTCCCACGAAGCCCCTGGAGTGTTTGCAATTTACACCGTTTGTGTCCCTGAGAACATCTCCCGTCTGGCTGGCGGCCTCGCCGGGCACAGGCAGGCGGGGCCCTGAGTCTCCCCGGCCTCCGGTCTGCATTATTCATCCCCGGCTCATCGCAGGGTATTCGGTTACCGCAGGGCCCCTAAGCCCGAGACCAGACTCTCACGCGCTCCCGCAATGGACAAGGGTCCTGCCTGCGCAGGGGCCCAGGGGCCCTGGATCTGGACCCCGCCCAGCCTGCGGCTGACAAAGCAGCTTCCTGGATGGTTCCTAGGGGTCCTTTAATCCCTCTCTTTTTAGGGCTGGTCCTGGTTTCAGAGCCTGCTGACCCCTACCTGCTCACACGGGTTGGGGGGATGGGTCCTCCACCCGGGTCTCCTTGAGGGGGCTGGGCCGGGAGGACCCCGTGGAGAGGGGTGCATCCAGCAGGGGCCCCCACCTGGGTGGGAGCAGGTGCCGAGAGGGGTGGGGGCCATGCTTGTTCAGTCTCCATCCGCAAGGTGTTCCTGGGCGCCTGCCGCGAGTGGGACGTGGTTCTAAGCAGGGAACAAAAGAAGGGCCATGAGGAGTTCAGTTTCATAACAGGACCGAGTGAGCGCCAGGGTCACCCTGCCCACCACCTGCGCCTGCACAGGATCGAGGGCTGAGCCTCGCTTCTTGGGCAAGCTGGTCATGTACTTTCATGTCACCCTGATCGTAATTTAAGAAACTAAATTCTAGACTCCTCTTCCTCTCCCCTGTTCCAGCTGGAGCCTGTGAGATTCACCCTCGGAGGAGGGAGGCCGGGCAGAAATCCCTGGGGCGCTTCCCATCTCTGCTTTCTCCGAAGCCTAAGCCAGGTAACTGGGAGGCAGCGACCGGAGGGCGAGGGGAGGTGGGCCGGCACCCGGCCAGCCTTGGCCGCCAGCCACCAAAGGCCACCTGAGCTTGGCGGGGGCCCCCGGGGGCAGGCCGTAAGGACCGTCGGCCAGAGGTGCCCACACCCTCACCTGCCACTGTGACGGAGTGGAGCCCAGCCGGGAGCAGGGGGCCAGCCAGGTGTGTGCGCACCTGTGCCGTGCGGGGCCTGTGGGAAGATCAGTCCCTCTTCTCGCAGTGTGGGGGCCGAGCCAGCCCCTCCCGTCAGCTCCTCCATGCTGGCCGGGTCTCCAGGGGCAGCTGGAGTCACGCTGGCCCTCATGCCGGGAAGAGTCCCTTCCCGCCCGGGCATGAGGAGGATGCAGGCAGACCCCACAGTGCAGAACCCTTGGACTCACGGTGATTTCTTGCCCTCCCGACAGCCCTGCTCCTGGGCCCCTGAAAGCCTGCCCCCCTACTCAGCTCCCCCCGCAGGCAGCCGGACACAGCACCGTGCACACCTGCCCCCTCGGCATCCTCTCGGCCTGAAGCCTGCTTCCCATTCCTGCTGCTCACGGACCACCCGGGCACCTCAGACGTTCGTTTCCCTCCGGAGGCCCCGGTTCGAGTGTCCAGGCCCCGGGATTATTAATGGCCCCTAGGGGGTTCCGGTGCAAGGCAAGGTCACCAAGCAGGTCACCGGGGAGGCCTGGATCTCCGCAGGGGCTGGGTCACGTCCCTGGGGATCCCTGTTCCTTCTCTAGCACGGTGACTGCTCTCACCGATGCTATTGTCACCATCCGCTTTATTAACATAGTAGTATGTTTTATTTCTCCTACTTCTCACTTTTCAAGTTCTTAAAGGGCAGGTCTGTATGACTTATCTTCATGGCTCTCCTAGTATCCTGCATATAGAGGAAATTCAATAAATGTTTGTTGACTGCACGAACAAAAGATTAAATTAAATGTCTGTAGTGAAGTAAATACATGCTTTCCCACTTGGAGGATGTGATTATGCCTTGATATCGAACTGACCTGGTTCATATCTTATTTCAGCCACTGACCAGCTACTTCACTTCAGAAAAATTATTTAAATTCTCAGTGCCTCAGTTTCCTCATCTGTGAAATGGGTAGAACATTGTTCCGATTAACTAAGGCAGACGTGAGCAGCGGTGATCACAGGGCGAGGTGTCTGATAGGTGTTCGACCAGTGTCAGCCTTGTCCCCGATCTCCACCTGCCCCGCCCATCTGAAGGGTGAATCCAGGTCAGCTCAGGACCTCTGGACGAGACCCACTGAGGGGATGCGGCTGTTTCTGGGGGGAGTGGGGACTTGAGTTCAGGTGAGGGCAGTGGAGGCAGGGGACTTAGGATACTTCAAACATATTACACTGAGCCGGAAGGAACTTGGCACTAGGGTTCATAACTGTTTTAATCAATTATCTTCTTAACATCAGTAATAATTGGTCCAGACCCTCTGCCTGTCCTTGGACCAATAGAAGACAGATTTCCTCATCGTCTCATAATTGCCTTTGCAAGAGCTAAATTAAATTACGTTTTAAAAATACCCTGATCCCAGACTACGGCTCCCTGCAGAGTTGGGCTGGATGCGGGCGTCCTCAGGCCACCGCAGGGGATCAGGTGTCAGTCAGTGTCATCAGCCTCAGAGCCAGTGCCTCCTACGCTGTGGTTGTGCTGCTTGGCCTCCTGGCGGGGTGTCTGGGGGTGAATTCTAAAAATGTCTGTGCCAGGTCCACACGCAGGCTTTGGAGGAGCCCCGGGTCTGCTCTAGTCACGTCGAGTAGCCTCCTGGACCTCGGTTTCCTCACCTGGGCAGGGGGAGCTCGTGGGGGGGGGGGCACGCTAACCCCTGCCATGCTCCTCACGACCCCCTGCTCACGGAGCCCTGAAAGAATTTCCGAAACCCCGCCCAGCTCCAGCTGGCATCTAAAATCTCCTGCGGTAAATGTATTAGTTGGAAAAGGGTATCATTTCTGGCAACACATGCACATTTTCTAAGGATATTTTCAGTGAACCTTTGGAACGACACACAGGTCCAGCCCACCCAGCTGCCCGCGGGGTGTGGGCGCGAGCTCGACCACGCACGGCCAGGCGACCCTGCTGAGCCCCGGTGGGCCGCGGCCGGGCTGGCAGGGCCGAGCGTGGACAGAGCACTTGGACCCCGTGTGGCTCTTCTTCCCAACACACACTGGGCTCCGTTTGGCAGAGTCGGGTCTGGTTTTCCAAGCAGCCAACCGAATCAGACTTGCTTCCTGTCAGAAAATGTTATGAATTACCCTTCAATTCCGACAAATGGGCGAATAGGCGCCTCCACGACAACCGCTGACTCCTGGACTGTCTTCTACACCCTCCTGGGCGAGGCGCGATGCGGGGGCGGGGCGGGGGGGGGTCTCCTGTGAGTTCGCAGAGGGGTTTCTTCCTGCTGCTGCTCTTCCGTCACGGTTTCCGTCACCGCTTCTGTCTGGGCCCCGGACGAGCAGCCACGGTGGGGACTGCACCACTGGGGGTGCCTCATGGGGGACGGGAGTGAGTTCTCGGCTCAGACCCCCATACGGAAGACAGAGTAACGAGAGAAAAGCAGCTCATCACACAGCTTGGGGAGCGTCTCCAGGGAAAACAGCGGGTTCAGACAGACAGGGCAGGACACAGGGGAGCAGGTGCGGCTTCCAAGGGCATCGGACACGGGAGGGAAGGAACGGGGTGAGGCCCGCAGGTGCCGCTGGGCCTTCTCTCGGCTGGTGAGAGTTGGTCTCCCGTAAAGGAGAATTTATTTCCTGTTTTTAGGCAGAAGGGGGAACTTTTTCTGCTCCTTATAGCCTTCAGCTCAAAATAATTTTTATGTCAAAGAGGCAAACTTCGGGGCGACGTGTTCTGGTTGCCTTTAGCCTTTCCTGTTGCAGGCGGGCTGGGGAAGGAGGTGCAGCAGCCCCGAGGCCTGCTCTCAGCGGGATCTGCTTATTCCCCCTCCCCCCGCAGCCCAGGTACCACCCCCCCCCCCGCCCCCCCCCGCCACAGACGGAAGCTCTGCTTTAGAGCCCTTAAGCCCCACACGTACCACTGTGTATTGTGGTTAAAACAACACAATTTATTCTCGTGCAATTCTGGGGCCAGAAGTCCAAACTCGGGCTCACTGGGCCACAGTCAAGGTGTTTAGGGGGCACCCGCTGTGTGTCTGCACGGTATGCGGTTGGTGTGACCACGTCTCACCGCCTGCTCTACACCACGGTCACTTCTCCCTGGATCCTAACCGCGTTTCCGGCCTCCTGGCTCCCATCCTGCTGCCCTACAACCCCTCTCAGTGACCCTTCTGATGTGGGCTCCCCTGGGGCCCTGGCGTCGCGGGTTAAGACCTCCTGCCGCCCACTGCGTGCCAGGCCCGCCCCCGGTCTGCCCAGGGGCTCCTTCCCAGACGGCTGAGCGGCCCCACCTCACGCCCTCTGGGCAGGCGGGACGTCTCCTCTTGGTGACCAGTGACCCGAGCCCTCCTCCTCCTCCGAGTCACACTTTCCCTCCTGCCGCAGCAGGTGTGGCCGTCTCAGGCCCCCCCGACCCCCCGCATTTTCCTCGGTGATTGTATTTATTGGCCACTGTCTCTTCTCCGAAGGGTGCCCGCTGCACCAGGACCTTTGTCCATCGGTCCTTCCCGAGTGCAGGGCACGGTGTCTAGCGTGTGGAGTGGGTGCCCAATGCAACCCGCGGAGGGCCAGCGTGAGCGAATGGTGTTGCTTTTCACGCCTAAAACCTGTCCACAGGTGGTGTTACACTCACCTCAGCACCACGAACTGCGGCTTTGCTCCACGTTGTGTTCGAGTTTTTCCTGCTGGTGCGTGAAGCCTCACCACGCGGTGAACCACTGGATACGTAAATCTATCCCTCGTCCTGGGGTTCGTTGTTCTGCCGTTACACACAGAGCTGTGTTGCATATTTTGTGTGCAAACCTCACACGTCAGGGTTTTTCTGTCGCAGTGGAACCCCTTCAGAATGACTGGGGCTCCTAACAATTACTTCACTGCCAGACATTCTGATTGGACTGGTCTGGGTTGGCTCAGGACAGCAGTAATTTTTTAACAGAAGGTCTTTAGATGATTCTCAGGGCAGCCTGGGCCTGGAACCACAGGTCTTGGGCTTGTCCTTAAGCAGGGAATTGCTGGCTTGTAGGGACCCATCTTCGACTTTCCCAAACACTGCTGTCAAAGTGGTCACAGTGGGCGTAATCCCACCAGCAGCGCACGCGAGTTCCTTCCCCCAGATTCTCAATACTGTCACCGTCCCACCTTTAAAGGTTTGCCAGTGCCGAGTCCGGGGGGCGGGGGGTGGTGGGTGGGAGCTGGCTTCCCTTCCCCGGTGCTTGCGCTCCGGGAAAACCGGGAGGGGGGCAGGGGGGCGGGGCGGGGGCGGAGCGAGGGGCGGGGCGCAGGTAGGAAGCGAGCGGACAGACGCTGACCGGAGGGGCGGTGCTCGGGCATCTGGTTCTCGCGGCCACCGCGCCCCACGGTCGCTGTCGCAGAGGGAGAGCAAGCAGCCCCTCCCACCCGGAGCAGCCCCCGGGATGCAGCCGCCCCCGCCGCCGATGCCCGGGCCCCTGGCCCTGCTGGACACGACAGGTGAGCGCACAGGTGAACCAGGCTCTGGTCCTCCGGCGCCCGAGCTCCGCCGGGACCCCTGGGCGCGGGCACAGGCCCTCTCCCTCCGCTTTTTCCTGAGTGTCCAGACTTTGCGCCTGTCTCTCCCCGTCTCGTTCTCCGCTGTCCTTTATTACGAACAGTAGACGACGATCCGTATAAACCTTACAACCCACTCCTTTTCCATCTCTTCCACCCCATTTCAGGCTCCAAAAATTTCTAGGAAAAGGTCATTTCGTGGGGCCAGGTGGCTTCTTCCTGCTTGAAAGCCTTAGGGCATTCTTTGCGCGGCTGTCCGCCTCATCCGCGCCCTCCCCAGACTTCTCACCCGTAAATTCACGGAATCTCGAATTCGCGGACTTCCCACCAAGCCCGATGCAGCCGAAGCCAGGCGGCGGGACACAGGAAGCCGGCGCCTTTGTCTCTCTACCGGGAAGTGGCCGGGAGGGGAGTAATGGGGGTGTTTTCCTGACGGGGAGGCCGGGAAGGCTTCAAGAAGAGAAAAGGTAGTTCCACGGCGAGCGGGGCTCTGACGGACGGGCCGAGGGGTGGTGATGCCTCGGGGTCCGGCTGCCGCTTCACAGGGGGTCCAGCGGAGAACGCAGGGGTTTACCTCCCAGCCCTGTGTGCAGTGGCTTTGCAAAGTCTCTTTTAAAAAACCAGATTAATGATGTTGCTTGATTTTTAAATGATAATCAAGGCATCTGGCTTCTTCCTAAAAGAAACAATTCTATACCCACCGCTCTCTAAAGCCAAATGCTCTGTGACAGACTGACCTACACGTGTTCCATCCTCCTGGAAAACAATTACTTATTATAATCACAACTAGTTGTTATGACTAGTTATTAACTACTTACAATTATTACCATCATTATATTAGAATGACTTGATTTCAAAAATAGCATTTTTGACTTAGAATTTTCTGAGGAGGAGGAACATTAAATTTAAAAAATACTGAGAGTTGGTTTTTTATTTAAAAATACTAAACATGAGTGTAGCTGGGATGGGATTATGGGTATTTTCTACCTGACATGTCTGCACTCATGCCCTTGGGGGTGTATTCTGTGTAAAAGCAAAATAAAAGGGAAATTGTTGGCTGAGGGCGCATCCTTGTGCCTTCGTCTCTTTCCCTGGGACGGTTGCTTAGCCCCCCACGGCTGCTGTCGAGATGAAATGATTAAATGAGCTCATTCTTCTTTCTGGGAGGCCCGGCTCTCCTGGCAAGGAGGGGGTGACGAGGTGACTGCCCCCACCCCGGTCTTTGTGACACCCCCTTCCTGGCTCCAATAAGTGGAGAAGGTGCGGAGGGGGACAGCCCATACGTCTGCTCCATCCTTGCACCTGGTCATGGAGCTACAGATGCTGGGAGGAGGCTGTGAGGGGAGGCTGGGAGGAGGCTGTGAGGGGAGGCTGGGGGGAGGTTGGGAGGAGGCTGGGAGGGGAGGCTGGGAGGAGGCTGGGAGGAGGCTGGGAGGGGAGACTGGGAGGAGGCTGGGAGGGGGGGCTGGGAGGAGGCTGGGAGGGGAGGCTGGGAGGAGGTTGGGAGGAGGCTGGGAGGGGGGGCTGGGAGGAGGCTGGGAGGGGGGGCTGGGAGGAGGCTGGGAGGAGGCTGGGAGGGGAGACTGGGAGGAGGCTGGGAGGGGAAACTTGGGGGAGCTTGGGACGAGGCTGTGAGGGGAGGTTGGGAGGAGGCTGGGAGGGGAGGCTGGGAGGAGGTTGGGAGGAGGCTGGGAGGGGGGGCTGGGAGGAGGCTGGGAGGAGGCTGGGAGGGGAGACTGGGAGGAGGCTGTGAGGGGAGGCTGGGGGGAGGTTGGGAGGAGGCTGGGAGGGGAGGCTGGGAGGAGGCTGGGAGGGGGGGCTGGGAGGAGGCTGGGAGGAGGCTGGGAGGGGAGACTGGGAGGAGGCTGGGAGGGGAAACTTGGGGGAGCTTGGGACGAGGCTGTGAGGGGAGCCTGAGGAGGTTGGGAAGAGGCTGGGAGGAGGCTGGGAGGGGAGGCGGCAGGGGCAGGGAGCTGGCAGGGCTCCTGGGGAGCGACAGTCTACACAGGCTGGAGTCAGGAGAGCAGTGAGCAGGCAGGTGAGACGCAGATTTGGCCTCAGCCCCACAGCCCCAGACGTCCCCCCTCCGCTCCCAGGTGGAGAGCACCGGGTAGGAGTAAGTGCTGATTCACCTTAACGTTAGCACCACCCACGACCATATGTCCATTATGCGCATAGGCACGCATCTGGAATTTTCACGGATGTTCTCTCACCGCATCCTTATCACAGTGAAGAGGCAGGCAAGCAGAGGGTTGTCATACCCCCACTTTGCAGATCAGGAAACCGAAGTTCCCTCATTCATTCAGCATGAGGAGATAACAGGCTCGGGGACCCGGCATCAAGCAAGATCCCCACGGCCCCTGCGCTCAGGGTCCTCCTTCTGCAGGGCTCAGAGAGGGCGGGGGGCCGCGTGCGATCACTCAGCAGGTCTGGCAGCCCCACGACAGTTCGGGCAGCGTTCGTGTAAGTTGCCACCAGTGCTATAAGCCTAACAGTAGAGATTTTAACTAGGAGTCAGGGCACCGCCTTAAGGATGCTTCAGTTGTAACAACGCACACAGTAAGACTCCTGCTAATGGGGCAGGCAGGTCGAGGGAACAATTCAGGGAGTTCTGTTTTTTTCCTTCAGTGTGGACCCCCTTTTCTCTGAAACTTGACCTAAAAATGCACATGCCTTACGGCAATTAGAAAGATACCCTACCTTCTTTTCTCGAGGCTATTTCTCATTGTCTTATTTTTTATGCAAGACCTTCTATTTATAAAGACTATTGAAGGTTGGGACTCTTCTCTTTGTCATCCCTGTTGTACCTGGAATCAAAATATTCCAGTTTGTGTCATTGGGATGAGGTCACTCAGAAGCATTCCTTTCCCACCTGCCTGTCTCTCCAGACCTCACGGTAAACTTGGAACTCGCCATACGAATCCTGACAAGGAGGACAGCTTGCATCTTGTGATTTTTATCATGTAGAAGTTTCAGAGGGAAAGTCATACTAGGGAAAGCCTGGTGAAATGGTGAAGTTATATTGAAAATGGCTCCTAGGAAGCTTTACGTGGTCCCGAAGGAGATGTTTGACATAACCTGTCAGAATGTCACTAACGGACTTGACAAGGTCCCAGCAAAACTGTTTGCCTGGTGGGGCCCCTCAGGTCCCCGTTCATCACGCGACCGCCCTAAAGGGACAAATCAAAGCGGAGCCAAGAACCTTCAGAACCAGAATATCGCCACAGGAGGTCTGCCAGATGGGCCCACAGGAGCTAAGAGACAAAGCCCAGCGGCCAGAACTGTGGTTTGAAGCAGGTGCTGAGACGTCAGTTAATTATTTTGAGCATAAATAGACGTGTAATGCATTAAATTAGGGAAAATAGCAAAATCCTTTGAGGAGGAGGGCATTTGATAATTTTCTCAAATACTTAGTCCCAGAAAATTTAGTTTCAAGAGTCTTCCTGCTCTTAAAACACATTTTACAACAGAGGTGGGGATGGAACTTCAGGAAGAACAGCGGAGGAGGGGCAGCTGATAAGGATGTGGGGCTGCTCTGGGTCCATCCGCAGGGGCTCGGGGGCTGGCAGGGTGGTCGGCACCCTCACCGGGAGAGGTGACCCCTGGGGGCGGGTGGACGGGGCGGAGGCTGGCATGCCACCCCCCCACCGACTGCTGGACGGCCCTGGTGTGATTGTCTCATCAACTTCCATGGTAACAGCGTCACTAACTTCCAAAACATAGAAGATGTGTTTTTAACTTTTGTGTCCATTTTTTCCCAATGTACCTGCCTTTCTAAAGTTAATCACCCAGAGCAGAATGTCGCCCGAGGGGAGCCTTCTTTTTTCCTCTCACTCACTCATTTTCAAAGTGGCTTTGCCATTTCTGTCCCGTTTCCCTACAGACACCCCAGATCGGCTGTAACCGCTGATCTTTCTGACTCTGGGGCAAACCAACTTGTACTTGTATCCTCAGTTTCAGGCTCTAAATACATGCAAAGAAAAATAAGTGATTGCTGTCTGCATGCACACGACTTTGCAAGTAAGATGCCGTGAATAATAGTGAACAAGAGAAAAGCCCACCAAGGGGACCCCAGGGCCGCTGGGTCCCAAAGGTGTAAATCGTCTCCTCGCACTTGTGGCTGTGCTTCTGTAGACACTCCTATAAATGGTTCACCCTCAACAGTTCTTACATATTTGCAGTAAAAACTACGAGAAAACAGCAATGAAAGAGCAGGTGAAGGGAGGTGAGGGCCTCGCGGGAAATGAAGTGACCTTCCTGAGAGCTTTGCCCTCGCCAGGCCAGTGGGTAGAAGCGGCGTTCCCGGGCTGGCCAAGTGATTCTGAGTGAGCACGTTGACTCAGAGTTGTGTGTAATTTATTTCTGAATGCGTGACAATCCCGTTCTTGGGTGGCGTGACCTTGACCTGCCATTAAACTTTGTTGAGGAGACTTCGGACGGATGTGTAAATCTTCAAAGGCACAGTCTGGGCGGGAGGCCCGGGGTCATCTGAGACAGTGGTTGAGGTCAAATGAGCAGCTGCTTCCCCACCAAACACACACACACACGTCAATTTTAAAAACTTTGGTGTGGGAAGAAGCACCACGTTTTTCTTTCATCCTGTTTTGCTTTGGAGTCACAAGGATGAAGACGGTTAACCTTCCAACAAACGAAACCCACCAGCATGGCTGTGTTCAGTGTGGAGTCTCGTCCTGCCCTCTGGCTGTCTCTGCCTCCGTTGTGCGGTTGCTGATGACTACGTAGGAACAGGCGTATCTGAGATCAAATTGCTGTAATAATTGTTACAATTACGGTTATTGTAAGTGAGGCTTCCTTGCCTTCCCTGAGACACACGAGAGGAAGAACGGTTCACACAAAACCCAGAAGTCAAGGCTTGAGGGAGGAAGGTGCCAGTGACGGAAGGTTTCCTTTCTTGCTTTCTTGAGTTCTGTGACAGTTAAAATTAGGTTTGGCTACAGATACCAGGACATCCAAAATAGTGGTTTATAGTCTAGAGATTTAATTCTGTTCCCTAATCAAAGTTTGGAGGTGGACAACACAGGGCTGTCTTTCTGCTCTGCCTCTCTTTGGGTGCGACTTCTACTGTCAAGGTTCCCTCATGGTGCAAAATGGCTGCAGGGACTCCACCTTTAGGTTCATATTCCAGGCAGCGGGAAGGATGAAGGGGAGAAAGGCAAAGGGACTGGCTCCTTTAAGAGATTTCCTGTAGGTCCCACCCAACATTCCTTGGTGAGATGGAGATTATTTGCTGAGAACATAATCACCCAGCTGGAGCAGAGGCTGGAAAATGCCGTCTTTCAGCTGGCGTGTTTCCACATCCAATAATTGGGGCCTGTTGACAAGGGGAGAGGGTGATGGGCGTGCAGGTGGGCAGCGGCGGGCTCTGCACAATTTTATACTTTCTTTCCACCCCTTCCCGTTTGATCACTCGCGTGTTTGGCGCTGAGCCAGGCACAGGAGGTGGAAGAACAGCAGGATGCCGGCCCTCCGGGGGAGCGGCTCGGTGTGGACACGGGGCACAAGGGCAGCCACGGAGCAGCGTGGACGTGCTGGCCACCCCAGAGGGTAGCGTGCCCCCTCTCTGTGTGGGACCTGCTCGGCCTGGTCCAGGGCCGGGTGCAGAGGTCCTCTGTCCCGTCTCGGAGTAGGGCAGGGTCCAGGGTCACGGGCTTGGCAAGGCCCAGGGGTGCGTGTTAATGCAGGTGAAGTGCTCAGTAAGACCAGGCGCGGAGCAGATGCTCCATAAGCGGCCGGCGTGACTGCCGCCGCGTGGGGCGAAGCCAGGACGGAGGCCGGCGGGGGACTTGGACCCCGGGGAGAGCTCAGCACCCCCTGACGTTTACTGAGAACCTACTGTGCGCGGGCACTGTCTCAGGTGGCAGGGACGCAGCGGGGAACGAGGCAGGGCCCCCGCCCGCCCTCACGGGGCTCGTCGTCTGGGGGGATGGGCAGCGGACGTGTGGGTGGTGACAGTGCCTGGGAACCCCTGGGTGCGGTGGGGGCCACAGGGGAGGGCGGCCGTGCAGGGGTACCGGCGGGGTCTGGGTGCCCTTTAGGAGATGACGGTGAGTCCTCAGGGCGGGCGGAGGGGTGGCGAGGGGTCCCGCTCTGAGGACGGGGAAGGGCGGGGAAGAAGCAGGCGGTGGTGGTCCCTGGGGAGCGTGTCCCTGGGGAGCGTGTCCCAGGCACATGCCAGTGAGCAGCGGGGCTGCAGCAAAGAGCCAGGCTGACCCGGGATGCGCTCGAGGTCCTGGGGCCCCCCTCCCCGAGCCCAACCCCTTACCAGCTGGCTCCTTGTTTGTCCTCCCCCAGAAGGGTTTGCGAGAAGAAAGAAGACTTCCCTGTGGTTTGTGGGGTCTCTGCTGGTGGTGTCCACCTCCATCCTGACCGTCGGCCTCGCCGCCACCACCAGGACGGAGAACGTGACCATGGGCGGCTACTACCCCGGGATCATTGTGAGTGGCGCGGTCCCTGGGGTCTGCCGGTCGGGGGGCCTGGGGGCTGCGGGGACACAGACGTCCGTGTGCTGCTGACACGCTCCACCCCAGCCCCCCGAGCTGGAGTTTTAGGGCAATTATCCTGCATGCTCAGGTGGCCCAGTGGGGCACAGGGTCCTGAGGGGTGGGGGAGGGGAAGGAGAGGGGTCGGAGCCAAGAGGTGCGACAGGCCCTGGCCCAGAGTCTCCCAGGGTGCCCGGGGAGAGCCAGCCCTGTGACACCTGGATTTTAGCTCCATGAGACCAAGCTGAGCAAACCACCCCTCGGAAACTGGACTCAGAGCTTTAAAAGATGCCACGAAACCTGGATAGAAGGTGCGTTTGTGGGATCGCATGGGATCAGCAGGAAAACGAGCTGACGTGGTCCTCACCTCCGCTTCCGGGCAATAACCCCGCGAGGTAAACCCACAGCCCAGCCAGACCCGGCAACAGCGGCCCCCAAAGCCAGAATCATCCAGACTTCTAAACTGTGGAATTGTGTCCATTTGTTGGCAGTAAAATTTGCTCCAAGCATCTGCATCGCACTCAGGGAGCGTCTGTGAAATTGCTTTTTATCAGATATGATGCCCTGCAAATGCACCAGAGCCCTGAGGGGCTGTGTCACAAAGTGCTAAACCAAGATTTTAAAAAATGAAGCTTATTTAATCTCATGACTCTCACTAGAGGTATTATCCAGATTAGTCATGATGTTGATAACATTTTTAGCAAGGATGAAAATAGTTTAAAATATTTTACAAATATCATTCATTTTCTCTTTATATTTTTCTTTATTTTTATATTTTATCTGTGCTTTATAAATCTACATTATCTTCCTGTGTATACTTTCTGAGTAAACCTACATAAATAGTATCTGTGCAGATAGTATTCTCAGTGAACTCTCGTGAGACTCTGCTTCCCGGCCTGTGTCCTGGACGGGAGGGGAGCCGGGGATGTGGAGGCGGGCGGCCGTGAGGACGCATCCCCCAGGTGGCCTGAAGAGCGTCAGGATCAGTCTTGAGTAGGATTTTGCAGTGTTCTCTAAGCTTCAGTGGTTCAGGATTCACCTGGAGGTCACCCTCAGAACATCCTGGGTGTGTTCAGAGCCTTGCTCCGCAGAGAACCTGACTCCTGGCCGAGAACCAGAGTGAAACTGGCTTCAGCTCAACGGTTCTGAAAGCAAACGGCGGACACAGCCGATGAGGTTTGCTCCAAGAAAATGTGGATAAAAGTCACTTCCGTAGACACACGGCATCCGACCCTGAGGCTCACAGCAAGGGCGGGTCTCAGGAGGAAACTGGGTGAGAAGGTGCAAACACCGCAACGTTTTGGAAAGAGGAATTTTTTCAAATCCAAAAAATTGCAACTTAGTGAAACTTAATAGATGTATTTTAATACATTTATGTTGGAGTGGGATTGTGATATTTTGAACTGTGGAGTGGGATTGTGATATTTTGAAGAAAACGCTCATCTTTCCTCACTCCTTGAGAATTCTTAAATTATTGGTGAAAACTACATCTGTGCATTCACATCTGTCTCTGGAGATATAATACTTGCAGGTAAAGACATCCTTGGACATAAATAGGTCTGATTTTTAGTGCATTAAATCTGGCACCATGGTTAGAGATGCCACAGCTGTGTGGGTCAGTCGCTCGGCTGTCCCCAGGCTGCTGCTTCTGCCTCTCATGGTGACTCAGAATCCGACGGGCCGGGCAGAGCCGAGGGTCACCCACTGGGCGGGCTCCAGTGCGGGGTCTCGGGGCGGCCCTGTGCATCTGCGAGGGGTTTGTCACCGGCTCCCCTGGCGAGGGGCTTGTCAACGCCTCCCCTGGCGTTGCTGGAACTCTGTTCTTCAGGCTGAGGGGAAGCTTAGGAATTCTTCCCAGGCGGGTGTGGGGGGAAGAGGCCGCCGGCACCCCTGGGCACACTCGGGTGATGCGAGACGAGCACAGTCGTGGTGTTTCTCCAATGTCCCAGCGTCACCTGCACCCAGGCCGAGAGCTGAGGCCGAGGAACAAGCGGACTGGTTCTCAGGGGCCCCTGGGTGCCCTTCCTGCCTGGGCTGGAGCCCCCAGACCACCTCTTCCTGCCCCAGCATTACCTGTCTGCCTGCTCACCTGAGTCAAACGCTCATTTCTAAGGGGCGTCAGCCGTGTCCGTGTCTGAAACACCCTTGGTTCCAGCTTCCTATGATTCTCCCTGAGGGTCAGCCGTCCTCCGACGATGGCCCAGGAGAAGCTCTCAGACGGGCCTCTCCCTGACCACCAGGCGTGGAGGATGGGTCACCATGAGGGTGTTCTCCTGTTGGGGTGGGGGGCACGTGACACTCTTTTCCCGGAATCGAGAGTTGAACTGACGTAGGAGTTAAAACATTTGAACACAGAAGATGAGATGGGTCTGTTTCAGCAGCTTCTATTCCGATCACTGGCTTTGA
Source organism: Balaenoptera ricei (assembly GCF_028023285.1). Classification (NCBI taxonomy): domain Eukaryota; kingdom Metazoa; phylum Chordata; class Mammalia; order Artiodactyla; family Balaenopteridae; genus Balaenoptera; species Balaenoptera ricei. The sequence continues at coordinate 83,747,387 of NC_082656.1, forward strand.
TGGATCCCAAGAAGCCCACCCCAACGGGCCTGAACCTACCTGCCACTTAGTGCTTCGGGCTCTGTGAGGGGGGATGGCTGGCCTTGCTTGTTGCCAGGGTGTCCTGAGCTGGGTGGCTACTGTCCCCTGTCGGCATTAGGCTGCCAGGCGTGTAACCGAGCGCTTTCTCCCTTGTTTTCCTTTGGTGTCAGCTGGGCTTCGGATCTTTCTTAGGAATTATTGGCATCAACCTGGTGGAGAATAGAAAGCAAATGGTAAGAATGTGCATTGTTATTTCAAATTTGGGTGGTGGGGCTGTACGCGGGGGGCGGAGGAGTGCTGCCCCTATAGCTGTGGGTGTTCCTGGCAAAGCCCCTGCCCCAATCCAGCACCCCCAGGGTCAGTGCCTAGCTTCCCAGCACTCAGGGTTGAGTGGGTGCCTTTCACATCTTAGGCTAAGTGAGTATCGCCCCTGGGATTGTAGGGTACATTCTACAACCTCATGTGGTGTCTTAGCAGCTAAGGTTGGGCCACGGGAAGAAAAGTTTAGGGTATGGGGTGGGTTGGGAAGGTGGGCAATTAGTTTAAATGCTTATGTATAAGGTTCAGGCAAAAACACGCATGTATGAATATCTGTCCTTGAGTCAGGAGCCCTGGCATCTCCTCCTACATCTGGGGTGTGACGACGGCTCTCCCAGACTGAGGAGAGAGAAGGGGTCAGTGGAAAACCAGGAGAACTGTGGTTCAGAGGCCTTTGCAGAGGGCATGTCTACAGCTATTTGTCTGTGGGACGTACGAAGGCCAACTTTGATCAGTCGGGTTACAAACCTGACTTTTTATTGATCATTTCAATTTGGAATCTGTCTTGTTGATGCAGCGCTTTGGGGAAGAGAGCTATAAGAATAGTTAATTCTTAGTTAATTCAAAATAGTTAATTTTGCCAAATCATTGTGCCAGCCAGTGTTGACTTTTGAGAGGGTTCAGGGAGGATGTGGTTGGACCATATGCTGTTTCTGTCTCATCTCCAAATCATCGTATCAGACTGTGCTGGTGTTTCCACTTCTACCGGCACTGGCCATCATCCTGATGATGATAATATCATAATATCATGATATATATCATGATAATATCACCTGATGGTGATAACCAGGATCACAGCGGCTGCCCTGGGCTTTCACGGGTGTGTGAAGATGTGGAGAAGGTGGAGCCTGGCACACAGCTGGCGGGAATGTGAAATGATGCAACCACTTTGAAAAACAGTCTGGCAGCTCCTCAAAATGTTACACGTAGACTTACCATAGAGTAAAGTGTGTGCTCTCGTCTGTTTCTACTCTGGCCATTCTGTTGGGTGTGAAGTGGGGTCTCATCGTGGATTTGTATTTCCTTGATGACTAATGATGTTGAGCTTCTTTACATGTGCTGATTGGCTTTCTGTATATCTGTTTCTAGTTGTTGTTGAGAAATGTCTATTCAAGTCCTTTGCCCGTTTTTAAATCGGGTTACTTGTCTTTTTATTGTTGAGTTATCTGAGTCCTTTATATATTCTAGATGCAAGTCCCTTATCCGATATATGATTTGCAAGGATTTTATCGCATCCTGTGGATTGTCTTTTCACCTTCTTGGTGATGTTCTTTGAGGCACAAAAGTTTTCAATTTTAATGAAGCCCGATTTATCTAGTTTTTCTTTTGTTGCTCGTGATTTTGGTGCCATTTCTAAGAATCTCATGCCAATTCCAAGGTCATGAAGATTACCCTTATGTTTTCTAAGAGTTTTATCACTTACATTTAAGTCTTTGGTCCATTTTGAGTTGATTTTGTATATGGTGTGAGATAGGGGTCCACATTCAAACTTTTGCATATGGCTACTCAGTGGTCCTGGCACCATTTGGTGAAGAGACTCTCCTTTTTCCGTTGGATGGTCTTGACACCCTTATTGATAATCACTTGGCCATAGATGTGTGTGTTTAGTTGTAGACTCTCAAGTCTGTTCTGTGATCTGTGAGCTTCTGATATTGTGTTGAATCTGTAGATCAGTTTAGGGAGTGTTGCCCCATGAACTTGGGGATGTTTTTCCATCTCTTTAGATCTTCTTTCATTTCTTTCAACAATGTTTTGTCGTTCTAAGAGTTGAAGTTTTGTACTTCTTTTGTTAAATTTATTCCTAAGTATTTTATCCTTTTGGAGGCTATTGTAAATGGAATTGTTTTCTTAACTTCATTTTTGGATTGTTCATTGCAAATGTATAAAAATACAACTGATTTTTCCATGTTGCTCGTATATCCTGCAACCCTGTTGAACTCACTCATTAGTTCTAATAGTTTTTTAGTGGATTCCTGAGGATTGTCCATCTATAAGGTCATGTCACCTACAAACAGAGATAGTGTAACTTCTTCCTTTCCAAAATAGTTGCTGGAGTTCTGTTTCTTTGGCTTTGGCAAAAGAAATGTGGGCCTTGCAGTGGGAGGATAAATATCCAGAACTGACCCTAGCCCCCAGACAGGGTCCATCCCCCCAGGAAGCCACCCTGAACCCCAGGCAAGATGGGGTCACCAGGTTCCATAGACCAGAGCTTTCTGACTGAGGTTGTGTGTGTTGCCTGTAGAATCTCATTTCGGCCCTTTCAGAAAAGCATTCCTCCAGACTCACCTTGTATGATAAACACGTGTTTCACTATCTAACATTTAATTTAATATTTGTGAGAGCTGAAACCTGTGTCGACCATTAGTATCTCTGTCATCTTGACCGTCGTGAACCTCAGTTTCTTCACAGTCAGGATTGTTGAGCATCTGAGTTAACGCATGTGAGAATATCCAGTGCAGGGCTGGTCCATGACGGGTGTTCAGAGACTAGTAGCCGTTGTTACTTATTGTGTTGAAGCACATAGGTCAGTCAAAACATTCAAGTTGTAGCAAAAGGAAACAATAGCAAGCTGAGAAAATGTCAACTAGAGACAGTGCTTGTTTCAAATGCATCTAGATTTGTAAGAACGCTCTCTTTTCCCTTGCTTTCTCTTTATTTTAATTTTTTGCAATAGAAAACTTTAAATATATGCAGAAGTGGACAGAATAGTATAAAAAACCCTCTGTATCCACCTCCCAACTTCATCCATTTTTGACTCATGACCGATCTTGAGTGGTATTTTGAAGCAAGTCCCAGACATGGTATCATTTTGTCTGTAAACATTTTACTCTGCTCAAGCTAAGGGGTGGAATCGAATCATTACAAATGGCTCCTCCGCGATCTCTGCCCGTTACGGCGTTAGTCTCCAGTGATGTCCAAAGAATGCCCTCAACTGAGTCAGCTTTTGCTATTTTCCCATTGATGAATGAGTTCTTGCTTTCTCCTTCCCCAGACATCAGAGTCCCTGATTTCACCAATGGCTCTGCAGTCTAGCTTCGTCCCCACGGCCGGGGATGGAGAAGTTAAGGGCTTAAAGCAGCTTGTTAACTGCCGCCTCCGCCCACCCCCAGCCATATGCACGTGCATGTGCACGTGCGCACACACAGACACACACACACGTACACAAGAAACACACAACACGGACACACACACAGACACACACATACACGCACACACAGACACACACAGACACACATACACACACACAGAGATACACACACAGGCGCATACACTGGAATCTTCCCGGAACATAGGTTAAAACCCCCTGAACTAGAAGGACCGATGGGGCGTCACTTAGCGGTAGAAGCGCGTTTCCTGCAGAGGGTTAGGGTACCGGCCTCCGTCTGTTGGGCTTCTGTTCCTTCGAGTGTTGTGCTAGAGGGTCCTGGCTGTGCCCTCTGGCACCCCCTGCTCCGGGTCTTGACATCACGGGAGTCTCCTCGGCCCTTCACCTTCCCATGTAGAAGCCAAGCTGGTCTCTGCCCCCCCAGGGCTGAGCTGGGCGGGGCTGAGACAGCAAGGCCTCGAGGGCTGGGCGGGCAGACATTGGGGTGCTGGGGGATCCGAGGGCCATCGGGGAGGAAGCCTGCGAGGTCCACGGTGACCCACGTGGGGGCTGTGCAGGTGGGGCTGGGCTTTCCCTGTGAGGGCCCACTAGTGACGGGGGTCCTGGCAGGCAGGGGCGGGAGGGCAGTGGCCAGGTTCACACGCTGTCCCACCTCCAGCCCCGTGCTCCACCGAAGGGCCTGCACACCCGTCCAGTTCTTTCTTCAGCAAATGCTTCCTGGAACAGCTGCACGATGCTGAGCTGGGGGCTGGGGCTGGGGGGTGGGGGAGACCCTGAACTCATGGGGCTTCGACCTGTACATGCAGCTGGGGGGCCCTTGGCGGGGACAGGGGAGAGGCAGTGAAGGCAGAGAAGGGCTGGAAGGTCTATTCCCAGGCCGGGCAGGAAGGTGGACGCTCTCGCCAGGTAAGGCCGAGAACCAAGCAAGACACGTCAATTTTGTTAGGAGTTCCAAAGAACCAACTTGCAGTTACCTCGATTCTCTTCACTGCTTCTCTGTTCTCTGTTTCTTTTATCTCTGCTTAAGCCTTTATTAGTGCCTTTCTTCCGCTGGTTCCGGGTTAAGTCCGGTCTTCTTTTCTAGTTCCCTAAGGTGTGAGCTCCTTCCCCTCAGTGCGTGTTCACAGCCCTCGCTTTCCCTCGGTCCTGGTTCAGCCGTGTCACCTCTTGCCTGGGCCCTGTGGTCGGGGCTAACTGCTCCCGTCTCCACTTTCTTCCGTTCATCTGGCTCCAGGCAGCCTTCTTCTTATCACACCCTTATCTCTTTGGTGTTTGTTTTTGAAAATCACTTTCCCCTGTTGGAATGTAGTAAACTCTGTGGGCCCAGCGGAGATTTGAAGATGACCTTCCCCCACTGAGTAACAGCTGCGCTTCTCCCAGAAGAGACCCCGACAGGACAAGGAGACACAGTCCCAACCCTAATCTAGTGCCTTCCTTAGTTGCTAGAGCCACAGACAGACCCTGTCTGCAACATCTGTCGGGCCCAGCAGCCCTCGTATTAGAGAGGCACCTTTGGGGCGTGAGCGGGTCCTTGTGCTAATGTTAAACCACTAGGCTGCTTGAGAGGCAGCAAGGCCTGGAAAGGACGTGGCGGCTGTGACCGAGACCAGGACATGCAGGCCTTGGCCAAGACGCAGCTGCTCGTCCTGGCCGGTTTCCTATTTCCAGCCCGAAGCGTTGGAGGAGAGAACTTCCAGTGTCTTTCCCAGCGCTGTCAACTGGGCCCTGGTGGTTCCCGGGCAATAGCATGCGTGTGGTCAGCCCAGTGCCGAGTTTACCACGTGTGAGGTCGTGCTAGCTCTTTTACTTTTTCCAGGGTGGTGGGAGGAAGGGCAGCCGAGCAGAGTCAGTTGAAGGTTGATGAGCACGTGCAAGTCGTGGGGACGTGTGCAAAACGAGTCAGAACCCGTTTACACACCCAGCTGTGGGCAGCCCTGCGTGCTAGGAGACACTTGGGAAGTTGTGTGCTTTCTGTGGAGACCTGGATGAAAGCCGGTGGAGGTGTGATCTGAGGGTCTCTCGGCCGAGACTGCGACTGAGTCACAGCTGGGTCGGAGCCGGCCACTGGCCAGCGTGGAGCAGGGCGCTCTCTGAGGTCACGGAGTTGGTGCGTGGAGGACTCACCAGGACAGCGGGTCCGACGATGGCTTTGTTCACCCGCTGGTGGTGAGAGAAGCCACAGGGCCTCAGGGGCCACTTCTGGGAGTGTCTCAGGCGACTGCAGTGCTTAGTGGACTTCCTGAACCAGCACCCCTGCTGGAGCACACGGGGCTGGGCAGACACCCACTTCTGACGAGGTCCCGGTGACCAGGCGAGCCGCAGACCCACTGGTCCTAGGAGAGCCATCGCTGGGGACAGCTCCACTCCTTAGGGACACTGGCAGCGGCCCTGAGGGAGGTGGGGAGGGGGAACGGTGCCATCCCAGGGGTGTCAGGCCGCAGACCTCCTGTCTGCAGGAGCAGGTACCCGGACCCAGCGCACGGCTGGACCCGGTGCCAGCCCGGCGTCGGGGACAAAGCGGGTGCTGGGGAACACTTGCTGGGGGAGCAGTTTGTCCCTCCCATTGCTTTTGTGCCAGAAAGTCGTCCTCCCTTCCTGAGGTCGCAACTACTGGGGGGTCTGGGAGGGGCCGAGGCTGCGTCTGAACTTGACTGTAGCTGTGGCCTCTCCGTAAGGCTGGGGTGGGAGTTCCAGGTCAGAACCGGTGCTTTTCCTCCCTACGCGGCTGGGGTGTCAGGATGAGATGGGCGCCCTGTGCTGAAGGACTTGGAGCTCCAAAGCGATGTTGTTCAGGTCGCGTCTCTGTGTTGGGTCCCTCTGGCCGGAAGCTCTGCCCAGCAGGAACCGCGTCCTTCCCGTCGGGCTACGGCATCCAGGGGCCTTGCGGTCAATCACAGGAGCTGCCCTGCTCTCCGGCCGCTGCTAAGACGAGACGGGACGGCCTCGCGCTCCAGCCTCTACGAAGCAGGAACCGTGGGCTGAGCGTCTCTGTGCGAAGGGCGCGAGCCCGGGGGCGGCTGGAGGGTCCAGGGAGGATGCGGCAGCCCGAGCAGACGCAGGCCTTTCATTCCCTGGAGACGCGGGCCCGCTTGGGTCCACGGGACGGCGAAAAAGTGCCGTCTGAGTCTTTTATGTGTTTTCATGTAGTTTGTCACAGGGCAGTACAAGCCTGGGAAGGCTCGGTCCGGTGTGGTTTCTGCAGTGATTTTCCCACCACTCTTTAGCTAGCCACGTTGCGTTTGTGTGCAGTAACTTCATGGGAAGGGACCACTCGGTCTTCCTCCCCCGAAATGAGGGAGGGTCTGCCCCTGGCCTCCCTGCTCGGCATCGAGGCCCTGCTGGGGTGGGACCCCCCCCCCCTCGTGTCTCAGGGCAGCTCCTGCCACGTGGACCTGGAGCACCTGGGTGCAACGTGGGTCTGACCAGGGCCCCGCAGAGCCCCAAGGCGAGCTCGCTGCTGTTGTTCAGATGCAGGCACGGTTCTGCGTGGCTCCCCGCAGGGGGGTCTCCAAGGTCCCTTTTGTTCAATTCCTCATTGCTGTCAGAAGTGTCACGTGGGGGAAGGGCCAGGGGCAGCGGCCGGGCTGGTCACACCTGCATCCACACAGCACCTGCAGGGCGTGGATCCAACACATGGAGAGGTCAGCCGCGCGGCTCCTTCTCCAGATGGGGACACAAGATCAAAGGGGTCAGCAGGGCAGACACGCCCGCAAGGCTGGGCGACAGCTCTGACGTGCGGCGTCAGGGGACAGGTTTCACTTGGAAGCAACGTGCGGGGCTGGGCCTCAGGCCTGTGGGCTGCCAGGAGGGAGCCCGGCCACCCTCCCCCTTGGGACAGCCTTGTGTGGCCCTCCCGCCCATTCTGTCCCTTGAGTAGCCACTGGGAGCCTCACGTCAAAACGGAAATCAAAGTTGCAGTCTGTCAAGCCAGCCCACGCTTCATGCCAATCCCTGTGCTTTGTTGAAGAAACAAATCCCTCAGGCTGACGAGGGTGGGAGGGTGAGGCCGTGCAGGTCAGTTACCCCAGAGCCTGACTCGGCCACGGGGAAAGAAGCAGCCAAGGAACGCGGGTGGTGGGAGGCAGCTTCTGGCCGTGTTCTCCAAGCTGAAGGCAGACGACCCGCACGCACGCATCGTGCTCTAGCTCGCAGCTTGTTGTTCACAAGGTCTGGGTTGGAAATCCCGGTTACTTTACACACCTTCTAGGACGGAGTAAATGCACTGACGCCATGGCTCGTGGCTGCCACAGGGGTCCTGGCGTGGTGGGCAGGGTGGACACTCGGTGTCTCCAGCAGCAGGACATACAGGAACTTTGGGACCACTTTTACTATCTGTTTTGGTAAACCTGAAATTGTTTCCCGAGAGAGAGAAAAAAATTTAAAGAAATGGCCAACAGACGTAAGAACAGGTTCTCAGCCTTGATAATAGCAGAGAAATGCACGTGGAGTGACAGTGGGGCTTTTTGCCGTCAGATGGCAGAACCGAGAAACGAACAGCGAGCCCTGTCCTTCGGGACATCAGGGGGTGGGTGTCTGGCCGTGGGGTGTGGGAGCGAAACGCATGTCCCCTCAGATTCTGACCTGCAGAGACCCCCCTGCCTTGTCCTGTTGGCAAGCGTGGGTCCCCGTGTGTTCCAGGAGATGGTCCTGCAGAAACACGCGTGTGTGAGCCCAGGCTTTTATGCAGAATGTAATTAGGGTCTTTGTAGCAGAGTCTGTAAAAGCAAGAGATCGCAAACCGTTTAAATACCCTGGGAGGCCCGCCATTATCCACCAGGCCGTGTGGGGGGGGCGACAGCTCCCCATCCACGAGCCCCTCCCTCGTACCCTGTGAAATAAACAAAGCAGCCAGCACGGGCCTTGCTCAGTGGGATGGGCCTGGGGCGCCACCCTGGCCGTCGTGGAGGGTTTCCAGGGGGGCCGTGGTGGGAAGGGAGGACCCTGCCGAGCAACTTCGGGGGTCGGGGCAGGGGGCCTCGGGCGGCTGGGCGCTCGGGGAAGGTTTCTCATGGGACTGAGCCTCTCCTGTCTCTGCTTCCAGCTGGTGGCGGCCATCGTGTTCGTCAGCTTCGGCGTGGTGGCCGCCTTCTGCTGCGCCATCGTGGACGGCGTGTTCGCCGCGCGGCACATCGTGAGTTCTTCCCAGTCTCCCTCATTCTGTTCTCAGTTGCTCTGTGCGTTTAAGAAACCTTCAGAAGTTCAACTTCCTCTTGCAGGACACGGCTCGGTGACCTTCACAGTCTGACGAATACAAATTGTGTTGGCCAATCGCAGCCTTTCCTCCTGTCCCTCCCCTCGTTTCCTCCAGAACTGACCCAACATGCACCCCCTACCCCAGGCATCGCATCATTAGAACCAAAGTCCTTAACTTCCCACCGACGCTCCTCAGGCCCCTCTTTAGTCAGTAAGATGAAAGACGTCCCGGACCCAGTGCCCCACGACGTCCCAGGCTTTTCGCTCAAATACGCATGTTGGGACCTTCTCACTGGACACTGTGCCCATGAGGTCCCTCTGCCTCTGTCATCCTAGCGGTGGGGAAGCCGAGGGAGGACAAGCCACGTCAGACACTCGTGCTTTGGAACCGTGGGGCGGTGGCCGGGACCTGCTCAGAGGGAAGGGCCGGGCCCTGCTGCTCCGTCCACCAACAGGAGCCCTGACCTGGCGCCCCATCCGGGCCGGGAAGGACCCGCCGGCATTTCTCTGTGGCCCCAACGGGTCCTGTGTGAGGTGGGAATGCGACACGAGCTCAGGGCTTTACGTGCGCTCGTTCACGTCGATTAACACTGAACTTGGAGTGTTTTTATGCCTGTAAAGTTTCTTAGGTTATAAAAAGTGCCGGCCCTGGTGGTAATGTTAGGCTAAGCTTTACAGTCGCTATTCTTGGGACTATTCGGTCGGTTTGAAATTATTTCCAGATAAAAGGCTTAAAAAGTGCCGGCCCTGGGGATCCTTACCGATTCCTCTCCAGGAGAGGCGAAGGGCCAGGGAAGGCTCAGTTTCACCCTCCCAGGCAGGTTTTACAACTAGAGAGGCGGGTACGGTTGATCCCCACAGCCTCCCTCGAGCCTCAGGTGTGACGAGCACCCCCTGTCCGGGGTGTAGGGTGTGGAGCTCAGTCCCCATGTCCCTGCGCTTTTCTTTCTTTATTCCTTAGATGGGTTTTCAGCTTTCTCTGGCTGCATGTGGCCAGTGTGCCCAGGATTGGCCGTCCCCCCAAAGCTGGGCCTGCCAATCAGGGACTTGGACGTGAACAGAGGGGCTGAGTTTCCAGGTTGAAAACACGTAGCCTAAAGCTGCAGGGAGACGGCTGTGGTTGAACTATGGAGAATCAATTAAAAATGCCCTTTTCTGCAGCTTGTAACTGGCTATCGGCACTTCCCGAGATTACAGCTTTAAGATGCCAACAGCTGGGGTAGAAGAATGTGTGGAGGGCGCCCCCAGGGCAGACGAGCTGGCATCCAGCCCACTGTGGACGTGTCGGGTGTGAGGCGGTCCGGCAGGCCGGCACCCAGCGGGGCCCGGGAAGGCTTCATGAGCCTCCACGACGAACCCGGTCCTCAGGGGCCTGTGAGCCTGTGCCCGCCGGCGTGTTGCTCCTTCTGGTAAATTCCAGCCTCTGGGCTCAGTCTCTGTCTGGACCAGGCCCTCCTTTCTGCCTGTAACCAACTGAGCAGAGGAGGATGGGGGCCCGCGTCTGGGAAGCAGCCTTAGGGAGCCCCGCCTTCCTGGGGGCAACGGAGGTGGGGTCTCAGCCGTGTGGGCGGCTTTCTCGGGCCTCACACCCTCAGCCCTCCCTTCAAATGCACTGGCTTCCCGGGTGGAAGAGCCTCTCCGTCCTTCTGCAGGAGCGAGAATGGCCCTGCCGTGTTTCAGGGCTGCACGGGACGCCTGAAGCGGCACCCCTGCAGGCGAGGACTCACAGCCTGCAGGCGCCGCCTTCCCAGCTCCAGAGCCAGGAGGCCCTCCCGGCAGGAGATCTGTCGGGAGTTAGCACACCGGCTCACGCCCAGGCGGAGGGGCCGCTGTGTCGCCCCCACGCTTCTACTGAGCGGCTGCTCAGGGGCGCCCACACCCGGCACAGCGTCCTCTTGCCTCCAGGCCGGTCCTGCATGACCGTCCTCCTCTGTCGCTGGTAGTTTTATGCTTTTTTCTCAGATCAGAAGCAGGAATGCTTTGAGAAATATGACTGACAGAGTAAAAAAACTCAATACAGTTGTCGGGACCCGGACTCATAACTTACAGATTAAGCAGCTTCATGGCACTTCACGTGCGCCCTTGCTGTTCACTACCATGCAGGTGATAAGCATGTTGTAATCGTCAGTTTATTGGTCTCTCTCCTTCACTAATCCCCTCAGGGCAGGAACTTGTCTTACCCGGGTGCCCTTATGGTTTGGCACCATCTGCCCTATGAATGTCGGGGACAGACTCGTGGATGGATAGTTGGATAGGCACATAGGTGGATGTATGCTCCGGTGGTTGGTAAGTGGATGGGTGCATGGAGGGAGGGAGATGGATGGATGTGGATGGATGGATGGATGGAAGGATGGACGGATGGATGCTTGGATGCACGGATGGAAGGATGGGTGGGTGGATGGATGGAGAGGTGGATAGAAGGATGGATGGATGTGGATGGATGGATGGATGGATGGAGAGATGGATAGAAGGATGGATGGAGGGATGGGTGGATGGATGGAGAGATGGGTAGAAGGATGGATGGATGTGGATGGATGGATGGATGGAGAGGTGGATAGAAGGATGGATGGGTGTGGATGGATGGATGGATGGAGAGATGGATAGAAGGATGGATGGATGTGGATGGGTGGATGGATGGATGGATGGATGGAGAGATGGATAGAAGGATGGATGGATGTGGATGGATGGATGGATGGATGGAGAGGTGGATAGAAGGATGGATGGATGTGGATGGATGGATGGATGGATGGAGAAATGGATAGAAGGATGGATGGATGTGGATGGATGGATGGATGGATGGAGAGATGGATAGAAGGATGGATACCTAGATGAGTAAGTGATCACGTGGATGATTGGCTGGTTGGATGGATGAGTGGATTAGGCTGAAATCCACCTTGCTCCCTCCCTCGTGGAAAAATTGTTTTGCTTTGAGGAAGAGAGGCAGGAGCCAAGGGGTCTCTACGTTGAGACTTGTACAGGTGCACGACCACCTCCCTCAGCTGCCGTGTTGACCGATGGGGGGAGCTGTGTCCCCCGGCCGGCAGGGGTGGGGTGCCTGCTTCCCTGCTTCCTGGCTGCAGGAGCCCAGCTGCTCGGGGATGAGCCCTGGTATTTCCTGCCCCTCGTCCCCCTCCTGGGAGGGGCTCGTTGGCCTGGGCCTCTCTCCTTTGGGCTCAGAGCCTGTGGCAACAGGTCTGAAATCACCGCCGGTTCCTCCTGATAGGGGGGTGAAGCCGTCCCATTCCATCTGTGGTTCTTGGTCTCTAGGAGCCCAGGCCCCTCACCGCAGGAAGGTGCCAGTTTTACTCCAGTGGGGTCGGCTACCTGCACGACGTCTACCAGACAGAGGTAAGTGCCAGCGCTGGTGCCCCTTGTTAACCTGTGTCCCTGGTCCAGATCTGACTGTTCTGGCCCCAGCACGCCTCCACCTCGTCCTCACCCGCGCCTGGTGAGGTGCTTCACTCCAGAGTCACAGCTGCTGACTGCCTTTGATGCAGCCCCGAATCCACCGGTCCAGTCTGTGCGGTCCAGTCTGTGCGGCTTTCACGATGAGCTTTTTATTGACGTAATTAGTGCACTAAAATCTAGGATACTACGTTTACACTGGCCCCAAGCTCGCCGGCTGTCCCTGGGCCGAGGATGTGTGCAGGGTGATTTCACTTCTGTTTCTAAGAGTGGCCGGCGTCTCCTCTTGGACCACCCCAGGCGGCTGCGTGGCTCTGTCTGTCCTGCCGTCTCCCTCAGCTCTGTGTAGATTTATCGGTTTAACTAAACACGGCCTCTGACGCTGTGTACAAATGTCAGGACGGAGGGGCGCAGGGCGGGCAGCGGGGAGCAGACGCCATGGTTGCGGCCGCGTGGCTGGCGGCGGGGGAAAAGGGGCCTCTGCTACTGCCCCTCAACAGGGGGCGGCACACCTCTGCTCCGAAGGCCCGGCCTGTGCTCCTGGACTTTCTCCCGGCCGGAGGGAGCCCTGGGGACTTGTCCTGTTCAGCGGGGGTCACCCGGCCCTCCAGGCCCTTCCCACGTGCCCCGTGCCCCCCAGGCCCTCATGCTGCTCTGTCCTTCCTTCCTGCTCACCCCAATGTGTTCCGTGCAGTACTGGGGTCACAGAGGTGACACCTTCCAGCAGGGGGCACCTAGGGTCAGGATCAGGGTTAGGTCTTGCGACCTCCAGCTCGCTGGCCTGTGGCTCTGACCTTCCCATGTGCTGGTTGCCAGGCTCAGAGCCCGGCCTTGCCCTGACTGCTCCCCTGCCCCCCTCCCTGTCCCCCAGTTCTCACCTGTCAGGCCGTCCGCCCAGCCCCCTTCCAGGCCTGAGTCACACGGGCTCACTTTCATGGCTCCCAGCAGCCTGTCTCTGGTCTCCGCCCCGTCGGGACTGTTTTCCCAGATTGATCTTTCTATGACCCCTGCTCAAGCCCTCCCACTCCTGATGTGGGTGGCTTTCGGGAGTTGCCCACAGAACCTTGAAAGAAAGGCTACATGCCCAAGGGTGGCTTGAGGTGCCGCTAAAGGGGCCGGGGCCTCAGGGAGGCCCCCAGGACCTCTGGGGTCAGGCCCTGCCACCGACCTGCCACCTGACCTGCCCTGGGCGCTCGGCCTCTCAGGCGACCCCCAGCCTGCTGGAATCTCTGTCCTCACTCGTGCACAGCCCTCCCTCCAAGACCTTCTCCCCAACGTCCCCCTCCTCCCTCTGCAGCTGGGTGGTCTCTGCCCCACTTACCTTCCACGCGCGGGGGTGGTTACAAAGTGCTGGGGGAAGGAGGGCAGGCCTCCGTGTGGCTTGGGGAAGGGCTGGCTTGGTGAGACTGGGCAGCTGGGAGCTCTCCTCTGGGAGGTCAGGAAGGGTCTCCCACCTGAAGGGTCCCCACCTGCAGGCTCCTGGGGACTTCTCCCCCTCCCCCTCCTCGTCCAGCAAGCTTTGGCCGCCTGGTCCTCTACCTCTCCCTGCAGGGAGGGCCCTGTCGCCCCCAGGCCTGCTGCACCTGGACCGGGTGGAGGAAGGGGCAGGTCAAGAAACGTGGGCTCAAGAGGGGCAGCTGCCTGGCTGATGGGGCAGGGTGGTGGGTCCTTACCCCCAGGGAGGCCCCTGCCCGCTCCGGGGCGAGGACAAGGGGCACCTGACCGGACTCTCCGCTCACAGGTCACCTGCCACTCCCTGAACGGTAGGTGCCAGCTGAAGGTGAAGAGTAACACCTGCTACTGCTGCGACCTCTACGACTGCCAGAGGTGAGTGGGGGGGAGCCCGACACCCGAGAGCCCCACGTCCCTGAACTTACCTGCCCCCATCCTTGCACGCTGCACCCACATCTCATTCAGCCCCAGGGCGTGGGCTCCGTTCCACAGGTGAGAAGACCGAGGCTCAGGGCTGCCGGGAGGTGGGGGGGGAGGCCTCTCGGGGAGCCCTGTCTCGCTGTGGGCTGTGACGTCACAGGTGACCCGTTTCTTCCTCCCCGGGTGCTGGTTGCCTCAGGGTCTCCACCCCGGAAGGCCGAGACCCTGTCTCTGCCTGCTGGTCTCTCCGGTCTGGGGACGGGGGCGGCAGTTTGCCCTGTGTCCTCCCCCCTCCCATGGGGCCCAGAAGAGCTGCTTGTTTTTCAGTCTGTTCAGCTTTTCCCCTGTTGTTTGGACCGGTGCAAGGTCCCAGCTCCTTGGGAATCAGAACCCTCCCCACATTGTCTTTTAAATTTTGTGTTAATAGCTTGAATACCTACATTAGAGCTAACTGGGAGTTTAGTGTTTGCTTCCTGGAGACCCCTCCCTGAATTGTTGAAAAACCCAGGGGTGTAGGCTGCAACGCCCTTCCCCCAGAGCAGGAATTCACCCGATTGCCAACCCGAGGCTGTGGTCCAGAGCCTGCACAGACCACGACCACGGGGCCCAGATGAACCCCCTCTGAGGCTCTCCCCTCTGTGTTCCCTGCCGGGGCGGCCAGCAGCCTCTAAGCCCTGCTGGCTCCGAGGGTGACCGGGTCGGGGCTCTGCCTGCCGGGCCGTGCTTGGGGCGGGCTGTCCTGCTCAGAGACCTGGGCCCCCTCCCAGATGGATTCTGGGCTCCCTGGGACAGCCCTCGGCCGCCTGAGGGGCCTGGGCCCTCCCAGCAGAGCCCGCAGCCCGTCAGTACGCGTCGGTACGCGTCGGTACGCGTCGGTACGCGTCAGTAACGTCAGTACACGGCAGTACACGTCAGTAACGTCGGTACACGTCAGTAACGTCGGTACACGGCAGTACGCGGCAGTAACGTCAGTACACGGCAGTACGCGTCAGTACACGGCAGGACACGTCAGTACACGGCAGTACGCGTCAGTAACGTCAGTACGCGTCAGTACACGTCAGTCACGTCAGTAACGTCAGTACACGTCAGTAACGTCAGTACGCGTCCGTACGCGTCCGTACGCGTCAGTACACGTCAGTAACGTCAGTACGCGGCAGTACGCGTCAGTACACGGCAGTACGCGGAGCGTCTGCCCCGCCCGCTCGGGCGCTGAGGCGGCCTCCCCGCAGGCGTGGGTGACGTCGAGGCCCCGCCCCGCACAGCGCCGAGCACCCGCCCACCTACTACGAGTTCGTGGGCGTCCGCGGCTGCCAGGACGTGCTCCACCTGTACCGGCTGCTCTGGGCCTCGGCGGCGCTGAACGTCCTAGGCCTGTTCCTGGGCATCGTCACCGCGGCCGTCCTGGGGGCCTTCAAGGACATGGTGAGTAGCGCCCGCCGCGCGCTGGGCAGAGGCACCGGTGGGGACGTGGGCTCGCGGAGCCGCCAGCCGTGCTGACCACAGCCTGGGGGCACCTCAGTCCCTCCTCCCCGAGGCTCGCGCCACCTGAGCCGGCCCAGGGAGCACAAGTTCAGCGGCAGAGGGGGGCACCGAGCCTGGCGCCTGACGGCCGCGTCCATGCCCTGGTGGCCCGCTGAGCACGGAACCCCAGCGCCTCCGATCCGGTAGATCTGGGGCTCAGGCCCGTGCTTCCCAAAGTCAGGTGACGCCAAAGTGAGCCCCCGAGAACGTGCTTCAGCATCTGGGCGGCCCTGGGCGGGGACCGCACCGCAGGACCCGTGCCTGAGGCCACACTGCAAGTCTCTCCGTGGGCAGCGTCCTCTCCAGGGGACCGGCTGTTCCAAACCGTGTTCTCGCGCGGGGCCCAGATGGCACCTCCCGCGACCTGACACTTCATCCGTGGAGGTGCCGCACGTGAGGCCACAAACACCGGGAAGAGCTCACAACCGCCCACAGACCAGCAGCCGCGCGCCCATCACCCGCTTTTAACGAGGAGGCGGTGCAAACGCACGTGCAAACAACCCCTGCAGGCCAGACCCCAGCCCCATCCACAGCTCACACTGCCGAGGGGTGGCTTGTTACCTCTGCCCCAGAGACTGTGGCCACTGGCCACATTTCTCAGCCTCACCTGGAGCCTCCTGAGATCAGTGACATGTTTCTTGGAGGTTTCCTGACCCCAGACAAAGCCCGGGATACCACGGGAGACCCTGGCGACCCCCCACCCCACTCCCACTCTGGGTGGTGCAGGCGCCAGGCCCAGCTCCTGCTCGGTCGCAAGGTGTCTTTCCGTGCGTGCACAACAAGCATCTTGTCCTTCAAGGACGAGAGCTGCCTGCCCCCAGGACGCCTGGGGTCTGCAGGGCCCACAGTGCGGTCTGTGGGGCCCCTCGGTGGGGCTTTTCCTGCTGTGGCCAGGTCAGAGTTTTCTCTCTTGGCAGATTCTCAAGGAGAGTGAGGTTAGGCTCGATGGCTACGCAGAGGGTCTTGTTCGGGTCCTGCCCCTGGGAACCCGGGTGGAGACTGCTGGGCTGTCCCCAGGGATGGCCGTCAGCCCGGTGGCTTTTCCGGAAGAGGCCCCTGTGCTCATGGGTTTATAATAAAACCGCTGGAGCTTCTTTCGGGAACGTAGCGACGCCCCAGAAAGGCCGCTTGTCACGCGGGACACGGAGTTACGTGTCAGCCCCGCTCCGGACAGTTTCCTCTCTCATACCCAGAGCTCAGGGGCGTTGTAAGAAGCCTGCCCCGTGGGTGGCTGTTAGGGAAGGATGCACCTCCGGTCTGGGAACCCCCGAGCCCCACGTTGGGAGTGGCTGGCCTGCCTCTGGAGAGGGGTCCGTCCTACGGCCCGTCCTCTCTGGGGGCGGGTGAGAGGTCAAGAATCAGGGCCCACGTTCTGTTTTCCTTTGGGGAATCAGAGCCTCCCATGAGCTAAGGAAGCAGGAGTTCAAGGAGTTTGGGAAGCTCTGGTCTTGGTTGTGCTTCTCCAGAAATCCCTTCGGCCAGAGCCCTACCCCCGCCGGTGCCACCCGGAGCCCCTGTGGGGAGAGGGCCCTGCTGACTAGAGCTGGGGGCATCTTTGGAATCAGCGCCCCTCGGAGATGCCCATGGCACCCGCTCCTGGAGCAGAGGGATGGGGTTTCCTCACTTTTCCAAAAAAAGCTCAAGAGAGCCTGGGCCTAGCTGGGCCTCTCGGCGGATCCCGGGACAAACAGGAAAAGGAAAAGCAAGACGAAACCCAGCTTTTGGGCTTTAGCTCTGGTCGGAGAGAGGCTGGTGGGAGGACTCGGAATCTCTCCCTCGGGGACTCCGCCTGCCTGAGCGGCTGCCGGACGGGGCTCCCCAGGGCAGGGCTCGGCTGACACGTCTCCATCCTTTGCGGCAGGTCCCGCTGTCCCAGCTGGCCTACGGCCCGTCCTCAGCGCCTCAGGTCCTCTACAACCCCGCCCAGCAGATCCTGGCCTACACGGGCTTCTGCCCCGTGCCCCCGGCTGTCCCCACCTGCTCGTCGTACCCGCTGCCCCTCCAGGTAGGCCGAGCGTCTGCGGGCCGGAGCGGCGCTCACGTCCCAGGCAGCTGCCACGCAGGAAGTGCTGCTCGGGTGGGACACGGGGCTGGGGGGCTTGGGTTGAAGGAAAAGGGGGCGGGGGGTCTATGGCACCCCCTCCCGATTTAGACAATGGGGTGGTGCAGCTGGTGTGGACCAGCAAAGGGGGTGGGACGACTGAGGGATGTGTCGGGTGACCCCAGGCCCACACAGGACGTTCGGCGTCCCCGGGGGCATTTGGGGCAGCCTTTGCTCCACGTGGCCCTGGTGACCCAGCCAGCCACGTCTTTCGGGGCCTTGAGATTTTCTGACCCCTGACCAGGTCCCACACAAGTTGGCTGCAGTTTCCTGGCCAGAGCAACTGGGGATGTGCCAGCTGCCGGGCCCCTGTGACAGGGCAGAGTCACTGAGTAGAGCCGAGGGCTTGCCAGCGCCCACGAGAGCGGCAAGTGCACAGGCTTTACCCTAGTACAACTCTGGTGGCCTTGGGGCTGCTGTGGAAGGGGGCACGCGGGGGTGAAGCCTGTTCATAGAGCCGCGTCCCGCCCGACCAGCTGCCACTGTGGTGACCAGAACGTCCCCAGGTGTTGCCCCGTGTCCTCGGGGGGCAGAGGTGAGCACCTCTGGCCCGGACAGCTTGTCGGCCTCTGTTTTGGCGGGGGCGGGGTGGTGGCCTTGGCACGTTCTGTGGTCTGTGTCACTGACAACAGCCCCTGAGCAGTTCTGGGAAGTTCACGGGGTTAAGGTACCGGAGGGGCTGCGTCTCTGTGCGTGGGCGGGGGGGGGGGGTGCTCGGATCCCGGCCATTTGCTGTGAGGTCGCACATCTTCATCTGCTGCTCGGGGGCCCAGCGCCTGAGGAGTGATGTTGACGGGACGTGAGGCCTTTTCAGGGCCAGCGGCTGTTTAGGACAGGTGTGTGTATCCACCAGCTCGGGGACAGAGGCGGCGGCCAGACTTGAGGAGGGGCTGAGGGGAGCGTGGTGCCCATCTCCGCGGCCCCTCATGACGCAGAGGAACCTGCAGACTCGGCCCAGCTGGCCACCCGGGGCTGCGGCACAACCCCGGCCAGCGAGGTCCGCGGTGGCCTCCCCAGGCCCGACAGCTCGTGGGGCTGGAAGCGGGTGTGGGGTCTCTGGGCCCCGGGGCGCAGCGGGTGTGGCGAGCTGAGAAAGCCTGCAGCCTCCGTCCTGCCCGGGACAGACCCGCTGGGCGAGAACTCAGGGACCGCTTTACCTCCCCGTGGAGTTGCAAGTCCTTCCTCTCCGCGCCTGGCTCCTTCCGCTTGCCTTGAACGTGAAGCTGGTGGCTGTGTGCCCGGGGCTCCGGGGGCCTTGGAATTCCCAGAGGAGGACGTGGCACGGTGGCCTGGCCTGAGGGCGGTGCCACGTCTGTCTCCGAGGAGTGGTGGCCCACGGGCTGTGCCATGGGAGGCCTTCTCCTGCCGATGAGGGGCAACCCCGTAGACATCCCACCAGCCCCGAGCAGGCGCCCTGGCCACACGGGGACCCGCAGGCTGAGTCCTGAGTCAGGGAGGGGCCTGGCTCGAGAGTCCTCCCATTTCTAAGACACGGAAGGGAATTATCCAAGCGTCGGGAGACGAGCTGGTTGCCAGTGACGCCCGGTGGCGCCGCTTCTCAGCGCGGGTACGTCAGCTTCCCCGACATGCAGGCGGCCATCCTGGGCAGCCCTCGTCTTCCCTGGAAGCGCCACCCGCGTCCCACCTCCGGGCCATCCTCCCTGGTCCCCATCACGGGAAGGACCACGTCATCTGGGTGTGGCCTGTGTCCTGGGGGCTGGACCCATGGCTGGTTGGCCACCTGTGGTCTCAAACACCAGCTTGGAAATGCACAGGCGCCGAGGAACGGGCGTGCTCCGCGGGCCGGCTGTCTCCCGTCCTCCCAGCGTCCACCCCGAGGCCCCACAGTCACGCCCGCACACGGGGACTCCAGGCAGCTCTGGGACGTGGCTAGGGGGCAGAGACGATCCCCGCAGGGCCCTTCCTCCTGGCTGAGCCCCGACATTTGGCTGGCTTGTCCCCGGCCTCCGCAAGCTTGGCCGCAGGGAGGCCCCGGGGAGGACGGCGCGCATCCTGGGCACCTGCTGCCCTGGATCCTGACCTGAGGCGCTGGCAGGCGTCCTGCTCCTGCGCCCTCAGGAGACAGGGCTGCAGCATGCGGGCACGGTCTCCCCTCCTTACCGCTGGTGCTGGTGAACAGATGGCTCTGTGCCGGTGTCGTATTCCAGCCTCATCCACCTTCGGGCCTCTGGCTCATCACAAACAGCAGATGCTCCCACTTCTCCCTCCCAAGGGAGGCCCGGGCTCCCTCCACAAGGGCCTAATCAGCTTTTATCACCAGCACATGTAGGAGCGTAATTACATACACGTCAATAATCAGATTTCGAGGAGATGACAAATCAATGATGTTGTGTGTCTCGTCAGGAGGGAAACGACAGATTGACGTTTCTGACTCTGTTCCCATCGGAGGAGGAAAGGGATATTGCAACTGTTCTGTCCAGTCATTAGCAGTGGAAAACACTCCCACATAATAGAGGGAGTGAGCAGCTCTTGGGGGCTGTTTTGAGCAGTTGGTCAAAAGAAAAATCACCTTAGAAGAAAACCCACCTTCCTATTCCCAGGGCCACCTGGTCAGGAAGTGCAGGAACAAGGACACTCCAAGGATTAACTCACATCCTGTAACTAAGGACCTCGCATCCTGTAACTAAGGACCTCGCGTCCTGTAACTAAGGACCTTGTGTCCTGTAACTAAGGACCTTGCATCCTGTAACTAAGAGGCTTTTTGTCTGCCCCCCGATGGGATTGCCTGTGTGGACAGAGCCTGGTTTCCTCCGTGATTCCTGGTGGTTTGCTCTGTGGTCCTTGGTGGTTTACTCCGTGGTCCGTGGTGGTTTACTCCGTGGTTCCTGGTGGTTTGCTCTGTGGTCCTTGGTGGTTTACTCCGTGGTCCGTGGTGGTTTACTCCGTGGTTCCTGGTGGTTTGCTCTGTAATCCTTGCTGGTTTGCCATGTATTTCCAGGTGGATCCTCCTCTGTGGTTCCCACTGGTTTATTCCGTGGTCAGTGTGGTTTACTTCCTGGTTCTCTCAGCTGCTCATTTCCGGTAAAGAACTGACCACACACATGCCTGGTGGGAGCTGGGGACCCGCAGATCTGAGGGATGTTCTCTAGAGGTTTCCTTTGTCCCCTGAGGTCAGAAAGAAGTGTGAGTTTGAGAGAAAGAAAGCAATGGAGGTGGGCAGGGACCCAGGGCCCTTGGATCCCTAGAGCCCTGGCTTGTGAGGAAATTCTCTCTCAAAGCCCGAGGTCCGGGGTTCCTCGGGAGGAGGGGGCAGGCAGGCTGGCATCCCTGCGCCCTGGGCACCTGCTGAGCAGAGAGCAAGGAGCCACCTGGCCCCACCGAAGACCAGGGCCTGCACACACTCGCCTGTGTCCCATCACGGAAGGGGTTGCTTGCTGTATTTAATGTTGGTTTTAAGCAGGTATTTTTAACCTCTAGAAGTTAAAAAAAACAAAAAGAAATTTAAGAGGTTGTTGGCGGGTGGAGGAAAACTGGAAATTTTATTAATTTAAAATCTGTGGCATGTCCCAACACTCTCTTTGCAGAATCACTTTCTGCGTCTATGTGTATTAGTGTGGGTTCTCCAGAGAAACAGAACCAATAGCGTGTGTGCACATAGTAGACACAGGTAGAGATATAGTTATAGAAAGAGATGATACAGATATAGATATATAGAGGGAGAGAGTCCAAAATCTGCAGGGCAGTCCATAGGCTAGAGGTCCCAGGAAGAACAGATTTTGCAGTTTGAGTCTGGTCAGTTTGGAGGCAGAATTCCCTCTCCCTCGGGAACCTCAGTCTTCTCCTCTTCAGCTGATTGGACGAGGCCCACCCGCACCAGAGAGGGTGATCCGCTGGTCTACATGTTCATCATGGCTACAAAACACCCTCAAAATGACATCCAGATGGTTTGAGCAAACATCTGGGCACCATAGTCTAGCCAAGTTGATGCGTAAAATTCGCCGTCACGCTATGTGGAAAACGTTGACGTCCTTGGTTTTTTCTGTAAGACGTGAAGTGTTGAGTAAACCCAGGGCCCCAGGTGAGCTGGGCAGCCGTTTCCTTACACAGCGTTTGCACGGCCGTGCATCCTGGTGTCAGGTGTCACCAGCCACCCTCCTGAATGTCAGGACCGGTGCCCACAGGCGAGAAGGGGGCCCAGCGGGGCTGAATCGGGGCCTCCCTGCGGCCCCCTGAGAACGCACGCTGGTCAGGGAGCGGTTCCCACCAGGAGGGCCTGGGTCTGGGGGTTTGGGCCCGGGTGGGCTCTGAGGGGCGCCGGTGGCGCTGGGCGCGTCCCCGGGCGCCCGTGGGCTGAGGAGGCTTTCTCTGTTTGGTTGCAGCCCCCTGGCGGCTTCCCGGCCTCACCTGGCTCCGACCTCTCTCTGTCCGAGTGTGTGCAGCCTCCGTCCCAGCCCGGCTCCAGCTGCCGGCCGCCCCCCAACGCCCCCCCCATCTTCGCCCTCACCCACTTCCTCCCCGGGGAGAAGCCTCCGCCCTACGCGCCGTGATGCAGAGGGTGGAGATAGAAAACTAGTTTTTGGCTTGTTAGAAAACAGAGCAGCTTCTACGAACCCTGCTTCTGCGGCCAACCTCCTGGAGACGTCCGAGCCCTCCTCCCCTCCCTGGGCACATCCGGGCAAGGAGAGGCCGGACCGCGGCGGGGAGCGCTGGTGGCCGAGGCCACCTCACCCCGTGTGAGACCACACACCAAGCCATGCTAAAACTCCCGCCGGAGCAGCCTCGCTCTGCTGGCATCACTTACAAAACAGTTCCATTTTCCTCCTAATTCGTTATCACTATCATGATCAAGGGGAATGTGGCAGGTGCCCCCGTGTGAGGACCACTCTCGAGGAAATGTGCTGTGTTTGTACTCGAGTGAAAACTTGTCCCAGCTCAAATATAAATGCTGTTTCCAAGGCCTGCGAGTGGTCTGAGGTCTGCGTGTGCTCTGTTCCAGTCGCGTCCCGCAGCTGCATGTGTCCTGTGTACGGTGTCCAGGCCCCCGACTGTCAGCCTTCGTGGAGAATCCAGGGGAGCCTGGTCTGTTCTGCGGGACACCCCGTGTGGGCCCCCGCTTGCAGAGCAGGTGCCCCTAAGATGCAGCCTCTCCGCTGAGAGACCCCTGGAGGGGGGGACCTCTGTGGCCCAGTAGCCACAGCCTAGGAGAAGCCGTGCCCAGGACAGACCAATGGCTACCGACCGGGGCCCCACGTGCACCTGCCCACTGCCAGACACACCTGAGGAAGCAGGTGAGCGTGGCCTTGGAGCCAATCAAATCCTGGTCGAGAGACAGACCAGAGTCTGTCTCAGAGTTACAGAGTTACAGTCATGGATCTTTGGGGAAAAGAGATGGTGGAGGAGGGACAGGAGGGAGGAGAGGTGAGGGGAAGGGAGGAGGGAGGGAGGAGAGAGGGAGGGAGGCAAGAGGTTAGGTCTACACAAGACGCGGTCTCCTGCTCCCCCTGCCGGCTGGGAACGCAGTTCTGTCCAACAGACAGCATACTCCTAGCCTTCACATTCAGAAACACTTCTCGCTACATTTTCTGAGCATGTGGACCGTTTCCTTAGAGAGGAGGACACACGTGGATGCGTCTGGCCCCTTGGCCTAGGGAAGGCTATTTGTCACAGACGAGGCAGGAAGGACCTGGTCACTGGTCAGAATATCTGGATTGTTTTGGTCTCCCCCCCCCCCCCCGCCCCCCGCCAGTACCACAACGAGGGGAGTCACAGAATTCTTGGTTTCCTGGCACATGAAAGCGATGTTTACACCATCCTGCAGTCTGTTGCCAGTAGCATTATGTCTAAAGAAACAGTGCACAACCTTAATTAAAAACACTTCATTCCGAAAAAATACCAAAACAGTGACAAGAGTAACATCAAAGATCCCTGGTCACGAATCACCATACAAATATAATAATAATGAAAAAGTCTGAAATATCATGAGAATTATGAAAATGTGACACAGAGACACGAAGTGAGCAAACACTACTGGGAAAATGTGCTAACAGACTTGTTCTGCACAGGGCTGCCCCAAACCTCAATTTGTAAAAAAAAAAAAAAAAAAAAAGCAGTATTTGTAAAGCGAGATGTGACTGTGTTTTGTTAAACGTGGGCTCACAAGTCCAGTGTTTCCAGGCTGGCCTGATCCGATGGGCCCAGCGTGGCCCTGGCCTCCGTGGCCTGCGTGGCCAGGACATGGCCCCACCTCCTGTTGTCCTGGAACTTCAGCTCCAAAAGCCACGAGCACAGCGAGGTCACTCCTCATCAATTTGGAATTTTAGGTCAAACTCTTAAATGGCCAATCCTCCCTAATTGTTTGATTTGCTTTGGGCATATTGTAAAAAATAACAAAACTAGCAGAATTTAGGAGGAGTAATTCCATTGGCTGAGATGGAGCCCGTGGCCACTCTGAGAAGCAGCGTGAAGTTAGTTTTTGTAGCATCCTTTGTCTCCCTTTTAGCCCGATTCTGACCCGATGGTCTGGCTGTCCTTCCACCTGTCCGCCCCGTCACCAGACTCACTAGTCTGGGTCCCAGTTCCTCACGGCTTTGCTTGGTAGCCTCTGCGGCTAAGCTCTCCCTTTCGGGGCTTCGCTGTCACAGTGGCAGGCATTTGGGGCCTGGTGGGGGGTTCCTAGTGCGACCAGAGGACCAGTGTCCCTGTGCCCAAAGCGGGCTCTTGCAGGACGAGTCCAACTCAGCTCTGCGACTTGGGGAGACCATCTTTCACCAAAGAAACCTAGTTTGAACATCATGTAAAACAGTGTTGGATGAAAGGAGAATTCACGTGACTACTGTTCCCAGCCTGGATTGTGCGGAGAACAGGGACGACGGTTCTTATTTCTGAGGCTCGTAAGAACCAAAGGGGTCTTGTTTTGCATAAGGAGGATGATCTCTTTCCTACGGAGGACCCTCTACAGCCCACTCGAGACCTCAGCTCTGCTGGAGGCCCAGCAGGCATCCCTGCGGCCTGGGTGCCAGGCAGGGGCAGGAAGGGGCCACCCGGGCGGCAGCTGGAGCCGGGTGACAGGACACGCTCCTGTATTCCCCCTAAACACAGCCAGTCCTCATCACAAAGGCAAAGAGGCAAACTCATTACTTTACAAAAGTTACGCCTATAAATTTAGGGACTTTCCATAAAATCTAAGAACGTAAGAGTCACTGAGATGCGTATTTATGTTGAGAATTATGTTAGGATATTAGCGCACAAGTCACAAACCGTCAGGTGACCAGAGTGGGGTGAGACCAGATCCCGGCTTCCCCGCTTCCAGCCTGCCTGCCGGTGCGGCAAAGCCCAGGCCTGGCTTCAGGCTCATCCGGGTGACATCCACCAAGAGCGCCCTGTGTGGGGACTTGACGCCAAACCTGCCTTCCCAGCGCCATCACATCATCATCTGTTCATTTTGCTGCATGTCAGATAAGGTCCTGCCTGTCCCGTTTTCCCTCGCGGTGTCTGTTGGGAGACGCGAGCTCACTGGCACAGATTATGTCAACATTTACTGGGGACACCTGCGTGGACCCTACAGGCACTTAGGGTTCCGCGTGTGAGGCGCCCAGCCCGGCCTGGTCGGGGCCAGCGCTGCCCATCCGGCCGCCCTTCCCTGCATGCCCACCTGAATGCGTCAAAAGACGACACAAACCAAGCCACGCAGTATTGGATGGACAAGCGTCCCTTCCAGCCAGGGAAACCTCAGTCTAGTCCGATGGGTTCTAGGAGGGATTTTTCGTTCTCTGGGTGACTTTCCAGTGGATCCTTGGTTTTATGTTCTTGGTGTTTTTGGTTCAGCATTCAAAGACACATGACATTGAAATGCCCGCAGCCGTGTTGCTTGGGAACGACCTCTGGCAGCAGGGCCGTGGTTCTGACCGTGGGCTTTGCCCTCTGCCTCTGCCAGGTCAGCCCCCCTATCGCAGCATGGAGACACCTTCACTTGTTTTATTCTTTCCACCTTTGTTGCTCCTGGAAATGTCGGTCAAGGTGGAGATACTGTCTGATCCCAGGACCCTCTGCGGCCCCCGGGCTAGAGCCTCTGGGGGGAGGACGTGCCCTCCCCCGTGCCCGTGCTGGCCCGGCTGCTGCTCCGTGGGGCTTCAGCGTCCTGCCCTGCAGGGGGCATTTAACCCAGCGCAGACCGTGCCAGGCAAAAGCGGGAGAGGAGAAAGGAACTGGGGCTGGGACTCGAACGGGACTTAGGGGCTGAGCCCCAGAGCCGCTCGCGTGGGCACTCGGCTCGGAGCTTCCAGAGGGAGGGGGCCCCGCGCTTGACCAGGACCCTTGCATCCACAAGGCTGGACCGTGCTCGAGACCAAGGAGGAAATTCTCTTTCCTCCACGTCTCTGGGCGCCCCCCCTACGGTTTCTGCACTCAGATGCGAGCCCCGGGACGGGGGCGTCCTGGAGACAGAAACCCCTCGTCCAGCAAAGGCACGAGGTGCCCGGCCTCACCTTTCCTCACGTGACGGCAGGGCTCGAGGCTGCTGTCCGCTCGGTCCAAGGAGGGGAAACCAAACGGGGCCACCAGGCACGAAGGGCCGACTCCACGCCCAGCCCACACCCTGAGGGTCAGGACGTCCACCCGGCCCACTGACCCGCCTGGGGTCCCGCAGCAAGTCCCTCTTCTGCCCAGAGTTTAAGAACCATAGCATCCAACCGAGCCAGGGGTCTGTGGTCCGAGACGTCGATCCCCTCGGTGGCTCCCGGACCCACGAGCACCTGGGCGGGGAGGGACCTTGGCTCCGGGCTGCAGGGAGTGAAGCCGCAGCCCCTGGTGCCAGCAGGCCCCTGGCTGCCTTTGGAGCAAATGGCAGGGAAGCCGGTCGCAGGCCTGGACGCGGGATGACCTTCGACCTCCGAGCACAACCCAGGGTGGGGTCTGCAGGGCCGCAGGGTTTCTCCGGACTGTCCACACTCGTGTGGCCCGACCCACACTGTCTGCCCTGCTAGGTCGTTTCATCTCGCCGAGAGCCGGGAGCTGATAAAAAATATTAAACTCCAAGGCCAACAATTTTGCTCTTGCCCACAAAAATGTCTTTATCCCTCACCCCAGCCACAAAGAATGTGAACAATTCAATTCCCAGCCTGGTGGTGGCTTCCAGGCACCCCCATCCCCAGGCCCCAGGACCCCCCAACTCCGGCTGGCCTCCGTGTGCGCTGGGCACCGTTCCCTGGGGACCCCTCTCTGCCACGCTGTCCCCACAGCAGAACCCAGCCAGCTCCGCCTGCGTCCTGACGTGTGTGAGGCCTGGCCCTGCAGCTCTGACGGGCACCACCATGGGGTGGGTCTCGGTGGGGCCCCTCCCCCGGCCCCTCCCTCTGCTGAGCGACCCCGCCTCATCCACAATCACAGACGGAGGCTGGTGCTCCGGGGGCCGGGCTGGAGGCTGGTTGGGTGGAAAGGGTCAGGGAGGCTGCTGATGGGAACAGGGTTCCCTGCTGCCATGGTGGAATGTTCTGGAACTGACAGTGGTGGTGTTGCACAGCCCTGTGAAGGTGCTGAAATCCGCTGAATCGCACACTGTTAGGGGGTGAACGTTATGGTATGTTACTGGACCTCATTGCAAAAACACTCAGGGCAGGGCCGGGGGATAGTACGTGCCTGGTTAACAAGAACAACCTTCTGGTCTGGTCCGAGCAGCCTGCGGTCACCCGCACTGCCCTGCCCTCCCCACTCCTGCCTTCTCAGTCCTTCTGCAGCCCGATTCCGCCACCTCTGGGTGTAGGGAGAGAACACAAAGCTGGCGGGAGCAAAGGTGCCCACTGGATTAAGGGGACGTGCCCAGCCGAGCGTCGCCCAGCCCAGAGGAAAGGAGCCGGGGCAGGCCTCACTCTGTCAGCGGCTCTTGGGTGGCACCAGTTACATGCCTATTTCCCTTTCCCATTTGCTGAAACTTTTTAATTATGAAATTTAATACACGTGCAGAAAGCCTGTTGGAGACCAAGGTGTAACGTGGTGACTGTTTGCAAAGCGAGGCAGTCACCCGGCCCCGGGGCTGGCCCCCCTTCTGCCCGGCGCCCACCCTCCCGCTGTTCTGTCCTCTGTAGGGACAGATGCCCGGCCTCCGCTGAGCTTCCTGCTTGTGAGATGCACGCGTGGGGTTCTGCCTCTGAGCCCAGGACCCGTGACTGCCCCTTTGGCTGTGGGCGGGCCTCGGCTGATCTCGGGGCTCCTGTGTGTATGCGGGGCCCCTGGCTTGGATTTTGGGCACATGGCAGACTTTGACTTTGGAGGACGACGCCCGGCCAGGGTCCATGGGGTTGGCCCAGCGCAGCCTCAGCTGCGGGCCTGGCGTCCCGTTGCTCCAGCCCACCAAGATCTGGTCCTGCGTGATCCGAGAACCTTTCACAGCTGTGGGTGCAGGGGTTCCTCCTTGTAGTTTCTTCTCGTGGTGTCTGTGCCCCGC
Organism: Balaenoptera ricei; assembly: GCF_028023285.1. Lineage (NCBI taxonomy): Eukaryota > Metazoa > Chordata > Mammalia > Artiodactyla > Balaenopteridae > Balaenoptera > Balaenoptera ricei. The sequence goes on from NC_082656.1 coordinate 83,775,323, forward strand.
ATTTCCTCCTTGTTGATGAAGTGGGGCCCCTTGGACAGACAAATTGCCTGCTGGTGTTTCCTGTTCTGTCCAGCGCCCGCCTGGTCTTCTGCCCGTTCTTCCGTTGGGTCATTACTTTCTCTCACTGATTTGCAGGAAGAACTCGTTCTCCCTTCTGGTTAACACATTAGCAGGTTCATGTGGATCCCAGTATCTTCTGTTCTGAGCTGGTCTTGTCACCCTCTTTATGGTACCTTGGTGAACAGATGTTCTTGATGTATCTACTGATGGATATGCTTGTTTATTTTTAATAGACTTTATTTTTTATAGCAGGTTTAGATTCACAGCAAAATGGAGAGGAAGGGACAAAGTTCCCGCAGGCCCCCTGCCCCACGCAGGTGCAGCCTTCCCCATCATCACCATCCCCCACCCGAGGGGCCGTTCGTTACCATCCATGAACCTACACTGACAGGTCCCCGTCACCCAGAGCCCGTCGTTTATATTCGGGTCACTCAGTGTTGTATATTGTGTGGATTTGGACAAATGTTTAATGTCCCGTGTCCACCATTTCTGTCTCATACAGAGTGCCTTCACTGCCCTAGAAATCCCCCATGCTCCATGCACTCATGCCTCCTCCCCTAAACCTTGTTAACCGCTGGCCTTTTTATTGTACTATCTCCATAGTTTTGTCTTTTCCTGAATGTCATATAGTTGGAATCAAACACTGCGTAGCCTTTTCAGATCGGCTCCTTTCACTTAGCAATATGCATTTAAGTTTCTTCTATGTCTTCTCATGACTTGATAGCTCATTCTTTTTATCACTGACTAATGGTCTGTTGTCTGAGTGTAACACAGTTTGTTTATCCATTCACCTACTGAAGGGCATCTTAGTTGCTTCCAAGTTTTGGTAATTATGAATAAAGTTGCTATAAACATTTGTGTGTACATTTTTATGTGGACATTAGTTTTCAGTGCCTTTGGGGAAGCACCCAGGAGCACGATTGCTGGATCGTGTGGCGAGAGTATGTTCAGTTTTGTAAGAAACTGTCTTCCACGGTGGCCGCAAGATCCTGCACTCCCACCAGCGATGCCGAGAGTTCCTGCGGCTCCGCGTCCTCACCAGCACTTGGTGTTGCCTGTGCTCTGGATTCTGGCTGTTCTAATAGGTGTGCCGTGGCATCTTACTATTGTTTTAATTTGCGTTCGCCCTGATGACATATGACATACGAGCACGTTTTCATGTGCTTATTTGCTATCTGTGTGTCTTTGGTGAGGTGTCTGTTAAGGTCTTTGATCCATTTTTTAATTGGGTTGTTTATTTTCTTATAGTTGAGCTTTAAGAGTTCTTTGTATATTTGGGGTAACAGTGCTTCATCAGATATGTCTTCTGCAAATTTATTCTTCACCTGTGGCTTGTTTCTTCATTCCCTTGATGGTGCCTTTGCGGAGCAGAAACTTTTCATTTTAATGAAGCCCAACTTATGCATTATTTCTGTCATGGATTTTGCCTTTGGTGTTGTATCTAAAAGATTATCCCAAATCCAAGACCATCTAGATTTTCTCCCGTGTTGTCTTCTGCGAGTTTTATAGTTTTGTGTTTTACTTTAGATCTGTGATCCATTTTGAGCTGACTTTGTGAAGGGTGTGAGGTCTGTGTCTGGATTCGTTTATTTGCACGTGGGGTCCAGGTGCTCCAGCCTTACTTGTGAGGAGACTGCCTTTGCTCCATTGTGTTACCTTTGATCCTTTGTCGAAGATCAGGTGACTCTACTTTTGTGGGTCTGTTTCTGGGCTCTCTGTTCTGCTCATTTATCTCTTTGTTTATTCTTTTGGCAACACTAGGCTGTACTGACCGCTGTAGCTTCATAGCAAGACTTGAAGTCGGGTAGCTTCCTCCAACTTTGTTTTCTTGAAGTTCTTAATTTTAATGCAGCCCAATTTTTAAATATTTTTCTTTATCATGAGAGAGTTTTGTTTTATTTTCTATTTTAAAGCAGTATTTCTTTACCCTAGTTCATGAAAATACTCTTCTATCACAGGGGTCAGCAAAGTTTCTCTGTGAAGGAACAGATAGTACATGGTTCAGGTTTTGAGGGTCCGTAGCTATGAAGCCACCGCTCAGCCCTGCCACTGTAGCAGGAGAGAAGCTGTAGAGAATCATAAGTTAATGGGTGTGACCGTATGTCAATAAAGCTTTATTAACAAGAACAGGGGTGCATCACATTGGGCCCACAGCCTACAGTTTTACATTATCTTCTAAATGCTTCATAGATTACCTTTAGATTTAAATATATACTCTACATAGAGTTAATTTTTTTTGTCATGTGAACTGGGGTCAAATTTCCTATTTCTTTAATGCAGAGATTTCAACAGGGGTGACTTGCTCCAGGGGACGTGTGGCAGTGTCTGAAGATGCTTTGACTGTCTCAGGTGTGTGTGTCTATGTGTGTGTGTGTGTGGGGGGGTACTACTGGCAGCAAGGACAGAGGTTGCAGGCAGGCCGCCAGATGCCCTGACGGCACAGACCAGCCCTTCACACAAAAAACCGTTATCAATCAATCGATAGTATCTGAAAAACAAACAAAAGAATGAAATACAAACAAATGTTACAGCTCTTCTATTTAAAACAAAAAAAGCAAAACTCTGAGATCATCGCAGACCACAAGTGTCAGCAGCATAATCCACCTGAGCTCCTCCTTCCTGGCGCACAGTCAGACCCATCCCAGCTCCATCACCGTGGCGCACAGTCAGACCCATCCCGGCTCCTCCTCCATGGAACACAGCCAGACCCATCCCAGCTCCATCTCCGTGGCGCACAGTCAGACCCATCCCGGCTCCATCTCCGTGGCGCACAGTCAGACCCATCCCGGCTCCGTCTCCGTGGCGCACAGTCAGGCCCGTCCCGGCTCCGTCTCCGTGGCGCACAGTCAGGCCCGTCCCGGCTCCGTCTCCGTGGCGCACAGTCAGGCCCGTCCCGGCTCCGTCTCCGTGGCGCACAGTCAGGCCCGTCCCGGCTCCGTCTCCGTGGCGCACAGTCAGGCCCGTCCCGGCTCCGTCTCTGTGGCGCACAGTCAGACCCGTCCCAGCTCCTCCTCCATGGCACATAGTCAGAGGACATGCAACTCTCTGTCTGCCCCAGCCTCGTGTGCAGTCTGGCCCGGACTGGGTAGCAGCAAGGACGCCAATCTGGCCAGCACAGCTGGGGAATGTCTTGCAGATTTTGGCTCTGCACTGGCCATAAACTTTTTCTTGGCAGTAGTTAGAATAACCCCTGGCGCCCAGTGGAAGTCTATGGAGACCACAGTAGGAAACAGATGTGGCCCTCACTCTCCCCGGACAGAAGATGAACCCAAGGTGGTCAGAAAGCCCCTGAGAGCTGGCCTCGACTCCGTGTGTCTGTAAGGCCAGAGTTTCCAGTCCCAGAGCTCAGCATGTGTCTTGTCTGCTCTCTGGCCATCCTGGCCTTTGTGAGGGGGTGGGGGCTGGCCTGGGGAGCATTCCGTAAGAACATTCCAGAGCCGCCTCCGGAGTAGACGAAAACCAGAGAGGATGGCGGGAATGCTGTGGTGACCGGGCTGAGAGCAGGCCCCAGGGTGGCTTTGGGCTCCTGAGGCCACATGGGGCCAGAGGGTGGGCAGCAGGGGGTCTCCTGGGGTCGCGGGCGGGACTGTGTGTCCCCCACTTCTCAGAGCTGTGCTCAGCGACTCTGGGAGACCATGGGCGGCAGGTGGGACCCCTGCTCCCTGAGCTGACGGCACCCGTGCCTGGTCCTTCTCAGGAACTGGGCTCTCAGCCCCCAACGGACAGCCTGAGGCACGTCCTACAGCTCCAGGCCCCAGCCTGACCAGCTCAGCCCACCAGGCCAGCCCCCAACCCGGAGCTGGCACTTAGGCTGTGAGCCAGCCCACACGTCCACCCCGGTCACGGATGGAGGGGAGGGCTCCACGGTGCTGTGGGAAGAGGCTGGCCGGAGGTGGGCTTTTCACGAGGGCCCAGGCTCTCCGAGTGCCCTGACTGACCTCCCTGCCAGCCTTTCTGTGGAAATCACTTGAAGAACTCTCGGGCTAGTTTTCTGAAGTCCTGAGTCAGCAGAACTCTCACCACAGCCCACTGAGGTTTAGGGACGCCTGAAGGAGCGCACCGTGCCCACGGCTGGCCTGGCAGAGGAGGGGCCCAGACACATACATGCGTGCTCATGCACACACACAGTCACACACACACACACAGATACACACACAGACGTGTACACACACACACAGATACACACACAGAGACACACGGTTTGAGGCAGGCTGGGGAGCAGACAAGCGGGTTCAGGCTGGCAGGAGGACATGGGTGGCCATGGGAGGGGCCGACCCCGGCTGCACGTGCCAGCCCTGCTGGGCCCTGGGGCCTGAGCGCCTCTGCCTCTGGTGTCCTGGCCAGGTCACCTTGTACCTTCAGGCCTCAGTCTGGTCATCTTAGGTGAGCGTGGCCTGGGGGTCCCGCCTGCTGGGCATCTGTGGTGCCAACCCCTCCCCTGTGTCGTGGAGACCCCGTCCCTTCCAGGGCACGCCAGCTGCCTCTGCCCACAGGTCCCCGGGGTCACTCCACTTGCCAGTCCCGCCAGGCAGGGGCCCCTACTGCCATCCTGGAGGCCAAACCCTCTCCTGCAGGACCGAGAGTGAGCTTCTCCTCCTGAGGTGCCATGGCCACTCTGCTTCACGTGGGCTCCGCACGTGGCTGGGCTGCGGTCTTCGGCTCCTGCCCTTCCTTCCGCCCCTGCTCGTCTCTGGGTCAGGTTGTGACTGTAAACTCACGCTCAGCAGCGGGGTGGGGGGAGCTGGGTGGGTGCAGAGACCCTGAAGCCGCTTTGAGGGATTAAAGCCATGAAGCTGAAATGGGGCCGTGGGACCCTGGGCTGCCTGCCTGCCTATCTCAGGACACACTTCAGGGTTTAGTATTTAAAAAAAGTAGAATCTCAGTCTTGGGGTGGAGGGAAGCCCCACCGGCTGCCGGAAACTCCCCCGGGACCCTCTGCTGCGACAGCGCCCACAGCCCCGGACGTGTTCGCTGCAGCTGCAAACCGCGGGCTTGCTCTCCCCCGCGGCCTGGGCTGGCGTCGTGGTGTCGTTACTGCCCCCCACGCTCCTGGAGCCAGAGCAAAAGGCCCGTGCGCTCGACCCCCGGCCGACCCAGCTCGCTCCACAACGAGCAGGTGCTTCCAGCGCTGTGCACGGCCTCTCGAAACGAGGAGACGGGAGAGCCGAGGCCGCGGGGAGTGGGTTTGCACAGGCGGCCGGCGGCGCTGACCTGCTGACCTCCGCTTCCCGGAGGGCGGCTCCTCCCCGTCATGGGGACGCCGGGCGGCAGGCGGAAGGGATGCCACCCGGACTTAAGGCCGATGGGCGTGGCGGGCCTCGCTCGGCCTCGGACCCCGCCACGGCCGCGCCGCTGGGCGCCGAGGGGCAGAAACCGCTGACACAGAGCTAGGAAGGTTCCGTAAACGTTTTATTTTTCCATAGTTTTAGGTCAGAGAGAAGCATCTGGTAATAAAAATAACAGAATTCTCTTCCCGGGTCCGCTCGGGCGGTGCTGAGTCCGCTATTTACACGTATGTTACACACGGGCAGGGAGGCCGTGAGGGGACCTGGCGGGCGAGGGTTCAGTGTCTCGGGCGGGGGTGCGGGTGCCTCCCGCCGTCCTTCCTGGTCTGGGAAGAAAGCCGAGGCGTACGTGGCTGCGCGGGTGGCCGGCGGCGGCAGAAGCCTAGGCGGCCGGCTCAGCTGGGGGGCAGGAGTGGGCCGTGATGTCGCTGTGCTTGTAGGTGGCCTCGTCCAGGTCCAGAACCTGCCGGTTGACCTCCAGCGTCATGCAGCCGCGGTAGAAGGCTGTGACCGGGGCCGAGGTCACTGGCACATCTGGGCCGCGGGGAAAGAACAAACACGTCTCAGGGGGCGAGCTGCCCGGCATCTGGGGCCCGGGCTCCCCGCTCTGCGTCTCCGGCCTCCTCGAGGGCACGGTTTCCCTTCCCTGCGGAACCCCTCCCTCTGGCTCGGGCACACGCCCTAGGCAGGCGGTAAACCGTTGCCGCCAGGCTTGACGCTGCACCCCGACCCCCAGGAGCGCACACAGATAGATCAATTAAATGTTATCTTCTGGGCCCAAATGAGTCATGCCCAGGGCTTCCAGGCTCTCTCTCGTCCTCTTCAAAGCTCTGTTTATTAAAACTAAATGCACTTTGAGTCTGGCAGCCAAGACAGAGATCCCGCTGTCTGCGGCAAGTGGACGCCCGCCCTGAGTGGTGGGAGCAGACAGGGGCTTGTGTGAGGCCCTGGCCTCGCCCACCTGCCACCACTGTGCCCCGGTTACTTGGCTCCACCTGACCAGACACGAGCCCCGGATGCAGGAGGGGCCGGGGTCACTCTGTCTGCTGCCATGGCAACTGGACACCAGGCCTCAGGGGCGAGGCTGGCTGGGGCGCTGGGGCACCCGGCCCCCAGCGTGGCCCAGTGGGCTGAACCCTCCTCACTAGCCTTGCCCACGGTTGGGGGTGGGGCTCCTGGAGGGCGCGGGAGCCGGGGAGGGGACGCTTCAGGCTGATGCTTCCCCGCAAGCGTGTTCTCAGCCTGAACCCCACACGCAACGGCAGGCCGGGGCCGACACCCAGCGAGGCACCCGATGCAGCCACGGCCGGCTGCTTCCCTCTTCCTCTTAGTACAGAGCAGCCCGGTTCTGCTTGGGGCGAGCAAGTTGGGGCACCCTACCTGGCAGCCCCCCGACGAAGGTGAGCACGGAGCCCTGCAGGTGCCTCCCGAGGACGGCCAGCCTCTCCTGCAGCCCCGCTGGGCTCACTTCACTCTGGCCCTTGGTGCCGTCCACCTCCAGGGTGGCCCCGTCCTTGTTCACAGAGACGGTCACAACGTGCTCCTGGCCGTCGCAGACCTTGATCTCCATCAGAACCAGGGTGACGCTCTCCACGGCCAGGACGACCAGCTGCAGGGAGAAGCACGCCTAAGCAGGGGCGGGGCGGGCCGGGTGGCGGCCAAGTGCCCACGGGCCCTGCTGTCCTGCCCTGTCCTGCGGGCCTCCTGTGGGCAGGGTCGCCTGCGGCCGGGGCGTGACAGGGACACAGTCTCTACTCAGGTGAAGGAGGGGGCCACCTGGACCCTGTCCAACATGATGGAGGACGAACAAATAAAGCCACACACCCTCGGGCGGGAGCTGGGGGGAAACACGCTCCAGGAACGGGAACGCACATGCATTGGCCTGGGCAGAGGTGACCGTAGTCACCAGCGTGTCCGTAGCCGGGACACAGGATAGGGCTGCCCCTCCACGTGGAGCTGCCACGAAGCACCACAGAGGGGCCAGGGCAGCAAACGTACACGCCAGGCAGAACACGCCTCTGACAACACGGGGCAGAGGCGCTGCGATGACCCATGGCCCTGCCCTCTCCTCCCTCCCTCTCCCCGCCCGGGAGGTGGTCTCAGCTGGGTTGGCCTCGGGGCTTGTCCCGAGTACCGGGACGGGGGAAAGCCGGCCTGGGCAGGGCGCGGACCCGCGCCCGTCAGCTTGCAGCCCCGCTAAGAGGGGAGCTGGGTGGCCCTCGTGGGCAGGCTGACTTGGTGAACACAGCCCTCTAGGACAGAGGTGAGAAAATCAACCTATTTCCGCCACCTCTTAGCTGTTCTCTGAGAAAACAGCAAGTCCGGTGGGCACGGTGTTGACGTGGTGTCGGGAGAGTCGGGAGAGGGGGACTGCGTGAAGGTGACGGGCGCGTGTCCAGGGGCGTGTGCCCAGAGCTCCGCCTGCGCCTCCAGGGGGCCGCATGACAAGGGTCTGGGGCGTGTTTGCACATCTTTTTCAAAAGGAAGATCTGATCTGTGAGCAAAATCCTTTGGCTTACATACGAGCAATTAATTCAAACTGCTACACCACTGAGCGGGTGGAAAAGTCTCCCCACCGCACAACTGGCTTTCGGGACCCCAACATCATTCCCGAGCCACGCGTGGCTGCTCGGACCCTGGTGAGAGACGGGGAGGGCGGGCTGGAACCTCGAGGGGCACGGTGTGGGCCGCAGCCGGGCTGGGCGCGGGGGGCAGCAGTTCATCCTCAGGCGGCGGCGGCGAGTGGTACCTGCTTCTTGAGCCTCTTGGTGGAGTGGTAGTCGACCAGGGCCACGGAGAGGACCACGGCCTGGTCAGCGCCCACCAGCGCAAGCAGCAACCCCGTGTCGGCGGCGGGGCGGATCCGAGCCACGGCCTCGACTTCCCAGGCGGTCTCGGTCCCGACATCCGGCGATGTCCGAGCTGCGAAGAAGGCGGCACATCACAGGGCGCTCCAGACGGGGAGAGAGGCGGGGAGAGAGAGAGGCGGGAGGAGCAGGGCGGCGAGCTCAGCTCCCCCGCGGCCCCGGGCAGAAGAGGATGCTGGCAGCAGAGGAGGTGGGAAGTCGGTAACAGCCTCCCAGAACCCGCGGTTCGCGCCAACAGCTGGGAAGTGACGGGGGGCCAGGCAGCGGACTCAGGTCTGGGCCGCAGTCCAGAGGCCCCGGGCCGCCTGAGGACGGCCACGCTGCCCGCCCCCCCGAGCGCCGCTTCGCGTGACCACGGGCCACTTAGTCCCGCCGGGACCGCAGACGCGCCACTCGGGCCGTGCTCAGCCCCCGGGCGCCCCGACTCCCTCCCCGCAGGTCAGTTGAATGGGGGAGTGTCTCAGCCTTCGGCCCTCTGCACCTCACCTGCGGCCTTGCGCAGCCCCGCAAGCTGAAGGACTTTGAAAAATTAAAGACGCGGAGAAAACGGAAGCTTCCGCGAGCCCCGCTCAACAGCACATACGATCTTACATCCTGAGCTGCACTTTTCTACCGTTACAATCGACGCCTCCGTGGGTGAGGCTTTGTTCAGGTGTGTCAGACGGGCCGCAGTAGGTACCGAGTGTGGATTATAAACCATACGGCGCGTGTCATGTATACGACGCATCTGAATGAGTATACATGGTGCACGCCTCTTGCACAAACTGCTCCAAAGCACTTGTGGTAGCAGAGCCGCATCCTGGTTCTCGGAGGGCAAACACCACCTCACGTTTCCTCCCCACGTTTGATCACCTGCTGCTGAAGAGGCCAGACAACCTCCACCCTCTTGGTTTTTAAGTGTTTCTACCTCGTGAGAATGTCAGGCAGGGGCTGCTTAGGCAGAAGGATGGTGAGGCCACGTCTGCGAACGTTTGGGCTCGGACCTCACCGCGGGCCGGTCTCTCCCTGCAGTGGACCGTGGGCCCCTCGAATCGTGTGTGTGTCCCCATCCCGGAGGGGCCCGTTATGGTCAGTTCCCTGTTCACCGAACCGAATGCACACAGAATTGGAAAAAGGAACCACCCCCAACCCAGCCTTCTCCTCCGTTGCCAAGCTCCCCCTGCACCCCGGGAGTGGGCTCCCTGCTGAGACCGACGGGTGAGGCCCGTGGGGCCTCTTGTCAGAAGCGTGCTTGAGGCACCAACGCCTCGGCTCCCCTGGGGGCGTTTTCTCGGGGGCGGGGTGGGGTCAGCCACACGGCCCTCACCGAGGGCTTCTCAGGCTTTGAGACCCAGTGAGTCCAGACCCACTGGGACCTGCTGCTGAGGACAGTATCTGTCATTCCCTGATGCGTCCTTTCTGTGTTGTAACGTGAGAACGTTGATGGTATAGTTGAAGACATATTAAAAACGCACAGAGTTCTAACTACCACTTGGCCTTTGTTGTCCCAGAACCTGAAGATCAAAGCCATGCAGCAAAAGCGGCGAGCGGACCACAGCAGGCACGGTGACGGGCACAGGGACAGCACTGCAGCCCGTGGAGACTGTGCCTGCGGTGTCTGTGTCACCACAGCGTTAGTGAAAAAAGAATTAAACATTTATGTTCCATGATGTGATATTAAACATCACAAGGATGCTCTAGGTTTGCACGTACAAAAGCAAAGACTGAAGGAGCGACGTGTGTTTTGTATGAGGTGGTGCGATTAGGGGTCAATGGTTCTTTTCTAAAAACCCTTCAGTGACGTGGTGACGCTTTTGACAATTAAAGACAGAAAGGGGACAGTGACACAACGTCGTGAGAGGATGGCCCGACTTGCTAAGGAGGAGGGAGCAGGCCCCACGTCCTCCGAGCTGGACAGGCCCTCCTTGAACTTGCAGGCCACCGGGGCAGTGAGGTCTGAAGGAGGGAGCAAGCCACCTGCCCTCCTGGGCTGACAAGCAGGGCCGTGGCGCGGGGGTCACGTGTGTGCCTTCAACCATGAAAGGCTGAGAGTCTAGGAACAGAGAGGGGCTGGGGGTACCCCGGGGACTCTCGCAGGGTGAGAGTGTGGAGGGGGGAGCAGAGCCGGGAGAGGGGGCCTTGGCAGCAATGGCGGGAGCCTGGCAGGAGTGGGCTACGGAGAAGGGGAGGGGGGCGACCCTGGAGTCTCCCTGGACCAGGTGTCCACCTGGGACCGCCGGGCAGCCCGGGCTCTGGACGCCCTCCCGACCCTCGGAAAGAGGCACGCGGTTCTGTGCGCGGTGTCCCTGGGCCAGGACCCAGGGCTCTCCCAACATCCTCAACTCGAAAGTCACTAAGGCCCGTGAGCCCAGGCACGGTGACACCTCAGGGCTCCAGCTGGTGCCCCCTGGGAAACAGAGGTTAACTTCAACCCTGTCTGAGGGGAAGTTGGGGAAATTCTGGGTCCAGACTCAAACGGAACCGCCACCGTCCCCCCCCCCCTCGAAGTCTGCACTGTCCAGGCTGACATCCTCAGAGCAGAGGTGGCAACGGTACCGCCGGGATTTGGCACATGCACTCATTTCACATAAAGCTGACATCTAAGTGCTCATTTATCAGCACGGGAGGATTATTTCTCTTTACTGTAAAAGTTGTCACTGATGGATAACAAAAGGCAAGAGATAGCTGTGGTTTGTTCCAGGAATTAAGGGCCCTGCTTTGCAGAAGCCGGAGGGACTCTGGGTCGACCCTGTGTCCCCCGCAGCTGCCCGCTCCGCCCGCTACAAGGCCTGCTCCTCTGCCTCCGGGTGTAAAGGAAAAGCTCCTTTGTTGCTTTCCACACCGGCTGGGAAGCCTCAGTTCTGTGTGGCGTCTCTCCTTCTCCTCCTTCTGAAGCTTGAGCTCAGGGACTCCTTGAGGTGTCGCTCCCTCCCCACGGCCCACAGTGCTGTGACTGCAATGCTGGGCGTTTCCGAGCGGCCCCATGGCCCCATCTACATCTACGTGTCTGAGCCTGAGCCTGTCTTGTCTCAGAACCTTCTGCGAAGCTCCCCTTAGAGCCCTGCATCCGCCTGGCCTGCCGTCTCAGCCACCAAGCACCGGCACCCTCCTCCGTCCCTTTTTTTCCCAGCCCTGCGCCCTGGAAGTGGGCCTGCGCCCCCACCCTGTAGCCCGGGGGCCACGAGGCCGTCCCTCATGCCGTCTTCCCAGGTAGGAAACTGGCTCCTGCTTCTCTGGTTTTTAGTGTATTTCAGCTTATTTTGGCTGGAAGGACAAGCACGGCCATCCCGATGCAGGAGCCAGAACTCACCATAATCCAGGCTGTAGAAGGCAAACCCGCTCCCAGGGAAGAAGGACCCTCTCTCGGTCAAGGAGAAGCACTGCATTTTCACGTTCACCTTGACCGTCTCCTGGACGGTGGTGTCCTCGCCGTCCAGCCAGTGCCAACTCCTCAGGCAGCCGTCCAGACGGGGGTTCATCTGGAAAGACAGAGACCCCCGGTGGCTGCCTGGTGCCGCCCGGTCCGGTGGCGCCCTCCCGGCGCAGGCACATGGAAATCCACCACAAACGCGGATAAATCCTGCTGGGGGAGGTGGTTCCGGTACAGGCTCCACGCTCACGGAGGGACTCGCTGCCCGACACCAGGTACACGGCACACGCAGCAGCACACGTGGCACACCCGCGCCTCACGCAGACGAGGACAGCGTGCCCGTCCGCCTCTGCCTGCGCCCGGTCCCCACTCGTCCACAGACACAGGGCGCTGACCACCGCCTGGAAGGACGAGGGCGAGGGGGCCCTTGCGCGGCAGCTGTGCCTGCGCTTCTGCCAGGCACCCAGAGCGCCGGGGTGTAGCCGGGGGCTGGGGAGCCGCAGCCGCGCACGCGCCGCGTGGCTCTGCGCAAATCAGGTGGCCCCAGCCTTTGTCTGTAAGACGAGGAGGCGTGAGGCACACGGGCGGGACTCTGGGGTGTGGGCCAGCCCTCTGGAGGGAAGGTGCTGCTGACAGCACCCTCTCCTCGGAACCTCCGGGTGCGGGACTCACGTCTCGTGTTCAGTGTGGAAATCAGACCCGGAACACCAGGGATTCTGGCCGTGGACCTCGGCACACCCGGGGAGCGGGGTGATGAGAAGGGCAGGACTTTGGGAGATGACCAACGCCAACCTCCCGTTAGGTCTTGTTTCCCCTACGGGAATCCCGGCAGGCTTAACAACCCAAACGTTCTTGGGAACTGTCCAAAAAAGTTGAGTGTTCTTTTGTTAAAGGATAATTTCATTGTGATTTATCTCCTCTGCAAAATGGACATTTTTATCATCAATTTAGACGAAAACGCAAATGAGCGTCGTAGGGAGACAGCGAGGCACATGACGTAGCTGCACTGCGGCTCGTTAAGGTCTAGAGACGCTCGCCTCCTGTCCGGTGCTCTGCCAGGGCCCTCAGGGTTCAACCCTGCGCTCAGCCACCCGGGCTCCGACCTCAGGGACTAAGGACAGGACTTACAGGCTGGACAAGGTCCTTCTCCTTGAAGGGAACGCCTCCCACGGTCAGGTTGAGATGGTACAGTCCTCTGTCCAGCTGGAACAGGTCACCGGCCACGGCGATCTTCATGACAGCATCCTTGTTCACCTTGATCACCAGGTTCCGCTCGAGCTCCTCAACGGAGATCTGAAGAGCACAAGTGCTATGAGGGTGGGTGTGCACCTTCCAAAGGGGCGCCTAGCCCTTGGGTACCAATTCCCATCACCACTCAGGGCCAAGAGACCCCCAGCCTCAGGGGTGACCACGTTCCCATCACCACCGGGGGCCAAGAGACCCCCAGCCTCGGAGAGACCACGTTCCCATCACCACCGGGGGCCAAGAGACCCCCAGCCTCAGGGGTGACCACGTTCCCATCGCCACCCAGGGCCAAGAGACCCCCAGCCTCAGGGGTGACCACGTTCCCATCGCCACCCAGGGCCAAGAGACCCCCAGCCTCGGGGGTCCATGCTCATCACCTGTACTGCTTCCCTGGCATCTGTGGTGTGGCTCCGACCCTGCCGGTTTTGGTTTCCCTCCCAACGCTGCTCCCTCCCCCTGGCCCCCCTCCTCCTGCAGGTGAGCCCACCTGGAGCCCCTTCCCCATCTCTGGACCCTAAATTAAGCCTCAGTCAGGGAGCTGCCTTCCGGGGGCCTGAAGTCACTGCCCCCTTGGGTCAGTCCTGACATCTCTGGTCCTTTGCTTCTCCTACCCCTCAGGTGAACACTTTGAATACAAGAGAACATATATTACTTCGGAATCTCCAGCAATAGGGCCTGGCACGGACTGAATGCTGACTGAACATATGAATTCTTCCTAAAACTTCCCACTCTTTTCTGCTTTCCTTGTAGGAAAATTAAAAAATCTGTCACTCTATACACGATGCATCTTCCTAATGACCCAGAAGGCCCTCAATTTCCTTTTTGGCTCAGGTGGAGAAACATTTAGGTACTGGGTCTGAATTTGGTGAGGAGACAGCAGTGTGCACACGTGGGGAGCCTCAGGGCCAGGGAGAGTGGGCAGAGGTCGTTGTGGAACTGGCCCTGCACCTCAAGGACCGGTTTGTGTCTTGGGTGGGCTGGCAGCCATGTGCCTCCGCTGGTCATGCCTCCTCTAGCCTCTTCCCCTCGGGCAGTGTCCCAGCCCCGCTCGGGACCCTCCTGCCCTCAACCGCGGGGCAGCGGGTTCCCATGTGTGGAGCTCCCTCAACCCCGAGACGGCTTCCCTCTAGATCGACTGTTTTATCTGTAACTTTGCGGAAGGCATCCCCCCTGCTGCTTTGGAGATGCTCGTGCTTTAAGAGTCCGGGAAAGGAGGAGCTAGACACCACTGACAGGATGGAAATATTAGCAAACGTCTACACTGTTTTTATTCGCAGAGACCAGGGCAAATTTTTCCATTTAATCTTCACTTCTAGAGGAAAAAAGAATGCTTTTCCCATTTCTCTTCCAAGCACTTACTTCTAAAAGCCCAGTTCCAACTAAGGGGCCTCCAAGTTTGGGGAGAGAGCCTGCGTGTCACAGGCTGCTTTGCTCCAGGCATCATGATGCAGGACAGAGCGGCAGCTCCAAAGCCAACGGCTGCAGTTCAGGCTCTGGGCGGTCAGGGCACCTCCATCGAGAGGCTGGAGGTCAGCCTGAACGGAGCAGGCCAGGAGGCCAGAGCCTGGGACGGTGTCATGGGTCATGTCTGATCCTGCCCCACACCGAGAGCCGGGCACCGGGACCTTGGCCGGTTCTCAGCCTCGACACAACTGACAGTCTGAACCGGCGGGTCCTCGAGGTGGGGAGTCCTGAGTCCCCCTGGCCTCAATCCACCTGCCAGGGGCCCCCCATACCCCCCCACAGCTGTGATAAGCAGAAGTGTCTCCAGACACAGCCAGGTGTCCTCAAAGGAGTCACCCCACTGAGAACCACGGCCGCTGTGCTGGAAGCCCTGCTCTGCTTCTGTGAGGACATAATGCCCATCTGAGCGCAGGCTTTCTGGCGCGGGGCCGTCCTGCCACGGCTGCACCCACTAACTGTTGAGTGAGCGAGTGCAAGTAGATGCTGGGTCCTTGGCCCAGGAGCCCCGGGCTGGCCCAGGCAGCGCAGCGGGGGCCACGCTCACCGTCTGCCACGAGCCGTGGTTGATGATGGGCCCGCTGCTGGTGACGCGGCCCACGCCCTGGTAGCGGAGCTGCAGCTCCAGTCGGCCGGCCCGCAGGCCCAGGACGATCCAGGTGCTGTCCCGATGGCCTCCGGCGAAGAACAGGACGCCCTCAGGATCGAAGGTCCTGAAGTCGAACTCGGCCACCAGTCTGAGCGCCGGCACAAACGAGTGGGTTACATGCAGGTCGTGGTGCGTGACCCCGCCCGGCGAGGGCTCTCCTGGCCTCGGGAAGAGCCCAGGTGAGCAGGCCGAACGCCGCCCGCACCCCAACGCCAGCAGCGAGTCCCCGGGGAGGCGTGCAGCGGGCACCAGCCCTGAGGCCCACGCGGCTGCGCTGGCCTGCGGGCTCTCCGGCCGGGACGCGAGCACGGGGCTGGCTTTGCCCCCCGCCGCCAGGTCCAGGTGCTCGGGCCGCCCTCTCACCTCGTGGGCTGCAGCCGCTTGAAGCGCAGCCGGATCACGGGCGTCCCGCTGAACATGCGGCCCAGGTACAGCGACTTCACACTCTTGGCCACGTTGAAGGGCACGCAGGGCAGGATGTCCTGTCGGGAGCGGGAGCTGGCCTCAGGTGGGGGCACTCGGCCGGGCGCCCACTGGAACCCCCAGGGACCCTGCTGCCCCCAGCCCAGCCCACCATGGGGGCTCCCAGGGGAGGCTGGTCTCTGATGTTTCCAGAGGCCTCCCGCTCCCCGCTGGCAGCCCCCTCGCACAGTTTCTCCAGCACCCTCCTTCCCTGTGTATTTCCCTTCTGCTTTCATATTTTAATTATGGAATATTTCAAACGTACGGAAAAGCACGGAGAATAATAAAAACAACTATAAAGTGTTGTAAAACGAGCAAAAAATGGAGACCTTGAAGACTGTTGTTTCTCGAATGTTCCCTGCTCTACGATGCAGCTTCCCCACTACCTGGAGGGCCACACGGTGGGAGCCCCGGGGGAGGTCACAGGGCAGCCAGGGCGGGCCTGCCCTCATGGTCAGGGGGCGCTTGCTGCACATGCATCGCAGAACCCGGGCAGGGGCTGCGCTCACGCGTGTATGAGTGAGTCACTCGGGGGAGGAGTTGAGGTGGCCACAACCAAACATGGGACGGCATGGCCACGCCTCCCACCCCGCCTCTCCCCGCGGGGCCCGAGGACGTGCTCCCAGCCAACCCCACGCGGGGCCACAGCGCAGCCCGGGAGGCCGGGCCGGGCGCTACCTCGCAGGTGTTCATGTCCTGGGACAGCTTGAGGCCCCCGCGCCCGTCGCAGTGGCAGGTGTAGCTCCCCGGGGAGTTGACGCAGGCCTGCTCGCAGCGCCCCTCCGCACACTCGTCCACATCTGCCGGCCACAAGGAAGCGCCTGAGCCCACTGGCGCCACCGCGCACCCTGCTGCCCCATCACACCGCCATGGACGTGAGTCCCCAGCCCGAGACCCGGGAGCTCCAGGCCCGTGGCTCCCACCCAGCTGGCCGGCTCCTTCCTGGGGACGCGGGACGGAGGCCGTCAGCATGGCCAGATCAGCATGGGGCGCAGGGACAGCCTGGTGGGCGGGCGGGGCCAGGACCACCCCATCCCCTCCCTGGTGGAGGGGGCAGCCGCTGGCCCAGGCAGGAAGGCAGTGGGAGGGAGCATGGCTCTCGGCGCCCCCGGACTCGGCTGGGCTAGGCTGCACCGAGGGCAGGAGAGAAGCCCGTTGCCCAGAAGCACAGGGGCCCCCGCCTGGTCGGTCTCCCTGTGTCTCTGGGGAAGAGGCCCAGGTGCACAAGAGGCACGTGCCATGTCGCATGTGTGCAGGTGCGCAGAACCCACACGAGTGCTCACAGCACGCCGCGCTCCTGGGAGAGCGGTGCCCCGCGCGCGCGTGTGTGTGCGTGTGCCGTGTGGTGTCGGGGCGGGTACCTCGGCAGGACTTCTCCTGGGAGCTGAACGCGTAGCCCTCTTCGCAGAGGCAGGAGTAAGAGCCCGGCAGGTTCTGGCACTGAGCCTCCCCGCAGGCGCCTGAGTCGGCACATTCATCCAAGTCTGCAGGAAAAACCAGCTGTGTTTCAGGTCCACCAGGCCTGCTGGCAGCCTCCTGAAACAAGATGCCGCCAGCCAGGCTGGGAACCGCCGCTGAGAGGCACCCAGCTCTGCAGAGTGAGCACAGCCCGGCCTGGCGGTGTCATCACTGCACCCCTGGGCAACGCAGCCCTCCTCCCCTCCCCTCCCTCCCCTCCCCCTTCCCTTCTCCCTCCCCTCCCCCTCCCCCCATTCCCTCTCCCCTCCTCACCCCTTCCCCTCCCCTCCCCCTCCCCTTCCCTCCCCTCCTATCCCCCTCCCCACTCCTTCCTCTCCCTTCCCCCTCCTCCCCTCCCCCTTCCCTTCTCCCTCCCCTCCCCCATTCCCTCCCCCCTCCCCCTTCCCTCCCCTCCTCCTCCCCTCCCCTCCCCCATTCCCTCTCCCCTCCCTTCCCTTCCCTCCCCTCCTATCCCTCTCCCCACTCCTTCCCCTCCCTTCCCCCCTCCCCTTCCCTTCTCCCTCCCCCTCTCCTCCCCCATTCCCTCCCCACTCCTTCCCCTCCCTTCCTCCCCCTCCCCCTCCCTTCCCCCCCCTCCCCCTCCCTTCCCTCCCCTCCCATCCCCTCCCCTCCTATCCCCTCCCCTGCCCCCCTCCTCTCCAGCCTCCTCCCTTCCTTCCATCCACTGGGCTTTCCAGCCCCAGCCCAGGAGCAGGGGTGCGGGGGGCATTGCTGATCAGGGGCCTGGTTGAGAAGGCTGATTCCAGACGCTGTACAGGGCACCGCCTAGCCGGGGTGCACACAATTGTTGCTTAGTTCAAATGACTGCAGTCCAGAAAGGTAAAAAAGTAACTCCTGGGGCCTTCTGACTAGAAGTCCGACCCTGCACCCTGGAGCCCTGAGCTGACCACCGAGCTGACGGCTGCCTGCTGGCCTCACTCAGGCCCGCTGGCTCTTCCTCCTCCCTCTCCTCACGCCGGGGCCTGCCCGTGGGAAACCAACGCCACAGTCACTGTAACTGACAACCGAGGGTCAGTCCTGAGGCTCCGTCCCCTCTGCCCCTTTGGCAAACAAGTACAAAAAGCCTGCAGTTAAGAACTGGCTCCTAAAATGACAAAGGGACTTTCTAGAAAGTGCAACTGTTACTTCAAATAACATCGATTCCTCAGATGGCACACAGAACTGCGCGTGCCGCAAAGACTCACAACTACTCGTGACTTCATTACAAGGGCGGTTGAGCAAACACAGGCTTTCAGATGTGGAAACTAAGATTTCTCCCAGCGATCAATTGTGGGAAGGAGACAACACAAAGGGCACCTGCTCCCCCCCGGGAGCCTGTAAACCTACACGGTTCCACATCGTCAGGACCGATCTGCACGATGACCAGACTGCAGCCGTGACACAGGCTGCTCTGTCCTGAGCAGAACTGAATCTCTGGCTTCACAATTCCAAGAACTGGCCTCACGAGAATGGGATTAACACTATTGCTCATAATAATCTGTATCTTTGTGGGCATCAAAATAATTGTAGCTTGCTCTGCCCGTATATGTAAGCGAACAACTAAAACTGTCAGCAAAGAGATGCTACAGACCCACGTCAACGTCTTCCACTCTGAGAATACGGCGCCTATGTCAGCACGAAGATATTCAGAAGACGGACCTTCACCCCTAACCCCATAGAAATGGAATGATGTCTGACAGGGGGGATCTGTAAGCAGCTCTCTACAGGAAACTGCCCTCAGGAAGCCCCTTCCTTGTCACTTTAGCAGAGCCATATTGTAACCGGCTTTCAACCAGGCGCCCCCACGCTCTACTCATCTCCAGCCCAAGCACACCTCTCAAATCTCTTATCACACAATACCTCGCCTAACCTGCCTGTTCTTTCTGTAGATCAAAGGAGTAGAAATGAAGAATAAACAGATGACCAGATCTCCCCCCCCAGCTTCCCCTCCAGTAATCTCCTGAACGAACTGTGTGACCGAGATCGCATCTAGAGGGAGACCATGAGAAGTCCACACGCCTGGACACGGTGGGGGACGGCGGGGACTCTGACCCCCCATCTCAGGGATTAACTGAGATTCCTCCTCTGTTTCCCTTTAGAAGCTTTCATGGCCGAGCAGAATCTTCGGAGGTGGTTTCTGGGGAACACTGAGGGCACCGTCTCCCCAGATCGCTGGCATTCTGATTAGAGCCACCTTTCCTTTCTGCCACTTGTGAGCGCTGATTTTGTAAGCAGTGAGCGGTGGCACCCTGGGCTCCCTGCCCCGCCCCGGATGTCCTGGGCCCCGACTGGCACAGAAACCTCTGCAGGCTCTGTGGCCTGGAAGGAGGCCTGGCAGCCGCCTCCCGTCCCGGGGCAGTAGGCATGGTCTCCCCAGCTGGGCCGGCCCTGTCCACAGGTCCTGGTGCATCAGCCCGTGTCGAGGTGCTGGGGCAGCTCCCCGTGGCCGCGGACATGCCCGGGCATGTGCTCTGTCTGCAGGACGCCTACAGCCTCCAGAGCCTGAGGGACCAGCCACGGCCTGCAGCCCCTCGCAGAGGAGCAAAGCGACTGTGGCTTCAGCCAACCGGCAACTTGGCAATCGCAGAAGAAGACGGGGGCGGAGGAGAGAGGAGGGCAACCAGGGCCCAGGGCCTCACCGTGGCAGGTCCGGCCGTCCAGGGAGAGTGCATAGCCGCTGTAGCAGCCACACTGGAAGCTGCCCGGCTTGTTGTAGCAAATCTGGCTGCAGCTCCCGTTCTCCTGGCTGCACTCATTGACGTCTGGGAACAGGACACAGGGACGGAGAGAGCCAGACGTGACCCACAACCCGCCTGGAGCACGTCGCGGCGTCGGCATCTCCGACCCCATGGGATCCACCCTCAGATCCTGGGTGGGAGGGCACAGGGGCCCAGGGCTCCCACCGCAGCAAGGGGGCCGCCTGAGGGTTCTAACCACGTCCTGGGGGTTTTCTGCAGCTTCTCCGCTGACCCTGTGCACTGTAGACTCAGAGAGTCTCTTGACTCCTTTCTGATCAGCGGGGGGCCGCGCCGGGTGGGGCGGCTACAGGGCACTCCTACTGCCCACCGCAGGCCCAGACCTGCTCTCGGGAGGGGCCATCGCCCCCCCCCCCCGGCACCCCCCCAAGGAGGTGGCCTGGCTAGAGCACAGTTCAGGGCTCAGCACGGTGGCTTTTCAAGCTGGATGGCGCCCTGCCCGGGGGCAGAGGCAAGACCTCCCGCACTGTGCAAACATTCGGCTCTTGGGAGGACCGGAGGGGCTGAGGGCCCCGCCCGCCCATCTTCTCCCGGGACCTGGGAGGGGGGCCGGATAGCGAGGGGCCTGGACCCCCGGCCTGCCGTCCTCCCGCTTCTCCTCACTCTGCTCTCAGCCAGACGGGCCGGTGCGGCTGTGTCCCCGGCGGGGCAGGTAGGGGCCTGGCAGGGAGAGGCGGAAGACAGCAGGACTCACGCCCACCAGCCCGGGCCCGCGGGTGGCCCTGCAGGGAGGGCCTGAGGCCTATGCCGCCAGCCCGCCCCCGGCCGCGGCCTTACCTCTGTTGCAGAGCCGTCCCGCCCAGCCGTCTCTGCACTGGCAGTAGAAGTTGCCCATGAGGTCCTGGCAGACTTGGGTGCCCTCCTTATCGCAGGGGTCTGGGGAGCACTGGTCAGGCAGCTCTGAGTTGAAAGGAAGGAGAAGATGGCCCTGAGCTGCTCCTGGTCAGCTGGGGGGAAACCGAGGCAGGTCTGGGGCACGAACATCCCCTCCACTGGCCCCGGCGGGCCGCACAGAACACCCACCTCCGGGCAGGAGGGGGCCGCAGACCAGGCTGGCCGGGCCCCAGCCGACCCCAGGAAACCCAGGTCAGCTCGGAGGGAGGGGCCGCCCACCCCCTGGGCCCGAGGTCAGGGCCGCGGCCCCGGGGCAGCGGAGGAGAGGAGTGGGCCTGGCTGGGCCCCAGGAGCTTGGACCTCCCGGGGAGCAGGTCCACAGGGCCCTGGCCGGCCCATGGGCCAGCCCGGCAGACCCAGAACGTTCCCCTCCCCTGGTGGCCGTGCCCACCCTCCCAGGCCAGGACCCCGGCCCACTCGACCCCTGGTCTGTGGGGTCCAGCTCGCACAGAGGGCGCCCACAGCCTCCCCGCCCGCCCCTCGGGTGGGCCTGCTGCTTCTGCCTCTGCTTGGACACGGTCCAGACCGTCTGGGCCCCGGGCTCCGCTGCTCCCCTTTCTCTCCGACACGCGCCGGCCCCACGGCCTGTAGGTTTCAGCGGTGCTGGTGACCAGCGGCCATCCTGCTTCTCTGGGTTGTCCTGCTTTCAGCGGAGGGGAACGGGGCACGTTTCCCGGGGCCCTGGAGACCGCGGGCCAGCCCCTCAGCCAGGCCCAGCCCGCGACGACGCCTTCCTGTGTGCCAGCGGCCACTCCCTTCTCATACCCGGCGTCTCCTGCAGCACCCGAGCCAGGCACTGCCGTGCGCCTTTATTCACCGAGCGACGGGCCTGTCTGAGCGCTGGGAGGCCCACGACAGGTGGCCGCGGTGCTCCAGCCCTCCCTCTGCCCCCGCCCCGTGCGCAGCTGAGGGCACCGTTCACTCCACGGCCTGGTCACTAGGAACAGGCCAAGCCAGCATGTGACCGATGAGAGCGCCAGGCCGCTGTCTGCGCGGTGGAGCCGGCCAGGCGGGCACTCACCCCCGACTCTTCACTTCTTTCTCAGGACGGCTGATGTCCCCAGCCGGACGCTGGTCTGGGGACAGTGTTTCCACTGTGGGCTTGCTCCTGGTCCCAGGAGGACAGTGGGCCCCTGTGTCCCCCAGCTCACCAGGCCTCGCGCCAGCCCTTGTCCTTGGCGTGGACCCAACACCATGCTTTGTCCCTCTGCGTCCCTGTGGGTCTGGGGACCTGGTCACCGGGGACCCCCTCAGGGAGGGCCCAGCATAACTGTTTGTGTACGCAACCCTGGAACCCACGTCTCTCACTGGGCTCTTCTCGTGACCTTTCCACGGGACCCCTCAAAGCTTGCTTCTTCTGCACAATTACAGCCAACAAAACACTTTCAAGTGTGGCCCAAACGCAGCACCTCCAGGTATTTTGGAGACACGTGCACAGCTATCCTTGGTGGACTCCGTGAGCGCCTTCCACCCCTAAGCAAGTAGGACCTGGGTCTGGCGCTCGGAGAGTGAGGAAGGGGGGTCCAGCGGTCAGCCCTGTGGCCCCCATGCGGCTGTAACAAGGGCTCCCCCGGGGGACAGGAGGGCCGGGGCGGCGGGGGTCAAGCCCAGTGCCAGGGCTGAGATGACGGACAGGTCTGCTTCCTGACACGGCCTCCGCAGGACGGGGCTCTGAGGGGGCAGGGAGACTGGGGCGGTCGGGGGGACGTGTGCTGGGGCCCAGACAGCACCCGAGCCGAGGGTCCGGCTGATCCCCCAACAGCACTCGGCACATTAGAGGCCCTGCAGGAGGGACGGGGAAGATGGGGTGCGTCTCCACTCGATATATTTGGTTAAAGACTTAAAGTTATTTCAGAAGGACACACCTGGGCTCGTTACCTTCGTCTGGAATTTGCCTAGAATGCCAACCCCCCCCCCCCCTTTAAAAATCAACCTCCCCTGGGGTGGGACAGCTCCAGGAGATTCTCACAGGGAACCCAGCTGGAGAACTCCACCACCGCGGCTTTCATCTGTTGCCCTGTTGGGAAGCTTATCTGTAGGGCAGAGGAAGGAGAGTGTTTGCAGGTGCCCCTGAGCTTCTAGGAATTCGGTGGATGCAGGCAGCCTGCAGAGGGGCTCGGGGCTGAGTCAGACCTGAGCCCCGACCCGGGCCCCCGACAGACGGGAGGCGAGGGGTTATCTGGCCCCACGATGGCTGTGAGAGGATGGAGGGAGAGCGGCTGCTATGTAGACAGGGATGTGAGGCACCTGCTGAGGCCAGCAGAGGCCTGTCTCAGTGGCTTTTGCTCCCACTTCCAGAAATGAGTGGGTGTGATGAGTTATAGCCTGGGAAATGCATGCAAATGCGGGCCGTTGTTCTCACAGAGGAGAAAAGGCACCGAGACCCTTCCTCGTGGAGACAGTCAGCCAGGACTCCTCAGACGGCATCGCCCAAGTCTTCTGGGACCCAAAGGCAAAGCCTCAGAAACCAATCCGGGACCCCCGGGGGAGGCACATCTAGAATAAATGACGACACAGAGCTTCCACCTCACCTGGACCAATGACCACACAGAGCCTCCACCTCACCTGGACCAATGACCACACGGAGGCCCACATCATCTGGACCAATGACCACACGGAGCCCCACATCACCTGGACCAATGACCACACGGAGCCCCACATCATCTGGACCAATGACCACACGGAGCCCCACCTCACCTGGACCAATGACCACACGGAGCCCCACATCACCTGGACCAATGACCACACGGAGCCCCACCTCACCTGGACCAATGACCACACGGAGCCCCACATCACCTGGACCAATGACCACACGGAGCCCCACATCACCTGGACCAATGACCACACGGAGCCCCACATCATCTGGACCAATGACCACACGGAGCCCCACCTCCTCACTGCATCAGAGACGTCCGAGGCAGGTTATAAGCTTAAACATGAAATATCAGACAACTTCTTATAGTCTCAGGAAAAGGATAGCCTGAACCCAGGAGGTAAAACAATCCAATCAGTTTGAATACATAATTCAAAAAGAAGGAAGTGGTATGGCAAGTTGACAACACCAAAAATCTGCTACAAGTGAAGCGTAATGACGGGAAGCTGAACTTCTCTGGTGCTCCCATGTCCGCCTAAGGCCGGCGAGGTCCCGCTCACCCTGGGGGCCGAGGGGCAGGGCTTGCTCCCGGCAACCGGGATGTGTGGGCGGGGCCTCTGGCTCCTTGAGTGCACACTGGCCTCTGCCAGTACCAGCGGCTGCTCCTCACTTGCTCCTGTGAGGCTGCCGAAGCGTCCGCGGGGAGCCCGGGCCTCACAGCAGGGCCCCCGCCCTCCTTCAGTCTCTCACTTCCTTTGTGCGCCTGGGCCGGGCTGGGGTCTGTGACCCGGGGCGCGATAGGCAAGGCCAGTGGCTGGCGTGTGGGAGGCTGGGTGACTGGTCACAGCAGCCGAGCCCTGCCCCCCAGGCCCTGGGGCCACTCCCGGTCCTCCACCCGCCCTGGGCGACCCGCCGTGCAGGTCTCAGCGCAGCACTGGACCCCCCGTGCAGGGCCGGCTGTGCGCTCAGAGCCCGTTTCCTCACCGGTGGAGCGGGTGCCATAAAGCAGCTAACATCTGCGCTTGGCGGGGACGAAGCGGCCACATCACGGAGCTCTCGGGCCACAGCCAGGCCTGGGGTCAGGCTCAGCTGAGACGGGTCTATGGGTCTACGTGTGGATTAAAGTTCGTGCAAAATGTCAGCTTTACGTATGATAATTTAAAATAATAATAATAAAGACACATGATGAGCTGAAGAAAAATTTTGCTACCTTTAGTACAAATGGCTAATTTGCAAGCTATATCAACAGCTGCTACAAACTGAGACAAGCAGGCAAAGACTCTGAACAAAGTATCCACAGAAAAGGAAACACAAGGTTCCTCAACATATGAAGCTCAGCTTTACTTATGAGTAAGAAAAAAATAAACTGAATTGACTGGGGGTCGTTTTTCACTTTTTCTACAGAAGGATATAAGCAAGTAAGAAGCAATACACTGGGCTGGTGCAGGTACTGGGAGAGGCACTCCCACCCTCCACTGGGGGGTAACGGGGCCGGGTCTGCATCAGAATTGAAAAAGAACACAGCTTTGCCTCTGCAAGTCCACTCTATTCTGCAGATATGTTCAGACAAGGAGGTCACTCTGGCTTTGCTTGTTACAGTATACAACTGGAAACGGCCCAGGTGTCCGCCAGCGCACACTGGTTAACAAGCACGCTGCCCACCAAGCGCGAATGTGGACGCAGCCCCGCGTGCTGGCGCGGCTCGTGCTGACACAGGAAGCGTCTGCGAAGCGTGGAGGGGAAAGGGCGGTGGGGTCATGGGTTCAGGAAGCTGCCACCTGTGTGCAAATAAGAGACTCCGAGTACATTCCTACGGGTCTGAGAATATTCTTAGAACCGGTGGCCGTGGTGAAAGGGCCCCTGACTGACCAGGAGGCGGGGCCGGATGCACCTTCTCTCCACCTGTGAAAGGTTTACAATTCATACCGTGCGAATTTCCTGCCTGTTCGAAAAGCCAACACGTACTCGCTTAGAAAAGGAAGTTCAGGGCAAAGGAGCGGACCTCAGGCAGGTGCCGTGGCTCCAAAGACAATGGAAATACAGCAAAGCCCCAAGACCCCAAACGCAGGGGCTTAGAGGAAGGAGACAGACTTACTTTGCACGCAGGTGATGAAATCTGTGTTCTTTTTGTACGGAGATCCATGTTTACTGATGCATTCTGCAAAACAGGGAGGGCAGGGCGTCACCCTCCGGCACGGGGCCAGCAGACGTGACACTCTGGAGGGAGACCAGTCACACTGACACGGAACGTGGAACACCGTCAGACGAGAAGACGTCTCTACCAACGGGCAGAGCTCTGTCTCCAAGGAGCCTTGGGCCCCTGCAGCCTCCTGGTGGGGTTCTTTCTGTCGTACAGAAGGCTCTCCGGTGGCACTCAGGAAGCTTCTGACCGTGGTCAGAGAGCTGGCCTCCATTTCAACCTGACCCCCGCTTGGAAACAGTACCCTTGGTTTGACGGTCAGTCTCTTTGAAGAACTAGCTCCCCCTCATCCTCTTCCTCCTTCTCTGTGCTGTCTGACTGGGTGCTCCACAGGGAGGCCAGGGGTGGGAGGGACCACAGGCATGCGGATGATCTGAACTTCAACTTGGGCATAATGGGTGTTGGTTGGGCCACTTCACTGGCCCTTTAGTGGGTCGCTGTGCTCATCCACGCCTCGGAGGACGTGGGCACAGGCAGTGGACAGCATTGGAGGTGGCCCAGGGGGCCACTGTCGCCTTTGCCTCAGGAAACAAAGCCATACACCCGGGAGCAAGGCCGGCAGGGAGCCCGGATGGGGCTTCTCAAGGCCAATCACAGGTCCACTATACTTGTTGCTAGATACACACCCAGAGAAAGTACCTCTAAGAGGCTATAAGGCCAATGGAAAATTTACCAAAATGCACTTCACACAATTAAAAAAGAGGAGAGCCCTGGAGTACTTCTCTCTCGTTATAAGTAGAGACATAAAAAAACCCTTAAAACTGTATTAAGGAGCAGTTCGCAGGGGAACCTTCAGGTCGTCCTGAAAACACGGGACCGTCTTTGCCTTTTTCCTCGCGTTCTCCCCCCAGTGTTCAGTGCGGCTTCCCTGGCACCCCCCGCCTCCATACACAGACGTGACTGCTCGACGGCCAAGACTGTTAGCCTGTATGTTCCTGTCGTCCAAGTTAAACAAAAGCATTTTTTAATGTTCTCAGCTTTAATTAATAATATGGTATCAATAACCAGAGTCCGCATAAGCAAAAGCTCTTTGGGGTCTTCAGTAATTTCACAAGGGCAGAGGCCTGAGACCAAAAAGCCCGAGCACCACTAAAGCAATCATATTTCCAGTTAATGAGCTAAGCCTGGAATCAGAGTGGGGCAGAGTGGGGCAAACAATGGCATTGGCTAGAGGTGACACTAACGCGGTCACTATGGTATAAAAGACACAAACTAGGGCTTTGCCCTGTGAGCCCTGGAGAGCTCCCAACTCACTGTGCGATTAAGCACAGTCCTTCTGGGAACAACTTGGTGATGAGGCTTGAGTCCCCAAACAAAATGAGGAAATGAGTCCAACTTACCTAAGTACCTTGGATAAAAGTACTCCTGCAGAAAAAGAAAAAGAAAAGTCAGTGGTTAACCGGCAGAGTGCCCGGCGTCTGGGCATCACCCCCTGGCAGCTGGTCCACCAAACCTCACCCTTCTCCCCCCACAGGAACGGCCCGGCCCGGGAGGCAGGTGCTTGAGGGAGGACAGCTGCCCAGAAAGCCACTTTCTGCCCTTGAGAGGGCTGGGGGAGGGGGCGGAGGGAGAGGGCGTCCCTGGGGCCATGCAGCTTCTGCAGAGTGATGTCTGCACACTGAGACCAGACCTGCGGTAACCAGCAATACTGTGCGGGCGAAGCATCTTTCAGGAAGACAAGAAACACGCCAAGAAAAAAACCAAGCCGTAGACCCCGGTGGGCGCAGGGGCCCCTCGGGCGATGGGAGGCCTCTGTAGGACTCCCAGCAGCTACTGTACTTGTACAACAAACAGCTGGATGAGGGATGGAGGGTGTAAACGGGGAGTCCTTTTATCCATGACTGCAAATTAAGAGGTGGGCGCTGGGCAGTGAATGTCAGGTGAGCGAACACCTGCCTGTGACTGTCCGGCAGCAGCTCCGGGGAGGGGGCAGTCACAGCAGTCCTGACCCCACACGCTCTGATGTCCCGCTCAGGGCTGATCGCTCAGGGCCGATCGCGGAGCAGTCCGGCCCTGTATCCCCTCCCTGACGGAACCAAGGGGCCGGATGTTGGGTGTCACCTGCTTGCTCACGACCACCCTCCCAGGAGGGTCTTGCTAATCAGCCCCATTATCACAGATGAGTGAACTGAGGCTCCAGGCCGGCTGTGGAGTGTGACCGAGCCCCGTCCCAGGGAGGGCAGGGGCGCCGGCCTCCACGGGACCCGTGCTTCGCGCCCCCGGCTCCTCCACCACCTCACTTGCCCCTCCGCTCGTGCCTGGCCGGGGCGGCCCGCGAAGACGCGTTCAGATGTGCTTTTATAAAGGAACGTTCTGGTAAAGATGCTTCTTGTAAAGCTCAACTTCTTTAAAAGAAAAGTAAGGATCAGAGCAAGTTTGGGACTCATGCAACACTTGCGAAGGTGACATTCATGCAAATGTGACAAAGAGGCAGGCGGGAGGGGACTGCCTTCCTCTCTGCTCCCAGGCCCCCGACAAGCCTGGCTGCGTTTCTTTCTCCTGCTTTCAGTCCCACACCTGCTGGCGCTGGGGACAGAGAGATAGGCAAGTCTGGGGCCCTGTGATGAGAGCTCTCAGGGTCCCGGGGGTTGTGGCATCTTTCGGGGTTAGAGGGAGTACGGAGGCCACTGGGCTTTGCCACAAAGGGAGTGGATTTGGTTCTGAAATAAAAGATTCAGGATGGACGCAGGAAGTGCCCGCTCAGGCTTAGGAAGCCAAGGATTAGACTAGGGTTGAACATGATGAAGAACTGCGGGGCAAGTACCCAGTCACACACACGTTTACACATTGCAGCCTCCCGGAAAGGCAGATTCTATTCTTCAAAATCGTGACTAGTTAATAGTAACGTGGAATATGTTTTAACGCTGAGCCCTACTGTTGTGAAAAGTCAGGCTCCTCCGCCCTCCGTACCGCCCTGCTGCCCGCAGGTTTGCAAACATGGGAACGTGTGGCCCGAAGCTCCTTCAAGGAGCTGAGCCCAAGGGCAGCTGGGTCCACCTGGGTCTACAGTGAGGCTGCATGTGTTCTGTAGCTACAGGGAAGACTTCCCTGTGAGCCCCCTCCTCTGTCTCTGCTCCTTGTGATCTGCCCCCCAAACAGGAAAGGAGAGCAAATCTGCTTTACCCCTGAGCTCCTCAGAGGCCGGCCACGTCCCTGCGGGGACCAGGTGAGGCACGGGAATCCAGCCCTGATGCTGTCCCACTGTTCACCCGACGGCCTCACTTCCTGGCCCCGCGCATAGATGGGCCAGGGGACGCCCGCTCCCGGCCCTGCTGACCAGCGTGGACGCTGCCTTGGAGACACACCAGTGTCGGTGGTGCATGAATCTTTTTGTCGTGGAATGTCTGGGACTTTTACCTGGATTACACAACATGACAGGAGTCACACATCACACTACCTCAATGTGGTTACTTCTCAAACAGTAGACTGAGAATTTATTACTTCCTTTAATACATAACTGCCCTAAGTTGTTTCCAAAAATCTCTACTCTTTGACAAAGTAGGCTGGGACTTGGGTGTCAGGACAGCTTTGCTTACTGACATGAAACGTGTAGAAGGTGTTTTCCCTGGGAACAGTCGGGAGGGTTGACCAATCCTTTGGCCACAGCCTTGCTAGCAAATCTGTCTTCTGGCAGGAGACCGTCAAGGTCACGGCAGCCTGAACTGCCCTTGCCGAGGCTTCGGCTTCCTAAGAGCGTGAAGCTCACAGCGGCCCCTGAGGACGCCTTCCTGCAGGTGGGTGCCCAGGGTCCACTGGTCCCGCCCGGGGACCCGGAAGGGCTCCTAACCCCTGGGGCTGGCGCTGCGCGGCTCCCCACGTGTTCTCCTAGCACGGTTCATACAAAACCCTTTTTTCCTTCCTTTCTCCCAAATTCAGCTCTTAAGATTCTCCAAACCAGGTGCAAAAGACTCCACAAGACTGAAGGAAACACGGACACCACTTCTCAGGACACGGACCTCTGGGATCCCCCAGTCCCTGCTCCACCCAGAGAACCCAGGGTGGACCCTGCAAGGGGGGCAGTCCCCAGAGACACCCCGCGAGGGCACTGGGTCCTCTCCTTCCTCAGACACTGAAGTGCACGTTGCAGGGAGGTCCTGGAACAAAGTCCTGGGTATGACCACCCAGTGGCAGGGGTGACGCTGGGATCAGCCCCGGCCCTGACCCTGGGGCCCTGCTGCAGCTCTGCACATCTGTGTGTGTGGTTCCCTTGGCTGCACGTACCCCCTCCATCCTCATGGCTGTCCCCTCCCACCCAACCTGCACCCATGTGACAGGGACAGGGGCCCGAGCGGGGGGGCCCTCGACAGTGGCTACGCCCAATGGGAAGCCCAGCTCTCCGGGTCCTCTTCACATCAGTTTTAGGATGATACGCGCTGTTCTGGATGCTCAGGGCCCTGGTACAGGCAGCAGCGGCTCTCGGGGGCATGGAGACCCTGGTCCCCTTACCACTGGCCCCTCCCTCACTGAGCGCTTTCCTGCAACCTGCACCTGCCCACGGCACATCCCTCTGCACGTGCTTCCCACCTGCTCTGGGCACCCGCTGCACCCCAGCTGCTGGCGGAGCACGTGCACACAGGCCCCGGGCACCCCCCCACCCCACCCCGCCAGGGTCAGCGGGGCCCCAAGGCAGGGGTGGCAGCCTCCGCTCACCACTCAGCTGCGGGCTGACAGGCTCAGGTGGCCGGGTGACTGCCGAGGCCCAGTGTGGGGCAAGAACCAGGGCAGCAGAGGGGGGCTGGTCCCTCCAAGCACAGGTTGTGTGAGTGCAGCTAAAAAGACCCATGTGAGAGGCGTGGTGTGCAAAAACTCTCTGACGTGGCTCAGTACAGTGTCTCCTGCCAGGCATGAAAATACTCTTGGAAATGAACCTCGTAAAACAGGTTTGCTTCCAAACACCTCTCCCCCACAGCAGAGATTTGTAGTTGCCATCCAGCATCTGCAATCCTCCCTTCAGCCTCAGTAACAGAACTCTGGATTTAGTTAGAGCTGCAATGCACCCAGCTACAGGACTACACTTCCCAGCCTCCCTTGAAACTAGGAGTGGCCATGTGACTAAATTCTGGCCAATGAGATACACACAGAGAGTGAAACTGAGTAAAGAGAGTGGAGTGCTTTGGTTCTCTGGCCTCCTTGCTGGAATGTAGATGTGATGGCCGGTACTCCAGCATCTTGTCCAGTGTGTGAGGAGGCCTGGAAGACAAAGGCCATGCACCAGTACAGTGGAGCACAAATAGGTCATGGAAGTCCCTGGGCCCCCACCACTGAGCAGCCCTGGGCAGCCTGCCTCCCACCTTTTACATGAGAGATAAATAAAACTGTCTTGTTTAAACCACTGTTGTTTGCATTTTCCAAATTTATGAGGCAAAAATACCAGGCTAGCTGAATTTGAAAAATGAGTGCAATTTTCAGATTTGTAATGACCTGCAAAGTAAAATTATAAACCTACCACGAGTCAAGATTTCATGAGTCAGTGAGAATGTTTTGGGAAATAACCAATGCAAAGGCACTGATAAATCAGGGTTTAGGCCAGTTAACAACGACAGAAGAGAAAGTTTGCAAGTATCATAGAATGACTGCTTCAAGACAGAATAACTTGATTATCTAGGATTAACAAAGGCTCACGGGACTATGGATGAAGTTGCCAAACACTTTTTGCAAAAATGTCTCCATTTATGGTAAGGAGAATGTAGGCTTTCTAAAAATCATTATTATTTCGAAAAAATATGCCCTGCCTCTCCCCAAAATCTTACTTCAATCTTTCTTTGTTCTGAAAATTTAGTGCCTAATTACATTTATAATCCAATTTTATAAAGCATGAAATGGAATAAATTTGTTTTTATAATTTACGGTTTCATTCCTCAAGATTGATTGGTACACTCACTGTGTAATCTGATCAGTTTTCAGTGGGTCACGCGAAGTGGCCTTTCTTCCCGTCTAATGTGCTCTCCTGGCAGAGGCTTCTTGGGGCTGCTGGGCTCTCACCTTCACAGCACCGGCTGATCACCCACAGCTTTGCTCGGAAACCCCTTCGTTCTCCAGGCCAAATGCAGCGGTGCTGCTCACTTAGTGACTGGGGTGCCCACAGGCAGGAGAGGAAACAACTAAGCCACGCTGGGTACTACGGAGCCTCAGCACGTGCTAGGCCTCACCGGGTACTAGGCCTCACCGGGTGCTAAGCCTCACCGGGTGCTAAGCCTCACCGGGTACTAGGCCTCACCGGGTGCTAAGCCTCACCGGGTGCTAAGCCTCACCGGGTACTAGGCCTCACCGGGTGCTAGGCCTCACCGGGTACTAGGCCTCACCGGGTGCTAGGCCTCACCGGGTACTAAGCCTCACCGGGTACTAGGCCTCACCGGGTACTAGGCCTCACCGGGTGCTAAGCCTCACCGGGTGCTAAGCCTCACCGGGTACTAGGCCTCACCGGGTGCTAAGCCTCACCGGGTACTAGGCCTCACCGGGTACTATGTCTCACCGGGTACTAAGCCTCACCGGGTACTATGTCTCACCGGGTACTAAGCCTCACCGGGTACTAAGCCTCACCGGGTACTATGTCTCACCGGGTACTAAGCCTCACCGGGTACTAAGCCTCACCGGGTACTATGTCTCACCGGGTACTAAGCCTCACCGGGTACTATGTCTCACCGGGTACTAAGCCTCACCGGGTGCTATGTCTCACCGGGTGCTAGGCCTCACCGGGTACTAGGCCTCACCGGGTACTATGTCTCACCGGGTACTAAGCCTCACCGGGTACTATGCCTCACCGGGTACTAAGCCTCACCGGGTGCTATGTCTCACCGGGTGCTATGTCTCACCGGGTGCTAGGCCTCACCGGGTGCTAAGCCTCACCGGGTGCTAAGCCTCACCGGGTACTATGTCTCACCGGGTACTAAGCCTCACCGGGTACTAAGCCTCACCGGGTGCTAAGCCTCACCGGGTACTAGGCCTCACCGGGTACTAGGCCTCACCGGGTGCTAAGCCTCACCGGGTACTATGTCTCACCGGGTACTAAGCCTCACCGGGTACTAAGCCTCACCGGGTGCTAAGCCTCACCGGGTGCTAGGCCTCACCGGGTGCTAAGCCTCACCGGGTGCTAAGCCTCACCGGGTGCTAAGCCTCACTGGGTACTAGGCCTCACCGGGTACTATGTCTCACCGGGTACTAGGCCTCACCGGGTACTAAGCCTCACCGGGTGCTAAGCCTCACCGGGTACTAGGCCTCACCGGGTACTATGTCTCACCGGGTACTAGGCCTCACCGGGTGCTAAGCCTCACCGGGTGCTAAGCCTCACCGGGTACTAGGCCTCACCGGGTACTATGTCTCACCGGGTACTAGGCCTCACCGGGTACTAAGCCTCACCGGGTGCTAAGCCTCACCGGGTACTAGGCCTCACCGGGTACTATGTCTCACCGGGTACTAGGCCTCACCGGGTACTATGTCTCACCGGGTACTAGGCCTCACCGGGTACTATGTCTCACCGGGTACTAGGCCTCACCGGGTACTAAGCCTCACCGGGTGCTAGGCCTCACCGGGTACTAGGCCTCACCGGGTACTATGTCTCACCGGGTACTAGGCCTCACCGGGTACTATGTCTCACCGGGTGCTAAGCCTCACCGGGTGCTAAGCCTCACCGGGTACTAGGCCTCACCGGGTGCTAAGCCTCACCGGGTACTAAGCCTCACCGGGTGCTAGGCCTCACCGGGTGCTAAGCCTCACCGGGTGCTAAGCCTCACCGGGTGCTAAGCCTCACCGGGTACTAGGCCTCACCGGGTACTAGGCCTCACCGGGTATTATGTCTCACCGGGTGCTAGGCCTCACCGGGTGCTAAGCCTCACCGGGTGCTAAGCCTCACCGGGTACTAGGCCTCACCGGGTACTAGGCCTCACCGGGTGCTAAGCCTCACCGGGTACTATGTCTCACCGGGTACTAAGCCTCACCGGGTACTAAGCCTCACCGGGTACTATGTCTCACCGGGTACTAAGCCTCACCGGGTACTAAGCCTCACCGGGTGCTAAGCCTCACCGGGTACTAGGCCTCACCGGGTACTAGGCCTCACCGGGTGCTAAGCCTCACCGGGTACTATGTCTCACCGGGTACTAAGCCTCACCGGGTGCTAGGCCTCACCGGGTGCTAAGCCTCACCGGGTGCTAAGCCTCACCGGGTGCTAGGCCTCACCGGGTGCTAAGCCTCACCGGGTGCTAGGCCTCACCGGGTACTAGGCCTCACCGGGTGCTAAGCCTCACCGGGTACTAGGCCTCACCGGGTACTATGTCTCACCGGGTACTAGGCCTCACCGGGTACTAAGCCTCACCGGGTGCTAAGCCTCACCGGGTACTAGGCCTCACCGGGTACTATGTCTCACCGGGTACTAGGCCTCACCGGGTGCTAAGCCTCACCGGGTGCTAAGCCTCACCGGGTACTAGGCCTCACCGGGTACTATGTCTCACCGGGTACTAGGCCTCACCGGGTGCTAAGCCTCACCGGGTACTAAGCCTCACCGGGTGCTAAGCCTCACCGGGTGCTAAGCCTCACCGGGTACTAAGCCTCACCGGGTACTAGGCCTCACCGGGTATTATGTCTCACCGGGTGCTAGGCCTCACCGGGTGCTAAGCCTCACCGGGTACTAGGCCTCACCGGGTACTAGGCCTCACCGGGTGCTAAGCCTCACCGGGTGCTAAGCCTCACCGGGTGCTAAGCCTCACCGGGTACTAAGCCTCACCGGGTACTAGGCCTCACCGGGTATTATGTCTCACCGGGTGCTAGGCCTCACCGGGTGCTAAGCCTCACCGGGTGCTAAGCCTCACCGGGTACTAGGCCTCACCGGGTACTAGGCCTCACCGGGTGCTAAGCCTCACCGGGTACTATGTCTCACCGGGTACTAAGCCTCACCGGGTACTATGTCTCACCGGGTACTAAGCCTCACCGGGTACTATGTCTCACCGGGTACTAAGCCTCACCGGGTGCTAGGCCTCACCGGGTACTAGGCCTCACCGGGTACTAGGCCTCACCGGGTACTATGTCTCACCGGGTACTAAGCCTCACCGGGTACTAAGCCTCACCGGGTGCTAAGCCTCACCGGGTACTAGGCCTCACCGGGTGCTAGGCCTCACCGGGTGCTAAGCCTCACCGGGTGCTAAGCCTCACCGGGTACTAGGCCTCACCGGGTGCTAAGCCTCACCGGGTACTAGGCCTCACCGGGTACTATGTCTCACCGGGTACTAGGCCTCACCGGGTGCTAAGCCTCACCGGGTACTAGGCCTCACCGGGTACTATGTCTCACCGGGTACTAGGCCTCACCGGGTGCTAAGCCTCACCGGGTGCTAAGCCTCACCGGGTACTAGGCCTCACCGGGTACTATGTCTCACCGGGTACTAGGCCTCACCGGGTACTATGTCTCACCGGGTACTAGGCCTCACCGGGTACTATGTCTCACCGGGTACTAGGCCTCACCGGGTACTATGTCTCACCGGGTACTAGGCCTCACCGGGTGCTTAGCCTCACCGGGTGCTAAGCCTCACCGGGTACTAGGCCTCACCGGGTACTAGGCCTCACCGGGTGCTAAGCCTCACCGGGTACTAGGCCTCACCGGGTACTAGGCCTCACCGGGTACTATGTCTCACCGGGTACTAGGCCTCACCGGGTGCTAAGCCTCACCGGGTACTAGGCCTCACCGGGTGCTAAGCCTCACCGGGTACTAGGCCTCACCGGGTGCTAAGCCTCACCGGGTACTAGGCCTCACCGGGTACTAGGCCTCACCGGGTACTAGGCCTCACCGGGTGCTAAGCCTCACCGGGTACTAGGCCTCACCGGGTACTAGGCCTCACCGGGTACTAGGCCTCACCGGGTACTATGTCTCACCGGGTACTAGGCCTCACCGGGTGCTAAGCCTCACCGGGTACTAGGCCTCACCGGGTGCTAAGCCTCACCGGGTACTAGGCCTCACCGGGTACTAGGCCTCACCGGGTGCTAAGCCTCACCGGGTACTAGGCCTCACCGGGTACTAGGCCTCACCGGGTACTAGGCCTCACCGGGTACTATGTCTCACCGGGTACTAGGCCTCACCGGGTGCTAAGCCTCACCGGGTACTAGGCCTCACCGGGTGCTAAGCCTCACCGGGTACTAGGCCTCACCGGGTACTAGGCCTCACCGGGTACTATGTCTCACCGGGTACTAGGCCTCACCGGGTACTTAGCCTCACCGGGTGCTAAGCCTCACCGGGTACTAGGCCTCACCGGGTACTAGGCCTCACCGGGTGCTAAGCCTCACCGGGTACTAGGCCTCACCGGGTACTAGGCCTCACCGGGTGCTAAGCCTCACCGGGTACTAGGCCTCACCGGGTGCTAAGCCTCACCGGGTACTAGGCCTCACCGGGTGCTAAGCCTCACCGGGTACTAGGCCTCACCGGGTACTAGGCCTCACCGGGTACTAGGCCTCACCGGGTGCTAAGCCTCACCGGGTACTAGGCCTCACCGGGTACTAGGCCTCACCGGGTACTAGGCCTCACCGGGTACTATGTCTCACCGGGTACTAGGCCTCACCGGGTGCTAAGCCTCACCGGGTACTAGGCCTCACCGGGTGCTAAGCCTCACCGGGTACTAGGCCTCACCGGGTACTAGGCCTCACCGGGTGCTAAGCCTCACCGGGTACTAGGCCTCACCGGGTACTAGGCCTCACCGGGTACTAGGCCTCACCGGGTACTATGTCTCACCGGGTACTAGGCCTCACCGGGTGCTAAGCCTCACCGGGTACTAGGCCTCACCGGGTGCTAAGCCTCACCGGGTACTAGGCCTCACCGGGTACTATGTCTCACCGGGTACTAGGCCTCACCGGGTACTAGGCCTCACCGGGTACTAGGCCTCACCGGGTGCTATGCCTCACCAGGCGCTACGCCTTCCCTGCCAGGCCTGCCACGTTCTCTCTGGGAAATGTGATTCACGAAGGTGAACCAGCAAAACTTTATTCAAACCACGGTTATGCTGCACTGAGGGATTTCTACGCACCAGACCCCATGCTAAGTCCCTCCTACACCCTTGTGGTGGCACAACAATGACCCCAAAGGCGTGCAGGTCCTCCTCCCGGCAGCTGTGAATACGGAGGGCTCCACAGCAAAGGTCAGTGAGGTTACTGATCGGCTGACCTTGGGAGGAGGTGATTCCCCTGGGCCATCGGGGGCTCAGGGGACCCCAGGGTGTGCAAACACGGAAGAGCAAGGCAGCAACAGATCCAGAAATGGCAACGTAGAAAGAACACCGACCTGCCGGCCCGGAGGATGGAGGAGGGGCCCCAGCCAGGGATGCGGCGCCTCCAGAAGCTGGAAAAGGCAGGCGTGGGTTCCCTACTGGGGCCTCCAGCAGGGTGAGTTTCTGCCGAAGTGTTACAGCAGTGAGGAAACGACACACCTTCCCTGGAGTCAGGCAGGGACGCTCCTGTCCCCACCGACCTGTCCCTGCCGACACGTGGCAGCTGGCCTTGCGGAGCTCGGGCAGCGCAGGACCAGGCAGAGGGACAACACTGTCTGCCTACCACCCACAAAGCCATGCCCACCAGCCCTTAGCGCGATGCCAGCCCCTAGCAGGGCGCCAGCGAGTAGAGTGTGTCCCCCAGGAGCTTGTGGAGCAAAGGCGTAGAGCGGGAGCCCGTGGGAACCAGGGGGCTCTGGGCAGGGACGTGGCCCTCGTGGTCTCCAGCGCCAGGAGGGGGCTCAGGCGTCATCCCAAAGCCACAGGGAGAGACCATACGCGGCTGCTCGGCAGTGTGAATGGGGACCGAGGCCCGGCAGGTGGGACGGAATGTCGGCCTGTCCTGGGAGGGCCCCGAGGAGGCAGAAGTGGTAGCACCAGAGACGCTCCATGGAGGCTGCTGGACGCGTGCTGGGGGGAGGGGGAGCGGGGGCCGCAGGCTTTGTCCCAAGGCTGAGAGGGGAAGGAGGTGTGAAGCCAGAGAGAGTGAGTAGGAGAGAAGAGAAGAGGAAAGAGGAGCCTCGCCCGGGGATCAGGGAGGAGCTGGCGACCACCCGTCCCTGCGCGGGACCCACACGGGCTGGGCTTCAGAGGACTCGCGCTGCGGGTGGGACGGGCAGGCGGGGAGGGCACGCTCAGGTCAGCCAGGTCAGAAGCGCAGTGTTACGCTTCCCTGCTGACGCTAATTCAGGAAAAACAGAATGATGTGTTTTCCCATCATGCAAAACCCCCAAATAAAACGCCGGACAGAGTGAAGGGTGACAAGTTATCAGGGCAAACAGCGCAGCTC
Source organism: Balaenoptera ricei (assembly GCF_028023285.1). Taxonomy (NCBI): domain Eukaryota; kingdom Metazoa; phylum Chordata; class Mammalia; order Artiodactyla; family Balaenopteridae; genus Balaenoptera; species Balaenoptera ricei. The sequence continues at coordinate 83,812,848 of NC_082656.1, forward strand.
CAACACAGCCTTTGCACAAAGGCAGCGTGTCCAGGAGGCCCTGAGAGCGGGCTGTGCAGACGGGACCCAGGCTCGCCCTGGAGGCCTCAGTCACTTGGGCTCACGGGTCAGCCCCGAGTTCCCTCCGGTCCTCCCACCGATGACCTGAGTCCCTTGAGTCGGTCAACTCCTGGGCCGCAGCTCCGGGGCGCCTCCACGGGATGGCTCAGACCCTCGCCCGGAGCAGCATTCCGCGATCCCGTGACAGACTCTGTGACTGCACAGCTCCTGTCTGTTCCTGGCATCTGGAAGGGGATGGAAGGGCACCTCGGCACCTTTCGGGTCCCTGCGGAACCACGGCCCCGCACACGTGAGCGTTCAATTCTGAGCAGCACAGGATGGGCTGCTGTGAACGAGGAGAGACGCAGAGGATGCGTGTGGTGGGGGCAGACCTGGGTCAGGGGTCAGGGGTCAGGGTTTGCCACACCCCACCGGAGAAGGTGCCCCGCCCCCGACAACTGCCAACAGCCACCTCCTAACACGTTTCCCATCTCGACCTGAAGCGTCGCACTAAAGAAACGTGTGTCCAAACCAGAGGCCCCTGGGGGCTGTACCTGTGGCCGCCAGGCATGCCACGTGCTGGGCAGGAGGCCCCAGCCTGGCCTCCGGCCCCGTGGCTGCAGCGGTGACCTTCCCGGACGCCCTGGGAGCTGGCCCCGCCCAGCTGTGGGATTTCCACAGGGCACAGCGTTCCAAGAAGAGGGCCTCAGAGAACTGGGTTTAGATGGCAGCGTTTGGGGACAGATGTGGAAAAGAATGTATTTTATCATCATGGGCACTAACTGGAAGGAAACAAATTTCACCTCGAATTTGGAAAAAAAAAAGAAAGTCCAAGAAAATAACAAGTATGATGGTAACACATCACTACCTCCTTGGAATGACGTGTTTTTAATTGGTGCAAAGTGCCTTTCTCAGAAGCAGATAAAGAACTTCGTCCACTTCCAACACCTCCTTAAAAATTACTTCAAAACTTAATAAACTGCACTCTCTCAGGGTCAAAATTTACAGGCGTACGCACCAGGACTGCAATGAAATCACTGGACTAAAATAACCACCGAAGGGGCAGAGTATTCCCAACATCAAATATTAACCCTCAAACCACAGCAAAGTCTGCATCACAGAAGCAGCTCCCACCTCTGACCACAGGAAACGCAGCGCGAAGACACCAGACCCCTGTCAGAGCAGCCAGAGTAAAGTAACAGCCTGGCCGGGTTTGCGATGTCCCGGCCCAGCTCCTCAGAATCTCGAGAAACAGGCCAGAAGCATCAGCTTCTTAAAGGGTGTTTTCTTCCGTCCCATAGGCAGACCTGCGGTGACTTTCAAAATGTCTTTAATTGGTTTTCCACAGACGTTAAGCCCGCAGGCTGGGACGAGGTGTCATTTAGGGGCTGCCCTGTCGTGACACTGCAGGGCCCAGCTCCGGGCCGGGCAGACGCCCGGGACTAAAACAAGCACGTCTGTGGGCACAGGGGCAGCAAAGGGGGGCCAGACAGAGCCCGCCTCTCCTTCAAGGCCACCCGGTGGGCGGCGGGCCCTGCGCTGGGGGCCTGGATGCCGCCCGTCTAACCAGCCGTCCGTCCGCAGGCCTCTGAGCCGCGCGGAGCCAGCTCCGGAGAAAACGTGACGACTCGGAGGCCCTGCCCTGCCAGCCTCCTTGGGCCTCCAGGGGAGGAAGCCCTGGAGGGACGGGGCCCAGTGGGGAGGCCTGCGCAGCCCGGGGGCAGGGGCCGCCCAGGCGGACGGGAGCTGGGGCCGCGTCTGCACAGGGCGGTGCCTGGTCACACTCGTCGACGGACCCCGGCGTGGCACGGAGGAGCGGGGCGTGTGCGGGTGTGTGTCCGAGCGCCCGAGGGAGTGTTAGGGGCTGCTGTCCAGGCGTGGGGGGCAGGGGACCCGAGGCTGTCCTGGAGGTCACTGGGGGTGACGAAGGCCCCCTTCCCCCTCCTGCTGGGCCCCCTGAGACCCCTTAGGCCACCCCAAGAGGGGAGACTTGAGGGAGGGGCTTCCACCTCCCTCGGGGGTGCCCCTCCCCAAGCTGTCCCCAGAGACTCTGGGGTCTCAGGAAGACAGGTGTCCCTGGAGGGCAGACGCCGTTCAAGACAAGGCGGCAGCCCTGCAGGGCTCTGAAAATGACCGCACCCCGAAAACCCTCCTGGGTAGGGAACTATCACCGCCACTGGGCCCCCATGTCTGAGAGAGCGGGGGTGGGGTGGGGGGAGAGAGACAGAGACAGACAGAGACGGAGAGAGACACGGGGTGCGGGGTGAACACGCGAGGTCAGAGGTCAGGCTTGGGCTGCACAGGAGGCAGAGGGGCCCCGGGAGTGGGATGCCGGCCGAGCTGCGAACACTGTGAATATTGTTGTTTGCATCTCAGACTAACCAAGGTGATGGGGTCAAGGCCCAGGACCTGGAATTCCTCCCGACCCGCAGGCCTCGGGCGGCACTGGTGCTGGGAGGTGGTGAACCACGCCGGGCCGCACGTCGGGCTGGGTAAGTCTTTCGTCCAGAATCCTTTCTGGAGGCCAAGGGCGATGGCATCGGTGTCTGGAAGCCACTGGCCTTCAAGGACTTAAGCGGGAAGGTGACCGCTGCGCTGGCCTGGGGAGCTTTTGGGAGAGCTCGGGGGACCCAGCAGGGGTGCCTGGGGGCCTGGCACCCAGAGCCCTCTGGACAAGATGCCAGAACGAGGGAAATGCCAGGAAGAGAGGGTAACAATGTGAAAGGAAAACAAGATAAGGAGGGACTCTAATCTCGGGCTCTGGGGGCAGGGCAGGGCAGGGACACTCCCCCGAGGCCCGAAAGAATGTGGAGGAGACCATGTCAGCAGGAGGGAAGCAGGCGACACCTGCATCTGGAAGGCCCCCAGGCTCCCTTAACCCCAGGAAGCGGGAAGGTGCCCACAGCTACCTGCTCAAAGGAGAGCTCTAACGTCAGGCGCCTCCATCCCCAAAGAGGAAGCCGGCCCAGGGTGGAACACCCCGCCCTGGCAGGAAGAGCCTAGAACACACCCAGCACAGAGGGCACAGCCTCCGGATTCCAGGAGCGGCTTGCCGCCCAGAGGGCCGGCTCCAGGTGCCCCAGCCCTCCCCCCTCCCCGGCCCCCAGAGCCCCAGGCACTGAACGGGGAAGGCAGCGCGGCCTCCCCTCTCCACCAGGTGTGTGTGGCTGCAACGGCCAGACACACAGAGGACAGGCCAGCCCCAGAGGTGACCCTGGCAGGTAAGGCCTGGCTTTTCCTACAAGCACCCCCTTGAGCGGCGAGCGGATCACAGCCCAGTGGGTGCTGATTCTGCGGCCTCTCCTGTCACACATCAGGACGCCGGCGGGAGGTTCCGTGACGGTCACAGAACCAGGTCCTGGTGACTTTTTGAACTGAGGTCAGGGCGCTCATCCTGGGTCACCCCCGCAAACACTCACAAGGAACAACATTTGAAGGCGAGGAATTGATGTTTCTCAAGAGAGCCCCAAACTGTGTGGGGCAGAGGGACCCACTGGTAATGTCATAGGACGGCCTCATTCAAAAGCGCTGTTTCTCCAAAGGTGTATTAGCAGTGAGTTGTGTTTGGAGGGTTTCCCAGGGATCCCAGGTCCCTGGAATCTGAGACCTCCCCAGAGTGAGGGAAAGGAGGGTGTGGACACCTGGAGGGGCACCTGGTCGACCAGAGCAGGGCCGACATGCAGGAGCCCCCTAATCACCAACCTCAAGCCACGACCCTAGCTGGGCTCCTCCCGGCCTTCCACACCACCTCTTGAGGAAAAGGACAACAAACCAAGGGCCAGACCCAGACAGAGAGCAAGCAGTCTGCACAGTGGTCTACACAGCATGCAAGGTGCGGGTTGAAATGAGGGGTTTTTGCATTGACTGCAAGGGAAGGCACAAAAGGAGCCAGTCCACCCTGGGAAGCTGGTAAATAAAGGGAAAGATGTGATTATGATTTGGGGATGGGGGTCAGAAAGGAGGACAGAATTCTGGAAAATTACAGATGGCTCTGATATGAAAGGAGTTCACAAATTCCCGATGGGGTAGAGGGGGTGGATGTGAGAGAGGATGCCCCCAGTGTCACAGCAACTCCACCTCGGCAGGGAGGGAAGTCAGGACGCTGTAGGAAGTACAAAGTCCCTGCACAGACATGGCGGTCTCATTAAAGTCCTGGGCTGTGAGCACTGCTTTCCTTGTCTTGTCTTCATTTCATCCATTGTAGACAAAGTTATAATTAAAACATAAAAGCAGTTAAAGTCAGAGGGGGGATGGCTCTGGGAAGGGTGGCACAGCGATTAGTGTGCAGTGTGTCCAGGCCCAAGGCCTTTCCATCCTGGAAAGCAGGGGCTGGGGCAGAGCAGGGACAGGCTGCCGTGGGTGGTGGCCTTGCTGCCCTCAAGTCTTGTCACCCGCAAGCCCGTCCCACACTCTGTACAAGCCAGCGCTCCAGGCTGGGCCTGGGGCTGACGGGACTGCAGCCGGCACACAATCCCGCAGCCGGGCAGGGACACAGCCCACCGAGGGACCTTCAGAAATCCTCCGCAGGTGCCAGCTCCTCTGGGCCACCAGGACTCATCATTAAAGAAACGGGAAAACAGGCCAGAAGGGACCGGTGGCAAAACTGCTCCTTACGACAGGGATAAACCGCGTTGCTACGGACACTGAGGGCAGAGTCACGGCAGAAGCACCTGTCACAGCTCGGCCACCACCGCCGCCGGCTGGGCCAGAGGGAAGGAAGGCACAGCTGGGCCGCCACTGTAAAGCTTGTTTCAGAAAGGGAACTGAAGGGATGGTCAAACCAACCGGTCAGAAACGGGAGTCAAAGTAAAAGCCCACGGGCCTCACAGCCATTTGTTTATTACACGAGACATTTATTTCATCCCAGAAGAATCCTTTAAAAGAAAAATTCCCGTAGAACTAAAAACAGCTGTGAAATCACCCTGACCTCGCGGTGTGAAGCGACGCAGTGTAAGCCCACCCCGTCTCCATCAGTCCTACTTCCCAAAGACAGACGCGCACCAGGTCCCCCAGGGCACCACCGCCACCACCTGTCCCCTCCCCGAAGATGGCACAGCTCCTGTGCTGCCGCGGAGGCCACGCGGGGGCTGCTCCCTGCGGTCGGCTGCCCGGCCACCCCACGTTCTCCGAGGACGTTATTAATAGAAATCTGTCCTGAGCCAGCCCGTCGGGCTCCTGAAGTCACCAGCTGCTTCGGCGAGCGCACCTTTCTGCAGGGGCTGCGCACCGGCGGCGGGACCTGGGCCCGACCCTGCTGTCCACTCGGACCGCCCCCGACCCCTCCACGTACGCGTTCCAGCTCTACTCCTGTCCTCCTGCTGTGGGACCCGCTGCTGCCAGCAATTCCAGCCCTCACGCCTTTGAAGCTAATGCTCCATCCCTCCTGATGCGGATCAGGGCGCTGCCAGCAGCTCCCCCGCCACCTCCAGTCTAGCTAAGGGGGCGGGGAGGTAGGAAACTGATCTGGTTTTTAAACCATTTATTTCTTTTACATTTTAAAACGGACCCTGCTGCATCCCGGTTGAGCTGTCATATTACTGCAGGGTTCTTTCAAAGCGGCTGCTTTCACAGGCTTGCCAAGGGAAGACGACTGCAGGGCGTCCGCAGGACCCCCCGCCGACATCCGCCACCCCCCTCCAGCTAAGGCGGCACCTGGCGTCACCAGCAGAACTGGGGCTCGGAAGGAGGAGGCTTGAGGGTGGGCCCGGGTCCCGGCACCTAAGACCCTGCCCTTCCGCCGCGCCGACCGCCCCCCTGATAAGGGTCTGGGTGTGCCCTGCAGCTGAAGGACTTGCCGCAGACGCCGGGGCTCCCACCCGTGCGCGCACGGACGGTGTCCCCGGAAATGCGGCGCCGCAGGGACGGCGCTCGAGGGGACCCGGCTGCCCTGGCGCTCCACCTCGCGGCCCCAGGCGCCGGGCGCACACCTCCCCGCCCCGCGCGCTCACCGTCTCGGGGTCGTTCTCGAACACTTCACGGGCCTCCTCCTGGCTGCACAGCTCCTCGATGCACTCCCTCTCCAGGTGGCCCTGCTTGGCCTCCTCGAAGACCTGGTAGGCGCGGCGCTGCCTGGGCCTCAGGAACTGCGCCGCCTCGCGCGCCCGCAGGATCACGGCTTCCCGGGCGCGGGCGGGAGGACGCAGCGGGAGGAGCGGGGAGAGAGCGGGGACACGCCGTCAGCGCGGCGGGGCCAGGGCGCACGGGGCCGGCGCGCACGGGGCCGGGTCTGGGCGCGGGCCCCGGGGCTCCCCTCGCCCCCGGGGTGGCGGGGTGTCGGGACGGGTCCCCCGGCCCAGCCCGCGCCGCGGCCCCGTGCGGTACTCACTGTGCGCGGACTCGGAGGCCAGCAGCAGCAGGAGCAGCGCAGTGCCCAGGGTGGCGGCGGGCCCGGGCGGCATGGCGGGCGGGGACGGGGACGACGGCCGGGACTGAGACCGGGGCCGGCAGCCGGGCGCGCGCGGTCAGAGCGCCCGCGGGGCCGTGGCGAGGCGCGGGCGCCGCGGGGCGATGGCTCCGGTCATCCCGTGCGGGCGGCTCTGAAGGTCACATCCCGGCGGCTGCACCGCGGCGCTCGCGCGGGGCTGGGCGGGGGCGGCGGCGGGGGCGGGGCGCGCGGGCAGGACCGGCCTCGGGGCCGCGCGGGGCGGGCGGGGCGCGCGGGCCGCCGCCGCCGCCGGGCCGAGCCGGTTTTCTCCGGGAAGATCAAAGCCCGGAGGGGAAGCGGGTCGTCGGGACGAGGGAGGGAGGGGACCCGCCCCGCCGCCGCCGCCGCCGCCGCCGCCGCCGCCGCCGCCGCCGCCGCCGCCGCCCTCGTGCAGGAGCCTCTCCCCAGTCGGCGGTTAAGTGTCTGTAATCGGGACGTAAACGCGACGAAGAAGTCACATGGGTCCAACCTGACAGGTACAGTTTGACCATTTACCGGATTCAAACCTCTTTCCACCCCCCACCCCGACCCCACCCCAAATCTACTGCATCCTTTTTTGGAGTCTTCATTCTGGGGCACATTTTCTCAAGACTTAAAACCCACCAAAGAAAAGATGAACTGAAGTCAAACCGAGTCCCAGTGGGGGCCAGGGAGCCAGATTAAATGATGTCCATTTGTAATCTCTGTTTACACAGTGATGACATTGGAGACCTTGAGGGTTCCCAGTAGATATTTCAGCTGAAAGCAGCGTTCTGCTAGTTCTCGGAGACCAGGACTTTCTGTCTCTCGTCCCGGAATATTTCGCAAAGTCACAGGCAAAAAAAACCCAAACACACAAACAAGCAAAACCAAAACATAGCGGACCACTCGGGGGACCGAAGCGGACAGCGAGCCCGGCACCGCGGGGAGGGGCCCGGCGCCGCCCCCTGGGGAATCCTGCCCCGGAAACCGCGCCCCAAGGGGAAGGTGAAAAGGGCAGCCACCCCCCGCTGGGCGGTCGATTTGCTCGGTGGGCTCAGCGCCGAGTCCGCACCTGTTCTTCCCGCTTCCCTTGTGGGAGGATGAAACGGTGCTGCCGGTAGATGCTTTGAGGTCGCAGGTTTGAAGGTGGGGTGGTGAGCATTAATATGTCAAATTCAAGGGAAAGGATGTTCTCCAGAAGGCTCTACAGAGGGAATTAACAATTTAATAGCTAGGTCGTCTGCACCTGTGCCTGAACCAGTTCCCGGGCCTCCCCTGTCAGCTGGCGATTCCAACGCCCGGCGACTCAAAGGCTACCGCAGACACGGAGGTGCTCACACAGAGTACTGACCACATTAACCTTCCTGCTTGTCCTCCTTAAGGAGAAGCACTGGCTTCAGAAACCTGGGTGGGGTGAAAAATTCTTTAGTAGGGATTTACACCAGATCTTTAATTAATTAGTGGCACTTCTGTTGTTGGAGATCGCTGAGCTTCTTGGATCTGTGAATTTACAGTTTTCATCAAATTTGGAAAAAAAATTGGCCATTTTTTTTTTCAAATATTGCTTTATGTCTCTCAGACCTTTCCTCTCTTTTGGGAACACCAGTGGCCCCTGCATACAGCTACTTGAAGTTTTCCCAGAGCTCACTAAATGCTCCTGTTTACATTTTTACATCTTTTTTTCCCCTCTGTATTATTTTGATAGTTTCTATTGTTAGGCTTTCTTTTGCAGTGTCATAGCTGTTCATCCATCCACAGTATTCTTCATCTCAGATATTTATTTTGATCTCTAGAGGTTTGCCTGAAGCCTTTTTGGGCAGAAGCAGAGCGAAATGGTTTCAACTCAGAGCTGAAGTTCCACGGCAGAGTCCTTGGACAGTTTCTCCAAAGCCCGTGAGTGTAAGATTCCGCTCTGGAGGAAGAGACTGCAACTGTTCCCGGGCCCGTGAGAACCGCGGGGTTGGTCCCTCTAACCATTTCCCAGCCTTGGGAGTCTCTGCCCAAGATTGTGATCATTCAGCTGAAGAGCTGAGGGGCCCCCGCAGATCCCAGAAGTCCCTTCTCAGGCAGCACTCTCCTCTCATGCTCTCCAGGGAGTCAGCAGACTGGGGTCCCCTCCACCCAAGGCGGCCTCAGCGGGAGAGATCCCGGTGGGAGCCGGGCAGTGCCAGGGCCCACCTTCACGTGTGTCCTGTCCCTCAGGGTCGCTCTCCTCTGTTGCCTGATGTCACTGTCTGGAATACTGTCATTTCATAGCTCTGTCTGGTTTTTTAGCTGTTTCAGACTCGGCCTGGTAAATCAGACAGGAAGTTGAATCTGGGCCGTGTGACTCTGTCTTGTCCAGAAGCAGAAGCCTCCAGTCATATTTTAATGAAGTGTTTTTTTTTTTTTTTTTTTTCCAAACCATGTTTTGTACCCACTGGTAGGTACTTACTATTTTGTTAACCTGCAGTTTTTATTGATGCAGGATAGAGGGTAGCAGAGTTTTATCAGATGGGAGTTCTTATTTCCACTGTATTTCTCTGAGTACACACTGGATCATGGTGTGAAACGTATTCATTACCGTGGGTTATGGTCCGAAAGTTTGAGAAACACCGCTTACCACCGTGAATCAAGGTGGTCAGACCCCACTGAGGTGGAAGTTCTTTTGTGGAAAAGTCCTTCAGGGCCTTCCTGGGGGGGGACCAACTTGTCCCGGTTTTCTAGGGATGTTCCCAGTTTAGCCCTGGGTCCCAGGACCCACCTCAGCCCAGGGCAGATCAGGGTGGTCGCTCCCCCTACTCTGCCCGGTTGGGGGCCCCTTGGCGGCCTGTGACTTACAAGCGTTTTTGTGCCAAATGTCCACGTGTAAGTGGTTTTGTGGAATGCTCTAGGGGCCTTGCTGTAGAAGCAACACCCATGTCCAGGCAGGGCTGCCTACCTAGCCTGGTTAAGCCCTCCTTGTCTGAAACGTAGAGCCTCAGCCTAGCCTGAGGCCTGGGCACCAGTCCTGGGCCCGGTGAGGTTGCACAGCAGATGGAGGGAAGGGCCTGTGAGCCGAGATGCGGTTCACCGCCCCCGGGTAGCGTGGCCTTTGGCCGTCACCTTTCTCCATGCCCAGGTTCCTAATCTACGACGTAGCGCCACAGAGGTCCTGCCTCCTGGTGGGTGGGACAGTGCGACGAGGTGGTGACTGGGGGCTCTGTGGAGGCACGAAGGGAGCATGGCTGTGGCTTCCGACACTGTCTTTGTCACGCGTGTCTGTTGCTGGAGGGGCTTCCCCTGACCAGGTATTGGTTCAATCCGGAACCATCCCCACACTCAGGCCTAGCACAGGAGGGACCTCGTGGGGCTGAGAGTCATGCAGAGGCTGGGGCTCTTGGACGACGGCCCCGTGCCTGGGACGGGGTCAGCTCCCTGATCTGCAGGGCTGGGGGCCGAGACAGGGGTGACAGCGTAGCGGGCTAGAGCACGGATGCTTTGCACCTGCGTTTGGGACGCAGCGTGAGCCCTGGGCCGTCTCCCGGGGTAACTGCTGGGACACTTGCGGATTTCAGAGGTGTGTCCATCTGGGCCAGCGCGGCTGCACGTGGAGCCCATTGGTCCAGGCCCGCGCTGACCTAAGGGCTCCGGCAATGCCGGGACTCGCTGGCTTTCCCGCAGGTAACGTGTCCTCCGGCAGCGGCGGGGATGGCACAGCTGCTCCAGGCTTGTGCTGTCCCCGCCTCCAGAGGACTCCACGCGTGTTTCTGCAGGCCCCCTGCTGGAACTCCAGGGACGAGTCCGGCCGGCCTGGCGTGGGCGGCGCTCTCACCCGGGAGCTGGGGCCACGTGCACCCCCGGCCCAGCGGCACGGTCTGCTCAGAGGCCCTGCCGGCAGGGCCGCACCTCCTCCGAAAAGGGAAAGCTGCGGGGCAGACAGAATGCAACAGATGCTCGTTATCTAGAAGAACTTTCGTCATAGAGGTGTAGATAAACGTACCACGATAGGAAAGTTTACATTTTTAGAATTTCCAGATCAGTAGCTTTTTTTCAGAACATTTTTTCCCTTCTGGCTGATAAAATGTTTGTTAGAAAACTATGTAAGTTGGCTTAGACTGTATTCTAAAGATCTGAAACCCTGACTCGATTTGCAGGGTTTGGTCTCCTTTCGCTGCAGCAACCTTCAGATGGGGTCACGGTTCATGGGGCCCCTCCTCCTCCGGTGCCAGACACGACCTCTGGTGCCAAGAGATGTGGGACTCGGGGGTCAGGGCAGATCCCCGCTCATCGCCCCACAAAGCTCCAGGCGGACTTTTAACTTTATCATTGTGACAAAGATAGGGCTTTTGCAAAGTCTGATAGAAAATGTCTTTTTTGTATCTACTAGCCTCCCGAGTAAATTTTGTTTTAGGTCTGAACACGCTCCAAGCAGATTTTAAGTTGAGGCAAAATAGCCATGAAGGGATTGTTCCGGGTCCTCGTCAGCCTGGCTTCCGGGAGGGTCAGTGGCGGCTTCCCTCTCAGTGGTGAGAGGCAGCCGGCGGGGAGGGCCTGGGCCTCGGCAGGAGGGGCCGCAGGACGCCGGGCGGTGGGCCCGGGAGCCATGGCAGCGGAGGCAGGCGTGCGGCGGCCGAGAGCAGGGCTGGGCGCTGGCACCCCGAAGGGTCCGGCAGAGCCTGCGGATAAATAGCCTCGTCTATCACCGCTGAGTCGACAGCACCGCAGGTGCCCCGGGACCCTCTCCCCCACGTGTGGGAATTTCTCACCTTCAGTCTCCCGCTCTGTTTTTGTGGTTCCCGATACCTCAGTGTGATACTGACCATCTGTTCAGTTGCCATTTGCCGAAGTATCGAAGTTTTCAGGACTTTTCAGCATGCTGGGAAATGGGACTTGCAGGTGGTGGCATCCTAGAATGTGGGAGATGCATGGTTGCCAGACCTCTGCTTCCTGCCCCAGATCCCCGGACGCACCCACGGATCCACGGCTGCCTGAGAGCCCGCCTGTGTGGGATGCAGCCTCCGCGCGGTCCGTGGGCTGTCACGGGTGTCTGGGGACACGCTGTTGACAGTGGCTGCCTGTGGAAGGGGGAGGGGACGGTCCCTTTTTACTGTATTGTTGCATCTCTGCACCTGTTCCGTCTTTTACATGTGTTACTGATACAACAAGTCCACGAACATTGAATGTCGGCAGGCCCTGTTGCAAAGAGAGGGCCTTTTATAGCAGCTCGGAAGGGAAGTCCTGAGCAGGTGACAGAGGACAGGCCAGCGGTGAGCCTGGGCCCCTCCGCTGGCACCAGGCTTTGCACGTGGACGAAGCACCTTCCCCAGAGCCTCTCCTGGCATCGGGGAGGCTGAGCGAGTGTGGTACAGCGTGAGCGGATGTCTGGGGCCAGACAGGCCTAGTCTCAAAGGTGATTAGGGCTGCTTGTTTGCTGGGCTGAATTATTGGATGACTTCTATCTGTAACAGCCATCAGGATCTTTGAAAAGTCATATAAGTTAGTTTATTCGTTTAGAAAACTATGCCGATGACCGTCTCGCCCGGCAGGCCGTCTCTGAAGGCTGAGATGACTCATTTAATTCCACGCAAGGAGTTAGGAGAAGATTCAGGTTTCTCTGGGGAAAGCAGTGCGTGAGCACACAGCCAGGCGCATCAGGGGGCCCGGGGGGCTGGAGGTGGGTGGTCACCTCCGAGGCTCTCCAGGGAGAGCAGGGCTCCCGCTGAGACAGGGGCGGGCGCCCGGTGGGCTACCAGGCCCGGGACGCCTGCTGTGTCGTTTATGGCTCAGCTGACGAAGGACGAAAGTCATGACGCCGAGGCAGCTGTGAAGTCCCTGAGGCTCACCCTCTTTGGTGACGGGGGCACACGTGTCCGTGACCAGGCAGATGGGCCTGGGGAGGATGGGAGTCCGAGCCGTCTCCTCCCCGTCGCCGATGATCTGATGAGACCAGGCCTGGGCCTCCTGCATGCGTCACCCCCAGCTGCTCTTCTCGTGGGGTTCCGGGCCGGTCCTTCTGCAGACCAGGATCCGGTGCGTCCCTGCAGGGCAGCGGTGAGAGTGGCGCGCCAGCATCTTGGTCTGATCTGCCTTCTGAGGCTGGTCTAACGCAGCGGGATGGGGAAGGCGGTCTGAGGACAGCGGAGTCGTGCGCAGCCTCAGGTTTGAACCCATCCACCCGCCGACAGAAACTGAATCTGAGATTATGAACTCGGGTGAAATGTAAACAAATTATCATCTCGTAGAAGTGCTGGTCTGAGCCCTGACCTTTAAACGAACTGATGAGCTTTGCTTTAGTTAATGAAAAAAAACCTGGTTCGGCCTGAGCTTGAAGAGGTCTAGAAATATTCCTTTGGGGGAGGATCCAAAACATTTACAGCAGCTGCAGGAGCCTTTGGAGTTGACCCAGCTATTTTAACACACACAGAGTTGGTTTTTAACCTTCAAGGACAGGCCAGGTGAGAGGTGACGGTCACAGTGCCCTCGGGAGACCTGTTAGGCCGTCTCAGCACAGCCGAGACTGCAACACATGACCTTGGGGTACATTTCCTGAGGCCCGCAGAGCCGGTGGACTGTCTTCCCCAGGCTACTGCCCGGAGCTGCCTTAGGTGATGGTCTGTCCTTCTGTCTGTGGGTGTGACAAAGTGTAGTTTTTAAAATTTCAAAACCTGACTCTCATGCAGATGTAGAATGAACAAGTGTCAAATATTTATTAGCTGATGAACAAGGGAACCAGAAAGTTAAGTTGGTTCGAAGAGCATTTTAAGGATCTGGGTGTCCACAGCCATTGAGGGATGTGTGCGCGGGGCTGCTGGGTTGGATGCAAAACTGGTGAATGTCCTTCAAGGTCACTAGTATATGTAATTGTATACTATCTATAGAACATATCATTAAAATGCACATACAGATTCTGAAGTTATCCTTTCTTGTGGGAGGAAATTATGTGCCCCTTCGCCCGAAAAGATTTGAGTTCACACGTAACCCTGGAGCCCGACTTTGTAATCCACAAGATGCTGGGCTCAGATGGAGAAGGTGGCCTGGTGGGCTGGGAAAGGTGACAGGGTGACAGTGGGTGGGCTCACCCACATGCTCTCTGGCCGAACCTCCAAGTTTGGGGTATTTTTCTTAACATAGATGGTGATATTCTACCTGTGAAGAGGCCATTGTGGTATCAGAAAGTGTGGTGTGTTATCAAGTAGTGTTTAATCTGCTCTGACTAGTGGCCAAATCTGTGATTCTAGGTAACAGGAAAGACGGTTTACAGGCCTGATTCCTGCACGGTTCACAAGATCCCTGGGGTCGTAGCCCACTTAGTGCACCAGGCAGGGTGGGCGTGCAGGTGCCCCCCTGGGGCCCGTGCGTCCTCACAAAGGGCCTGCTTGCTGGACAATTCTTTATTTGATGCTTAATGGAGAACAAGCAAATTCTTGTTGAAATTTCTGTTTGGGAGCCAAGAATAGACCCTTAGGCTATCGCATCTGTAAAACGAGTTCCAGGTTCAGTGATGAATTTGGTCAGGTGCTTAGAATCCACAGCGAGAGGCCGCCTGCCTCTGTGACACCGTCGCTTACGATGTGCTGTGGAATTTGCTTGTGCTTGGTGCTCAGGGCACCTCAGACCCAGGGCTGGGCCTTCCCGATGCATCAGGCGGGTGCAGGCCGTGGACGTGAGGCGAGCACGGTCCCCTGCCCCTCGCTCCCACCCGGGCCGTCCGAGGGCAGAAGGAGAGCCCCTGCTCCCTCGGGGTGTTTCCCTCCCTGAAGTCTGTTACGAGGGTCTTGGGGCTTGAACGTGAAGGCGACTCCACAGGACAGGCTGGGGTCTCCCCCTTTCTTCACAGGCGGCGCTGTGTCCCCTGGGGAGGGATGTGTGTCCTGGGTGATGCCCTGGTATTTAGTCACACACACCCTGCCCCCGAAACTCACGAAGCCCAAGGTCGCAATCTGCCTGTTGGCATGAGGTGGAGATTTCCCGGGAGCTGAGCGGGGTAGGGTAACTAGTCTCCAAACCGCCGTCCCAGGGCAAGTGAGAAACAAGGATCTGTAGGCGGTAGAGGTGGCCGGCCGCTCCAGGACGCCGAGGCCTTCCTCCCGTCCAGGCTGGGAAATGCGTCCTATCTGACTGATCCAGGTCATCCCATCAGTGTTAACTTCATTCATTCTCTGTGTGTCACACCTTTAGGAAAAGAATCATTCATTGAGGTGAAATTCACAAGAACTTCGGCATTTCAGTGTGGCATGTAGTGAATTCACAGTGTTGCACCACCACCACCTCTGTGCAGTTCTAGGACATCCCATCACTACAGGGAAACCCTCCCCCAGCCCCTGGCAACCACAACCTTCGTTCCGTCCCCATGGATTGGCCCCTCTGGAGGTTCCACGTAGCACGAGCGTGCGACCTGTGTCTTGTGTGACGGGCCTCTTAACACTCAGCTGGCGTTTCCAAGGTTCATCCCGCTTCAGCGCATGCTGGAGCTTCGTTGGTTTTTTTGGCTGGAGAATATTCCATCGTGTGGATGGACCGCATTTTGTTTGTCTCTTCATCAGTTGAGAGACTTTTGGATTGTTTCCACTTTTTGGCTGCTGTGAACACCGGTGTGTGTTCACTGTCTTTTCTTGTATTTCCATACGTGTCCCCATACACATGGCTTTGTCCTTTTTCAGTTAACGGTTAATTTTTTTTTTCAGAAGTGCATTTTGAAAATAGTATCAATGCCTTTATTGCCATTCCATTAAATCCAATAAAGTTAAATTATAATAAATATTCTTTTTGGTATAAATAAAATATTTAAACTTAAAATAACATTGTGAGTTTTAATGTGCCTACTTTTCAATTTTTCAACATCTTTCTCAAATACTTTTAATGTTCCAGAAAAACTATTAAAAACACCCATAAACACATGTATCCAGAGGTGTACATTTTTCCTTTTGTCTCAGGCCCCTATGTGGCTCGGCTGGCGCTGGGCACTGCCTGGTGCTGGGGGCACCAGGCGGGGTTTGGAGGAAGTAAAAAGTCATCGTCACCATCATACTTGATAATAATCGGTGTCTGCTAAGGACACCGGTGTTTTCTCAATCCCGAATGAAGCACCTGTAGGAAGCTTCGCTGCTCGAATGTGGTGCCCGCTGGCCCAGCGGCTTTAAGCTGACACCGCGAGGATGCCCGGTTTCTGCGTCCTTCGTCTCCTCCCTCCTCGGGGCACGTGCTCCACCCTCACCTTCCGGCCACCTGGCCAAGTTTTCAGCATGGCCCCAGGCCTCACACACCTTTGACCGCCGGGCAATGGCGGGGCAGCAGGAGCCGAGGGCCCGGGTCCCTGTCCCCTGCCGGCCTCTGTGCATGTTGGCCTCCCCACTGCAGCTCAGCCTGAACGCCAGACCACACGGTGACATCGAGGTCAATGCTCTCTGGCGGTGGGGACCTCAGCAGCTCCCAGGCTGCCCATGTGGGCACGTGGCCTCCGTCCCCGTCAACAGCCCTGGCCCACGTCCAGCCACGTCTCAGGCGATCACGGCCCCTCCGGTCTCCTAGGCCCTGCGCCTCTCACCAGCCTCACCCCTGGGCCGACCTCACAGCTCAGAGGCTCTGTCTGGGGAGCCGCTGTCGGTGTTTATCTGAGGTCATGCCCGCCGTCTGGGGCCGCAGAAGTCAGGGTGTCTACCTCACCTAAGTCTCTATTTGACGCTTCTGGTGTCTGTTTCTGAGATTTGGACCAAAGGCAACAGAGCGAGTGGATAAAGGGACCGTTTGACCTTTGCTGACACTTCGGGGACTTGGGAGAGGAAACGCTGCAATGGTGTTTAGAGCCAGGAAAATGGCTGCAAAGTCTCTCGGCCTGTCTGGCATGCGGCTGCTTCTCCTGACGGTGATGGAGCCCCCGGACCGTCACAGGCCGCCGGTGCAGCCTCCAGCGCTTCGAGTTCGCCCTAGGCTCCCCTAACCTTTGCAAAACGAGACCGGGCTCCTGGGCCTGGAATGCGGCAAAGGAAACGCTTTTGTCCAGCCCGGCTTATCTGATTTCCCAGCTTGTAGCTCTGTCTTATCAAAACAGGCTGCTTCCTGTGTTACACAAGGCGGGGAGGCGGGGAGCGTGGCAGCTGCCAGCTTTAGCAAAAGCCCGGTGTCGGTGGAGGTGACCCTCTGTCCCTGGTGTGGCCCGGGGTTTGTGAAGACCCCACATGAGGGACACAGGTGAGCCAGGCGAACGGAGGCCTTCCACCAGCTGGCCTTTCCCCTCCGAGCCGTTTGAAGTACGCTGTGCCCCTTTGCTTGCTCCTAAACTCCCCAGCGGGAAGGCAGTCCTGGAGGAGGAAAGCGAAGGAAGATGAAGGCAAGGCTGGGACAGTCGTGGAGAAGATCCCTGACACGTGTGTCCACGAGGCCCAAGGGGTCAGAGAGGGCCCTGCGGGGGACGGTGAGGCACGGAGCAGGTCACGCGCATCGTGCAAGTTTCTCACGCTCGTCAGGACAGTGCACAGCCAGCCCCCCGGCCTGTCACCACCGCAAGGATCCAGCCCACGGCTGGCCTTGTTTTGTCTACACCCCACCCACTTCCTCATGGGGCTATTTTAAGCCAGTCCCAGACGTCATATTATTTTATCCATAAATATTTCAGAAAGTATTTCTAAAAGTTAGATAAGAACTAAAAAAATCCTCATTAAACCACAATTCCATATTTACAACGAAAATTATTGACAGCGATTCCTTAAAATCATCAGATATCGGTGTTCAGATTTCCCTGGTGGCTTCTGCCTATTTAAAGCAACTGCTTTTGTCATGATCTGGTCTCCGGGCCAGGCTCTGGACCGGGCACACAAGACATAGGTGGCACAATCCTGCTACGTGGGGCTGGAGTCCAGGCGCCCGAGGGCAGCCCCAAACCGCCAGGAGCTTGGTCACCCTCCAAGTGAGTGCCCGGAGGGGTCTGTGCACCCAAGAGTGGAGGTGGGGGGTGGAGAGGTTGCAGAGGCCAGGGGGAGAGGTGGGCTGAGACCCACACTGGAGTGGTGACCGCTCTGCTGGAATTCCGACTTGATTGAGCCACAGGCCTGTGAAGTGTTCTGATGGGAGCTGGCCGCCCAGAAGCCCTCCTTCCCCAGGGTCTGCGTGAGCACCAACACACACCTCCCCCGCACCGCCGGCCCCTCGGCCCAACCTGCTCGAGCGAGCATCTGGGGTTGGCAAGAAGGAAGCACACAGCAAAGTCTAAGGTGTGTGCCCGGCCGGGACCTCCACTCCGGGTGCCGCGTCCCCAGCCCAGCCCCGGCCCGGCACGCAGCCCTCATCCAGGATGGACTAGCCTTTCCAGGGTGGGGTACTTCCTGCGGCTCTGGAGGCCAGAGTCTACCGTAGGTAAAGGTGTCCCAGGCGCATCCGTCCGGGCTCCTTCCCCGCCTGCAGCCCACCCCCCCACCGGGGTCTCTCTGACTCGGACCCTCCTGCTTCCCTCCTTCTCTTATCAGGATGGGTGATCGCGACCATCACCCATCTCAAAATCCTCCACTTCTCGTCCGCAGAGTCCCCGCTGCCACGAGGGGACACATTCCCGGATCCTGGGGGTCAGTGTGAGGGTCCCTGGAGACGCGATCCCTCAGCCACACGAACCCTGTACAGCTTTGCACCAGGTGAGCAGAGACACGTCCCCAAGGTGCCCGCGGGTTCAGGGCCCTCCCAGGCCTTCCTCCCGTCAGACGGCTTTGCTGGGATTCTGTGCCAGATAAACTGCTGAGTCACCAACCATAGATAAGATCTAGGGTGATGAACCCTACAAGTCCCTGTGAGAAGCGGCTTTTTAGACACAGACATTTGGGCGCTGGGGCTGCCTCGGCGTCTGTCTCTCCAGAAACGGCGCTTTGCTGCAGTTCCTCAGGTCTGGGCCCGGGAAGCCGCCCAGGGTGGGGGGACTTCGGGGCTCAGGGTCACAGCGCGAATGCCATCACCGCTCCCTGAGGGTGGGGAACACGTGTGAGAGAGTCTCGCCGTCAGCTGTGCACCGCGCTGCCCCTCCTCCTCCTCCAGCCCCGCACCTCCCCCTCCCCCGTCCCCCCCGTCCCCCCACTTCTCGCATTCATTCGTTGATTTTACGATTATTTACCAAGTCCACATCATCCTCCAGGAACCGTGGAGATGAGGGGTGCACAATAAATTAAAAATGTACACATAGCGCCTTTCTCAAAGAGCTTACCTTCTTTAATGGGGCAAATCTTACCCAATAAATTGTACAAGTACTCGTAAAGGCACAGCTGGAATGCAGGCCCTGATGGTGGTGTGAGAATCTGCACTCAGGGAGGTGTCCTTCCTCCCACTGCGTGGGGGGCGCGGAGAAGATCCTGGGGAAGGAGGGGCTCCAACCTGCGTAGGCGGGGGAGGACGACTGGGGTGAGGGCGTGTGCGCCGCCCGCCCTGCCTGGAAACCCAGTCCCGGGGAGGCGCGTGGGCCCCGGGAAGTGCTTCCTGCCCAGCGGCAGAGGGAGGCCCCGGGGTGCTGCGTGTGAACGGGGAGTGGAGGGGCCCCCCAGCAGGGTGGGGAGCGGCCCTCGGCCGCATGGGTGGGGGATGGACTTGGGGGCGGCACTGGCCACGGGCGGGGTCACACAGCTTCAAGGCCACCTGGGGGGTGAAACCCTCGCGGTCGGTGGGGTGGAGTCCGCGAGAAGCAGGAGGGACTCCGGCCTGAGCGAGGTGAGACAGGTTTGGGGGAGGATCAGGGAGGTCCGGGTGTGCTTATTCTGCTGGGCGTCTGGTGTTCATCGTGTTCGGGGGGGGGGGGTCCTTTAAGCCCCGGGGAGGCGTTGAGGGAGCCCTCTGGTCCGGGAGTGTAGAGGTGGGAGTCACCACGCTCCTGCCGCTGCTGAGCACTAGGGTGCAAGCAAAACCCATTCTTGAGCTTCTGGACTTGCTGGGGGTCATGGCCTGGATGTTTGTGACCCCCCCAGTCATATGTTGAAGCCCTTCCCCTCCCCGTGTGAAGTGTCAGGAGGGGGCCTTTGGGAGGGGACTAGGATTATCTGAGGGCATGAGGGTGGGGCCCCCCAGGGTGGGATCAGTGCCCTCAGAGAGAGCTTGCTTCCCCTCCTGCTCTCTGCCTTGTACGGACACCAGGAGGGGGTCCCCACCAGAGCCCAACCCTGCTGGCTCCCTGACCTCAGGCTTCCAGCCCCCAGGATGGTGAGAAACAAATGTCTTGTCTGTAAGCCACCCAGTCTGTGGTGTTCGGCTACAGCAGCCCAGACAGACTAAGACAGGCCACAGACATCTCCAAAGGGACTTACCCCAAACGAGGCCCCCAAGGTCCTGAGTCTGAGCCGCTCACACTGGGGAGCGTCAGACCCCCAGCCGCGGACCGAGGACGCTCCTCTCATGTGGCTGAAGTAAAGGCAGCTGTGGACGACGGTCTCCTGGGCCTGAGGGCTTCAGCGGAGGACAAGGGGAGTGTTGGCAGGCCAAGCTTGCTGCCGGCCACTAACCAAAGGGCCAGGTTGGCACACGGGGAGCTCTGCTCAGCGAATCCTTTTACATTGCGGGGGAAAAGAAGATGGAGGAAGAGAGTCCACCCGTATTGTTTTGGCTCCAGGGAGGCCATGTTTGCCTTCTGCTCCCCTCACTATCTGTCTTTTCTACAGCCAATGTTTATCATTTATTTTTATTATTGATACAACTATTTTTACCTTTGAGTTGGTAATATACTCACATGGTTCAGGGTTCAAAAACTAAGACAACATAAAACCTCCACTTTTGGTCCCGTCTGCTCTGTTACCTTCCAACCACTTTTATTATCATCAAGGATCTTTCCAAATTCTTTTATGCAGACAGATGTGAATACATATTAGTTTCCACCTCTCTTACATTAAATGCAGCTTACTGAACACACTGTTCAGAACGACATCTCTTCATAACAGCACCTAAAGAGTTCTTCACTTTTTGAAAAATTGATTTCTTTTTCAATCAATTTTTGAAGGAAAATTCAATTTCTTTCAACAGAGCTTTGTAGTTTTCCTCATATAGATGTTATACATCTATATATTTTGTTTACGTCTTTATATTTTGTTAGATTGTACCTACATATGTCTCCCTTTTATTGGTGCTAATGTAAGTAGTATGGTTTTTTTAAAAAAATTAATTAATTTTATTTTTGGCTGCATTGGGTCTTTTTTGCTGCATGCGGGCTTTCTCTAGCTGCAGCGAGCGGGGGCTGCTCTTCATTGCGGTGCGTGGGCTTCTCATTGCGGTGGCTTCTCTTGTTGCAGAGCACGGGCTCTAGGCACGTGGGCTTCATTCAGTAGTTGTGGCACGCGGGCTCAGTAGTTGTGGCACACGGGCTCAGTAGTTGTGGCTCACGGGCTCTAGAGCGCAGGCTCAGTAGCTGTGGTGCGCAGGCTTAGTTGCTCTGTGGCATGTGGGATCTTCCTGGAGCAGGGACCGAACCTGTGTCCCCTGAACTGGCAGGTGGATTCTTAACCACTGTGCCACCAGGGAAGTCCCAAGTAGTGTGTTTTAAATTTCAAATTTCAATTGTTCATTGATGGTATATAGGAAAGCAATGGACATTTTATTAACATACCTTGTACCCTGCAGCCTTGCTAAGGTAACTTATCAGTTCCAGGATTTGATGTTGTTGATTCTTTGGGATTTTCTACATAGACAATCATGTCATCTGCAAAAAAGGATAGTTTTATATCTTCCTTACCAGTTTGTATAATTTTTATTTCCTTTTCTTGTCTTGTTGCATTAGCTAGGACTTCCAATACAATGTTAAATAGGAGTGGTGAGAGAGGACACACTTGCCTTTTTCCTGGTCTTAGGAGGAAAGATTCTAGTTTCTCATGATGAAGTATGATGTTAACTGTGGGTTTTTGTAGATGTTCTTTATCAAGTTGAGGAAGTTCCCCTCTATTTCTAGTTTGCTGAGAGTTTTAATTATGAATAGGTGTTGAATTTTTATATTGTGCTCTTTCTGCCTCTACTGATATGATTATATGACTTTTCCTCTTCAGCCTGTTGATATGACAATTACATTAATTGATTTTCAAATGTTGAACAACACCCTTGCATACCTGGGATAAATCCTGCTTGGTTATGGTATATAATTCTTTTTATACATTGTTGGTTTGATTTGCTAATATTTTGTTGAGGATTTTTGCATCTAGGTTCATGAGAGATTGTGATATTTAGTTTTTCCTCTTTTGTGATGTCTTCCTCTGGATTTTATGTTAGGGTAATATTAGCCTTATAGAACGAGTTAGAAAGTATTCCCTCTGCTTATATTTTCTGTAATAGATTGTAGCAAATAGGTATGATTTCTTCCTTAAGTGATTCTTAGAACTCACCATGAATGTATCTGAGTCTGGTGCTTTCTCTTTTGGAAGATTATTAATTATTGACTCAATTTCTTTAATAGATATGGGCCTATTCAGATGATCTATTTCTCCTTGTGTGCCTTTTTGTGGACTGTGTCTTTCAAAGAATTGGTGCATTTCATCCAGGTTATCAAATGGGTGGGAGCTGTGCTAATGACCCCCTTTCCTTTCTGATGCTAGTAATTTGTGTCTTCTCTCTTTTTTTTTTCCCCTTGGTTGGCTTAGCTAGAGATTTATCAATTTTATTAATCTTTTTAAATAATTAGCTTTCGGTTTTATTGATTTTCTTTATTGTTTCCTGTTTTACATTCCATTAATTTATTACTTTCTCCTTCTTACTCTGAATTTAATTTGCTCATCTTCTTCTAGTTTCATAAGGTGAAAGTTTAGATCACTGATTTTAGATCTCTCTTCTCATATGTGCACTCACTGCTGTAAATTTCCCTTTAAGCACTGTTTTCACTGCCTCCCACAAATTTTGATAAGTTGTATTTTCATTTTCATTTAGTTCAAAATACTTTTAAATTTCTCTGGAGGCTTCTTCTTTTACCCATGTGTTATTTAGAAGTGTGCTGTTTAATCTCCAAATATTTGGGATGTATCTTCAAACTCATTGAGTCTTCCCTCATTCATCAACTAATGAACCCATCAAGGTATTCTTTATTTCTGTTATGGTGGTTTTTATTTCTTGCATTTCCTTTTTATTCTTTTAGAGTTTCCATCTCTCTGGTACATTACCCCTCCATTGTTGCATTTTGTCCATTTTCCCCATTAGAGCCTTTAACTTATTAATTGTAGTTATTTAAAATTCCTGGCCTGATAATTCCAAACTCTCAGCCATATCTGAGTTGGTTCTGATGCTTGTTTATCTGTTCAGACAGTGTTTTTTGCCTTTTATCTGCCTTGTGACTTTTAGTGACAAGCTGGATATGGTGTGTCAGCTTAAGGAGCTGAGATAAACAGACCATTAGCCTTTATTGTGAGGTGAGATGTTTATTATCTTTCTTGTCATGTTGCACTGGCTACTACCTCCACTACTTGCTGGGAAATGGTGGGAGCAGTCATTCTTACTTTGTTTTCCATATTAAGAGAAAACTGTTTGCTATTTCACTATTAATCATTATATTAACTGTAGATTTTTTTTAAATGCCCTTAATCAGACTGAGGAAATTATGCTCTATTTTGCTGTGTTCTTCTAGTTAGGGTTCATCTAGTTTGCTGTTTTTTGTTTTTTTTTTGTTTTTTTTTTAAGGACGGATGGTGAGCATGTCCCATATTTTTTTTTTTTTAAATTTTTAGCAATTTCATGTATCTTTATTTATTTATTTTATTTATTTATGGCTGTGTTGGGTCTTCGTTTCTGTGCGAGGGCTTTCTCTAGTTGCGGCAAGCGGGGACCACTCTTCATCGCGGTGCGCGGGCCTCTCACTATCGTGGCCTCTCTTGTTGCGGAGCACAGGCTCCAGACGCGCAGGCTCAGTAGTTGTGGCTCACGGGCCCAGTTGCTCTGCAGCATGTGAGATCCTCCCAGACCAGGGCTTGAACTCGTGTCCCCTGCATTGGCAGGCAGATTCTCAACCACTGCGCCACCAGGGAAGCCCTGGTTTTTTTTTAATCATGAATATTTGTTGAATTTTGTCAATGCTTTCTATACATATGTTGAGATGATCATATGAATTAAGCTTTTATTCTGTAATCCTGTAAATGACAAAAATTGATTTTTAATTAATTTTTTTTTTTTATTTTGAGATAATTGAAGATTCACACTCAGTTGTAAAAAGTAAAGCAGAGAGATTCCTGTACCCTTTACCCAGTTTCCCTCCAACGGTAAAACTATGGAGCAATGTTGCAGCTAGGATATGGAGATCAGCACAGCCAGAATACAGAACCTCCATCTTCACAAGGATCCCAGACTTGCCCTGTTTTCAGTCACACTCTGGTACCTTCAAATAGTAGTTTTTTATACTGTGTTCAGAATTTATACTTGTTGTCTTTGGAAAGACCGGTTCATGGGGAGCTATTGCCATGAAGGGAGTCTGCTCTTTTCTGTATCTTTTGTATGTTATGGAAATTACCGCTTTGTCAAGTGTACAGAAAACTTCCCTCAATTTTTCTTTATTTATTATGTTTATTTCAAAAGGCCATTTGCACGGGAGAATGTTCTGTTCCTACATACAATACCAAACGCAAATCATTATTGTTGGGCTATAAGGATATCATCTGACAAATAGAGTTTAAAAAGCATTATACTGCTAATTTTATCAGTCTTTTTCTCAGTCTTCTGGATTTTGCATCCAGAAAGGTGACCAGATTTTCCTTAGAGCAGTCTTTTTCATTTCAAGATTGTAAAATTGTAAAAATATGTAACTACAGAAAAATCTTGTTTTCATCTATTGCTTTTCTTCCTTCCATCCTTCCTTCCTTCCTCCCTCCTTCCTTCCTTCCCTCTCTCCCTTTCTTTCTTTCTTCTTTTTTTCTTTCAAATTTAAATACTTGCTTCATCTAAAATGTATTTTAATACATGGGATGAAGAATAAAGACTAGGAATTTTGTTTTACCCAAATGGATAGTTGGTTGTCTTAATATCATTTATTGAATAATTTATCACTTAAATATTTTATTTTGACTCTTCAGTGTTAACCGTTATTTGTAAGTGTTGCTATACTTATTTCACAGATGCAGTATCTGAGATCAAGTTAAGTAAGTTATTCAAGGTTGCAGGGCTGAACTTTGTAAAGCCTGAGTCCAATCAGGTTTGCAGGCTCCAGGGCCCATCCTCTTTCCCCGTTTCCAGCTAAAAACCCCCATCTGATGTCAGAGCTCCGAGGGTCCTTGGGAACCGTGTCTCCTGGGTGACTGTGATTTAGAGGAGCTGCCGGCAGCACAGAGTCTTTGGTTTTGGGTCTAGAGCTGCCTTGTAGGAGGCATCGCTCTTATAGGAGTGTCCTCGTGGCACCAAGACAACTCAGCTCCCTTGGATGATCTAAGGCAGCTCAACCTGCACCAAATTTAGCTTCAGGCCACACTGACGAGAGTCTGTTGTTAATTTTGGGATCATATGTTGCTATTTGGGATGCACCAATTGGATTCAGATGGGAAAAGTTGGAGGAAATAGGAAGATTTCTGCTTCAGAGAGAGGAGAGATGGAGTTGGCTGGAGAGATGGAGTTCCTTCCGTTTATCCCACACTTCTGTGGTGGGAAAAGTATGCTTTGCTGAGAGGTGAGAAGGAGTGAAAGCAGTCCGTTTGGCAGATGGACCAGGAGGGATTCCTGCCAACTGAGCCCAGAGGGAAGGCTACTCCTCACACCACCCGTCACATCCACAGAGCGGTCAGCGGGGAAGTACGATGTCACGTCCACGTCTACGGGCAGCTGACCGACTGTGGTTCCTGACCCGTGCGCAAAGCATGTAGTTCACTGGGAGGCGCAGGTGGTCACGGTGCAGGACCCACTGCCCGCCCACGGGGAGCAGTCAGCCCCCAGCCCCCTCGTGGGTCCCAACACGGTTGAGGCGGGAACGGCTGGGCTGTGACGCGGAATCCATCGCTGTCCCCTCGGCGAAGGACCCGCGAAGATGACACTAGCGGGTCTCTGCTGTGCGGGAGATGAGCCCGCGGGTTCAGTGGGACTGGGGGTTCCAGGCTGCTGGGGCCTGTCTGCTGGGACAAAGCCAAACGGGGTCCCAGCAGGACACAGACTCCTCACCCCAGTGTGCCCTGCGGGGTCCTCACCACCCAGAGATTGGCTTCAAACCAGCAAACAACAACACTCGAAGGGTTAGAGATTTATTTGCCTGGAAAAGTTATTTTTTGAGGTTGTCAGACATTTCAATTATTAAAAGCTGGGGCTAAGTAAAGCTCAGAGGAGGAGGAGGAAAGCAGTGTGGAGGGAAATCGCCCGAAGAATAACTCTGACAATTCAGAGCTTTAAGCACGAGCTAGTTTTGGATGAGAGAAGCCAACACCAGAGAAGAGAGTCCAGAGACCTTAGCCGGGTCCTCCTGGTGTTTGGTTAAACCCCGTGACAGTCCCACTCCTGGACCGTCCGTCCTGACGGGCGTGGGATTTGGGAGGTAAAACTTACCTGTAATGGATTATAAGGTGTTGATAAACTGAGCATCCTGTGTAACCTTCACCCCCTTTTCAGTGACTCCCGACTGCCCACGGGGGAGCCAGGGTTCTGATGCTTCCTTCGCCCGTATGGGGTCTGCTCTTGAACCTGCTGGACGTGGACGCGTGCCGCGCGTGCACCCCTGTCTGTGGGGCCGTCCTCGTTCTGTCTCAGGAGGGAGGGTGGCCCCGTCGGGGTGCTGAGTCACTGTTCTCTCATTGCAGAGCATCTGGAAGGAGATGCTGTGCTTCTGCTGTTTGGCCACGTGTGGATGAATCCCTGATTCCCTGGGAAGGGGCTGGCGTTGGGGGTGGGAGACCCCAGCAGTGCTTGCAGAAAGGGCCACCGGGTGGTTCCCAATGAATGCAGGACACGCAGGAGCCTGAAGCTTGTTCATGAGGTCCGCCTGCGGCTGGTGGTGACCAGCGCTGAGTCAAGAGATTCACCTTAACAGAAAGGCGGGGGCGCTGGTGGTGGTATCAGTGCTGGGACAGCTCCAGACATAAACAGCAGGGTGTTCAGAATTCTCTTACGCATTGTAGAAATAGATTCTTGTTGCTGAGATGTCGTTTTCCCTACAAGAAAGCAGGAATTTAGATGCTCTGAACTGTCAACAGATCAAAGGTTTTTGGCTCATGGGGGCCTGAGGTTCTTATTTCAAACTTGAAAGGGTCTGGAATAAGAGTACATCATCGCTAATTGGACCCTGGGCTCCAACATGGCAAAAATAAGCTTTACCCTAACCACCCACAGGCTGGAGGGAGATGAAAGCCATTGCTCTGAGATGAGGGACCACAGGCGAAGCTGCACCCCTCCTGCAGCCGAGTGGGCCCTGAGGGTCTCGGCACCTCCGGTGACGGTGACGCTGCTGGGAGCACGTGTGCCAGGTCGCCGCCAGCACCTCGCACCCGCATCTCGTCTGCAGCGCCTCCCTTTTCTCCTCTTGCGGAGCCTGCAGGGTCGTTTCAGGAAACGAAATGTATCAAGCTGTCCTGGAAGCAATGAAAAACCGAAAATTGGAGGCAAGCTTCCAAGAAAGAGAGGAGAACGTTGCCACGTGTCCTGCGAGTGCTTTGTTTTCTAGGCAGCGTGCGCTTTTCCTGCCCTGGGACCTTGGCCTTACAGGTCCCCCCACCTCCCCACCCAGCAGGTGCCTCCTCGGGATGGATGCCCTCCTCCCTCACCACCGGCCAGGACTTCCTGGAGGGGACTTCACGCTCGCTGAGGATTCGGAGCCTTCTGTGCTCCGAATGTTCCAGCACCCAGTAAGCTGGCTGCAAACCATGGGTGCTCCATAAATATAGGGAAAAATTGTAACTCTCACGGTGGACTCTTCTTCAACACTAAGTGACTGTTTAACATTTTTTGCGCAGCTCTTCAGGGTAGAAAAGCAAACACCCAGAAATCTCCAGCAAAATGCCAGTGTTTCAGTATTTGAGTATATTTTATTTAATTAAAAGCACCAGCTTGGGGCTTCCCTGGTGGCGCAGTGGTTGAGAATCTGCCTGCCAATGCAGGGGACACGGGTTCGAGCCCTGATCTGGGAAGATCCCACATGCCACGGAGCAACTGGGCCCGTGAGCCACAATTACTGAGCCTGCGCGTCTGGAGCCTGTGCTCCGCAACAAGAGAGGCCGCGACGGTGAGAGGCCCGCGCACCGCGGTGAAGAGTGGCCCCCACTCGCCGCAACCAGAGGGAGCCCTCGCACAGAAACGAAGACCCAACACAGCCAAAAACTAAAAATTAATTAATTTAAAAAAAAAAAAAAAAAAAAAAAGCACCAGCTTGGTGTAAGGTCAGCCAGGTAAGACACCCAAAGTCTTGAAGACATTCATTGCCCTTGTTTCAATATTTTACTTCTGGGAGTTTGTCCAAAGGAAAGAATTCAAAATATGGAAAAATCTTTATGCCCCAAAATGTTCATTATAGGATAGCATTATTTGTAATAGTGAAAAAATAAACAACTCAGTTGTCCAAAAGGGAGGTTATTAGGTGGACTGCGGTGGGTTCTCTTTTTTTTTTAAATAAATTTATTTATTTATTTATTTATTTATTTATTTATTTTTGGCTGCGTTGGGTCTTCGTTGCTGCACACGGGCTTTCTCTAGTTGCGGCGAGCAGGGGCTACTCTTCGTTGCGGTGCGCGGGCTTCTCATTGCGGTGGCTTCTCTTGTTGCGGAGCACTGGCTCTAGGCACCTGGGCTCAGTAGTTGTGGCTCGCGGGCTCTAGAGCGCAGGCTTAGTGGTTGTGGTGCACGGGCTTAGTTGCTCCGCAGCATGTGGGATCTTCCTGGACCAGGGCTCGAACCCATGTTCCCTGCATTGGTAGGCGGATTCTCAACCACTGCGCCACCAGGGAAGTCCCACGGTGGGTTCTTTTAACGGATGATGGTAAAGCACTGAACACTGATGCTTATCAAGAGTTAACGACATTTGTTCATACATCCATGAGTGATGGTAAAGTGTTCTGTGTAATAATAAGATCATACTTATGATGTATGGGAACAACTAATTTTTTCTTGAACTACAGTATAAAAGTTCTTCAAAGAAAATGTGGCAAAAAGGTTCACTGCAGTTTTCTCTGGGTGATGGGACTCTAAGTGATTTTTTTCTTTTTTCTTTCTTTTTTTTTTTTTACTTTCCAACTTCCCTGGGATGAGCATTTTACAACAGCAAACCAGCCAAAAGATACTGGCTTCACGTTGTGTGTGTGTTTTCTGCTCATGTATACGTGATTTCTGTTGTTCTGGTGCCTTTTCCGCTGCACGGGAAATTCCTGGAACAAACGCAGGGCCGGGGGACCTGGAGTCCAGGGCACCTGGCGGGGCCTGTGAGCAGGGTGGCCCCACCCAGGTCTCCAGAGCCCCGACCCCCATGCAGACGAGGAAACAGACGGAGAAGGCACACAGCCCTGGCAGGTTGCTCCATCCCAGCGCAACCTTCACGGGGGAATTAATGTCTATTCATGTCGTTCCTGGAAACCATGTGAATCATTCCCAAACACCCCCATTGTTTCGGCACATACTTTCCCGTGAGGCTGGCCCGGCAAGCTGCAGGCCACAGCCAAGGCCTCGGGAACCCTCAGCGACCGCCCCCTCCCCCCCGAGTGTCTGCCTCTCTGGCAGGAGCGTGGTCGTGGCCTTGCACTCACTTTCTTCCAAATATGCATCTTGTCAAAGACAGAGGACCTGTTGCTGACTCTGATTATCAAGGCCTTATTGGATGGAGCAGGCCACTTTTGTAGCATTTAAGAAAGAAACAGACTTCCAGAAGAATGGCCCATTTATCTGGGCCAATTTTTGAGCATTTAGCTCAAGAAAAAGATAGCTTTTCCTGGGCTAAATGCTCAAAGCCAGGGTATACCCCAAATAAAGGGTAACAAAAGTCTAGCACGGAACTCTCCCAAAATAATGAGGAATTTGGAGAAAAAGACCATCCCTGGTTCAATTACCAAGAAGTGTTCTGGCGGCAGGGGACGCGGAGGGACGAGGGAGAGAACCGACGGGAGAGGCCGCTTGATGGGCGGGAGGCCTCCCAAAGCACACTGTAGCTCAGGCCCAGCTGAACTGACGCTATTTTAAAGAGAGAGAAAAGTCAATGTTTGTAAACGTGTGACAGGTCACTGGTATTCAAATACTATGCTCATAATCATAATGGATATTTTAAGAGATCAAACAAAGATGCAGTATTGATAATACTCCAAAAGCACCACAGAAGCACAGAAAGATGGTGATACCCAAGGATCTGGTAGAATCAGATTAAGTTTTCACTTGTAAATATGAGGGTAATTGCAGTGGTGGGCGTCGTAATAAGAAAAATCTGATAGTAATCACCGTCTAGGGGTCGTGATACATGTGCTGTCTTGTTTAAACCGACAGCAGCCCCTCAGGGCAGCTTCTTGAATCAAGTGTACAAATAAGGAAACCGAGGCTCCCAGAGGCTGTGTGTCTTGCACAAGATCAGATCGTTAATAAGCAGGCAGGGCCACGTGGCAACCCAGACATGACTTTCAAGCCCTTACCAGCAACATGCAAATGAATTCAGAAGTTCATTCCAGAAACTTTCCTGACTGAAGGTGAATTGCGGCACTGATATTACAGCCAGCCTTGCCCAAAAGCAATTTTGAAAGAAAGACTCCACCCCCATCTCCAACCCCAGGCACCTACTTGTCAAGTTTTATATTTGAAGAAAGGAGAAAGGATCACATAGACACCCACGAAGAAATGAGAGGGGCTGTGTGAGTATTTCAGAAATCACTCCTTTGGAGTTCTGAGATGAGAGTACTTTGGGGGGAGAGGTTAAACAAGTAGTGTCAGCATACACCTCTCTGCTGCGTCCCCAGGAGGAGGTTCAAAGGCAGCACGCCTACGGCATCGCTCCCGATTCTCCCCTGCAGACGGTCCTGGACCCTAACCTTCTCCGCTTCCGCCCAGAGCGCTCCACGACCCAGGTGCCCAGTTTCTCCTGGTCCAGTCTGTCTGGATCAGGTAACAAAACGTTATCAGGAATTTCTGACCTGAAGTCCCAGTAACCACAAGAGGTGTCCCCTTCGATACGAAGCCAGGTGAACCGTCACCAGGAGGGGGCATCTGGTCGGGTGTGGCCAGAGGCTTGTCCGGGCTTGTCCTGATGACTCAGCCGAGCAGAAACGTAATCCACAGTCTGCCCGTCTGGATTCTCTGGGACCCACCTGTGCTGCTGAGGTGGGGTTTTATTCTATTTCAAAATTGTAATAATTAGAAGGTGATTATAATTGGTTCTAGGCAGTAAAGATGCATTTAATAAATTCTGTAAAACTTCAGGCGATTGTATTGCAATAACATTGAAACCAACTAATAAAAAGAAGGAGAAAAGATACCGTAGCAGAGGGAAATTAAGACTATTTTCTACATAAAACAGAAGTGGTGCATATATAGAAAGCACTATGAAAGGTATTTGCAAGCAATGAAAACACATATACAACATAACGGCATTTATAACATGAGGCCCAAGCATTATTTCATACATCAGTGTTTCCCAAGTTTCAGCCTTTTGCATGCTAATTTTAAAGTTTTGCCATATCTATACATCTGAATTTTTATTACTTACTTACAGGTTTGTGGTACTGGCTGTAATTTTTTCTACAGTACACTGAGATAAATTAAAAACTTTAAAATAAAAAGTATCCATCTATGTACCACCTAAAACTCTTCATATAATCCCTCCACACTTTGGGACCTAAGGAAACATATAATTACCTTCCCCTATGAAAGCATGTGTAGCACAGCACATACAGAGCATAGATAGATGGATAAAGGCAGTCAACATAGAGAAACCCACCCCCCCCCCCCACCAAAAAGGCACCTGACACACATACAAAAACCATTCTGCAGCATCACCACTTCAGTGTCATCCTACTCATGCTGGTAGGGAAATCCTCCATCAAAAAAATACAGGCAATTAAAAAAAAAAAAAAAAGAAAAAAAATACAGGCAAGCTCCACTTAAAATCCTGGGAAGGAAAGCTGGATGTGACAGGTAATTTCCTATCCCAAGTAAATTCTTACAATAATAGGACTTCTCCTGATGGGGCAGATCTAATACATGGAAAGGTGGCACCACAATCTGTATTAACACTGAAAAATGTAAGAATAGCATAAATATTTGAACAGCTACCAAGAAGGCATTCTAAAATTCAAACAATTTTTTAACCATTATTTTTTTTCTAGCTATAAAAGTAATTCATGTGTACCGCACGCCATTTGAAAAACACAAGAAAAACACAAATAAGGAAATAAAATCGTCCAGAGATAACCACTGTTAAGACTTTCACACATTCTTGATATCTTAATACATATGTAAAGGCATCAATATACATGTTACATCAACATAGATCCACAGTTTCGCAAAAATGTGCTCCTGCTGTCCGCTCGGTTCTGTAACAGCCGTTCTCGGCTTAGCAATATTGTTAGCACGTTCCTCCAAATAGTCACGCTCTTCTTTTATGTCCCTTAGTGAAGTTTTGCGTTTTCATCGGCTTTACAAATGTGTACACTATGAGGTTTATATTTTTTATATTTTTTTATGCACTCAGATCTACCAGTCTTCCCATCTCTGGTTCTGTTTCTGATATCATGTTTACATCTCTCAATTTGCTCACGTTTTTCCTATGGTCCCTTACAAAAGTTGTTGTTTCCTCAATATAAATTTTGTCTACATTTCTTGACCTAACTAATCCTAGAGCTGGTGTTGCTATTTTGAATAGGTCCTCTACCCTCAACATTGTCGGCTAATTGGTCATTGCTAGCATCTGGAAATGCTATTGGCTTTGTATATTAATTTTATTATCCATCATTGTAATTTCCTCTCTCAGTTTTACTAATTTTGAGTCCACTCTTTTGGGTGTTTGGGGAAGTTTTGTGGCTCAAAACTGATTCTGGAATCAACCAGACCTGTGTTTACATTTTTTGTTTGTTTGTTTTTTGTTTACATTTTAGACACACCATTTGCTGGATCCAGTCTTGGGCAAGTCCTTGTATTCTCTTTTTCCCCAGCTCTATTGATATAACTGACACGTAACATTGTGTATGTTTAAGGTGTCCGACTTGATGATTTGATACATGTATCTACTGTAAAATGATCACCACTGAGGTTAGTTAACACATGTATCACTTCACATAGTTACTACATTGTTTTGAGTGTGGTGAGAACATTTCAGATCTACTCTCTCAGCAAACTTCAAGTATTCAATACAGTGTCCACTCAGTCACCAGGCTTGTTCATCTTTTAACTGAAAGTTTATATCCTTTGACCAATATCTCCCCAAATCCCCCAGCCTCCAGCAGCCACCATTCTACTCTCTGTTTCTATGAGTTGGATATTTTATTTTATTTTATTTTTTGAGTTGGACGTTTTAGATTCCACATAGAAGTGAGATCACGCATACAAGTGTGTTTGTCTTCCTCTGTCTGACTATTTCACTTGGCAATAATGCCCTCGGTGTTCATCCATGTTGTGGGAAATGGCAGGATTTCCTTCTTCTTTTATGGCTAAATAATTATCCATTTTACATATATGCATAATTATCCAATATATGTATGTATGTATAGAAATGTGTGTATATGGTATATGATAATTATGGGTGAATGGATAAAGAAAATGTGATTTATATACATCCATAAATGTGCTAGTCATCTGTCATCAGATACTTAAATTGTTGCCATATCTTGGCTCTTGTGAACACTCCTGCAAATGAACATGAAGCTGCAGATATCTCTTTAAGACAGTGATTTAACTTCCTTTGATTATATACCCAGTAGTGGGATTGCTGGATGATACGGTAGCTCTATTTTTAATTTTTTACTATTTTCCACAGTGGCTGCATCAATTTACATTCCCCCCAACAGTACAGGAGGGCTCCCTTTGCTCCACACCCTCTCCAACACTTGTTAGTTGTCTTTAGCATAACAACCATTCTGATAAGCGTGAGGTGACATCTCATAGTGGTTTTGATTTGCATTTCACCGATGATTAGTGATGTTGAGCAGCTTTTCATGTGCCTGTTGGCCATCTGTATGTTGTCTTTGGAAAAATGTCTATTTAGGTCCTTCGCCCATTTTTTAATTGGATTATTTGCTTTGCTATTGAGTTGTATGAGTTCCTTACAGATATATCCCATCCCAGATATGTAATTTGCAAATATTTCCCCTCCATTCACTTTTTAAATTATTTCTTCTGCTGCACAGAAGCTTTTTAGTCTGATGTAGTCTCACTTTATTTTTTGTTTTTGTCGCTCATCTTTAAGTGTCAAATCCAAAAAACTTTGCCAACGTCAGTGTCCAGGAGTCTTCCCCTGTGTTTTCTTCTAGGAGTTTCACAGTTTCAGGTGTTGCATTTAAGTCTTTAACCCAATTCGAGTTAATTTTTGTGTATGATGTAAGACAGGGGTCCAGTTTCATGCTTTTGCATGTGGATATTCAGTTTTCCTAACATTATTCAGTACCTTCTGAAAGCCTTGGTTCCTCTTCTGGAAAATGTATGTGGTAAGACGTACCTCACAGGACTAGTGTGCAGTGAAACTGGACAATGTGTATAGAACACAGATTACAGATATTCTTGGACACAGATATTCTTAGAGATATCATGTGTGAAGAGTGATAGTTTGTTTTCCTCACCCCACCCTCCCCGCCCTTCTTTGGAGGGTGTAGCTCTTCTTTGTTTCTTTTTTGGTCTTAGTGCATCGGGTCGGGCTTCTAGACTGTTGAGTACAGTGGAGATGGAGGGGCTTCTTGCCGTGGCCCTGACGATGCTAGGAAAGCCGGGTGCCTCAGCCCCGGGGATTCTGTTGCCCACCAGCCCCGCTTCACGCTCCTTGTCAGGGTTCCTCTGAATTCAGCTTCACAGCCACTCCTGTTCTAGGTCTGGGCGCCGGAGCTGTCTCCACGACTGACACAGTCCGGGAGCATGACGCGGGCTCAGCGCCGCATGGATCAGATGTTCAGTTGTAAGCACCTTACCGTGACCTTGCTCGGCACAAGCCCAGGGTGGTCGCTAGGACCAGCTGGGCTCAGGGTCTGGGAGCCCTGCCTGACTCCGTCACGCGAGAGCTGCCACTCTCCGCCTGAGGGTCTCCACCCTGCCGCCCCCTGTGCCACAGTGGAAAGATTTGCTCTGGGCAGCTGGCCCAATAATGCAGTAAGAGTTTCCTCTCTGCCCGCCCCCCCCTTCTCTTTGCTTATCTCTGAGTCTACAGGAATGTTGAAATGTGTTGGGCAAAAACATCTGGGCAGCTTCCAGGTAGAGGAAGGCTACTTCCTTTTTGTTTCCTTCAAAAGCAAAAGTTTTAAATTTTGGTGAAGTCCAATTTATCAAGTTTCTTTCATGGTTCATGCTTTTTGTATCCCATCTAAGAAATCTTTGCCTACTCTAAAGTTGCATATTTTTCTCCTAGAAGTCCTACAGTTTTTTACTTAACATTTAGGGCTATGATCCAGTTTGAGTTTATTCCGTGTATAGTGTGAGTTAAGGGTCAATGTTGATTTTTTTTTTCTCCGCGTGAATGTCCAGCTGTCTTTGCTGGAATGTCCAGCATCATTTGCTGCAAAGATATTCCTTTCTTCATTGCATTATCTTGGCAGCTTTGTTGAACATGAATTGACCATGTACATGTAGATATATTTCCACTGATATGTAAAAAAGACACAGTTGATTTTTTATGTTGCATTTCACTCCTGCCACACTGCCAAACTCATGTTATTATTCCTGGTGCTTGTCTTATCATGCATGAATAGGTGTTGATTATTGTCAGATGTTTTTTTCCATGTGTGCTGCACTGATATGATCATGTAATTTTCCTTCTTTGGTCCATTAATATGGTGAATCACACTGGATGATTTTAAAATACTGAAACAGCTTTGCATCCCCGGAACAAAGTTCACTTGTCCCTGGTATAAATTTTTTTTTATATATGTTGCTGAATTCTATGTACTATTGCTTTGTTAAGGATTTCTGCATCTCTATCTGTGAGAAATATTCGTCTGTAGTTTACTTGTTGTGTATTGTCTTTGCCTGGTCTTAGTATATGGTTAATATGAGCTTCATAAAATGTTCCCTCCTCTTCTATTTTCTAGAAGAGATTGTGTAAAATTGGGGTTAATTACTAAACATTTGGTAGCATTCTCCATTGAAACCATCTGGGCCTGGAGATTTTTTTTTGTGGCAGTTTTAAAATTACAAATTCAGTGTCCTTCATAGTTAAAAAGCTATTCAAACGATCTATTTCATATTGGTTGAGTTGTGGTAGTTTGTGGTTTTTGAGGATTTGGTCAATTTCATCTGAGAGATCATACTTTTGCAGAGTTGTTCATAGTGTTCCTTTAATACCCTTTTGGTGTCTGCAGGTCTGTGGAGTTAGCCCCTGTTCGTTTCTGGTATCGGTAATCTGTGTTCCCTCTTCCCTCTCTGTGTCAATCTTGTTGGAGGTTTGTCTATTTTATGGATCTTTTCAAAGAACTAGTTCTTTGTTACATTGCTTGCCTCTTGTTTTTCTGTTTTCAGTTTCATTGATTTCTGTTCTTTCCTTTATCATTTCTTTCATTCTGTTTGTTTTGGGTTCATTTTGCTCTTCCTTTTCTGGTTCCTTGAGATAAGAGCTTAGATTATTGATTGGAGACGTTTCTTCTTCGCGAACATATGCGTTTAGGAGCCTAAACATCTTTGTCAGCACTGCTTTAGTTTCTCTCTCTCGAATTTTGACATGCATTTTCATTTTCATTCATTTCCATATATTTTTAAAATTTCTCTTGAGAGTTCCTCTGTGACCGAGGGATTATTTACAAGTTTACTGTTTAGTTTTCAAGTATTTGGAGATTTTCCTGTTGTCTTTCTGTTATTGATTTCTGGCTCGATTCCACCGTGTTACAGAACACATTGGGTGCGATTTCAATTCCTTCGGATCTGTTGAGGTTTGTTTTATTGCCCAGGATAAGGCCCATCTTAATTTTTGTTCCATGGGCCCTTGGAAGAAAGTGTATCCTGGTGTTCTGGGTGGGATGTTTGCTGGATGTGGATTAGATCCTATTGGTGGTGGGGCTGATCTGTCTATCAGTTACTGAGAGAGGCACGTCAAGGTCTCCAACCAGAATTGTGGGTCCGTCTTTTTCTCCTTTCAGTCCCATCAGTTTTTGCTTCACATATTTTGTAGCCCTGTTGTCTGACGCATACGCACTCAGGGTTCCCGGGTCTGCTGGTGGACTGATGCGTTTACCGTTACACGACGTCCCTTTGTCTCCCACAATTTTCTTTGTTCTGAAGTCTGTTTCATCTGATGGAATGTAGTCACTTCTGTGTCTTTTGAATGTTTCCACGGTATATTTATTCCACTCTTTAACTTTCAACCTGCCTGTACTGTTATATTTGAAATGAGTCTCGTGTCACAGTTTTTAATCCATTCTGCCAATTTTTAGTGCCTTTAGCGTCCTCAGGCCCTCTACATCCAGTGCAATATTGATGTGCGAGGGCTGGCGTCTGCGCGTCTGTCACCTTACTTTTGTTTTTTCTCTCTGTTTTTCAGTTCTCTGTTTTCTTTTTCCTGACTGCCTGTTGCTTACTTGGACAGTTTCTAGAATTCTGACTTATCTATAAAGTTTTCGATCATATTTCTTAGTATATTTCTTTTTAGTAGTTTCTCCAGATATTACTTTATATACAAATGGCTTATTGCAGTGTGCTGATGTCACCGTTGTACCAATTCAGGCGAAGAATAGGCCCCTCACCTCCCTGTATGTCTTTTTACCCTCTTCTGTCTCTGGTATAACTATCTTATTTCCTCCAAGTCAGACTGGGCGATAATTTTTCTTCGATTGTCAAACACAATTTAGAAAACTCAGGAGAGGAAAGACTGATTGCATTTACACCATTTTGTTCACCATTTCTTTCTTCCTTCCTGACATTCAAGTCCCCCGCTTTAGGTCCGAGGAAATCCCTTTAACCATTCTTCTAGCGTAGATGTGCTGGTGACACATTTTCTTAGTTTTCCTTCAAATGAGGCGCTTTGATTTCCCCCTTCAATCCTGAAAGCTATTTTTGTGGGATACAGGCTTCTAGGTTGACAGTTCTTTTAGCATCTGAAAAATGTAGGGTGACTTCCTTCTGGCTTCCATGCTTTCTGATGAGAAATCTGCTGTAATTTGAATTGTTTCTGATCTGAATGAGTAAAATGCCATTTTATTTTGTCTTTAGTTGTCAGAAGTTTGACTCTGCTGGGTTTTGGTGTGGATTTATCCTGTTTGGGAATTTTTTTCAGCTTAATTTTGTAGGTTTATGCCTTTTGGAAAATTTGAGAAGTTTTCATCCTTTATTTACTTGTTCATTTGTATTTTTTCAACCCCATCTTCTTTCTCCTATCCTTCCAGGATACAAAGTTAGCTGTTTTGTTATAACCCCACAGTCCCTAACATTCTGAATGGTTTTGTTTTCAGGTCTATTTTCTCTCCGATGTTCAGCTTGGGTGATTTTTATTGGTCCACTTTCAGTTCACTGATTCTCTCCTCTGTCTCCTCTGTTTTTCTGAGCCAGTCCATTAAGGTTTTTTATTTCTGTTCTTTCTTCCAGCAGAGCCACCTGCCTGGCTGGTCTGCGGGGCTGCTGGGTGTCGTCTCTCTGGGCACAAACTGGAGCCCCAGAGACTTGCAGCTGCAGCAGGTCTCAGGGCCCAGTGTGTCTGGTTAGGTGTTGGGAGGGCAGGCCCGACTCTGGCCAGGCCACTGCAGCTCCAGAACCAAGTGGGCGTTCGGAGGGGACTGGAAACACACAGACTCGACAGCTCTGGACGCCCCTTCTGTTTTCTGGCCCTCCGTCACCAGCGGTGGCTGCAGCTTCCCACATGGGCCGCAGACACGTTGTGATGCCCATGGACCCCACCCAGCCCCGCCCCACCCTCCTCTGCTTCCCAAGACGCAGACAGGCCACTGGGCCAGTGCTGGGTGTGGTTGTCAGGCCCCTGACGGCCTGCTCTGCTCAGTTTTTCTCCATGTTGTCTCCTGTCTCGATGCAGGATCTTCCTGTGATGATGGTGACACACACAGTGGCGGTGACGGCACCGGCGCGTCCTGCCGACACGGCTCCCAGGGCCTTGGGCGAGCCAGCTCGTGTTCCGCCCCGGCACATGCGCGGTCCTTTCCCTCTTCTGTGGATGAGGAAACTCTCCCACAGGCTCTGCAGCGGCCTCACCTGGGCTCACGTCCTGGCAAGAGCACAGGATCGCACAGGGCCAGTCTGACTCGCAGCGGCCCAGCCCTGCGGCCGCTCTGCTCTGCACCGACCGCTCAGCGAAGGCCTCGAGGCCTCGGGCAGAGCCCTGCCCCGGCACCCACCCCGGCAGCAGGGCGAGCCCGCCGTCCACGGGCAGCTTGTGAGCGAGACTGCAGGTTCAGCCTTCCTTTCCCGCCAGCATTTGGACCCTTGGCACACAAAGGGTTAAAGGCGTCCACTTTGGGATCCGCAAAATAAATACAGCATATTTTCTTAATCCCTTTCACCGTGTCTGTACACGGTTTTGTGGGCTGTGTTTAATGGAAGGAGAACTCATGCTTGGTTCAAACAAATCCTTAAGTTGGAAAGAATGCTCTCCCGCGGTGGGAGAAGACGGCAGAGCGAGGGCTGGGGGTGGGCAGCGGCGGGGCCGGAGGGGCTGGCTTGCCCGCACGACCCGCCAGCGCAGACGGAGGGCCGACCTTCTGTCCCGGCACCCGGCACAACCAGCGGCGTCTGCAGCGTGCTACGTGGATGCACTGTGGGCATTTACTTCTTGGCTGATTATAAGTCAGTTACTTGTTGTGGTTGCGTTTCAGGAGCCGCCCGAGTCCCTCCTTGATCTGAGTTCCCGCTCCCTGGAAAGCGCAGTGCAGGGCGTCTCTGGCTCAAAGTGGGTCCAGCGTACCCTAATTACATTGTCAGTCAAGGTGCCGCTGGTGGCTCAGAGTGACAAGTAATGAAGTCCCCTACCAGTTTCGTCTTTCTCACACTGTTTGGAAGGCTGCTGATTTTTTGGCCCGTGGCTTGGTCGTAGAAAACTACAAAAGGATTTTAGAAGAGCAGCATGTCCTTGGCAAGCAAGTTAGATAATCCTGCTGTGTTTCTGTGACTTTCCTCTGCAATTGTAGTTCCAAATCGTAAAGAGTGGTTTCCTAGGAAATAAAAACCAAGGAGAGAGAAGACCATGGGGGCCGTCGGCGGGTCGATGTGAGTGGACGCTCCACCAGGAAGGTTCAGGGCGTGTGTCGAGGTTCCTGCTGGAGTCTCGAGGCCACACTCTCTGAGGCAGTTACTGGAGGGGCGGCAGTAGCCACACGGCCAGCTCTTTCAATACCCGATTTACGGCACGGAGAAAGAGCTTGTAAAATCCGGACACTTCATGGCAGAGCTTCCAAACGTCTTGGTGATGCCCAGAAAGTCTCTGGTGAGCAGAGCCCAGCTGACAGCAGGATTCAATTACCCAACAGAGGACTCAAGGACAGTCACGCCAGAGGCCAACCGAGCTCGGTGAACTGCACAGAAGGAGGTTTCGTATTCAGTCTTCGTTTCCTCTTCCTCTGGACACAGTTGTTGAACATCGTCTCAGCTAGCACTTAGTGAGCACAACGGCCCCAGGACCCTGTCGCTCCTGAGAGGGGACACACAAGAGGCCGCTGCTCTCCAGCTTGAGGGCAGGAAGCTTCTTCATCTGCTGCCTCTGGACGTGTCGAGGCCCAGGGCTGGCCTGTATCCGTCTCTCCTCCCCGCCGCACCAAGAAACCAGACGGCCGAGTGGAAGCCTCACCCTACAGTGGCATCACCAGAGTGCGGGGTGAACGAGGAAGAGGAGAAAAGTGGGTACAGGGAGACTCAGGACAGGAGGGACACCATCGGGCCCAGGGTGCCCGGTCTGGCTGGGTGTCGTCCTGCTACCCGGATGGAGGGCGGGGGGTTCACACCTGGGCGGTCACAGGGGCTGGAGCCCTGCCGGGGAGGAGGGAGGTTCTCGCCGAGGAAGCACCTGGGTCCAGCACAGCAGCCGGCGGCCTGTTCGGCAGAAGCCACCGTGGACGGCGCTGGGAATTTAGTGACCTGGACGGCCCTGAGGCCAGGACGGGGCTGGGGGGGGGGTCCCATCGCCACAGCTCAGATTCAGGCACAAAGCAGGCTCTGGGAAAGCAGGAGGGTCCCGGAATCACGGTGATGAAAACCTTTCATCGGCAGAGTGCGTGTCCGTGTGGTATCAGTGTCAGAGTGAGAGGAAATGCAGTGGCAGCAGGCGTCCAGCCCCTCAGGAGTGCTGCCCCACCGTCTCCCCGTCAATCTCGGGGGGCCAGCTGACCGGGGGAGAGTTAGAGAACAGGGTCTCCCAGCGCAGGGGGCGGCTTGGTGACTGTTCAGGACTCGCTGCCCCCCACGGCCCCCTGACGCCGGCTGAGTCACTGAGACGCCAGTCCCATCGGAGCAGAGCTTGTCGGCCACCCCCGGCCCGCCTGCCCCTGCCTCTGGCCTGGGGGTGTCCACGTCCCCTGCGGTGAGGTGGTCCTTCAGCCTGGGCCCCAGCATGGAGCAGACTGGGGCGGGCCCAGCTGACCCATCACACACGCACACGCACACGCGTACACACAGCTACACGGAGGAGCTACTGTACTACCACTGGGTCACCTTTGTCATCCTCAGCCCCCAGCAGGAGGGCAGAGGGGACGGTGCCCTGGGACTGGTCACAGAGGACCCCAACTGTGGCTGCCGGACACAGCTTCTTCAGCTCAAGTTTCTCCGTGTAGAGACCCTGATCCTCTCCCAAGGCCAGGCTCCGGGGGAGGGAAGGGGTTCAGGAGCCACGGTAATAAGAACTAGCCATCAGGAACATCGGGGTTAACACACGCGCCCTGCTTGATAGAAGCTCTGCAGAAATCCATCCTGGAAACATTGCGTGGACGTATGGTTCTTGGCACAGGGGTTGAAAGTGTGGCTTCTACCCAGACTCGGAGGTCCAGCTGCCTGCTGGGGCCTCAGCACGTGGCTGGCGGTGGGGCTGGCGTCCGGCCCATCACCAGTCACCTGGATGGGCATTTTCCCCGAAGTGTGTGCCCGGGCGCCAGGGAGCCCCAAGGCTCTTCGCTGGCGGTCGTTGGTTTAGGCGCGTCATCACTTAACCCTCACAAGGAACTTTGCGGAGCGTCCCGATGTCCATCCCCGTGCCTGAGCTCACCTCCTTCTCTTCTCCTGGTGGGTAGCCTGAGAGCCCTAAGAGGTGACGGTCCCCAAGGCCACCTCGGTCACCGCCTCGGCCCCTGTTACAGCCCCCGTGGCCAACACTGCTCCCTCCTCCAGCCCTGCTGCAGGGCTGCGGCTAGGAGGGTGGGCCTGGGGAGAGGCCGTGGGCTCTCAGCTCACCCTTTCGTGACCAGGGCCGGCTGGGGGACTCGACCTAACTTCCTGAGCGTTGCGGGGCGGTCGAGTCCTGGCGGAGCCGCGTGTGGAATGTGCTTATTTAGTTCCTGGCTCTTAGCAAGTGCTCAATAAATTTCAGAGATCGTCCAGATATTTCTATCACTGCTGAGGCTGAGTATTTAAAAGTGCATCTGGTTCATATTAGCGCATCTGCAACAAATCCCACCCCCACCTTGCTTTTAAACTCAGGCCTGGGAGCCGACCCCCGAGGGGTCTCCTGTAGGACGAAGCGTGAGTCCCTTCTCCGCTCCAGCGTAGGGGAGGCCTGGGGTCTTCCGGTGGAGCCGCAAGCAGCTCCAAGTGGTGGCTGGGCGCCCAGACTGAAGCTGCAGAGCTAGTGAGCGCCGGCGTCCAAGCCTCAATGAGGCCGTCCCAGGGCCAGGACGCAGGCGTGACCGTGTCCTCCCGCCAGGAACCTGTGTCGCAACAGCCCTCAGCTCTTTTCTGGCCCCGCGCCCCGGCCAGCTAGCTTCAGGTAAACAGTCAGGTTGGAGGCCTGTGCTTTTGCTCGTTCAGAAGCCCTGCGCCCTGCTCCTTCTCAGGGCCCTACGCCCTGTATTCCTGCAGCTGCATCAGAACCCCCACTTCCCCCAGTCTCCCCTGCGTCGCTGCCTGCCCCCGGCTCCAGAAGCGCAAAGTTGTGTAAAAAGGCGGCTTAAGAAAAGGCTGTATCTAATTACACTTTAAATTATGGACATGAGAGGTTTCCTCCTTTAGTTTTTACTGCTTTTTTAGAAAACCATTTTCCAAATGCAGTGTGAACCTCCCTCCACCCCCTCGGCCACCTCCTCCAGGAAGACCCGCGGGCTCCTCCTGCAGCCCTGCTGGGACAGCCCGCTGCTCAGCCGCCATCTGCGAGGGTCCCTGTGTGGCCACTTTCGTGGGACCACCACCACTCGGGGCCAGCAGTCAGCCAGCCTGCAGATGGAGCTCACCGAGAGAGGACCAGCTTAGGGAGGAAAATCCACTTGAAATTTTGTTGCTGTCTTTATTCTTGGCTGGATGTGGAATTTCACCCAACAGATACGTACTAACCAACTACTAGGTGGTAGTAAGGTGCTGGGTTTCTCCCCATGCAAGGGAGACGTGGGGTGATGCAGGTGTGCGGCCCGAGGGAGACAGAGGAAGGAACGGGGACCACAGGCTGGAGGCCACAACCCCTGTCCGCCCCGTCCACCCATCTGTCCATTCCCCTGTTCTTGGGGTGTCACCCCGCTGCAAAGAGGGGGCAGGGGCAGGGGAAGGCCCCGTGGTTAGAGGAGGCCCCCATCTGCAGGCCCCCTCCACTACCCCCACCCTGCCGCTGTCCCAACCCAGAGGGTGACACAGTCAAAGTTCGGTTTTTGCTGCAGGAGGTGACATTTTCTGACAACTATTAAAAGTGGGTGAGGCTTTAATGAGCAGGACCGTAAAGCTCCAGAGGCAGAAGCCTGATCTCAGCTGAGGAGGCTGGAGGTGGTTGTGTTTTCTGTGCTTGGTGAGTTGGGCAGGCATTGAATTGCAGCTGTGACTTTTCACTATGGCTCAGTCATTTGTGGTCGGAGCCACATGTTTCCCCTTCTAAAAAATGGGGTTATTGACAAGATGAATGAACTGTCAGCTTTAACCTTCTACAAGTCAATAAAGAAGATAATTTTATTTTATTATTCAAATACTGAAAGACAGCATGTTGCTTTTTTTTTTTATCCAGCCTTACATATTTTGAGTTCTCCTTGTTTCTTGCACATTTAATCATATGTACACATATATTTACACAATTTCAATATTGCTCATACACTAGTGTTCTGATTTTCTCCAGATAAGGTATTTTGTAAGTATAATATCTTTACAAATGTACATGTTACCAGTTGTCAATGATAATAAGCCTTAAAATAGATACGCCTTGATTTACTGAATTGTCTATTGGTAGCCATTTTGGATTGTTTTCTGTTTGCATACGTATAGCTTTATAATTTGTCCTTTAAGTTAGTTCCCTATGGGTTTGATGGGTCAAAAGGCACGAATCTTTTGTATTCCTCTGTACATCTTGTCAACCTGCTTTCCCAGACTGGGAAGAAGACTCACTTTCCCGTCATCTCCTGCTTCACTTTGCACCTCAGTTCCTGGCCCTGAGTTCACACTTTAAATCATTGAATGGAAGTAGAGCAGTGCCTGGTTTTACCTGCACTTCCTTGGTCGCTGGCAACCATCTCGTGCTCAACGTGTGATTCATTTGTAGGCCCTGGTTCTCACACGCAGGCCCGCTGTGCGTTCCACGGTGATTTTGCACGTAAGTCCTTTAGTAGAGGTGACATCTGTAATATAACTATGAGTCTTTTGTGTCATATTTTTTGCAAATATGTGCTGATTTCTGGTTTCCTTTGTGATTTTGGATGACCCGTGTAGGGCCCCTCACTCCTCTTCAGCACAGACTTGCCAGGTGGGCATTGTGTTTTCATTAAAGTAATTGTATACAGAGCACAATCACAGTGTAAAGTAAAACAGGACCAAAACGCTTACCTGGAACTGACAGTTCTATCACTAAATCATATGCTTCCATTTTTATTTCTTGATTTCTCACTTTTAGACAATATCTGCTTGTTTTCTGCTGTGATAATGTTTTAGCTCCACCTCTCCCACTCCCATACT
The DNA here is from genome assembly GCF_028023285.1 of Balaenoptera ricei. Lineage (NCBI taxonomy): Eukaryota > Metazoa > Chordata > Mammalia > Artiodactyla > Balaenopteridae > Balaenoptera > Balaenoptera ricei. The sequence continues at coordinate 83,857,270 of NC_082656.1, forward strand.
CCCACTATAATTATATCGATATTTTTAGTTAAGTCCATAAATAACATTTCCATTTTCATGACAATGTAAATATTTTCTGCTGAGCCAAGAAGCACTAGCATTACTTTTCCTTCTGTAAACGCTGTCCGCCTGCTTTGTCCACCCTGACGGTTTTAACATTCTTTTCTTAAAACGTATTCTCATGTTTCTTCATATTCCTTTAATATAGCTTTTATTCTCCTTCACCACTGTCTCAAGTGACCCTTAGTTCTTTCCCTCTGGAGCCAGATGTCGTTCTGCTCCATCAGAGCTGGTTGTTCTCTTGACCTGAAGCACAGTTGTCATTTTCAAACTTCCCTTCACAGTTTTTCTGAGTTGGAGCCACTATTCTGTGGATCCCAGGCCTTTCTCTTTCTTTATTTTTTTCCTTCACTTTTCTGGAGCACATCCCCAAGTAATTTTCTTTAAAAAAAGTGATGGGCAGAGGTAAATATTCTGAAAACTTGAATGCCAGAAAACACCTTTATTCTCTCTTCACAACTTGACTCATAATTTCAAAGTTTGAAGTTCAAAGAACTGATTTCAAAGTCAAAAGTAATCTTTCAAGGAGTTAAGAATTGAGCCCAATCTGTCTGACTCAATAAACGTGACATACCTGCTGGCTGAGAAAGCACGTCCACCATCATCACCGTCATCAGCAAGTAGCTTGAGGGAATTCCTTTGAAAAGTAGTCTTAGATTCGTAACCAAAATAGTGTTTCTCTTTTTTTTAAAACAAATTGCTTACTCTTAGGAAGTTCTAATTTCTCCACTTGTGAAGTGGGAATCCTCTCTCAGTTATTTGTTTTATTTCTTAGTCTGGCATTTTTGGAAAGCTATAGGTGAAATTTGGCTGGAAACTGTACGACGGATCATTTTACTGAGCGCCCTCCACCCCGAGGTCATGAGCACTGGGTCCTGACTCTGGTTCTCTCCGCGCATTGGGCTTAATCGGATCCCACTTGTGCTGGCACAGGGACTTGCACGACCCTCTGAGGGCAGTGACACCACACGTACCGCTCAGGGGTTAGCAAGGGTCTCGGGCAGCTTGGGCTGTGTAACAGGGCGCCCCCCAACCCCTGCTGGGGGGAGGCTGGATGTCCAAGATAAAGGGGCCGGCAGGTTTGGTTCCTCCGAGGGCCTCTTCCTGTGTCCTCATCTGGGAGAGAGCGTGAGCTCTGGTCTCCTCCTCTTCTCGTCAAGGACTAATCCCGTCATGGGGGCTCCACCCTCACGACCTCATCTAATCACCTCCAAATCCCATCACATTGTGGGCCAGGGCTTCCGTGTATGAACCTGGGGGACACAATTCAGTCCACAGCAGCAACTTGCAAAAGTGGTTGTGTGTTTTCTTTCACTCTTTCCTGGATAAGGTTTTGAGTCAGTCTCACAGCTGTTCCGAGTGGGAGGCCCACCCCAGGGCCTGCATGGCTCCCGGCGCAGGGACAAGTCGTGAGAGCAGGTGCGGACCCCTGCACCCCGGGCGCTGTGCCCCAGGCCCTACGGAGGTGCGTCCGTGCGTGTTGTCGAGTTCTCACCTGTCACCACCTGGCTTCCGTACACAGAGGTACGTCCAGCAGATTTCCTTCTAAAGGTCTTAAAATGGGCTTAGAGGCTTTTCTTAAGATTCGTCATGAAATAAGTATGTAATTTCAGCCTATCTTCTCCAGTCAAGTTCAGAACATCTTATCGAACTTGCTCTGACGATCAGGAACTGGGTTCTCCGGAGGCGAGTTACTAACATGTGGGAAACAAATGAATTCTTTCACAGCCTCTGGTGGCCACTCCTGGGAGCAGTGAAAGGGCTAATTTCCTAAATGGATGCTGGCAGGATTAACACCCCTAATTCCTTCAGGGACACTGGGCTCTCTCTTCCTGGGGTTCTTCCTGCTGTCATTACTCACCCACCCCGACTCTAAGTGGCTCTGCAGTTACAACCCACCATTTGTCCAAGCGCACGTCTCCATCCACACGACGAAGATGCTCGCTGACCGTGAATCAGGTGCGACCAGGACTTGGAGGCCCGTGGCTTGCTGCCCTCCCCGCTGCCGGTGGGGGTGGGGAACTAAAGATGGGCCCAGCTCTGAAGCCGGGAGATCGGGGAGCCAAGGAGACCGAGCAGCAGTGCGTCCAATGAATGGCAGAGAGGGGCCCCGAGTCAGTGGAGAGCCCCTCGGAGGACACGCGTGCCAGCTGTGCTTCCACTTCTGCCGAGTGTGACAGCCCTGCCGCCCGCCCACATCCCCCGCCGTCTTGAGTCCAGAGCAGGCAGCTCTGATCAGGGACAAGCTGCTGTCCCCAGGAAGCCTGCAGTCATCCGGAACTGCTTCCGGGGTTTTCTTTGTCTCTCGCTCTGGGAAGATGCTGAGTGGCCAAGAGCAAGTGGGAGCAGCTGGGGCCTGGCCCAGGCTTTCTGCCCCCTTGGCTGCCTTTCCCTGTGCAGCTGGCACACCCCACGCACTGTCTCCTTCTTACCGGTGCGGAGGCCATCCTCGAGGCCCGTGCAGGCCTCCGCGTCCTCAGCTGAATCTGGCCACGGCCAAATAAACGATACCCCGCTTGGGTTTGAAAGTTCTTTAAGCCCGCAGTGCTAGTTACCGGCAGCTCCCTTGACAGCACTCGGGATCTTGTTCCTTGTTGTATGGTTACCGGTAGACAGGTCTCCTCTACCCAACTAGCCTGAGCAATAGGTCATCCATTTTTATATTTCCTGCACAATATACTGTGGGCAACAACAGGTATTGCTACATAAATGAATCAGTAGTTGGTCTCTGAATGTTGCATTGACCATACATGGAACTCACTGTGAGTTCATTTACTGGGTTGATAACTATTTGATGAACAAGCATTTATTAAATAGATGAAAAAGAGTATTATGTCCTCACTTTCAGTAATAGAACATCAAAAAAGGATCAAGAAGGAAATAGAGGACTTCAACCACACTGTAAATCAGTTAGACCAGACTATAAAGAACACTCAGAAAACCAGCAGAACACACATTCTGCACGTGAAATAGTTAGTCCTCAGGAAAGACCGCATGTTAGGCCACAAAACGATTCTCAGTACATTTTTTAAAAAATTGAACTCATACACAATATCTTCTCTCATCACAACAGAATGAAACTAGAAATCAATATCAGAAGGAAAGCAGAAATATTTGCAAATACATAGAAATAACATACTCAAACAAACAATGGATCAAAGAAGAAATCACTACGGAAATTAGAAAATTTATCTAAGAAAATACTTAGAGAAGAATGAAAATGGAAACACAATATAGCAAAACTTATGGGATGCCGCAAAAACAGTGCTCAGAGGGAAATTTATAGCTGTAAATACCTACATTTAAAAAATAAAATTAATTTGAAAGAAACACCATGTTCATCGCAGCATATTTAAAATAGCCAATACGTGAAAACAACCTAAATGTCCATCAATAGATGAATGGATAAAGAAATGCAGTGTGTATGTGTGTGTGTGTGTGTGTGTGTGTATTTACAGCTCTTCCTCGACTTACAGTGGGGGTTATGTCCCAATAAACCCATCCTGAGTTGAAAATATTGTTAAGTCGAAAATGCATTTAGTACACCTAACTACACCATAGCTTAGACTGGCCTACCTTAAACATGGTCAGAACGCTTACATTAGCCTACAGTTGGGCAAAATCAACTAACACAAAGCCTATTTTATAATAAAGTGTTGAATATCTCATATAATTTATTGAATACTGTACTAAAAGTGAAAAACAGAATGGGTAGAAAGAAGTGTCTATCGGTTGTTTACCTCGCGACCTTGGGGCTGACTGGGAGCTGCGGCTGCCACCTTTGCGCAGCATCACGAGAGCCTCATCGCCAGCCCAGGAAAAGATCAAAATCCAAAATTCGAAGCACCGTTTCTACGGAATGTGCATGGCTTTCACACCATCATAAGGTAGAAAAATCATAAGTCGAACCATCGTTAAATCAGGGACCCTCTGTACAATGGAATATTATTGAGCCATGAAAAGAATGAAAACTTATCATCTGCAACAACATAGATGGACCTTGAGGTGTTATGCCTAAGTGAAAGAAGTCAGACAAACACCGTCTGATCTCACTCGTACGCGGAATCTCTAGAAAAAGAAGCTGACGGATACAGAGGTGGGGTGGGCAAAATGTGTGAAGAGGGCCAGAAGTTACAAACTTCCAGTTATAAAATACATAAGTCATGGGGATGTATTACAGCATGGTGACTGTAGTTAATAATACTGTATTGCATATTTGAAAGTTGCTAAGAGAGTGAAACTTAAAAGTTCTCATCACAAGAAAAAGAATTTTGTAACTACGTTTGGTGATGAATGTTCACTAGGCTTATGGTGGCGACCATTTCTCAATATATACAAATATATATGACTCATTATGTTATACACCTGAAACCAATATAATGTTATATGTCAATTATAACTCAATAAAATATTTCTTTCACCAAAAAAATAGATCTCAAATCAACAACCGAACTGTACACCTTAAGGAACTAGAAAAAGAAGAGCTAACTAAACCCAAAGCCAGCAGAAAGGAGGAAATAATGAAATAATTAGAGCAGAGATGAATGAAGTAAGAGTACAAAACAACAGAATCAACAAAACTAAAGTTGGTTCTTTGAAAAGATCAACAAGAGTGATAAACTCTGACCAAGAGTCCAGAAATTAGCTACACTGACTAAGAAAAAAAGAGAGAATACATAAATTACTAAAAACAGAAATGAAAGTGGGTACTTTACTACAAACCATACAGAAGGTAAAAGAATTATAAGAGAATAATACTAGGAGTAACAGTATACTGACGAATGTGATAATCCAGATGAAAAAGACAAATTCTAGAAACACAAATTACCAACGTTGACTAAAGAAGAAATAGAAAATCTCAACAGACCTATACAAAGTAGGGATAGAATCAGTAATCAGAGACCTCCCGGCAAAGAAAAGCGCAGGACCAGATGCTCAGTGGCAAATTGTACACCTTGTATGAACCCGGAAAACATTATGCTCAGTGAAAGACGTTAGACACGAAGGTCACAAACTGTAGGCTTCCTTTTACATGAAATGTCCAGGAGAGGCAAATCCTTAGACAGGATGCAGACCGGTGGTTGCCTGGGGCTGGCAAGTGGCGGGGTGCAGGGATCACTTAATGGTTTGCGGGTATTTTTCTGGGGTGAGTGTTTTGAAAAATGTTTAGAACTAGGGAGAAGTGGTGGTTACAGCCGTTGTGCCCTAAATGGCACCGGATTGTACACTTTAAAATAGTTCCATTTATGAGTGACCCCCATCTTTCCATCGTGATGGTAGGTTATTGAGATTATTTCAGTTTATACATCAAACCACTTTACACTTGCTTCCCCTTTCAGCCCCTGTTCCTGTTCTGCTGCCACATCAGGGCCCTCAGGGACCAGATCGGCCCCAGAGGTCGAGATTGTTGCAGATACTGCCTTTTGAGTCTGTCCCCGGATCTGAAAAGCATCTTGCTGTCTCTACCCGACGGCCTTCGACCTTGGGGCAGGGTCAGAGCTTGGCTCTTGTGTCACACTCGACAAAACACTGCCCCCTTCACCTGTGGGTTAAAGTGCCCCCGGGGGCCTCACTCCACAAGGAGGCCGTTGAGCCCTTGACTGGGCCACGGAGGCAGCTGCTGGCTGCCCTCTGTCAAAGCTGAGAGACGGAAGCGGGCCTCCGGCCGACAACCCCACGGCCAGGCCCACGGGACAGAGCGCCGCCCCCGGCCGTGCTTCCCCCAGACCTGCCTCCCCGCTCCACCCACCTGCACCCTCCTTCCCTCCCTGGGTCCGGATTTCTTAAGTCTGGGACTTAGACTCCAGGACAAGCGCTGGGCCTTCTCCCCGTCCCTCCCCCGACCCCCGGGAGGCCTGCCTGGGAGGAAGCCCTCCACCCGTCCCTCACCCCCAGGTGGCCCTCCTGAGGCAGGATGGTCACCCAGCTTTCGGGAGAGCACGCGTACCCAGCGGCCATTCCTGCTCCAGGGAGACACGCAATAATGACCGCAATGACTCAGAAGATTTGGTCACATCTGCATTTGCCAGAATTTCCAGCCCCTGAGGCCAAGCTCAGCACCACACGCCGACACCAGCCAACAGCCCCGTGGGCACCGGCCCTTGGCCCTTGCTTCGTGGCGAGTGGCACTGCATGGCCCCGCTGCTCGGACCACTTCCACGTCCAGCTTTGTCAGCTTCCTGGGCTGAGTCCCCAGCGAGTGTCCCAGAGCCCACGTCCTGGCCTGGGGGACTCCCCTGCCGTCGTGTTCACACAGACCCGTTTTCCTGGTAAAAGGATGCTCAGCTCTGCGGTAAAACCCACAAAACTCTGGAGGTTCCTGGAACAGGAAGCACTGTGTTCCTCCAGATGTTGTGAAACCTTCACTCCAGACGTGGCCCCGAGCAGTGAAAAGGGAATTGGAATTTCTGTTTATCCTTTTAAGTGCTGACTGTGTATCACGTCTTCCCAGCCAAAAGGATGCTTGGAGCAGGGGTCACCTGCGGGGGAGGGGGGGTTGTTTCCAAGGGCTCTTTCAGGGGACTGAGCCAGGGAAGGAGGTTTGTGCAGGGGGAGCGGCTGGGGGGGGGTCCGTCCATCTGTGGAGCAGAGGGGGAGCGGGCCTGGGTGAGAACTGAGGCCGGAGCTGAGGGTGGCGCCTGGAACAGAGACCCATGGAGCTGGGGAGGGAGGAGGCCGGGGAGACCGCAGCGGGCCCTGGGCCTCCTCACCTGTGAATGGGAACAAGAGGGCTGCCCCCACCCCGGCGGGGCCGCCACCCCAGGAAGCACTTGTGAGCTCCCATCAGCCGCGTGCCAGGAACACTCTTCCCTCAGGAGCCCTAACACCTCGCTGCCCACGAGGGGTCCTGGTCCACTTCGCTCCACGACCTCTGACGCTGGTGTTGGATGTCGCACTCCCCAGGTCACCGTCCCCCCCACCCCGCCCCCGTTCGCTCCAGGACAGGAAAGGGCTTCATGCCAAGGAGAAGGCAGTGTTTGGTTAGGGAGAAGTCCAGGGCCCTACCTTGGGAGGCTGGGATTTAGGCCGAGGTCAGAGGAATCTAAGCCCTGGCCGTACTAGCAGGATGGAAGAGCTCCAACCACCAGACGCAGCCTCCGGCTCAGCCAAGCGAGAGGGTTCAAGTCCCACCGCGGCCGCCCGCAGAGATGCTGGGGCCTCCCGGCCCTCGGGCTCCGCCCCCCGCCCTCCCCCGGCTACCTGCCTCTGCCGTCCCCGGTCCCCGCAGCTGCCCCTCCCTCCCTGCTCCCGCGTCTGCGGCCAGCACAACCCCGGGTAGCCGGCAGCTCACAGCTCCCGCTGCCCCTGTGCCCCAGGCTGTGACCCTGGGAGGGGGCAAGGCGCGGCGGGGTCTGCCTGAGGTCCCGCCAGAGGCCCGTCCGGGAGCAGCACAGCCCGGCGGGCGGAGGTGGGCTGCCCCTGGCAGGCTGGGGCGTCGCGTCAGCAAAATGGATTTACAGGACCGACTGTCAGGCCGAAAAGGAATCCTTGGCCGTCCTGAGCCTTCACAAGGATGGAATCAAACTGCATTCTTTGAAGAACGTTCAAGGGAAAAGTAATGTTCAAGGGAAAAGTCTGGCTTTTCCCTTGAACATTACGTCTATGAGACTCACTTTGTAACGTTGAGGAGAAACATTAATCAGTAGCCAATCTAAAAAAGAAATGGAAACATTTATCTGAGCCAACCTGAGGATTATAACCCAGGAGACAGTCTTTCAGAAGCTCTGAGGACTGTTCTGCCTGGCTGAGATCGAAGCACAGTTAGATACGTTTTTGAGACAAAGCGTCTTACGTCAAAGTCACACATTGACAGTGTACATCGTCTACCAAGGCGAGCAGTGGGTCACCGTGGCCCTTAGAGGATTGAGGAAGGAATGTTATCTCCTAAGGAGTCACCTTGCTGGCGCCAGGAGGAACTTGCTCTTTTTTTTTTGGAGAGCAGGCGTTCCTGCGTCTTCTAAGGGGCTCTAGCGAACGTGCAATGCGCGTGTGCAATGCGCGTGTGCAATGCACACTGAAGGGCAGGGCCAGTGGCTCAAGGGCAGGGAAACTTTTATGTTAAATCTACTTGTCCTGCCTTAACAATAATTTTATTCCATCAGTAGCTCCTGTGTTGGACAGAACTCCATCGTGCGGGTGGAGCGCAGTTTGCGGCCTGAAGCTGTCCAGGCAAGGCGGGGTGCAGGCCTCTGTTCTGGGAGGGGCGGTGGAGGGGAGGAGCAGGAGGGGGTTGCCAGGAGCCCCTTAGGTGGGGTGAGGAATGTTCTTTGTAAACTGCAGAGCACTCCAAGACAGAGATCGAGATCGCGGCTGTTCTGTCACTTCTATGTCGCTTCCCAGGAGTAACCCACGGGTCACCCGTGTGACCGGCATCCACTGCTCGTCCTCCAATGGCACCCGAGCAGGACTCGCGGAGTGCGGTCGTGTCATTGTCCCCGGAGACCCACGGCCTCTATTGAAGGATTCTTCCTTCTACTGACCTAAATCCCTCCCATCACAACAGGACGCCGTTCGTTGTGGGTTTCTGTTCACTTTTCAGCTTTTTTGAGCTATATCTGACATAAAGTGCACATATGTAAGATGCACACCTTGGTAAGTTTTGACATCCAGACACACCCGTAAAATCATCACCATAATCAAGACAATCACGAACGCATCTGTCACCCCAGAGTCCCCCTGCCCTTCCTGCTCCTCTTGCCGGGGGGATCACTAACCTTTCCGTCACTATAGGTTAATTTGCATGTTTTGGATTTTTCTATGAATGGAATTATACGTATGTATGTAGTTATGGCCTGACCTTGTTCACGCTGAGCACCCAATCAGTCATTCCTTGTTAGTGCTGGGTAGCTTTCCGCTGTGTGGATGGCTTAATTTATCCACTCACCCTTTAGTGGACAATTGGGTGGCTTCCAGATTTTGGCTATTAAAAGCTGTAATGGATATTCATGCACCAGTCCTTGTGTGGACAAACCTAGAAATGGAATGTCTGGGTTTAATTTTTTTAAGAAACTGCCAAACTATTTTCCAAGAGGGTTTTTCTGTCTTACACCCCTGCCTGCTGTCTACGGAACCCAGGCGTCCCACGCCCTCACCTCCGCTTGGCTGTCAGTCTTTTTAATTTTCACCATCCTAGTGGGTTTGTAGTGGTGTTTAGTTATGGTTTTAATTTGCATTTCCCTAAAGATGCTCGGTGCCTGTTTTGTGCTTCTTTGCCTTCCATATATCTTCTTTGGTGAAGTGTTTGTTCAAATCTTTTGCCCATTTTTAAATTGGATTGTTTGTCCTCTTATTTTTGAGTTGTAAGACTTCTTTATGTGTTCTAGATAAAAGCCTTTTGTTGGATGTATGTTTTGCAAATATTTTCTCCCACTCTATTGCTTGCCTTTTCATTTTCTTTGGTGTCTCTTGAAGGGAAAAATTCAAGATTGATGAAATTTAATTTATTGATAATTTCCACATAGTTTAAACTTTTGTGTCGTATTTAAGAAATCTTTCCCAAAGGGAAGGTCGCTATGATTTTGTCATATATTTCTTCTAGAAGTTTCATTGTTTTAGCTCATACATTTAGATCTAAGATCTCTTTTATGTTAATTTTTGAAATTTGTTAATTTCAGGTGAATTTTGTATAATTTTTTTGGAGTGAGCCAAGGGTTTTGAGGGGTTTTCTTTGCTTTGTTCTGTTGCACATGAATGTCCAGATGATCCAGTGTCATTTCTGGGAAGATTATTCTTTTCCTGCGAATTGCCTCAGCACCTTGTCAAAGTCAACTGACCGCATCTGAGTAGGTTTGTTTCTGGAATCTGTTTTGTCCTGATGATGTGTTGGTCTGTTATAACCATGACATGTCAGTCTTGATTACTGTTGCTTAAGATAATCTTGGGATCACGTAATATAAATTCTCCAACCTTATTCTTTTTCATGCTTGCTCTGGTTACTTTAAGTCTTGTGCATTTCTGTACAAATTTTAGAATTAGCTTGAATTTGAATTTCTACCGAAAAACCTGTTAGGATTTTGGCTGGGATTGTGTTGATTCTACAGATTAATTTGGGGAGATTGTCATCTTGGTGATTCTAATAGTATTGAGTCTTCCACTCCATGAAGTCAGTGCTTCTTTATTTACTTAGGTCTCCTTTAATCTCTCTCAGCAATGTTTTTACATTCCTGGTGTATGGGTCATGTGTGTGTATCTTTTGTCAAATTTATTTCTAAGTCTTTGTATTTCTAACTTTGTCTTTTGAATGAATTACAGCTTCACAAGGAGTTGCAAAACAGTACCGAGAGGTCCCACGTACCCACCCCTTGGAGTCCCCAAGTGGTGGAAACTTACGTAACGATCGTAAATCATCAAAACCAGGAGCTGGATGTTGGCACAGCACAGTTAACTAGACTATGGAGCTCCCTCGGTTGGGCTGATTTTTGCAGGTTCACATTTTCCTTCGGGTGTGTCCTCATGCAGGGATTCTGTGCCATGTAGATTCCACAACCACGTTCAGGACACAAAACTCCTTGGTCCCCACAGAGGACTCCTTTGTGCTGTTCTTCCCCAACCCCTGGTTTCTTCTCCATCGTGATAATTTGTCATTTCAGGAGCATTGTGTAATTGGAATATGCTTCCTTCCAGGATGGACCAAGGCTCTTTTAACCCGGAAGGACCCCTGGGTGTTTCCAGGCTTTAGCTAACACAGTTAAGCTGCTGTGAACATTTCTGTACAGGTTTTGTGTGAATGTAAATTTTTATTTCTCCAGGATAACCCAGGAGTGCAATTGCTGAGTCATGAGGCAGATCTGTGTTTAACTTTTTAGGAAACTTCGAGGCAAACAATGGATGGAGGTGAGTCAAATGTGGGGAGTGGTAGGACATGGACCAAATTTAGAAGAAAGAGTCACGAATTTTCCTTCCAAAAATCTGCTTTTAAAAAGAAATAGACCTACCATATATGGTAAATCAATTTTCAACAAATGTGCCAAGACGACTCAATGGGAAAAGAAAGTTTTTCTAACAAATAGTGTTGGATCCGCTGAACATCCTTATGGGGAGAAAAACATTGACCGTTATCTCATACAACACACATGCACACAAATAATTCAAAATTTTAAATTTTGATTCAAAATTTACTGGTAAATGTAAATTCTAAAACTATAAAACTTCTGCAAGGAAACACAGGAGAAAGATCTTTTGCTTGGGGTAGGCAAAGATTTCTTAGAACACAAAAAGCACGAAACAATTTTAAAAATGGATCAGTTGGACTTCACTGAAATTAAAAACTCGTGCTCTTAAAAAGACACCATTAAGAAAAAGAAAAGATAAATCATACACAACTCTACAACCATCCCACCCCGAGATGTTTACCCAAGAAAGAAAAACATATGTCCACACCAAGGTGTGAACATGAAGCTTCCTTTGGAATCAGTAAAACATGAACAAACCACATGTCTGTCACCTGGTGAACACACACAGATCATGGTGCCATACAACTCAGGGCTATTCAGCAATAAAAAGAAGAAAATATGTGTGATGATGGATGTGTCTCAAAATCATGATGCTGAGTGAAAGAAGCCCACGTGTGTGGTTCCGATCATATAAAATTCATAACCTGAAAACTAGTCTGTTTTGCCCAGAGGTGGATGGCTGGCTTCTGGGGATGGGCTGGAGGGGCTGAGCTGCCACCCTTCGGGGTGATGGAAACGGTGATGGTTTCTGGGCCCAAACACACGCCCAGACCTATCAAATTACACACTTCAGGTACCTACAGTTTATTGCACTTTAATTTTAATTCAATAAGGTTATACCCAAGGAAGAAGTACTTTAAAAAACATAATTAGGGGACTTCCCTGGCGGTCCAGTGGTTAGGACTCTGTGCTTCCACTACAGGGGACACAGGTTCAACCCCTTGTTGGGGAACTAAGATCCCATATGCTTTGTGGCACAGCCAAAACCAAACCAAACCAAACCTAAAAAACTAAAAAAAACGAAAAAAAAAAAATGTGACTAGACGGCCCAGGGTCAGACCCTCCTGCCCATCTGGCTCTGGGCTCTGCCCGGGAAGGCCAGCGTGGCCCTGGGACCGTAGGCTGGGCGCCTTGGACGTGCAGTGGGCTCTGCCTTCAGATGTTTTCATCCACCACCCCGTCCAGCCCTCCCCACAGCTCGCGGGAGGCTCCTGCCCGCCTGCCTGCAAGCCGGGGCCAGCCTGGCATTCCAGCCAGATCTCTGTCCGCTCCCTGGGCAGCCCCGAGCACGTCCAGCACCACCTCCTGGGGCCTCGCCGACCTGGCCCGCCTCTGGCTGCAGTGCCCGGGTCTGGATCCGCCCTCCTGTCACAGCACCTGGGCCTGCTTGTCACAAGACCCTGGCCGTGGGCCTGCCCGCTCTGCACAGCGCCCCGGCCTCGGATGACGCAGTCAAACTCACGGCTCCTGATGGGTCACTCGTGAAGTACTGACCAGTTGGTGACGTGGTGGCACCTGCTAGGTGCCCTGGTTGAAGGTCTCCTGCAGCCACCAGGAGGGAATGTACAAGAAGGGGACCCACATCCTACAGTGGGACGTGGGTCACCCGGCCCTGGGCAGAGTGAGGGGCGGTGCGGCCCAGGGTAGCGGCCCAGGCTGTGGGGAAGCGTCCTGGGGGCAGGCCTGGGGCCCAGCTCGCCTGTTCTCCTCTCCCCCGCTCAAAGGAGCCAGTGGTTCTTCCCTCTCCTTCTGACCTCAAATCCCCCTCAGTCTTGCCCGAGATCCTGGGCACGAGGGCGGGGGGCCTGTCCTCCTCGCCTCCCTGGGGTCTCGACTCCCGGGTCAGGACCTGGTCCCGCAGGCGTGATGCCCCGTGATGCCTTCGCCCCAGGACCTCCAGCTGCTTGGAGGAAAAGTGGAAAACAGCTCCCCAAAGCCTCCTTTGGCCCCAGGCCATTGTTTTTTCTCCTAGCAGACTTGGCCCCCATGTGCTATTTAACCAATAAAAGTTTGGCCGCTGTCCCCCTGCTGTGAAGTGGGGCCCTGGCTGAGGCCAGAACAAACAGAGCCTTGGGTGGCTGGCCTTTGGCCCAGCTGCCGCCTGACTCCCCAGCCCTTGCTTTTGTTGGATTGTCCTCTTAAATCTCGCAGAAAATCCAGCTTTTTCCTCTTTAGTGGGGAAAAGGATTGGTAGCCTGGTCCCCCTGACAGCTGTCTCTCAGCAGCCAAACTGGGGGCTGCCGGCCACCGGGCATCCTGTGTTCTGTTGCTGTGGCAACCACCGTTTGCTGTAAACTGCGTCGTAGGCTCCGGGGCTCCTGGTTGCGCTGTGAGCTGCTGGAGGCCGGGGTGTGTGTTTTCCCAACCCCCCCCCCCATCCCCCCGGGCCCTGGAGAAATGCCGGGAACAGAGGGGGCTGCACCAATGCTTTGTAAGAGGGGAAGCAGCCATGAGCCTCCCCCATGCCAGGCCCAGCGCCAGATGTCGGCTAAAACCCAGCAACTTCGCAAACTGTGATCACAGTCGAAAAAGCCTGGTGCTGCAGGAAATATGCACAAATGAATAGCATCTTAAAATCCAGCAGGGCTGTGTAGGACTGAGCTGGTGAAAGGCAGGATTCCGGCCAGCGTGAAGTTCCTCAGCACTGGCAGAAAAGATGTCCACGCACAATAGGTTTTCATCAAGTTCAAAGGGTTTTTCAAGAGCCCAGCATTAGAAAAGACAGACATGACTTAAGTGCCAGGAAGTGCAGGCCCGTCAGGGACCGGCTGGGGGCGATTGCGGGTTCTGAGCAGCAAGGGTCAGGGGGTGATACGGACCCCCGGTCCTGGGCTCTGGCCCCGCTGCCCGCTGAGCCCGTGCATGTCCAGGCCGAGGCCAGATGTCTGCGTGTCACAGCCCCGAGCCGCCGGGCAGGCTGCAGGGTCCTGGCTCGGACTGCGGCCCCGGCCTCCGTGCAGACTCCTAGTAGAGAAGCCGGTCCCCAGGTGACTGCAGCAGCCGCGGGCGAGGGGCCTCTGGCTGCTTAGTAAATGACCACAGGCTTCGCAGTTCAAGATCCTGCCGACACAGCGCCTTCCCACCTGGAGCTGGGGGTCAGCCGTGGCCTCACTGAGCCTCGCGGGCCGCAAGGTTGTGTCCACCAGATGCTCCGTGAAGGCCGGCCTCCCCTGCCAGCATCGGAGGCCCGGCCTCCGAGTCCAAATCCAGCAGTGCAGCATCTCCCAGCCTCGCCTGTCTCTGGGCCCCGACCTCCCCCTGACCAGGACCCGGTGTGTAGACCGGGCCCACCTGGATACCCTGGGACAGTCTCCCGTCGCAGGAACCCCACCTTAATCCCATCTGCCAAGTTCTTTTCACCAGTGAGGCGATGTACCCACTGGTCCTGGGGTTCGGGGCAGGGGGTCACTGCCAGACAGGGTATCTACGTGGCCCACCCTGCACTTTATGTTCCAGGAAAGGTGCTCTCCTCTCCCGTCTCCACATCTTAGCTCAGCCGTCCCCACTGCTCAGCACCCCTTCCCAACGGCCCTCACCTGCTACCCCCTTCCCTTCTGGAAACTCAGCTTAGAGCGGGGCCTTCCTGAGCCCGGGGGGGCCAGCCCCTGCCCTGTGCTCGTGGTCCCCGTGACAGGGTGCAACGCCCAGAACGGGGGTGGGGACACACCTGTGGGCGTGCCAGACCAGGGCCTCCATAGCCCCTCGGTGAGAAGCCTTGAGGCTGCCTCAGTTTCCCCAGCTGTGAATCGGGAACAAGCGCAAGTCCTAGCCCCTGTAGGAAGGCGGTGGTCAGGCCCTGACTGACCTCTCAGTCTGGAGTCCAGGTTGCCTTATATGTGCTGTGTGGCCCGGGCCAGGGTGCTGACCTCTCTGTGACCCAGCCTGTCACCTGCAAAGCAGAGCTAATGGCAGTCCCTGTTCCAGACGTTTTACATGAGGACCAAACGGGTCATCCGTCTGAGGTGCTCATAAGCGTTCCTCCTCGTCGGGGGAAGGAGCCGGGGTCTCGGGGAGCTGGTGTCGGGCAGGGGAGGTCAGCCGGGCTTTCCTCAGGAGGAACGTTTTCACACCCCCAGCGTCAGGGTCTCCTTTCAGGCAAGTGGCTGTGTGTTCTGGACTCACCCAGGGCACCCGAGAGCCGAGGGTGCCCCAGACTCTGGGAGCAGGCCCCGCTCTGCCCCCCCGGGACGTGGGGGTGGCCGTGGGCCCACGGGGCCTGCCGGAGCCTGCGGGCTGCCTGCCCCTTCCTTCTGCAGGGCCACACCCTCCCCCCAGGCCGCTGTGGAGCCCCCGCGGAGGTGGCCGGGGGCGCACGCATGGTCCCCAAACCGGACCAGCCTCTGCCCAGCCGGCTGGCCTGGAGGACCCCCGGCAGCAACCTGGGCGGAGAGGTTGCCCTTGGGCTCGACCAGCGTGTCAATTTTCCTATTAGAACGTCCTTTCAGCGTTTCCAATTACGCCTTTAACCTCCCCTTTGAGTGGGGCCCAGGTCCTCGGAAGAGCGGCTGATTCACCACTCTGCAGGGGCAGGGAAAACAGTGAGGCGAGCCCGGAACATCTAGTGGGGCCAGAAAGCCAGGAAACGCTCCGGAATTTAGTTAATTAGAGAAGTAAGAGCGTGTCACAGACACAGGGCACACCCTGGAGGCGCTGCCGGTGGCCACAGATGGGACCCTGTGAGCAGCGAATGCGTGGTGATGGGGCCTAACCCACAGAGTAGCATGTGTGAGAGCCGCGCCGATGGAAATGGCCGCCTGGATAAACAAGTGAGCAGGGACAAGGACGGCCCTCCTTTCGGGAGACCTTCCATCGGTAAGTAACGGGGAAAGAGGGACACGGAAAATTAGCTGGGCGAACTCACACCAGCCGAAGAGAGACCTCAGGGGTGTGAGGACGGACACCCCCCTGGGATCGCTTACGGGGTCGGCGTGGCTCCCACGGCTGGTCCTCGAGTCCACAGCGCAGCCGGGTCGCTCTCTAAGGTGGGCGCCGAGCACGGGGGTGCTGGACAGACAGCCCCCTGTGGCAAGCAGAGCCCTCACCGGGGGGGCCGCTGGTTTAAAGGAGCTGGGCAGGTGGTCAGCTGGGCAGGTAGTCAGCTGGGCAGGTAGTCAGATGGGCAGGTAGTCAGCTGGGTAGGTAGTCAGCTGGGTAGGTGGTCAGATGGGCAGGTGGTCAGCTGGGCAGGTGGTCAGGTGGGTAGGTAGTCAGGTGGGTAGGTAGTCAGGTGGGTAGGTAGTTAGCAGGGTAGGTACACAGATGGGTAGGTAGTCATCTGGGCTAAGTAGTCAACTGGGCAAGCGGTCAGATGGGTAGGTAGTTAGCTGGGCAGATAGTGAGCTGGTTCAGTAGTCAGCTGGGTTAAGTAGTTAGCTGGGTTAGGTAGTAGCTAACAAATGTGGTCAGCTGGGTTAGATAGTTGGGCTAAGTAGTAAGGTGGGTTAAGCAGTGAAGGGGGTTAGGTAGTCAGCTGGTTGTGTAGTAAACTGGGTTAAGTTATTAGCCGGGTTAGGTAGCTCCGTGTTAACTGAGCACCCCTGCAGGGACAGCCGGTGCCTGAGCTGTTCTCTTTGTCTGTCCTGTCAGGGCAGAGGTTTAAACCGGAGGCAGGAGTAGAGCTGCTGCTCTAGCAGGAGGGCCACTGGGAAGGGTAGCGTGTGTCAGCAGCTGGGGCTGTGCAGGCCGTCCTGGGACTAGTCAGATGACACACCCAGTGCCCCCTCGCCGCCTGGCTGCTTGGTGACCTCAGTAACACCAGGGCTGCCTCTGTAACACCCTGAACTGTCTTGGTGAAAACAGAGACGTGAGGGTTGGCGCTCCAGGCCAGGGCAGCCCCTGGTTTGGGGGGAGGCAAAGGTGATGGGAGGAAGTGGGACAGGCTGGAGGTCCTGAGGCGGGTGGACACAGCTCAGGGCTATACACGAGTGCACTCTCTCTCTCTCTATGTATATATAGTATATACACCCACAAGGAAGCCGCAGGAAGTGAGGTCAGAGTTCCTTGCTTGGAGGAGGGTCTGTGTGAACCCTGAAACTGAGGGCGTCCTCCGCTCTGGACAAGCGAGAGGCAGGCTTGCTTGTAGGGTTGGGGCCGGTGACCCCGGGGCACCGACCGGGGCTTGCTTACGGGCTTCTGCCTCGAGGGGGGGGCAGTCGTGCAGCCCCCAGGGCCCCCGACAAACCCAGAGCCAGCAGCCAGACGGGGTCGGGGAGGCAGGTACCACCGGCCGTCTGAAGAAGCAGGAGGTCTTATTCCTGCCCAGGGCGGTCACCAGGCGCCAGGCAGATGGCTCCTCGGGGAGCAGGGAGCCCAGGTCTGATGGTCTGTTCCTTCACCGAAGCTGATGGAGTCCAGGACGAGTGAGGGCTTGGACAGATGTGAGGGTAGCTGACGGTAGCCCGGGCAGGGCTCGAAGGAGCGTGCAGGGGTTGGGCTCCCGAAGGACCTGCTGGAGGCCAGGCGCTCCCCGGCCCAAGCGCCCGCGCACACGTGGGCTCAAGGACGTCCCGTGTCTCCCGCTGGCTGCACCCTGGCGTCCACGTCTGAGTCTCCAGCTTCTACATCACGGCCCCGTGGAGCTTGTCTGTGGCTGACAAGGGCAGGCCCCAGACACAGAGCCAAGCAGATGAGCGGGGGTGTGGGGGGGTGTGGGGGCGTCCTCCGCGGCTCTGCTACCCTGGGGCTCCCGGGTCCTTCCCCGCCGCCACAGTCCCTCGAGGGCAGCGCTGCGCCATGCTGTCTCCATGCCTGGGGAGGGACAGCACAGAGCCCCGGGCGGGGGATGATTTGTGCTTTCCTGGCTCGCCCCCTGCTCCGTAAGTCTGGGATGTCAGCACTGGCCACTCTTCCTGCCCTTCCCAGGAACCAACGTCAGGTCTTGGGACGCTGGACGCCCCAGAGAGCAGCGCCAGCCCCGGCCGGGCTCAGGATGCTCCGCTGTGGGGTCTGGGAGAACCACTTACTCCCGAGAACTGGCGTGAAGTTCTCAAAAACCTGTCCAGATACATCATAGCTGGAATACCAGGCAGCCCCTCACACCGACCCCGAGAGCAGGCGAAACTTGTGGGTGGCAGGGCCGTCTGGGCCCCCTGGGTGGGATGCAAACTGACACCGGCCAGGGCTCCCGCCTGTGGGGCAGGACGACTGCCCGGCACCCCTGCAACCTCCGTCCCCGCCTCTGTGAGCCTCAGTGCTCCTGTCTGTAGAATGGGTTCATTCCACTCCCTGGCTTGTCTCAGGCTCCATCAGGGTGGAATCCATCCAAGTGCTGCTGCTGTCGCCCCAGGGCGCGCTCCCCAGCTCCCCAACACCCTGCTCCGCACAGGACAGCCTGCTCCACAGTCGTGCTTATCAGGACCGGGAAGACCTTGGCCCACAGACTGTCACAGTGGGCCGGGTCCGTGGAGGAAACGTCCTGTGTCCTGCGTTGTGAGCGCCACACTCCTCTGAAGACCCATCCCAGGTCCAGGCAGATGGAGGGGGACCGAGGCGGAGTCCAGCCAGACCTCGCTGGGCTTCCTGCAGCCCAGCGCACGTAACTGAAGAAGAAGTCAGCGCCTGGAGGAACTCCCCCCACCCCCAAACCCCGCCCAGGACAGGGCTCTCCTCCTCTCCTGCCCTCAGGGCTGCCCCCGGCCCGCCCCTCTCCCAGGCAGCTGGTAGAGTCCTCAGGCACGTTGCACTCTGGGAAGGGACAACTCATGGGACAGGAGGGGATGCTTTCCCGCTGCACAGCCCGGGCTGGTCCTGACAACCTCTGCGTGTTGCTCTGGTGAGCCTCTCACCTCCAAAGGCTTTAGCAAGTGCCCCCCTCCCCCCGGTGGCCAGGCCGTCCTTACTCAGCTCCATCCTCCTACAAGTGGGCCCTCCATGCTGGATGTCACTAGGGACACCAGGGAGTCCAGAGAGACTCAGGGCACCTGGGGACATGGGAACCTGGGGACATGGGGATACTGGGGGACATGGGCACCTGGGGACATGGGGACACCTGGGGACACTGGAGGGATACTGGGCACAAGGGCCTCAGGATGCTGCCGTGTGAGTGACCTTTGCGTTTGTGTTTTGCTGTGTGAAGCACGTCAGGGCATCACGGGAAGCATCTATTTGGGGGGTGGGTTTCCACGTGAGCCAAGTGTCGTCCACCCTCGGAGGCACCCAGGACTCTAGACAGAGGTGCAGGTCTGTCTGTCCTACGGAGCTCGTGGGGTCATGGGTCGCGAGGTCATGGTGCGGGGAGGGCCAGTGGCCAGGACACTTGACCGCCGGGCTGCGTGTGAGCTACATGCCTTAGACTGGAGGGCGTGGCAGCCGTGCACACGGGGCCTGGGTCAGGCCTCACTCTGCCCGACAACAGACGGCCCCCACCGCATTCCCATTCTGACTGCTGCTTTAGTGAGTAGAGGAGAGTTAAAATCTCTAACGGTGATGAAGCATCAGGCCACGGCCGCCTCCTGGTGAAAGGTCTCGGAGGATGACGTCCACGCTGAAAAACAGAGAGAGGCTGTGAGGGCGCCAGCCCGCCGCCAGGGGGCGTGCGGGGCAAGCGCGGCTGCCGTTCGAGGCGGGATCAGGGAGGACGGGGACGCGTCCCTGTCACGTCCCTGTCCTTGGAGCAGCAGGAAAAGACTAGGAATCAAGGGCAGCAGCAGCAACAGCATACGCTGGTTGGCGCGTGGGCACGGCGGCCTCTGAGGGCAGCAGCCGGTGGGAGGCGCCATGCTAGTGACCCTTACCCACACGCAACTCCCGGCCTTCCCGCTGCCAAATTGGGACGATAATAGGGCCCACCTTGTAGAATCAGTGAAGTGAGACCCGCCGAACGTCTGGAGGTGTCACATGGTCACCGCTGCTCGCCGCGCGCTCCCCGAGCCCCTTCCTCGCCCAGCCCGCCATCCACGTTCCACGTGACTGCACGCTCTTTAGCAGGTGTGCCCCGTGCCCTGGGAGGTGTGGCCCCAGAGCATCACTTTTCAGATGATGGAGCTCATTTTCGTGGGGCTGCGTGCAGATAAAGCAAGACGCACCGCACGCCCACTCTCGTTTCCCCCTTGGAATGGAAGCTCCACGAGGCCAGGGTTCGTTCAACCGTCGCCATGTCCCCAGCACTTGGAACGGTGCCTGGCACGTGGTAGGCTTTCAGCAAACATTTACGCTGATATTGGGGAAAGGGCGTATGACGTAAGGAAAACTTGTAAAAAAAAAAAAACTGGTGCAGTGTGATGCCAATTTTGTAAAAAAGCTTTATTTACCCATCTCCATATATAGCTCTCTCTACATACATCAAGAGAGAGAGGAAACACTCAAGAGAAATAGATGGAAATTCTAACTGATAATCTGAAGGTAATCTGACGAGATGACAGGCTGAATGCTTTTTGCTGGTTCCCACATTTCCCACAGTGAAAACGCATATGTGATTTGGGGGAGAATACTAATATTGGGAGAAGCAAGCAGGAGGCACTGGCGTGGTGCTCCAGGGCCCAGGCAGGACGGGCGCCAGCGTGCGGCTGGCGTCCGCCAGAGGCGTCGGGGCCGTTCCTGCCCCAGGTTGGGGGGGGCCCCTGCAGCCTCTCATTCACTGGTGTCTGAGTAGCTGGGGGGCCAGCGGGGACGGAGGAGGAAGCTGGGTCAGGCGACAGGGGGCCCAGGCTCTGGTGAGCTTGCATAGGCGCCCCTCCAGGCTGAGTCGGGGGACCCTGAGGACCGGGGCCTCCGAGCAGGGGGACGCTGGGGGGCAACCCTCCCTAAATGTAAACACCCGTCTTCTGCCTGCAGGCCGCAAAGGCCAGGCTGGCCCCCCGCTGAGCTCCAAGTGCCGCGATGGGCAGAAGCAGCTCCGACGGCCACCAGGGCGGCTCAGGCGGGAGACTCCGGCTTCCCTCCTGGTCTGACGTGAGCGCGTTGAGTGGCCAGCGGTGAGCTAATGGTTCTTACTGCCCTAGATCGTACAGCTTCCCTCCAGGTCGTCGGCTCTTCTTAAATCCGCAAGGCCCGCGCCACGCCCTCGTCACCCCTGGGACTGGCGTGCCCCCTGGCGGGATGCAGAGGTGGGCGACACAGGGCTGTGGTCGGGCTCCACGGGGAGCGCCCGCTCTATGGGCCTCGGCGGGCCTGGGGGCGCCAGAGCGGAGGCCCCAGGGCCGCGTCCACCCGCCGGGCTGGAGCTTGGCCCGTGGGCAGGAGACAGGAGCCGCCACCTCCACACCTGCAGCCGGCCCTGCAGGTTCCCACGGCGCTGCCCCGACCGGCTCCCTGCAGGCACCCCAGCCGACACGGGAGGTGAAAGGTCACCACCAAGCCAGCCGGGTTGTGCACACGTGTGAGGCCGCCCTGCCCCCCGGGGGCCCCTCCATGGCCAGACAGGTGGCACGTGGCTCTGAACGAGGCCAGCTGTCCGCGGTGGCCAGAGATGGACATCATGGACAGACCAAGGGCGAGGGCTGGCCGGGGGCCGGTCACCCTCCTGGCCTGTTGTGGCTGAACCCCGGGACTCCAGCCCAGAGAGCCTCCTCCTCCGGCGGGTTCTCCAGAAGCTCCTCTCGCTGCCCTGCTCGGTGGCCAGGTGCCGGAGCCAGGAGCTGCCACCCAGCGGGCAGGGACAGGGGCCACTTGCTCGGGAGGGCGTGCATGGTGAGAACGCGCAAGTGTGCCTGCTGCTGGGGACCCGTGGGCCACCGCGTCCTTAGTCTTGGGCTGAACCACAGGAATGGCCTGGGACAGGCTGCTGCGCCTCCGCTGGTTGAACAGAGGAGCCTCGAAGCCCGTCGGGTCTCCCTGGTGCGGCTCCCCGACTCCTGACACCCCTCCCCGCTCCCGCAAGCAGCACCTCCCTGCGGCTTCATCTCCTCCACGTGGCCCTCGGGGCTCCCAGTCCCAGCTGCAAGGACGCCTGCCCCCGGTGCTTGGGGACCAATGCCTGGGGTCCCGCCGTGCCCTGGTGGCAGCCCTCGTTGGGGCTGAGTGCGGGGCTGCGCGACCACTGACCTGGGAGGTGCGGCCACCCGTGCCGTCTGTCCCTGAGCTGCATCTCCCCCTTAACTTACATTTCACGGGACAGGGTGAGTGGAAAGAAGGGACGGGGCCCCTGGAGAGGGACAATGTCTTCCGTTCGCGCTTTACTGAGCCCTTTTTAAAGGTGGTGTCATCACTTCGTGGTGGTGGGGACGTTCCACGTGGGGTGGTCACGGCACCAGGTCTGCGTGGCGTCTCTCAGGGCAGCTGCCTTCGTCCCTCGCCCCTCCCGGCCTGGCCGACCCTAGGAGACAAGTGGAGGCCTCGGTTAGACCCCTGGCCAGAGGGGGCGGGGCTAGGGTGGGACCCAGGAGGCGGCCTGGCCCCCGCCCCCTTTCTACTTCCTGCCCCTCCAGGCACCCCCTTCGGGCCCCGGCCCATCTCTGAGCGTGAATTACCTTCTCCCGGCTGCTATGAGCTCTCCCCCACCTTCTTCCTGGTGGAGTATGGGATGCAGCACACCCAGCTGGTCCCGGTCCTGGAGACAGAGCGGGGCGGGGTGGGCGGGTGAGAGAGGTGCCCCCACCCCATCCTGCCAAGGCCAGGGGGGCCGAGGGCCTGCCAGCCAGAGGCGGCTCCCGGCCGGTGCAGAGCCCGGCTTGCCCTCCCACCACCACCCCGGTGTCTCCAGCCCAGGAGGGACCCCTTGAGCACAACAGACCTTGAAGGTCAGCGGAGCCGAGCCGCCCCCTCCCTCCACTGCCCAGCTGCGAAGAGGCGCTGCAGGGGGACGGTGCCCAGCCCAGCGTTGCCCGAGCATCGCAGCCCGTGCCTGTCCCTGTGCGTGGGCTCTGGGGGTTCCACTTCCAGCCAGGCTCTGGGATGAGGTGGCCCCCTTCCCTTCGCAGGGACCTCCACGGCTCGGTGCCAAAGCCCCCCAGCGGGCAGCTAACGGGCTGCTAGTGCCCTAGGGGGCTGGCTGGATAGAGGCGGCTTAGCTCTGAGGGAAACTGAGGCTGCAGGTGAGCAGGGCAGACAGGAGGCCCCGCCCGGCAAACGTCCAGGCCAGGCCCCTGTGGGGCAGACCCTGTCCTGCTGTCCAAGCAGCCTCCAGCAGCTGAGGCTTGGCTCCTGGGCACGGCCCGTCTGCAGGTTCTCTGGGGCAACTGAGCATGGCGGGTGGGGAGCCTGACCAAGAGGCCGAGAGGGCGGGCCTGGGCCCGCCTGGCCTGGGGCAGAAAAGGAGCTGCCAGGCTGCGTCCGGTGTGGCCGAATCCATCACCACGTCCATCAGGAATTGATGAGAAAAACAGACGTCTGCTTAGGAAAGACCTTCCCATGTCAAGCATAGATTTGGTTTAATTTTTTTTTTTTTTAATTTTTAAATTAAAAAAAAAAATTTATTTTTGGCCATGTCACGCAGCTTGCAGGATCTTAGTTCCCCAACCAGGGATTGAACCTGAGCCCTTGGCAGTGAAAGCGCGGATACCTAACCGCTGGACCACCGGGGAGTTCCCCAAGCATAGATTTGGGAGCATGCCGGCAGTCCTGACATCTTGGTGAAAGCCACACGGCCGGCTGTGTGAGCAGAGATCAGGAGAGACGTGGGGTGACACTTCCTAACAGGAACGCTCTCCCCCAAAACACACAACCTGGGGAAAGGCAGTAACAGCAACTGCCAAATAAGCAAAGGGCTGTAACACTAGAAACATTCACAGCTGGCAACCCAGGAAAACGGCCCGAGGAAGGCCCTGTTCTCCCGAGGTCCGGCCTCTGCTCCCGATCTTCCTTTGGGGCCACGTGCTCCCATGAAGTTCCCACTGTTTCCGAGAGGTGGCACTTGCATATTTAAAAGTTTTCCTCTGTGTTGTGCTACTTCACATTGTTTCATTTATTTTAAATGACCGCGTATCAGTTTTACAAAGTAAATAGAGAAATTTTTCTTTTAAAAACTGTGCAAGCAAATTAGCCAAGACATTAATGTGGTTGTTAATTCAGAGTGGTGGAAAGTGGATAAATTGCTATTTTCTCCTTTGTGTTTCTCTGTATTGTTTAAAATACCATAGATCCACGGCCCTGGGCAAGCGTCTCACCTGCTCCCAGGCGGCTCGCAGCCTCACAATCTCTACCCATAGGGTGGAGGCGGTCAGGACAAACGCCTCCCGCCCCCGCCCCCAGGTCCCTCTGCCCTGCTGAGCCAGCAGCCACGTGTGACGGGTCCCCCCACTGCCTGCGGGACCAAGGGCTGTGACCTTGGCAGCCAAAACCCCGAGCTGCACGGTGAGGAGACCCTCCCACTCTCACCTCCTCTTCTTCTTCCCACCTTTCCCTCCCTCCTACTCTGGCCCTTTTGTTGGCCGACAGGGTGGGGAGAGGGGTCTAGCTAGGGGTGAGGTGGGACTCACGGGGATCCTGCCTCACCCCTCCAGCTGCAGTAAATGCCTGGGTCTCTGCGTGTGCCCAGGAGGAATCAAAAGCCCGGGGCTCGCTCTGCCCACCAGAAACCCTGATGGAGGAAAAGCCTCCCACCTTCCCGAGTGTGAACCCCTCACTCACTCGTCCTCTGAAAAATCCCCCATGTCCATCTGGGATCGCTTCTCTTCTTTCATGGCACATGTGATCACCTGTGGGATGTGGTGGGTGTAGTTGAGGGGACAGGGAAGGGGGTCATGACAGGGACCAAGGCCGGACCTGCTGAACCTGCCCAAGGACGAGATGGGGCGTGGAGACTGCCCTGAGCGTCCTCCCACGAGACGGGGCACCGTCAAGTGGAATTTCTAATTAGGGGACCCTGACCAAGGAACTGTGCCCTTGATGTGAGCTACCATGACCTCTGGACTGTAGGTCAGAAGACCTGGGCCCTAAGTCCCAGCTCTGCCCCTGACTGATTCTTCTTGAGTGCTTGAAGCCTGTGGTGCCCCCGTGGTAGCCTTGTGTGTGGAGGCAGTCAATGACCAGCTCTCTTCATCATACAGCAAGTTCTGAGGGCAGATACAGAAGGTGCAATCTGGAAAAAAGCAACCCCCAGGTAGGGGCTTACATTTGCCAGGAGAGAATTTCAAAAAACTTCCAAAGAGATGGCTGCTCACTATAGCAAAGAAATGGAGAGTATTTGTGTTGGAAAGGCCCAATCAGGCCATGGGGTTAACCCCTTCCTTTCACAGAAAATAGTGATGATGATGGTGATGATGTGACAATGGTGCTGGTGATAATGGTGATGATGATGGTGATGGTGGTGCAGGTGGTGACAGTGGTGATGATGATGGTGAAGACGTGATGATGGTGGTGATGATGGTGGTGATGTGACAATGGTGCTGGTGATAATGGTGATGATGGTGATGGTGATGGTGGTGATGTGATGATGATGGTGATGATGATGGTGATGATGGTGGTGATGACGGTGAAGATGTGATGATGATGGTGATGATGACCGTGGTGGTGCACGTGGTGATGATGGTGATGATGTGATGATGGTGGTGATGATGGTGGTGTTGATGGTGAAGATATGATGATGGTGGTGATGTGATGATGGTGATGATGATGGTGGTGATGTGATGATGATGGTGATGATGGTGGTGATGATGGTGAAGATGTGATGATGATGGTGATGATGACCGTGGTGGTGCACGTGGTGGTGATGGTGATGATGTGATGATGGTGATGATGGTGATGATGATGGTGGTGATGTGATGATGATGGTGATGATGGTGGTGATGATGGTGATGATGATGGTGGTGATGTGATGATGATGGTGATGATGGTGGTGATGATGGTGAAGATGTGATGATGATGGTGATGATGGCCATGGTGGTACACGTGGTGGTGATGGTGATGATGTGATGATGGTGATGATGCTGGTGAAGATGTGATGAAGGTGGTTATGATAGTGATGATGACCGTGGTGGTGTAGGTGATGGCGATAGTGATGAAGATTATGGGGATAGTGATGCTGATGGCGATGAAGATGATGATTGGGGTGGTGGTTTTGATGAAGTTGATGGTGATGAAGATAGTGATGACGGTGGTGGTGGTGTAGGCAATGAAGATGATATCTAATGCTGGGACTTTCTGGGTACCAGGCAGTGTTCTGATGGTGTCACAAAACAACGCTGGGCTGTGGGTGCAACTAAGATTCCCATTTTGCAGATGAGAAAACTGAGGCATGGAGAGGTATGGTGACTTGTTTGAGCATTCACTGGAGAGCTGTGGAGGCCGGGTCTCCCAGCTCCTCAGCTTGTGCTCTTTCACCACCACCGCACAATCTCACAAGAGGTTCTCAGGGCCCCTGGGTACCTCGAGGGTTGACCCAGGCCCTGGAATCTATGGAGGTGCAGGAATGTGTGTGGGTTGGCGTGAGGGAAAATGAGAAAGAAGCGAGGTGCTCTCTGGTCCCCTGGCCAGTCTTCAAACCCCGGGGCCGATCTCTGCCTCAGCCTCCAGCACACCCATGCCCGGGGCAAGCTCCTGGGGTGAGGTGGGAATGCCGCATGGCCCCAAGTAAGGCGTTTCCTGGTGGGTGGTTTGGCTTTGTCAGCTTTGGGTTTTTTACCTCCTCTGCTCGGTCTCCCAGATCAATCTCCACAAACACAGGTGGTTTCTGTGGATGGAAACCAAAGAGGCGTGGATGGTGGGCTTGGCTGAGCCAGGGAGGCACACAGATTCCTGGGAGGGAGCGTGGGCTCTGGGCCCGTGGTGGCCAGGGTCTGGGCGTTACACTGAGACCACCAGACACTGGCCGTGTGTGGTGGGACCTGCTGGCAGTGTGGTTGATGAGGTGTCCCCGGGCAGAGGGAGGGGACGGATGTGGCCTCCCCTCTCCCTGGTCACCTCCCATCAAGTCCCTGAGAACTCAGAGGGTCTCCCCCACCTTCGCCCCCTGAGAATCAGGGCCAGTGATGCCCAGAGCTGGGTGGACCCTCCAGGCCCACTGCAGGCCTGCTCACCTGGGCAGCGCCCAAGCTCTGCCTCTGCAGACCCCCTGCCCCGCTGCCCGAGCTGCAGAGACACACAGTGAGCCGTAAAGGCCTGGGGGGCTCAGGTGCAGTGGCCCCCAGGTCTCTGACCAGGCACCTTGGCTTGGCCCAGTGGTAGCAGTTTAGTCAACACTGGGAGAAGTGATTTGGGGAGTGGAGGGGACCCCAGGGGCCCTGGACGCAGGCCAAGCCCAGCTCCCTCCACCCCCGCACGCGGATCGGGAAGGGGAAGGAAAGCTTCTCTCGGACAGGGTCCTGTGAGCACCGCTGCCCCCGGGCTGTGGCGGGCCGGGGCTGGGCCTCCCTGACAAGGGCAAGCTGAGGGTCACCTCCTGTCGGGGCCGCCGCTCCCTCAGCAGCTGTGCTGTTTGGCAAGCCGCGGTTAAGGTGCCCCGGCACCAGCCAGGAGCACAGAGCTGGACGCTGAGGCAGCTCAGGCGGGGCCTGGTCCAGCCGGCGCGTCCACGGCAGGACTGTGCCTGACAGGCCTCCCCCTCTGACTTCTGTTACTAAAGTGAAAAGCTCTTGCCTCTTTCTGCAGAAGGTCACCCAGCTGTACGGACTCTGGCTCCCCTTCCTGTAAGAAGACACCAAACAGATAAACAGAGGCAGGACTCCAACGGGCAGGGCCGGCAGCGCGTGCACATCAAAGGACCACGGCCTGACCTTGGCCTCCAGGGCACACTTGTCTGTGCTCTCCCTGCCGTCCGGCTCCTCCTGGCCGCTGGCCTCGGGCTCTGCCTCCTTCCAACCCCCCGGCACCTGCCCAGCGGCGTCCTGGCGCTGCTCCAGCTCGTCTTCCTCCGGGTTTGCCTGGCTGCAGCGGGTGGAAGCGGGGTTTGGAGACGACGTCTTCCTCCCTCCTGGGCACCAGTGCCCCTGGGTCAGCAGGGCGGGGCTGGCGGGCGGTGGGCGAGGCAGACCCAGGTAGAGAGGTGGGCAGAGCGGATAAGGACACGGCAGGGCTGCTGAGCTGGTCTCCCCGAGGAGCCGTCACCCCGACCTGCCCCAACATGAGGGACGCCGGCAGCCTCGGCAGGCTCTCGGGTGAGATGCCATCTGCCCGGAGATCCGAGGGGGAAGGTCTGCAGCGATAGGCGCCGGCCCCAAGATGCTGGGCCGGGGGGATGCCGGTGGGGGGCTGCTTGAGGCCCTGAGAGCCCCCTGGGTCACCGGCCCCCGACCCTCCCATCTGAGCCTCGAGGTCTTCTCCGGACGCCCTGGCCTCCCTCGGGCCCGCCCCCAGGTCTCGACCCTGGCGCCCACTCCCACCCCGGCCTGCCGTGTCCTCCTCACGTCTCTGCACAGCCGCCTCCGCTGGACCAAGGCCACTCACCAGCGGGCATCTTCCGCGTCGCTTCTGAGGTCCTTCCCCTGATCTTCAGACTCTGAGGAGGAAGCAGCGGGTCTGTCGTCAGCCTGCGAGGATGCTGACGGGCCACCTGCGGGGTGTGGGCGCTGCCGCCCCAGTTCTGACCGGCATTCTCGCGCATCCCCGGCCCAGGAGGCCGCCCGCCCCGACTCTTCACATCAGCACTCTGCAGGCCGGTGCAGGGCATCGAAGGCCCCGAGCTGGGCCAACGCCCACTCCCCCCACACACAGGGTCCCTGCCCGCTCCGTGGCACGCGGCGGGAGGCCTTGGCGTTGCCTTTGCTGTCACTGTGCCGGGCGCGGGACCCCTTGCGTCCTCCTGGTGGCAGCAGGTGGGGTTGGAAGCAGCAGGAGCTGAGGGCCAGGGCGGGGGCCTCAGCCTGCGGCCAGTGGAGAGGGCGACCCAGCCCCGGAGCTGAGATCTGAGCCACACCATCCCCTCCAGGACGCTCCTCCTGGCTCCTCTGAGGGGCGATGCCGGCGGTGGGAGTCCTCTGGCTGGGAAAGGTCTTTGTCCGGTGGGGAGAAAGGGGCACAGGATCCAGCCCGGCCTCATGCATGGAGCGGTTCTCAGTAAACAATTACGGGGAAGCTGCATTTTGGTGACCTCGGCGGGACAGCGTGAGCCTCGTGAGCTGTGAGCTCTGAGCAAGACACCGGGGTTTCCTGGTGAAACGCAGGCTTCTGCTTCTCGGAGGTCGCAGACCTCAAGGGAATTTCCTACCCCCTTTGGGACCTAAGAGAAAGCCCCCGAGGGAGGGGTCTCGAGGTCGCAGACGCTCCAGGTCCCGTTTCTGTGCAGTCACCTCTGAGCCCAAGATGCCCGAGATGACGGTCCCCGTAGCTGCTCCACACTCTCCCTAGAGCGGCCTGGTTTCCACCCCCCACCCTGACACACAGCCTGGACCCCTGGCCCCGATGAAAACACCGCCCCAGGGAGACTCCAAGCTTTAAATAATGTTTTTGACAGGAGACCCAGCAGGATGCCTCTGCAAGCCGCTATCCCGGAGGATTTCCTACAGAATTTGGTGGCCAGATCAGCTACGCAGGGTCCTTTCAGCTCACAGGCCTCGGGGGAGGGGGAGAGGGCCCGGCTCCTGCAGGTGCCCTGCTTTCTGTTCCTGCTTTGTCGCTGGTCCTCGCTGTCTTGCATGCTGTCCCTCCCCTGGACCGTGTCCCCCGACCCCTGCCATCCTCCAGCGCCATCCTTCATGGGGACCTGGGCCCCCTGCCCAGTGTTAAGCGACCTTCCTTGGAGGGAGCCTTCCGTTATGCCCATTCTCCCTGGCACTCGGCACCGGCCCTGGGCCGGGTCTCCCGCGCACTTTCCTTGTCTCTGGTCTGAGTTCCCTGTGGGTGAGAACTAGGTGCTGTGTGTCCTCCTCAATCCACGGTCCGCACCCGGGCTCCGGGACATCTGCTGACCTGCGGCTGTGCCGCCATCCCCAGGCCGGCCCTGGTCACCTGGAAACAAAGCCCTGAAGGCCAAGGGTGGGGCAATCTTGGGTCTTCAGAGAATATTTCAGAACTTGGCAGCTCTCGCTGCATCGACCTCAGATGGAAGGGCGCGAATGGCTCGGCTCAGTGGTTTTCTGGCAGGGATCTACGGTGGACTTCTTCCGGAAAATCTTCAGCAGCCCCTAGCCCGTGTGTGCACACGTGTGTGCTTGTGCATGTCTGTGTATGTGTGCAAGTGTGTCCGTTTTTAGAAGACACAGGGCTGCCCCAGATAGGTCTTCAAACCTGCTCCTTCCAGTAACGTGTATTTGGCAGGAAGGAAAGAATCAGTAAAAAGAGAGCCTGGTTTTTCTTTGCTCCAAAGCAGCTGTGGAATGAGAAACACACACCTGCCCCCAGTGCACCGTTATCATAAAGTTAAAATGTCAGTGTGTTCGTGGGTTCCCCCTTTGTCCGCTTTCTAAGAAGGCCCTGCGTTTGTCGGGGTTCCGGGCGCACCTGCAGGGCTCAGGCGGTAAGGCTCCAGGCAGGGCGCGAGGGCGCAGCTGCGGCTGGGCCTCGCGCGCGGCTCGGGGGAGGAACAGCAGGCCGGGCAGATCTGCCCCCGCACGCGAACAGACTACTTCGTTTGCTGCCTTTCTTCAGCTGGCCTCGAAGGGATCGCCAAGCCACTTACAGGTCACTGTCTGGACCGCGAGCCGTCCCGGAAGTCGGGCTTCGCGCCGCGGGGAGCGGAGGGCGGGACAGGCGCGGGCCGGGGCGGGGCCGACACCGGCGTGAACCCTCTGCCCGACCGGCCTGACGCCACCTCGCGGCCAGGGCGCCCCTCGCCCCCTGCGCGACCGCGCGCGGCCTCCACCCTGCGGATGTCAGCAGGCCCTGTTCGCCGAGGCCTGGGCCCCTCCGGAGCCCCTCCGGGGCACCCCTGCGGGGGGGCGTCGTTGGGGCGCCGGGCCCGGAGGCTCTGCGGCAGAGAGGCCGGCGGCAGCGGCCTGGCGTCCCAGGCAAAGGCTCAGGGCCCGGGCGCGAGCTCAGCCGTGGACCCGCGGGCTCGCGCGGCCCCTCCGTGCGCGGACTCCTCCCCGCCCGGCTGGGGGGCGTGTCCCACAGGCGCTCGGCCCCGCCTCCTGCGTCCACGTCACCTTGACACCTGCGGGCCCGGCGGCACCAGCGTCCTGGCTCTTGCTTCCAGGTGTGAGCGCCCAGGCCAGGCGGGTGCCCCGCCCTCACTCGGGAGGCCGCACCTCGTCTCATGTGACCATGTGGACGGCGAGCAGTGCTCCGCGTGGCTCCGGCTCCGGGCGGCTCGTCCCCTCCACGCTGTCCGGGAGCCCCAGCGGGCCCGGCGCCTGGGGCGGGTGTGTGCCGGGGGGCCGGACAGTGCAGCGCTCGGTGCGTCCCTGCCATCCACCCTGTCTCGGCAAACCCAGCGGTGCTGGGTGGGAAGGTCCGTGGCCGGCACTGCTGGGGACACACCGTGGCTACTTGCAATATTTCCTGAGCAGGTTATAGGTTGGTTTCCTCTCTGGGGAGCTCGGCCCTCCCGAGCCTGAGAAGGAGCGGCTGTGCTCGGACTTTTAACGGTCAGAGGTAGTGGAGATGCAGCGGCCCCTGTGCTGTGACCGGCCGGCTCCTCCTTCCCCTCTCCTCCAGAAATAACACAGCTTTGGAATTTTAAGCTGAGAGAAGAACAAATATTTTTATACAATGACCTCTTAAAATCGCTCCTAGGGCTTAAACAAGCAAACCGCATTTCCCTCTTACTGTGTTTTGTTTCCTAACAGTCATTTAGACTTCCTAAACGACAGTCTCAGCAAAGGGCACTTGCTGGTGTGAACCACAACTGCTGGGGTCCTGCCGACGACTGGCAGTCACTCCGTTTCTCCGCCAACTCGGGCCCGCTGCCCTGGGGTAGCTGACCTTCCAGGGGCAGGTCCACGTAAGGACCAGGGCGTTTCGGGCACCCGTCCCCACTTCGGCCACACCATGGCCCGCTTGCAGGGTTAGAAACATGCCGGAGTGGGACACGTGGCTGACACAAGGTATAAATGTGCACACTTTACAATGTAAAGGCCACATTAGTGCCGAGCAAACGCGCGGCCCCCAGCCCCGTGGGTTTGCTGCTGCCCCTGGCCGTGAGGTCCCTGGCTCTGGCAGCGGGATTGGGGCTCACCCCAGGGCCTCATCATAAACCTGAGACACTTCGCATGCTGGCCCTCACGTGCCAACGGTCTTCCCAATGTCCCCACTGCCTTCACAGGCCACGGGGCCCAGGTCTCTGTCTGTCCTCACCACCTCCTCCTGCCCTCGACAGAGCTTCCAGCTGCCCCCCTGCAGCCCCAGGCTGGCCCTCCGCTGGCCCCCGGGATGTCCCCACAGTCCCAGGCTGGCTCTGCCCCCTCAGACCTCAGTGCCTGACACGCCCCACCCTGGCCTTTAGGATCTTAGGCAGGGGCAGTGGGTCCGGGGCGGGGGTGGGTGTGTGGCCCTCGCTGGCCCGGGGAGAGCGGTCTGCCCCGCCCCGCCCTCGGCCCTACCTAGCTCCTTGCACAGCGTCTTGATGCAGCTCGGGGGGGTCCCCCTTCTGGTGCAGGCCGCCCACACTCCGGCTCCTCTGGAGCTCAGCCATCTCGCTGGCCGCCTTGAGGTGTCCGGGGCTCACGGCCGAGGGAGGGGCCCCGGGGCCCAGCCGGTGCCTCCTGTGTGCGGCCGTGGTGTCCTTCTCCATCCTCCCTGCCTTCGGGCCACGGGAAAGAAGAAGGAGGCCGGCTCTCACGCAGCCCTCAGACGGAGCGCATGGCTTACACCCCCTCCACGGGGAGCTGCCCTTGTGTGCCCGGGCCCCGTTGCTAGGTGGCCCCTGTGACATCACTGCAAAGGCAGAGGCCAGCCTGCTGGCCCTTTCCGCGGCCCTGGGTCGGAGTGGGCTCCTCCCAGGGCCTCCGGCCTCTCAGCAGAGACGGCAAAGGGCCAGGCTCTGCTGAGCCTTCAGGCGAATGTCTTGATTCCTAGCAGGGACGAAGGACTCGGAGGTCACGGCGGTGACTCCACTTGGCGGCCTGGGCCCTGGGTGGCGTCCTGCGTCCTCCCCCCTCCAGACGAGGGGAGATTCACGCAAACGCAGCTTCGGAGGGCAGCCGTCTGCGGACAGGCACCTCTGAACTGTGCCGAGGAAACCCTTCTCTGCACTTTCAGTCGAGCTGTTTGCTGACACTGCCGTGACCAAAGGCTCGCTTGGGCGGCTTCCTCAGTAGACATTCGCTTTCTGGGTCAGGAGCCCGGAAGTCTGAGGTCCAGGTGTGGGCAGGGCTGGCCTCCTGAGGCCTCTCTCCTCGGCCTGTAGATGCCCGTCTCCTCCCTGTGTCCTCATGGGGTCGTCCTCTGTGCGTGTCTGTGTCCTGACCTCATCGTAAAAGGACAGCAGCCAGACTGGGTCAGGGCCACCCTAGTGACCTCATGTAACCTTAATCACCTCTTTAAAGGCCCATCTCCAAAGGCAGTCACTTTCTGAGGTCCTGGGGACCAGGACTTCACACATGAGTTTTGGGGTGACACAGTTCAGCCTCTAACACAGCCTAACAGAAAGTTTCTGATAATCTATTCAACACAACTTTTTCTTCTCATCTGGGACCACGGGGGACAAATCATAGCAGGTGTTTCCTGAGCACCCAGCCGACAGCACTAGGTGTGTCATGGATGTTCAGAATGAAGTAAAGGTGACTAAGTCCCTTTTTCCACGTGCACTTCCATTCCCTAAACGAGCCCCCGCTTCTCAGCTCACAGGAGGCCTCGGGTCCGCCAGCCAGGCGCCGGTGCAGGTGCCGTCGTGGGTGCTGCTCGGAGGCTCTGGGCCTCGGGGGGGACGGATGAAGCCAGGACGGCGGGCAGCGGAACCAGCTCCCTCTTCAGGTAACAGGTGGTCTGGAGAAAGAGTCAGTGGGCACAGATCGGGGTCGCAAAAGATTGGGGTCCTAGGAGTGGGGCTTCGGGCCCTCATTCTCCCAGGTTTTCTCTTCTCAGTCCTCCCACGTACCCCAGCGTGGGCAGAGCTCGTTACCTGCCCCCGCCAGCCCCAACCCTCTCCGCTGGGCCTGGGCCTGCGTGTGAATCTGAGCCGCCCAGGCCCCTGGGAGCCGCCCTGCGGCCCTGCCGTGGACGCTCGTGTTCGGGGCGTCCGAGCCTCTTGGCCCCCACCCGGAGCAGACAGGAGCCGCCGGAGAGCAGCAGAACGGCCCTTCCTCCCCAAGGCCACGTGCACCTGGGAAGCAGGCTCATCACCACTGCCCTCGGCTCAGGGCTGTGGCACCCCGAAGGCCTGACCCGGCTTCCCCGGAGCCAGATCCCACCCCTCCCCCCACGACTCTCTCATACCAGGCGACCGGGGCTGGAATGAAAAAGACAACTGAGTGGAAACCAAATGGAGAAAAGACAGGAAAAAGGAGATGAGAAGAGGCCTTTTTCCCGGGGGGCGGGGCGGGTCCCCCATATTGTGCATCCAGCTCTTCCCCCTCCCGCTTTCGAAGGGGAGCAGCCGTATCTGCTCAAAGGCACTGAGCTCCCTCTGTCTCCCCTCAGGCCACCAGCCTCCTGTTCCCCCTCCCTCGGGACACTGACCTGTGTCTGGCCCTCGAGCGCACACCCCGCTGCTGAGTCCTCGGAGACATGAGGGACCCTGCCTTTCCCACCCTCCTTGAGCTTGACGCCATCTCTGTCCACCCTGAGGTCCCCATGGCCCTCACAGGGCCCCACTCCACACCTTTCCATCCCAGAAGCATTGTGGCTTCCAGCACAACCCAAAGCCCCACAACTGGACCTCACCTGTCACCAGAGGGACCTCACCTGTCATCAGAGTCACCTCACGTGTCGTCAGGGGACCATACCTGTTGCCAGAGGGACCACAGCTGTCATCAGCAGCACCTCACCTGTCATCACAGGGACCCCACCTATCATAAAGGGGGACCTCACTTGTCATCAGAGGGGCCGCATCTGTCACCAGGGGATCCAACCTGTCGTCAAATGGACGTCATCAGGGGTACCACACCTGTTGTCAGAGGGAACTCACCTGTTGTTAGGGGGACCTCACCTGTCATAGAGGGACCTCACCACTCATCAGGCGGATCCCACCTGTCATCAAAGGGACCTCACCTGTCGTCTGAGGGACCTCACCTGTCGTCAGGGGGACCACAGCTGTCATCAGGGGGATCACACCTGTCATCAGAGAGACCTCACCTGTCGTTAGGGGGACCCCACCTGTCATCAGGGGAACCTTACCTGTTGTCAGGGGGACCACACCTGTCATCAGAGGGACCTCACTTGTCGTTAGGGGGACCTCACCTGTCAGGGGAATCTTACCTGTTGTCAGGTGACCAAACCTGTTGTCAGGTGGATCCCACATGTCGTCAAAGGGACCTCACCTGTCGTCAGGGGGATCACACCTGTCGCTAGGGGGACCTCACCTGTCATAGAGGACCTCACCTGTCATCAGAGGGATCACACTTGTTGTAAGGGGGACCTGTCCTATCATCAGGGGGACACCCTCTATCATCAGAAGGACCGCGCCTGTCATCAGGGGGACCACATTTGTTGTCAAGGTACCTCACCTGTCATCAGGGGGACCTCACCTGTCATCACAGGTATGTCATCCAGCTCCCTCCTGCCCCACTCCACCACACACCCACATCCCACGTGTGCATTATCAGTGGGCGCTCATGTGAAACCAAGCCAGTCTCAAAAAGAATAAAAGGTCTGTTTTAATTGGCCAGTAAAATACATCACAAATCATTAGTATCTTATAAACAGAAACATTAAATTACAAATCCATATTAAAAACTGCAGTTTGGAGCAGCCTAACAGCTGCGTATACGGAGCTTTTTTTTTTTGCAACATTTTCCTCCACCATTTTTGTGACAACAGGCAATGTTACCATCTGCCATCTAGATCTCAAGTCTGAACAACAGATGGGCACGTGGCACCTGGTCCTAGGGGTCTGAAAGGGCCTTTCCAAAGCCAGGCTGCAGCCGAGGCTTTCGGGGGAGTCGGCAGAAGCTCGTCGGGACCCCCAACCCCAAAAGCACAGCAGCCCTGGCAGTCCCCAGGGCCTCAGAGACAGCGAGCACCGCCCCTGGCCCGGCGTCCGCTCCCAAGCCTCCCAGTGCTGGCCCAGGTTTCTCCCTGCCTCCCTCCCTCTGTTTTCTCTCGGGGACCTTTGCTTGGCTGCCAGGAGACACCACCACTCCCTTTTCTGTCCTATGGAGGCACCTCCCTTGAATGGTGGAGGCCTGGATGTTCTGAGTTACTTTATATCAAAGAGCTAATTAAAAACGGTCCTTTAAAAACATTAAGAAAAACAGCTTGAAAATAATGCACATTTCTATTTTTACAACCTTCCCCAAACTCCCACCAGGGTGGCAAACGTGGATTCTACTTGTAGCCCCACTGACAGCAAACAACACAACTCTGCTCGACGTGGCAGCTGCGTGGGCGCGTATCGGCAGCAGGCAGGGGGGCTCCCACCTCGGGAACGAAGGCTGGGACCCCTAGGAAACCTCTCTGCAGAAGGACCCCGCGTCCCCAGAGAGCGAGGGCATCCTCAAACTGGGAACTCCGTGCGGTTCCGACCCTCTGGCCAGGACCGATACAAACGTTGAAAGCTGGAACCAGGAGGCCTCGTGCTGGCGGCCGCCCGGACAGCTGGCTCATAGGAACGGAATAACGCTCACAACGTCCCCGCTGAGTCGAAGCAGAACGTTCGTGCCGGAAGGCTCCACGGTGCGGGCGCCACAGACCAGCAGAGACAGACGTGCACGCAGCACAGGGCCCACGCTCCGCAGGCCGCGGTGTCGCTGGCACCCTGTTCCCGAAATGCCAGCTCAGGTTGCCTGCCACCGGCGTGATCAAGTGCACAGCCCCCCGGAAATGGCCCAGGAGCCTCAGAAGTTCACAGGCTCGACCCCTGTCGGCTCGCGAGCTGAAGAGCTGCCCTCTGGCCTGGTGTTCGCTCCTTCCTGAACACGGGCTCTCCCGGCGCAGCGCAGGGCGCCATCCTGGGACAGGGCGTCCCGCGGGCTTCACATGGAATGGGCGGGGGTCTCAGACTGCTGCCTGATGTAGCTTTGGAAGCTCTTGTCTCCGATGGGGTGCTCCCTGCGGGGGTGTAGGGAGAGCAGCGTGAGCGTGGGCCGCCCTGTGGCTGGTGCACCTCTGAACTGCCATCGCCTGTTGTTTTTTTTTTTTTAATTTTTATTGGGGTATAATTGCTTTACAATGGTGTGTTAGTTGCTGCTGTATAACAAAGTGAATCAGCTATACGTATACATATATCCCCATAGCCCCTCCCTCTTGCGTCTCCCTCACTCCCACCCTCCCTATCTCACCCCTCTAGGTGGTCACAAAGCACCGAGCTGATCTCCCTGTGCTATGCGGCTGCTTCCCACTAGCGATCTATTTTACATTTGGTAGTGTATATATGTCCATGCCACTCTCTCACTTCGTCCCAGCTTACCCTTCCCCCTCCCCATGTCCTCAAGTCCATTCTCTACGTCTGCGTCTTCATTCCTGTCCTGCCCCTAGGTTCTTCAGAACCATTTTTTTTTTTTTTTTAAGATTCCATGTATATGTGTTAGCATACAGTATTGTTTTTCTCTTTCTGACTTACTTCACTCTGTATGACAGACTCTAGGTCCATCCACCTCACTACAAATAATTCAATTTCATTTCTTTTTATGTCTGAGGAATATTCCACTGTATATACGTGCCACATCTTCTTTATCCATTCATCTGTCGATGGACACTCAGGTTGCTTCCATGTCCTGGCTATTGTAAATAGTGCTGCAGTGAACATTTTGGTACATGACTCTTTTTGAATTATGGTTTTCTCAGGGTTTATGCCCAGTAGTGGGATTGCTGGGTCGTATGGTAGTTCTATTTTTAGTTTTCTAAGGAACCTCCATACTGTTCTCCATAGTGGCTGCACCAATTTACATTCCCACCGACAGTGCAAGTGGGTTCCCTCTTCTCCACACCCTCTGCAGCATTTACTGTTTGTAGATTTCTGATGGCGGCCATCCTGACCGCTGTGAGGTGGTACCTCCCTGTGGCTGTGATGTGCGTTTCTCTCACGATTCGTGATGTTGAGCATTCTTTCGTGTGTTTGCTGTTGTCATCACCTTTTCCTACCTTTGCCTGTGAGGCGTGGTCATCGTAATAAACACGAGAAGCGTGGACTAGCAAAGGAAGAAGTTAGCCCACAACTGCCTGCGGAAGCACACACCGTGACCCCGGTCTCAACGTGTGGGGCGCGTGTGTTCATGCGTGGGGAGACCGTGACCTCCTGGAGCGAGCACCGTGCGCCGTGCCCCGTTAGCTGACAGACGCTGGCGCGGCCGTGAGTCACGGGCTCTGCCGTGTTTAGGAAAAGGCGTTTTTAGACGGTCGACGTGGGTTCTGACAGAGGGTGTTAAAGGGTCTAGAATGTGCTGTGAACGTCTGTGGAGCCGGCAGCAGACACGGTCGGCGTCCCCAGAGGTGCTGGGCACCCTCGCAGCCTGGCCGAGTCGGGGTCTCTCCCAGAGCCCCCCTTCCCTTCCCTTCCCAGACCCAAGCCACGTCTTCCCTGGAAGGAAGCAGCCAGCAGGGAGGGGGCTGGGCCCACGCAGGGCTCCTGCCTCAGGTGTCGGGTGGGCTCTGCCGCGGGTCCGTGGGCTCCGAGTGCTCACAGGCTCTCGTCGCCCACACCCTTAGAGCAGGAGGAGGGCGCCGCCTGGGTGACTGCCCGGAGCCGGAGCCGCGGCCCCTGGCACAGAGCGCAGGTGGCCCAGCTGCGCCTGCCTCTCTGCGGCCGACCCCTCCTCCCAGGACGCGGGGGGCGCGGGGGTCCAGAGCCAGCCCGGAGAGGCAAAAGGTGCTTCCCAGGGGCAGGGATGCTGGCCCACAATGGAAGCCTGATTTCAGAAGCACATGGGTCACGAGGCGGGGGCAGGAGGCGCCTCCGGCGACCTGGTCCAGAGGGCCCTGAGGGGGAAGCGAGACGGGGGGGCCCGCCCTGCCCCACAGGCAGGTGGCCCAAGGCGGCCCCTCCCTGGCGCCCCACGCCTCCAAGACCCCGGACTCACTGGCTCCCGTACTTGGTCTTCTTGAACTTGTCCCGTTTGTACTGGGCGTGCTCCTGCTCCAGGGCCGCGACACCGGCGATGACCTGCTTCAGCGTCTTGTAGGTCTCCTGGGGGTCGTCGATGATGAACGTGGAGTACTCCTCCCGCTCTGGGCCGTCGTACACAGACCTGCTCCCACAGGCCTCTGCGGCGTCAGGGGCAGGGGGGGCCGAGGTCAGCTTCGGGAGAGCCGCACAGGCTGCCCCCCAAGCGCACGGGGAAGGGCCGACCGCTCACGCAAACGCACACGGAACAGGAGCCGCTAAGAGTCGGGCCGACCCTGAACCCCGGAGAAGCCTGCGGCGCCGGAAGCTGGGCCGGGAACCGCAGCCCCGAGGGTCCAACGTGGAGCACCAGGGCCCAGCCCCTCTCCAGGGTGACCAGGCTCCCAGACGGCTGCTCCTGGAGCCTGGGCCAGGCTGGTTCAAGGGCCGGTGGGGTCACCCAGGGTCAGTCTGGGGAGATGCGTTCGAGAAGCCCCACCTTAGAAAGGGGTGCCGGGCCCCATCCCACGTTTACGAGGACGCGCCACGCAGGGACCTGCAGGGCGCAGGGTAGGCAAGAAGCCATCCTCTCGGCCGTCACCTGTCGGCCGGTCTGTGCTAGCAGCCTCTTAGGGCCTCCATCGCCCCACCTGCTCAACAGGTACCTTTCTCATCCGACCACCTCACTCCTGCTGAAGACCACGCTGTGTGGCCTCCGGGCCCCCCACCTGCCTACAAACACCCGAGCTGTGTCCTGCACTCCAGGGCCACAGAGAGACCAGGTGCCTGGCCCAGGTGAGCTGGCATCAGGCCCCTTCACCATGGTCTGTGACGTGCTGTTGGTTCGCCATCACAGAAAGCTTTACTGCCTTTACTTCCAACTCAAGGGGAACCTCTTAATTCATACTGAAAAATCACAAGTCTGTGCAAAGGGAACCTGGGAAGATTCAAAATCTCAAAGGAAATGGGAACATGACGCGAGAAAGATAAGGGCTCCACACGCGAGGGATAAAGGAGCGTTGACCCGGGCCGGGAGCACCCAGGGCGAGGGTGAGCCACGCCGGTGACGGCCCTGGAGCCGGGCTGCCTGCAGGTCCTCCCCGAGTCCCCTCTGGCTG
This sequence comes from Balaenoptera ricei, assembly GCF_028023285.1. Taxonomy (NCBI): domain Eukaryota; kingdom Metazoa; phylum Chordata; class Mammalia; order Artiodactyla; family Balaenopteridae; genus Balaenoptera; species Balaenoptera ricei. The sequence goes on from NC_082656.1 coordinate 83,897,283, forward strand.
TAACTGCGTGGCCTTGAGCGAGTCCCTCAAGCTCCCGAGCCGCAGTGAACCCTTCTGGGAAACAGGGCAGCTCAGGAGTAGGATGGGAATCACCGAAGGACCACGATCCCATGCGGGGGGACGGGCGGTGGCGGGGTCGGGACACAGGCAGGGACGCCCGGCTCGGGGGCTGCGTGAACCGCCTCACAGGGGTTGTTCCACGCAGCCCTTGGGCCAGCCTGGCAGGTGGGGCCCGTCGCTGCCGTTTCCCAGAGGAGGGGGTCGTGTGCCCAGTTGGTCTCGCAGCGGATGCCAAAGCAGCTCCGCACCGAGGCCTGTGCGTCGCGGGGAATCCTGTGCTAGGGCACCAAGGAGGGTGGCCAGGGCGGCGGGAGCTGGGACAGACCCGGGAGGAGGTCCCAGGACCAGGCCGGGGAGCAGGTTTTAATTCCGGGCCCAACGTCAGACGCAAGATTCGTGACGGGACCCAGAACAGACCCGGAGCATCCACGGGGCCGGGCGGCAAGCTCACCCTACTCCTCTTTAACGGGGTTCCCCAGACCAAGCCTGGGCAACGCTGGAGCGCGTGCTGGTGCCAGCTGGCGGCGGGTACACGTTTCTAAAACAGCCCTGGGAACGAGGAAGAGCACAGGGCAGATGCGGGACAGTCCAAAGGCGGACCTGCTGACCGACAGACAAGCCGCGTCCCAAGGACTGGAGGACGGCGAGCGTGGCCCCTGCCGGTGACAGTGGGGGGCAGATATCAAAGTCGGGAGGACACCCAACGGCCAGGTGACACAGGACACAGAGGCCCTGACAGTGAGCCCAATGTCCGTGCCCTGAGATGGGAAGGGCAAGACTGAAAGTGCGCCCTGGTCCCTGCTGAGGGCAGATGGGCCCTTAGCTGATGCGCTGCACCGAGGTGCTGGCTGGGCTGCAGGGGGCGGGGGGTGAAAAGGCTTCAGGCTGAATTCACGGTCACGCGTGCAGCGCGGCTCCGTGTCTGTGAAAGTCACCCCGAGACCTTCCCAGGCCCCCTGATCATGCCTGCGGAAGGTGTGGGTGCAGGCTGCCTTCCAGGGCACAGACGGGGTGGCCGGCCGCCATCACCAAGACCTTGGCCGCGTGATCTCGGTCCAGCAGCCCAGGCCCCACGGAAGCCCTTCAGCACACGATCCCGCCCAGCCCTGCACTGGCCCTGCGCCACCTGAAGCGCCGGGCACCAAACTGCAGGGGGACAGTGAGTGGGTGTCCCTGCCGTGAGGGAGGTGGGGGGACAGACTCACAGGCGACCGGAACACAGCCGCCTCCAAGCACGCAAAGGCTGCGGTGCCCGGAGGAGAGGCCTTGGTACGTCGTCAGCCCACGGGCCGAGCGCTCAGGGCAGTTTGGCCGACATAAAAGGGGGTCTCAAGGAGGTGAGAGCACCTGGCAGCACAGTATCCGCCTCAAGAAAGCACTGAGGTTCCAGGCAGAGGCCTGAAGACTGTGGAGAGTGACTCAGTGCTTTGGTGCCTCCATGAAGTGAGCGGTAAGGTCTCCAATCCTGCTGACCTTCTGTGAACCCTTGTGGTCAAGATCACTGCTATCCTGGGCGGGAGGCTGGGTGTTCAAGACCCCTTTCCATTTGATCGTCCATCCATCTACCCATGCACCCACCCATCCATCCACCCATCCACCCACCCATCCACCCATCCACCTATCCACCCATCCCCCCACCCATCCACCCATCCACCTATCCACCCATCCCCCCACCCATCCACCCATCCACCCATCCACCCATCCCCCCACCCATCCCCCCACCCATCCACCCATCCATCCACGCATCCAGCAAACAGGTACCAAGTCCCTCCTGTGTGCTAGGCACTGGGATGAATGACACCTGCCTCTCCTCTCAAGGTCATGTGTGTCGTGGGTCTGAACAGATCTGAGAGGGTGTCGTCGTAATGACAGAGATCAGCACAGGCTGTCCGCGGGGGGGCAGGAGAAGCTCAGGAGGGGCCCCCACAGGACACACGGCGTTAGCCAGACGAGGGGCGCGTCAGGGGCAAAGGCACAGGGGTCTGCCGCGTGGTGCTGGGGCAGAGAGGGAGGTGGGGGGTCTGGAGAACAGGGGCGGGCAGCTGCGTGCTCACCAAGGCATGGCTAAAGTGCCCTCCAGGCTGTGGCCCACAACTGACCAGGAGACGAAAAGGAAAAGAGTCCAACAGGCTTGTTTGCAGGCACCTTCGGAGGGGGCTGCAGGGCCCACCACAGAATCTCTAACAGCAGCTCTGAGAAGCGCCAGCCCCAGTGCAGGGTCAAACAGCTTACCGCCCCCAGCTCGTCTTGCGTCTGCCTCTCCTGCTACAGCCCAAGCGCCCCCCTGGTCTCCTGACTTGCCCCACCTACACTGCTTCATTCTGCAGGGCATGGAGAGCAACGAAAGGCAGGAAAACGAAGTTGCATAGATACGCCTGGAGCTGCTGGGCAGGCACAAACACACGCACACTCACACACGGGTCCACACACACACACATGTCCCTCTGGAAAACACAGAAGAATGAAATTCCTTGTTTGGAGGCATGGGAGGTTATTAAGACACAGGATCTTCTCAAGAATTTGGCAGTTCAGAGGTTGCAAGCTAAATTCCACCTTAAAATTATCCGTAGAACCTGTTATCAAAGTAACTGCCCCTCAAATAGCCACTTAACCTGCAGAAACATTTTCCCCATCAGCGCTATAAACGACGACACCGTGCAGCCCTTGGCGGCCCCCAGGGTTCACCCCCGTCCGCCCCGCCTCACCTTGCATCTTCTCGAGTTTGCTCATGTACGAGCTGAACAGAGAGTAGATGCGCTCAGTCTCTCGGTCCCCGTCGATGTCCAGCTGGATGTTTGCTGGGAGGCCGCTGCCCAGGCACCGCGAGAGCGGGCGGAGAGGAGGAGGGGTCAATTGTGGCGTTGGTTATTTAAAGGTCACTAAAGACGGGGGGCCCCACCCCGCGCTTCCCCCCGACCGGGGCTGGGGCGCCAGTCACAGCCTACCTGGTGCAGGGGGAGCAGCCGGCGGCCGTGTCCGAGGAGGCCCTGCAGCACAGCCAGTGGCCGTTGAGGTAGGCGGACGGGTGGTAGACGGCCAGGCGCTTCTGGTTGCACTGGCTCACCTTGGTGAGGATGTCGATCCAGGCCTTGGCCTCCACGCAGTTGTTGGCCTGGATGTACAGAGCCCGCTCGGGCTGGATGACCTGGAACATCTGAGGGGAAGAGCGGGCTCAGGGGGCCCCGTGGCAGGGCCTCCCGCCTGAACTGCAGGGGCCGCTCTTGTCCACGCCAGCCAGCCTGGGGCCACACAGGAGCCCGCGTGGCTCGGCTGGGTCAGCCCTGGTCAGCTGGGCCAGGGCGCTGCCTTTCGGGGGCCTTGGGGTCGCCCTGGAAAAGCAAAGGCGCTGCACCACTTGCCTCCCCCAGGACACCTGAAGCGGGACGTGGCCGTTACACAGATGCGTTGGCTTCTCTGGGCCTCCTTCTTCTTTGAGCGGGATGGGCTTTGTACAGACGCCATAGCACAGCCTGCCCACTCTCCCGTCCGCATCCCCAGACTTGCCTCGGGGCCTCTGCATGTGCTGTTGTCCATCGGAAATGTACTCCCCCCCTCAAGGCTGACCACTCCAGGGACCCCTCCTCCTCCTTCCAGGCAGATGTTAATTCCCCCGTGAGGCTTCTCGGAGCCTCCACTGCCTTTCCTGTTTACTATTCATTCAACAAACATTCCTGAGTACCAGGCACTGCCCTAGGTCCTGGGACACAGTGGCCCAGACATAGTTTCTGCTCTTGTGAGCTCCCAGCCAGCAAGAAAGACAAGAGTGAACACAAAGCACAGGGGCTGTGTGAGGGAGGAGGCCTAACGGAGGGTCAGGAGAGAGCCCTCACGATAAACAATCCTCCAGCTGCGATCAGGCGGCGACCCAGAGTTAATTAAGCTGAGTGGGGAAAGCAGGGAGGTAAAGCAGGCAGCAGGGGACAGTAGGTGCAAAGGCCCTGGGGGCAGCGAGGGTCAGGTGCTCCCAGCAGACGCAGGCCCGGCTGCACACAGAAGGGCAGGGAGGTCGGCAGCCCTGAGCCCTGGGAGGCTGTCAGGCTGGACTTGTCAGAGGGCGTGTGGGAGGCCAGGAGTCGGGACGTCAAAGTCCACGGTGGCCTTTTGCAAGGTGGGGTGGTGTGCCCGGGAGGAGGAACAGGATTCACAGGATTCTGGGCGGGGTCTGGGTCCAAGTTCCTGAGTGAATAGCCAAGGCCCCCCCCAGCCCCACCCTACCCACACATGCACCGTCGCACAGGCCTCAGACTGCGTGATCTGTACGTGGCTGCGCCCCCCGATGGAGGGAAGGCCCTGGCGGAAGCACTCCGCTCTGAGCGCCCTCACAGGCTGGCCCCTCCGCCAGGGCCCGGCAAGCACAGGCCTTCGAAGACGTCTCACAAACGGAGGAGGACGTCGGCCTGGTAGTTAGTGCGTGGAGGCCGCCTCTGGGGAAGGCAGCGGGAAAACACAGGCCGATGAGAAAAGGATTCTGAAATTAGGGACTCACTGTAGCCCTGATGGAACGAAGCAGCTCACGGCTGCTTCCAGGGTATTTTCCACGCCGTGCCCCTCTGTGGTCATCGGGAACGCCACCGGCTGAGAGCACAGCGTCCCCAGCCCCATCCTGGGGAGGGGTGGGAGGTGCCGTGCGTGCAGACACACGTGGCAGGACGCGGCCCACCAAGGGGGCAGGACGAGGGTGCTAACCTCCCTCGGGTCCAGAAACCCGCCGCACCTGCCACGGGGCCACCTGCCGGCCCAAAACATGGCCTCGAATTGTCCTGGGGCGGGACCAGGAGCCAAGGTCGGGAGCCGGCGCAGGGCGAGCGCAGCTGCCGTCTCCGACCATCCGTCCAGCGAGCATCCTAACCCTCTGGGGCCGTGGGGCCGGCCTCAGACCAGACGGAGGCCGGACAGACAGACCCAGTGCGGCCGTGGGCACCTACCGAAACCAGACCGCCCCGAGGAGCCGGGAGCGCGAGGCAGACGGACGCGAGGACGGGGAAGGAGGCTGGCGGCCGGTCGGCTCCCGGGGGCACGCCCGACTCTTCCGGGTCTGTGAGCCGGGAGCGCGTGACCTGCAGAGGCACTGGGGCTCCCGGGGCCTGGAGGGGGCTCGAGGGCGGCAGGTCGCGGGCGGCGACGCGAAGCACAGGAGGGAGGCCGGGTGTGGGGCTGCGCGGAGCGCGTCCAGGCTCTGGGGTCGCACGGTCTGGGCCAGGTTCCGCCCCGCGCACGGGTGTGAGCTCCGGGTCGGCATCGTGACCCCTCCTCAGGACGGTCACGGGGAGGAGATGGCCCTCAGTGACCTCGGGAGAGCGCGGACACCCCGGGCTGGGACCCCGCTAAGGCCCCCAGCGGCTCTGAGGAGCGTGGGCGGTAATTTGTCTGAATGTTGAAGCGAAGAGCCTTAAACGGAGTCGATCTCCCGAGAATCCCTCCCTCCGCCTTAAAGCAAGGTGTCCCTTTGTGCAAAGGATTCCGGATTATTACCCTTGGTTAGGCTTCTGCAGGGTTCTGCTCGACTGGACCTTCCCCTGAACAATAAAACGTTCCAAGTCAACGCGTCACAAGGGGAATGAATCGTGTGGAGCTTCATCTACCATGTGCCTCGCCCTGCAACCACCCTGGGGATGGCCGTCGTCTGCAGCGGAGGGCTTGAGGGGCTGACCGCCCAGCCACGAGGTTCCCACCTGCTCTGCCTATGTGTGGAAGGGGCGTCCCTGCCACCATGATCCTCAGGGAGACCCCGGCCAGCGGGGCCATCCCTCCAACCGCTCCAGCCTCAGGACAGGAGGGAGAGCCACAGAGAAGAGGTGCCCAGTCTGGGTCGCTGGGGAGCTGCCCGCGCTCCCGAGGGAGGCTTCACCCGCGGACCCTGGGTGTGGAGCCCGTGCCGCCAGCCACCCTCGGCCCCGGTCACAGGCTGGGGTCTCTTTGAAGCTGGAAGACTAGGGAATACTTTGTAGGATTTGAAGTTTTAACTCTTAGTTATTATTTACAGCCCCACCTTCCTTCAAAAAAGACTGCATGTGACTTATACAAAATATATCTAATGAAACTGAAAAATATAAAAAATATTTAGAAAATTAGGAACAGGGAAAGAGAAATGGGAACAGACTTGGGAGAAACAGGACCTAAGTGCGCAGATTTTCTAATGAAAACAGACAGCCCAGAAAAGCTCTCAGATCGGTCTCCGGGCTGGCAGCCTGGGGAGGTGGGACGCAAGGCCATCGCCCCCCAGTGACCGTGCGAGGCTGCAGGGGACTTCCCCACGAGACCACCCCTTGGGGGGCAGAGGCGTCCTGGCACCCGGTGGGAACCCCGTGCTCCCCCTCGGAGGGGACAGGAGGGGACACGGTGGTGATGGCGGGGGGTGGGCAGGAGTGTTTTCTCCTCCGCAGCGTTCGGAGGTGCTCGGCGATGAGAACTCAGGCACCGTCCCCCCAGCCCCCTCCACCGTGGTGCCCACAGTGTCGGGAAGTGAAGGCAAAGTGGGGGTTCCCCAAGCTGTCTGCAAGCACCTGGATGGTCAGCAGAGGTGGACCTGATGGGAGGGTCCCCCAGAGCCTCCGCCCAAAGTCTGACTTTGAAATGACCAAGCTGATTGGTAGCTGCTCACTCCTGCCGGTCAGGCCACGCGTGGGCTCCTGCAGACGCGGACACCTCCGTGGGGCCCTACTGCGTGGACTGCGTGTGCCTGGAGGGGGGAGCTACAGGGGCAGCAAAAACCGTGCCGTTCCCACGGCCAGATCTGGGCCGCGTGAGCACGCACGTGGTCTCACCAATGAGGGGCTCCGCCCTGAATGAAACAGGGCCCTGTGGGGCCTCACAGCCCAACAAACACCAGGGGGAGAGAAAGGCTCTCGGCAGGAGGAAGCAACAAGATGCAGCGAAGGGACAAGAGAGGCAAAAAACGTGTGGCCGAGAAAGACGGGGCAGAGCTGACGCATCCAGTGGGGCCACATGTCCCCGACCGACCCCCGGCCGACCCCGGGCCACATGTCCCTGACTCACCCTGGGCCACACGTCCCCGACAGACCCCAGGCCACAGGTCCCCGGCCGACCCCGGGCCACATGTCCCTGACTCACCCTGGGCCACATGTCCCCAACAGACCCCAGGCCACAGGTCCCCAGCCGACCCTGGGCCACATGTCCCTGACAGACCCCAGGCCACATGCCCCGACAGACCCCAGGCCACATGTCCTTGACTCACCCTGGGCCACATGTCCCTGACAGACGCTGGGCCACAGGCCCCCGGCAGACCCCGGGCCATGAGTCCCCGACAGACCCCAGGCCATGGGTCCCTGATACAAGTCACCAGCACTTGTGCCACATCCAAGGGAGTCCCTATAAAACGCATCACCTGAAGCTGCCACACTGACCCCCTGACACACCCAAACCAAGGGCTGTCTCCAAACACTGGCCTTTCTGCTTCAAACATGTCGAGGCCACAAAACACAGAGAAAGGCTGAGGAATGTCCCGGATTAAGGAGACAGCAGAGAACCAAGTACCAGGTGTTGGCCTGGGACAAACAACGGCTTAGAGAATGTCACTGGACAGCTGGATGGTGGGTCAGTAGTAACGCTGCGTGCGGGTTGGGTGTCCTGATTCTGGCAGCTGAACAGAGTTATATAAAGGATGTCCTTGTTTTTAAGAAATACACTGAGGATGCACACGGTTCAGAAAACATATGCACATTTACACGGAGAGAGACGGGAGGAGGCTGGGGACTCAACTCAGCAAACAGGACAAGTGCCAACGACCAACCGCTCACGGTGAGGGGTTGCAGCCCTTGCTCTATTTTTGGAGCTCGTAGATGCAAGACTCAATCTAAATCAAAAGTCTTAGAGAAACCCCGCGGGTCCTGGCCGACCCGGCAGGCAGGGTCGGGCTCTCTGCCCCGTGGCAGCACCTTGTGGCTGCCAGCCCACAGGGGTCTGGGAGCAGGTGCAGGACGCGGGGCGGCAGCGGGGTCCAGGGGGGATGGGGTGGTACTCACGTTCTTCATCTTGAAGGACTCCTCTTCCAGCGGCTCCACGGCCAGGATGTTCTCGATGGGGATGCCGTAGAGAGGCGGGTCCCCTGTGGCAGAGTGTGCCTGTGAGCCGCCAGGAGGGGCCGGCCTCCCCTCGAAGGCAGGTGACGCCGGCCTCACGCGCTCGCCCCCAACAGGACCCGGGTCCCCGAGAAGCCAACCCCACGTTTCCATGGGGACCTCCTGTGATCTAGATCAGAGCCACCCACGCGGGACAAGAGCGTCCACCCCGAGACCCTGATCCCCACACCCACCCCGGAGGTCCGACCCTGCTCCCCACGATGCCCAGGCCACCCTCTCGGTGCCCCCCTCCCGTGTAAGGACCCGCCCACCCCAGAAAGGCGACTGGTACCTCCACCGGGGCCGAGGCAAGGCTCCGGTCCCTCGTTATAAAATATGTGAAAACAAATAAAAAGCGAACTATTCTTGTTACCTTTGCTTTTCTGGTAGGTAAACTCATGGTTTGTCAGGCGAAACCATCTTTTCTTAAAATTCTTCATCCCAAAGCGTTTTCGCCCTTGTGCCCTCTTAATCATGAACCTGTCGTGAACAGGACAGGCTGGTGGGTGAGCGGCCCAGGGCTGGCGGCATGTCCCCCCTGCCCGCCAGCTCCAGCAGCCCAAAGTCACAAAATCAAAGCCTGCAAAATCACAACAGGTCGCCACTTCCGTACCTGTGATACTCGATGCAGACTGGGGGATTTCAGTATCTTACCATTTTATTTCCAAGTGACAGGACTTAAAAATCAAAAGGCAAAGGTCTCCACCTTTGAAAAGTTTAGCTCCTGTGCTGGTGTCAACTTCAAGTTACGAGTTGGTGATGACCGTGGGGCTATCTGAGCTCCAACAAAGGGCACCCCCCTCACCTCCCACCCTGAAAACACGGACAAGAGATGCTCCCAAAGAGAGTGCCGGCGGCAGGCTCCCAGCCCCGCAGGTGTGCTCTGGAGGCAAAGACAGGAGGTGAGAGGTAGCTGCCCTCTGCTGCGTCCTGTATTCTGAGCCCCTGACGGGGGACACTTCTGAGCGAGGGGCTGACGGGGGGGCAGGGGGGCCTTGCACTCGGGTGAGGGAGCCACCTGGCCAGAAGCCTCTGACTATTCGGGGGCCGTTCAGCCTCCCCGCCCTTCAAACTCCGCTCCCAGACGGGCACTCCTCCACTCGCAGCCTCGGCAGAGAACAGGCACAGGAGTGAAAACACGCCATGGCGCAGCCCTGGGGCAGCTCAGGGCGACGGACCAAGGCCCCAGACGGGTCTGGACGCCCTCCGGCCCTGCGGGCAGGGATGCCCGCTTGGCACTGAGCCAGCCTAGGAGCCCCACCCTGCCTCTCTCCCGCCAGCCCTACCCTTCCTTAAGCAGGATGGGCTGCTGCACACTCTTGGGGTCTCTTCTCCCGGAGGATGAGATCAAATCCAAGAACTGAAGTGGGAAAGAAACCGGATGGTTAAAAGGGGAACCTTCGTAGGAACAGTGCCTGGGTGCCCTGCATCTCCTTCTGGGACCAGAGGAGAGAGGAGACTCTGAGAAGCAAGTTGCCGGCCGGGGGTCCCCCTGAGAGGACCATGGGGTCTTGTCTCTGCTGAGACTGAGACGCTTCCAGCCCTACCTGAACCCCCGGCCCCTCCCGGGAAGGGCTGGCCGCACCCACAGCTGTTACTGCTCCTGAGAGGCTGCCAGGCCTCAGGTAACACCTGGAGGTCCACCTGCTCCTCTCGTGGAGCTGGAAGCCATCCCGGCTCCCCTCCCTGGCCCCCGCCCCGGGTTTTGCCCGCACGGGGCCTCGCCGCTCAGTTCAACCACCCACGGCCGTCTGGATCCCTCCCACCGAGTCAGCCGCCTCTGCTGCCGTGAGTCTCCGTTAATCGATGCCGGTACTTACGTTTTTCACTGCATCGGCGTACTTCTGCTCGTTGAAAAACTCATAGAATGCAGCCATGTAGGATTCCTTAAAACTGGCCTAAAATGAAACAGGTCACTTAATGAAGGCCTAAGGTCTCCTGGCCTGAACCTGAAAGATCTAGAGTGCAGTCACGGGCGCTGAACAGCGAAACACGCAGGTGTGGGTGCTGTCCGGGGTGCTGAGTACCCCGGCCCCAGCCGCAGGGGCTTGCCAAACGCCGCAGGGCGGATTCCACTCAAGCCGTGTTCAAAAAGTAAGCCACACGGGGTCCTTGGTTAGATCTTTGTCATGCACGACTCAACACCTTTCGCGGGCGCGTGGCTCCCAGACGCGGTTGCTGGGATGGGAGGGGTCCTCACCTCCAGGAGCTGGGGCAACGGCAAGAGGGACCCGGGGGGACCTGTGTCCGCATGAGGGCACTTTGCTACCCTGGGTGTGAAAACGAGCGGGTCTGTGCAGACCTCAGCCCAGCAGGTGCCTGTTTATCTGGGCTTCCAGCCGACAAACGCTGGGGCTGACGGATGGAGGAGAACGTTGGCCCACGGCTTTGTGTCCCTCGGATTCAGAGAAAGCCAAGCGTTTGCCCTGCAGGGGGCTGCTTGTCTGCAGTGCTGAGAGCCTGGGTCACTCCACCCCACAAAGAAGAGAATGGGGAGGGCTGGGGTGATCCTGTAGGTCATGGCTCAACCCTTTCCAGACAGAGCCTGACAGGCCCGTCCCTGAGGAACAGGCCACGTCACCGCCTGTGTGCGGGGTACCTGGAGCCCACACCGCTGCTGCTGTCACGAGGTGGACCCTCGGGGCCCTGGCACATCGTCAGTCTCCAGGAAGCCCCCGTGAAGGGGAGACGCATATTTGTCACCAAAAGGGGTAAAATGAGCTCAGACCCAGGGAAGGAGGGGGCTATCGCTGGCTCCGTGTAGACGAGCCCTCGGTCACCAGGCAGCACCCCGACTTCCTTAAGGCGCTCAGGCCGAGGACGCCCAGCTGTGTGGCAGGGCTAGGCAGTCCTTACAGCCCAGGAGGCACGGTTTGCGGATCCATACACGGCAGCGGGAGTGTTAGCTGCCCACGGGGAATGCACAGGGGACGGTCACTGACCACAGGGGACATCACCGCCCACAGGGGATGGTCACCATCCACGGGGGATGGTTGCCACCCACGGGGGATGGTCACTGCCCACAGAGGACAGTCATCACCCACAGGGGACATCTCTGCCCACAGTGGACGGTCACTGCTCACAGAGGACAGTCACTGCCCACAGGGATGGTCACTGCCCACAGGGGATATCTCCACCCACAGGGGACGGTCACCACCCACAGGGGACGGTCACTGTCCACAGGGGACGGTCACCACCCACGGGGGACATCTCCACCAAGTGCTGTTGGCCTTTCCCCCCGAAGTGTGGTTTCACAGCCTCTCGCGGGGAGACTGGGCAGCGACTACTCCTTCCTCCTCCTTCGCGTTGAAAAGAGAATTCAAGTCAGTGACTCACAGACTTGGACTTGGACAGGCTGCCGAGGGTCTGAATGGTCTTCGAGACAAGCGTCAGCGTCCTCGACGTCTGCGGGTCCTGCCAGAGACGGGAAGGGGACGGTCTCACAGTTGAGTCGTGAATGAGCCCAGAACCGCCGCCGACAAAACGCACGACACCCCTAAAAGCTGCCCAGAGTGAGCGTCGTCCGTGAGTGAGCAGATAAACTCGCGAACGCGGGATTCCGAGGTCCCTGTGGACCCTCCAACCCGTGCGGTCTGGGAGCTGCTGAAACGCAGGCTCTCAGGCCGCCCCTGACCCCAGACCCCATGTTTCCAGCAAAGGAGCGGATCCCCCTGGCGACCCTGGGGCTGAGTCTCCCGGGGACCCAGCCTGGGGGCCTCTCACCCTCCACACGGTTCGCAGGCTTAATTTAAAACCAGCAAAACCAGGAATGGGCCCATCACCCTGGGCTTTCCGCCCAGCACTGTGGCCCCCTGGCACTCTCTCTGCAAGGGCTCGGGCCTCGGGCCTTGCTCACGGTGGGAGCTCAAAAATCATCTGCTGACCACGTGGCCTGAATGATGACTGAATATCCATGCTCCCTCTTCCTGTGTGTGGGCGTGGGTATCGTCATAACAAAAGCCCACAGAAGAAGCCCTGGTCACACCATCCAGCGGTTTTAACAACACAACTTTGATTAAAAAGTCTTGAAACCTTCCTGAGACAAAGACTTAAGGGCATGTGGCACGTTCACAACCCAGTCACCACCTGGGGCTACCTCTGCACCTCCCCGGCTCGGCTCGCGGGAACGGCCCGGGCCACCTGCTGGTCCAGGGGGCCGGAGGGTCAGGAGGTCTGGCTGACTAGTTTACAGGACAGATGCTCACTTACCGTGTGGTGGGGCGTGAGCTGGAAGAGGTTGGGGGACAGGATGGCTGGAGCGAAGAACCTCAGGAAGATGAAGCTGCTCACGGCCGTGTACCTCACGTCCAGGTCATCTGTGGCCAGGACACAGAGACAGCCGACTCACCCGGGCTTCTGGAGCCGCAGGGAATAACCGGGGGCCAGGAAGGAACTGGGAACCACTGGGACAAAGCTCGGCTGTGGCCTCCGGGTGGGGCTGGGGCCCAACTCACACAGGGGCGAGTGCAGACAGGAGCCGGGGGCCCTGCCCGCCGCGCAGCCCCCATGCTGGTGCCTGACCCCGCCCACTGGCTACGGGGTCAGAACCCTCGTTACAGGGCCCTGGACGTCTGTCCTCCACCTGGAGGCCTCCGTCCATTGAGGGGTGTGGGCGTCCCCACGGCGTGAGCGCCACGAGCACTCACCTTGGAAGCGCTTGGCGGCCGCTTCTCGCAGGGAGAAGAAGATGTCACACATGACGGTGGGGCAGCTCACCCCCGACTTGGTGATGACGCTGAAGACGCGGTCCACGTACTGCCGCAGGTTCTCCTGCAAAGGGGGGGGGCTCAGTGCCGTCTGCTCCCGACTCCCCTGGGCGGCCGTACCCCACGGCCGCCCGGAGGGGCGAGGGCGGGGCTGGGGCCCCAGAGCAGCAAAGACAGACTTCCCGTCGCGGGTCAGGAGCAGCGCGTTGCAACCACAGTGACCCATGCAACCAACCAGGGACGCGGGTGGAGGGAGCACGCTGTGTCCCCCACATCGACCGACAGCCTAGAGGCAGCGCCCGCAGCGATGTGACCTCCCGAATGCCAGGACCGGTCTCTGCTCTTCAGAGGCAAAGACTTGGTGTGATTCGCGTGAAGAAACCACACGGAAAGATGAAAACAGGGACTCAGCTGTTTTAAAAATTGGGGCAGAGCTCCGGGAGCAGCCAGAGGTGGCCCAGGTTGGGGACCTGTGTTTGCTGAGCTGAGGGAGACGCCCCCAACCCATGGGAGGGTCCCGGTTATGGGTGGCGGGAGGCGCAGGCCGGGCGCAGAGCAGGGGAGGTGGTGGCTGGCGCCGGGGGGGTGCTCCCCCGACGCTGCTGCAGCTCAGGCGCCCGCCACCGCCCACCATCCCGGGGGTCGCAGCGTCCAAGGCGCCGGAGGGCGAGCCGGGCCTCACCGTGTTGCTCTCCAGGCTCTCACCGTCCTTCAGCCTCACGGGGTCGATCTCACAGGACTTGTGACTCTGGCAAATCTGCGGAGAGCGTTGAGGACACGCAGTGCGTGAGCCGGGCCGGAGCCCAGGTGGGCGGGGTCACGGCGGGCGAGGCGGGCCTGGTCCAGGAGGGGCAGCGTGAGGCCCGGCCTAGGAGGGGCGGTCCTTCTCGAGACTGCAGCGCGGGCGGCTGACACGGGATGAGGCTTCACCAGTTTATTAGCGTTTTACCTCAAAGTGCTCTCAGGGTTTGGCTCACAGATCAAACCAGAATCTATTCTCAATTCCCTCAAAGGTCCGCAAGGACCGCAAAGGACCTGTTTTTTGGTGAAACTGTTCTGGGGGAAACAGCCCCTCCCAAGAAGGGGTCAGTAAGAGATGGAGGGTCACTCCTCCCAGGGTGTCTAACCCGGGGCAGGGGTTTGGGGTGGGGGGGAAACAGCAGCAGGGCTGTCTCTCCGCCCTCGCGGATTCGGGGAAGGAGGCGTCCTCGAAGAACCAGCTTTTCTCTAGTGTGTCATTCTGTCTTAGCGGAATGATGGACTTGCTTAAGTATTTTTCTAATTTGAGAAAACAAGGAAGATTCTGGGATGCTCAGAAGGTCCCCTTGGGAAGCCGGGGAGAAGCTGACGTGGACAGCTTGAGGACACGCAGTGCGTGTCCCCTGTGACGCCCACAGCTCTGGGCTTAGGCGGGGCCCAGGGCTGCGGGCTCTGTGTTGCCTGCCCTTCCCTCGGGACCCTCTGGCCCGCCAGAAGCGCCCCCTCACCTCCTCTATGGTGGGCTTCAGGGTGACGTGCAGGTAGTGCATCCCCGCCAACTTCATTGTCTCGTCAATGCACTTGGACGTTAGCGAGTTTCCCCGGAAGATGGTATTGGGATCCCTGGAAAACAGTGTCGGATAGGGAGGCATCCAGGGGGCAGGGAGGCCACCTGACCGACGCCTCGCAGCGGGGGCCTGAGCCCTGGGCCTGCCTGCCGTGTAACAAACCCACCGCGGCCACCGCCGGGTCCCCAGGGCGCAGCGGCCACGCGCCCCCTCGCCTCCTCAGGGCCTGGGGTCAGCACGGGAGGCAAAGCCCCACCTCACGACACCTCCAGCAGGGCATGCTCTGGATCTTTCTGAGCCAACGGTCCCAGGGAGCCACTCCCAGCAGAGCCCACCTCCCCAGAAGGGCCGCGGCCCCAGCCTCAGGGATGGAGCCGCCCCCGAGGCACCCGGTGCCCGGCTCACCCCTCCGTGCCACGTGCCTCCCCGTTCCCAGGAGAAAAGGCGCATTTTTAAAAGAGCAAGTGTGTCTCTGAAGGAACCCTGACCCGTGTGGCTTCCTCTGGCCGCCCGGACCCCCGTCCAGCCCCTCACCAGGCCGGACCCCCGGAGGGTCTCGGGGCGCGCTCGGCACTCACTGGGTCCTCCGGACCTCGGCGCTGGCGATGGCACTGATGAAGGGCACCACCCGGCCGTAGTGCAGGAAGAGCCGCACCAGCGGGACGGCCGCCTCCTGCTTCTCCCTGCAGACCTCGCCCAGGATGTGGGCCGCGGACGCCGAGACGGGCTGGGGAGACAGGGCGTGAAGGAGGCGAGCCCCAGGCCCAGACCCCTGCTCCGCGTGCGCCCGGCGGGTCTGCGCCTCCCCCCCCACCCACACACAGCACCGGGGCCACTGAACAGAGGGCCACGACCCTGGGGTCACAGTCAGACAGAGCGCCAGGCGTGGGCGGCGCCAGGTCCTGTGGCTCTCGCTGCGGGGGGCGTGAGGGCTCCCATCCCCAGCAGAGGGAGACCCAGACGGTCCCGAACACACGGCAGGCCCAAGGGGGGGCCACGGTGCGCGGGCCACGCAGGTACCTCCACGTCCGCTGACCGCAGAAGCAGGTCCCGCAGGGGGCTGTAGTAGTCGGAGGAGAAGACGTGGTCTTCCGTGTAAACCACATTCAAGCGCAGGGACCCCAGATCTTCCGGCTTCAGGCTCTTACTGCCGTTGTCCCGGGGCTGAAGGAAGTACCTGGTGCAGGACACACGGACCAAACGAGGCAGTATGAGGCAGCAGCTCCCCCGGGGACCCCGCTTGGGTGGTCCTCCCGTCACAGGCTGTGTTGGGGTCTGAGGCAAGGGGACTCGGGAGATTCTGCAGGACACCCCACTTAGGTCCCTCTGCCTCAGTGGTCCCCACCTGACACCCCTGCAGGGTCTGGGCACCTGGGGGATCCCCCATCTGACACCCCCGCAGGGTCCGGGCACCTGGGGGGTCCCCCATCTGATACCCCCCGTAGGGTCCATGCACCTGGGGGGTCGTCCACCTGACACCCCCGCAGGGTCCGGGCACCTGGGGGGTCCCCCATCTGACACCCCCCCAGGGTCCGGGCACCTGGGGGGGTCCCCCATCTGATACCCCCCGCAGGGTCTGGGCACCTGGGGGGTCCCCCATCTGATACCCCCCGCAGGGTCTGGGCACCTGGGGGGTCCCCCATCTGATACCTCCCGCAGGGTCCGGGCACCTGGGGGGTCCCCCATCTGATACCCCCCATAGGGTCCATGCACCTGGGGGGTCGTCCACCTGACACCCCCGCAGGGTCCGGGCACCTGGGGGGGTCCCCCATCTGACACCCCCGCAGCGCCTGCACGGGCACCCCCCACAGTTGTGTACTTCGCGCTGATCACACAGAGCCACAGACTCAGACGCTGGGGTGGGGAAGCGGGAGGGTGGGAGCAACAGGTAGGACAGGGGAAGGGGTCGCGAGAAGTTTAGGAAACTGCAGTAAAATAATTTACCCCTGAACACTGACACCCGACAGCGGCCAGCACTGAGCAGAGCCCGGGTGGAATCACCCTCATCAGTGCACGCCGTGGGGGGGGGGGGGCTTGTGCTGCAGGGCGGGCGGCCCCGGGCACACGGGCACCCAGCGGTGCTCCTGACGGACACTCTCCCTCTCCCGGCACAGCCGGCGGCCTTGCAGGCACCCGGCTGCTCTGAGCGCACGTGCCGGGCGGCGCGCCGTGGGCTGAGGCACTGGCCACCGGGGGCTGCCCGTCACAGCCCCGTCACGAGGCCGGGCTGCTGGCTGAGCAGGATCGCCTGGGGCACTGAATCAGGAATTCCAGTTTCCCCAGGGCACAACCAAATTTTACCCACCCGGGTCTGCAGGCATGCAGGGCTCTGGTGTGTGGCGTGGGGTGCGTGCACCTGCCCCCGCCCAAGCGTCTGTTGCGGGGACGTGGGGAGTGAAGCCAGTCTGGGGCCGGAGCGGCCGAGACTGGCATCTGCTCCCTGTCACGTGATGTGACCTGGAAGCCCTGGTGAAAGGGAACCGGGTGCCCTGGAGATGAGAGAGGGAGATGGGGCGCAGGACGCTGGTCTCCGGGACACGCGAGGGTTTTGAGTGCGGCGGGGCATGGCTGGCACGGCCCCCTTCCGTGCGGAGGCCACTGCGGGGCCCTGGGTGCCCTCACCAGGCCTCGTGGGGGCTGGACTGCCGCAGCACCTTGAGCGGGACCCTCAGCTCCCCCAGAAACTCGTCCCCAAACTTCAGGTTGCTGGCGTTCCAGAGGTCCACCCTGGAAAACAGCAGTTGTGCAGGCCTCTTACCGGGCGGCGAGGAGGGGCGGGGTCCCGGCGCCCCTGAGCTCTCCCCAGAGAACCCGAGGCAGGACGGGACGGGGCCTGAAGGCCACACTGAGCACGGCTGGAGCGTGAGGTGGAGCAGTTCAGGCCCTTGGAGGGACAAGCCCGCCTGCCTGGAGCCCCACCCCCACGGCTTGTCACTGCTCGAGGCCGGGCTCGCGGGAGGGACCCGATTCTGCCCCCTCTGAGCTTCCGAACCTCAGGCGCCTCGGGAAACCCTGACCCACAGGAAAGCAGATTTCAAGTGATGTCAAATCTGGAGAATCCCTACGGTTCTCGTGAGCAGGGCCCATCAGACCTAACGCGGTCACCCCAGCCTCAGGCTTATGATTTGTCCCCTGACATGGGGGCGGTGCTGCGGCCGGCGTGGCAAGAGGGCTGGTGAGTCCCCCAGCGGACGCTGCGACCCGGCACAGCGAGGCCCCCGAAGCAGCGGGACCGCGAGCCAGGCCGGGCCTTGCACACGCAGAGGGGCTCGGAGCCGTCGCCCTTCAGCCCGGAAGACACTGCAAGGCGAACACACACCACCTTTGCCCTTTCGCCACCACCCAACATCCTCACGTTAAAATAATCCAGAAAACTGAAGTTCCTTTCTGTCCATTCCCCAATGTTTAAAGACAAAGCAAAAAGCAAGCAGGAGAGAGGCAAGCAGGCCGCCCCGCCGAGCCGGAATCTCGACCCTGAGCGCCTCCCGCTCACCGGATTTCCAGCTTGTCCACGTCCTCGTCCTCGAAGTCAAAGTGGGACTTGCGGTTGTAGCTGCAGGGCCTGGTCACCTGGGGGATGGAGGGAGACCGTCAGGCCTCTGCTGCCCCTGGCTGCCCGCTCTCCCTGGGAGCAAGGCCCCCTTGTGCTCATCTGGGCCGGCCCTTGCGGGGGAAGAACGGCCACCTGCGCGTCACCGGGGCCGCGGCCGCGGAGCCGGCGGCTGGCGGTTCTGCTCCGGCCTCGGCCCCCACGCCGCCGTCCTGCTGGTGGTTCACATTCTGGGGGGCAGCCGGGGGCTCTCATCTGAATGCACTTCCTCTTCTGCCTCAAGACCCTCACTGCTTCCGGTGAGACAAGCCTCCCTCCACTGCTCAGGGAAGACTGGGTGTAGCAGGCAAAAACCAAGAAACCCCAAACCAACCAAACCAAACCAAAAAACATCAATGTCTTGATAATTTGGGAAGTATTAATTTGTCAGCATTCAACTCAAAACCGGGTCATGAAGCAACAAACAGCCTTTCTGCCCAGGGAAGGAAGGACAGTTCCTAGGAATTCGAGCTGCAGGGCAGGAGGGGGTCTTCACGTGGGGGGACAGCACCCCAGAACGCTCAGAAGTAAGTGACTGAGGGTCTTTTTGCCAAAGACCCTGGGGCGTGCGTTTCAACTGCATTTGTGCCACTGAAACACCAACCTCAAAGTAAAACACTTCGTCAAACTGGGGGTTGTTGGTCTTCTTTTTCACTTTTGTCTTCTTTGCTTCCGACCTGTAATCGAGGGGGGAAGGATCAGGATGGAAAACAAGCACTGTTGATGCCGAATCTCTTGGCTGAGGCTGGGCCACCCAGCAGGCACGTCACCACGGCCTACGGGCCTGTCTGTTTGTCTCCAACCCCAGACGGTATGCAAATCAGGGCCCTTTACTGAGCCAAAGATACCCAACGTGAACATCAGAAAGGCTCTTTTTTTTACAAAGCAACTCTAGGGCAATACAGGAAACAAAAGGAAGTTAAAATTGCACACCCTCGTCTGGCTCACCTGCTTTCCCGAGTGGGGAATCCGACCTCGCCCCCCTCCCAGCCGAGGCTGTACTTGCCTGCACGGCCCCGCCAGGGTCACCGTGGCGTAGGGGTCACACTGCCCGTTCACGATGGGGAGGCCCTGGCACTCGAGGATGCTGAGGAAAGAAGTGGGAGGTCAGGAGGGGACCCGAGGCCAGCGGGCCATCTCTCAAGGCCACCCTGGGGTCCGGGAGGGCAGCTGTCTCCACAGCTCAGGCCAAGAGCTCCGAGGCCCTGCAAAGTGCTCCCCGGGGGCTCCCGTCTGATAAACAGAGATGGACGCGCTGGTCAGCAGTCAGGAGACATCTGGAGGCAGGAGAAGGTGTGCGTGCATCCAGGGAAAAGGGAAAAGCAGCCCGGCTGCGGAGGACACGTTGCTGGTGTCGACTGCAAAAAAACGCACAACAAATAATGTTGAGAATTGTTTTATTTGGTGGACTTTCTGAGGACTCAAGCCCGGGACGCAGCCTCTCAGAAGGCTCGGAGGGGCTCCTCTGAAGAGGTTGGGGGGCAGGCAGGATATAGAGGAGTTTCTGCAACAAAGACCAGGTAGGCGGAACATCAAAAGATTACTGTTAATGAAAGCAAACCAGACATCTCCAGTTAAGGAATGTAGCGCTTCTCTGTGTGTGGGAAGGTGCGGGAGTCTGGGCTCACTGAAATCGTTCCTTTGATGTGCACCTCAGCTCTCTGGGGCCGGCGTCCTGTGCTTTCCCATCCGGAGTCCCCGCAGGGGCACCGTGGAGGCAGCTGCAGTGGCTGCAGGCTTGGGGGCCGCAACACCCTTTGTTTACTGATACGGCAGCTGACATTCTTCGTCCACAGTGGAGATTTCCCTGAGCGAAGCCCCTGCCCTCCCTTCCTAGGAGCTCGAGAGAGATCCGCCCGGCCCGGTCTGCCAGGTAGGAACTGTGGCGAAGTCTGTGTTATCGGCGGGGACCTGAGGGCCCGGCACTCCAGGGGCTTAGAGCCCTAGGCCGGGCGTTGCCTGCAACGCACCTCTCGGGCCGGGAGACCCCGTCTCAGGCTTCACTCTGCCAACCGCCCCGGCGCCTGGCTTCCTTTGGGTTCTGGACCGCAGTCACTCCCGCTCTTGGACCGCCCTCGTCACTCCTTCGCCTGTCACCCTGGGCTGTCACCCTGGGCTGTCGCTGGACAGCTCCTGCTCCTGCTTCTGGCTGGATGCTGGACGCTGTGAACTTCACGTCGCTGGTGCCCAGATTCTGGGCTCATCCGCGCTGTCAGTGGTTGGGGTCTCTTGTTTGGAGAGCAATTCTCGTCTGCGGCTCTGTCCGGGAGGTGCCAGCAGCCTTGTTCGGGGACAGTGCGGCCCCACCACCCGGTGTGGCCCCTGGAGTCCGTGCTGAGGGTCGGAGTGAGCGCAGGCTCTCCACTGGGCTGGTGGAAACTCGAATGACCCCCAGCTCTACGGCCCCGTCGCCCCTTTGCCCCCTCGCCTGCCCGGCCCTGAGGGACCCCACCTTGCCCGTTCTCGCAGGTCTGGGGAGTGCCACGAAGTCCCCTCCCCTGCAGACCGTGCCCACCGTGGCCTTGATGCCCCAGCTCCCATCTGTCGCCTCACCCGCCTTGGGCTCTGCTGGGGACGCCTCGCTGGCCGTGTCGCCGACGCACCTCCAGGACGAAAGCTGGCCTGCGGCGACCTTGTCTGTTTCCCCACTTGGGGGCCGATCGCCCTCCATCTGCAGGCTGGCTCACACGGCGTCAGCTCCTTAGTCCTTTGTGGCGGGTGAGTCCCCCTGTCCCATCCTGGCTGGAAGCAGAGCCCTAACCCCATACTCGGATGCCGCGGGTCTGAGTGCCCTGCTTCCTCGCTCACTCCTGCACGCCGGGTGGCCTGGGCGGCTTCTGCCCCTCTCGGGAGCTTGGTGGTCCTGACGCTTTACTGGAACTCTTCTCACGGGGCGAGGGCCCGCCTCCTCCGTTCCTGCTCCCTGGAGCGTGTGGCCCCTTCTCTCTCCATTTCTCCACCACTTTGCTCTGTCCCGCTAGACAGGCTGGCCTTCAGGGACTGGAGTGAATCTTTGCAACTCTTTCTCTTTCCACTCTTCTTTCTGGAATTTCTGCACTTCTCTCCCTGCTACTAACCTGGTCTTGGGTCATCTTCCTCCCTCTGTGAACTAACTCGTCACTAAACAAGTATCTTCAGGCACATTTCCAGGGACAGGCACAGAACCCTGAGCCAGCCAAGAGCTTGTGCAAGGGGCTGACACCCCGAGAAGCCCCCGGGGGCTCGGGGGCCTGGCAGCCACAGGGACAGCGGGTGGGTCACTCATGGGAGGAACACACAGGGCGACCCGTCGGGCGGGGGGGTGGGAGGAGGTCTCAGGACAAGGGCGACCCTCCCTCAGTCGGGGGGCTGCTGCCTCTGGGGCTGGAAGCATGAGAAGGGGCTCACTCGCCCCCTCCCTGTGCCAAAGCCCAGAGCTCAAGACAAACGCATTTTTATCACATTCAGCTGTTGATCGGGAAGGTTGGGACGGCAGTGCATTTTGGATCCGCAGAGATAACGGTTTTCCCGGCAACAGCTCAGACGGGGGAGCAGTCCCTCCCGCAGCTGGCGTCTCGGAGAAGCGCTGCCAGACACAGGGCAGCAGCTGCCCGTCAATGTCACTCCCACTCCTTACAGAGCACCGTGAGGAAGGCGCTAACCAACACGCTGACTGGCCCCAGTTGCAGTTACACGTCCCGGAGAAAAAGAAAAACTGACACGCTGACACCTGGATGCAAAACGCACAACAGGAAAACAGGTGTCATGGGCACATCGCACCCCCCTCCCTCAGACGTCACTTCACCAGCTGCACAACCTGGGGGGTCACAGCTCAGCTGTACAACCTGGGGGGTCACGGCTC
Source organism: Balaenoptera ricei (assembly GCF_028023285.1). Lineage (NCBI taxonomy): Eukaryota > Metazoa > Chordata > Mammalia > Artiodactyla > Balaenopteridae > Balaenoptera > Balaenoptera ricei. The sequence goes on from NC_082656.1 coordinate 83,919,104, forward strand.
AGCTGTACAACCTGGGGGTCACGGCTCAGCTGTACAACCTGGGGGTCACTTCACCAGCTGCACAACCTGTGGGTCACGGTTCAGCTGTACAACCTGGGGGTCACGGCTCAGCTGTACAACCTGGGGGTCACGGCTCAGCTGTATAACCTGGGGGTCACTTCACCAGCTGCACAACCTGGGGGTCACGGTTCAGCTGTACAACCTGGGGGTCACGGCTCAGCTGTACAACCTGTGGGTCACGGCTCAGCTGTACAACCTGGGGGTCACGGCTCTGCTGTACAACCTGGGGGTCACGGCTCAGCTGTATAACCTGGGGGTCACTTCACCAGCTGCACAACCTGGGGGTCACGGCTCAGCTGTACAACCTGGGGGTCATGGCTCTGCTGTACAACCTGGGGGTCACGGCTCAGCTGTACAACCTGGGGGTCACGGCTCAGCTGTATAACCTGGGGGTCACGGCTCAGCTGTACAACCTGGGGGTCACTTCATCAGCTGCACAACCTGGGGGTCACGGCTCTGCTGTACAACCTGGGGGTCACGGCTCAGCTGTATAACCTGGGGGTCACGGCTCTGCTGTACAACCTGGGGGTCACGGCTCAGCTGTACAACCTGGGGGTCACGGCTCAGCTGTACAACCTGGGGGTCACGGCTCTGCTGTACAACCTGGGGGTCACGGCTCTGCTGTACAACCTGGGGGTCACGGCTCAGCTGTACAACCTGGGGGTCACGGCTCAGCTGTACAACCTGGGGGTCACGGCTCAGCTGTACAACCTGGGGGTCACGGCTCTGCTGTACAACCTGGGGGTCACGGCTCAGCTGTATAACCTGGGGGTCACTTCACCAGCTGCACAACTGGGGGTCACGGCTCAGCTGTACAACCTGGGGGTCATGGCTCTGCTGTACAACCTGGGGGTCACGGCTCAGCTGTATAACCTGGGGGTCACTTCACCAGCTGCACAACCTGGGGGTCACGGCTCAGCTGTACAACCTGGGGGTCACGGCTCTGCTGTACAACCTGGGGGCCACGGCTCTGATGTACAACCTGGGGGTCACGGCTCAGCTGTACAACCTGGGGGTCACGGCTCAGCTGTATAACCTGGGGGTCACGGCTCAGCTGTACAACCTGGGGGTCACTTCATCAGCTGCACAACCTGGGGGTCACGGCTCTGCTGTACAACCTGGGGGTCACGGCTCAGCTGTATAACCTGGGGGTCACGGCTCTGCTGTACAACCTGGGGGTCACGGCTCAGCTGTACAACCTGGGGGTCATGGCTCAGCTGTACAACCTGGGGGTCACGGCTCTGCTGTACAACCTGGGGGTCACGGCTCTGCTGTACAACCTGGGGGTCACGGCTCAGCTGTACAACCTGGGGGTCACGGCTCAGCTGTACAACCTGGGGGTCACGGCTCAGCTGTACAACCTGGGGGTCACGGCTCAGCTGTACAACCTGGGGGTCACGGCTCTGCTGTATAACCTGGGGGTCACGGCTGCTTGCAGCACATCTGACCAGAGCCTATTTCACTGGAAAAGGTACATTCACATCCCAGGCATTTGTCTAAGCCGATCCCATACACACACGTGCACACTCACACCTACACACCTGCACTCTCACACTCACACCTGCACACACACATGCACACTCATCAAGCATACAGGGTAGAAGGAGCTCCGATTTCGGGGTTGAGGTCTGAGGTCAGGCCCCAGCTCTGCCCCCATCTCACCGTTTCCACGCCCCAACCTCTTTGCCTAAACGTCGCCCTGAGTAACTGGTTATTTGCAAAAGCCAAATGTGTCACCTCCAGGGTGAGCAAGGATGTTAAGAAAGTCATCTGGGGAATGCCCAAGCCTGGGAATCCTGAGTCATTTGTTTAAAAAACGTGAGCCACCCCGCTCCCTGGGGGTTAGACTTAGTCCTGGGCAGACAGGCCGTGGCGCCGTCCCGTGTCTTACCGCGTGGCCAGCTTGTGGCAGACGACACCCGAGTCGGTGATGACCTCGCTCAGCCTCAGCTCCAGGTGGACCTTGCCCTGAAAGTGACAATGACAGGGGGTCACAGGGGGGCCACAAGCAGCGGGAGCTCTTGGGCTCCGATCACAGACTGGTGACACACGACCCTGCGTGGCATCCACGCGCGTCCAGCCGCCCGGCTCAGATCCCAGAGAGTTAAAGAAGCTTCCAGCCCATCGGGCACGACGCTGACAGCAGGCACTGTTTCAGAAGAAAGAAAAGGAAAAGGTGCTGGAGGGAGCAGTGTCCCAAATGGGCCTGACGGTCTGCTCTGGGCTGTGTTCACTCACACGCCGCAGGCCCCGGGCCGGCGTGGGCAGCTCTGCCCAGGCGTCTCGGTGCTTCTGCGTCTGCGGCAGGCAGGGTCGGAGGCCAGCAACCTCAGCCCTGCTCCTTAGGAAGGAAGCGGACGCTCACGCGTGCTCTGGGAGGAGGGGCACAGCAGCTGGGGTAATGGAGCAGCCGAGGCTGTGCTTCCACCCGTCTGTCTGTGCAAAGGGCGCCGGCTGAGGACGGCGAGTGGGCAGGGCAGACACGGCCAGGGCATCATCAGGGCCACGAAGAGAAGGGGGGAGACCAGCTCCCGAAAAGTCCAACAGGGGGATGCATGATGCTCGTGTTTCCGTGAGCGAGCGTTAGTTTAAATTAAACTGACTTTCCTTAGACACGGAGGTGAACTGGATCCATTGTCTCCAAGGTCCTTTCCGACTGAAACCCCTGGACCCTGCGGCCTGGGGAGAGCCTGTGAGGGCCGCCACGTCTCAGGAGAACCCAGGATGCGGTGGGGATGGCTCGCCAGCTGGGGGGTCGATGTGGGGCGCTCAGCCCCGCACGGTCCCGTCACTGCCCCGACAGCCGCCCACTGCAGCGCGGGACCCCTACCCCACGCGGAAGCATCCAGCGCCCTGGCCCGGGCCGTCTGCACGGGGCGTGTGCTGACCTGGCCAGCGGCTCCTGGGCCCGGGATCCTTGCTGTTCCTCTTCTGCCCCAGGGAAGGCCGCTCCAACAGCAGCCAGACCTTCCCACCTGCTGCTTCTAAGCTTGACCTGAGCCACCAGAGAAGCGTTTCGACAAAACGCCAGCAGCACCGATTATGAGAAAGGGAGAGGCTGGACCGGGACACGCAGCCTGAGGATGGGGGGCGCGGGGAGCACCCCCAGCTAGAGCCCCGCCCGCCAGACAAGAGAAAATAAACAAGAAACCAGGGTCTGGCCGTGAGAAGGGTCAAGGGCGATGCCTCCATCACCCCAGGCCCTCCTGTCTCCTACACACCTCTCGGGCCCCGCACTGGTAGGTGACACGAGCTCCCCAGGATAGCCTCTCCCACTCAGAGCAAACCAGCTCCGGGATCGCGAGCTTGGAAGCGAGCAGCTGCCCCGGGCCGCAGCAGCACGGGGGGAGGCCGGCCTCACGCACCAGACACCTCACCTACGACACTGACACGGGCTCCCGACGACACGGATGTGCCTCCCTGTGGGGAGCCCAGGCCGCGGGCGGCGCTCACGGCCGCAGACGCGTCCAGGCCCCCCAGCCGCGGGCAGGGCTGGGTGCCGGCCTTCCCGGCCTTGCCCTCACCTGCGGGCAGGCAACCCGCGACAAGTCCCGCGAGGTAGGACCAGCCCGCAGGCATCACAGCCGCGCGGCCCGGGCGACACCAGCATCCCGACCCGGAGTCACATCTGTATCTGCGGAGGCTCTGACGGGGCCCGCCCCTCGCGGGGCCGCACTCGCCTAGAGCAGCGGCTCTTCCCACAGCGGCTTGGGGCGTCTGCCCGAGCGCCCTTCACCCGCCAGGCGCGGACACAGGGTCCACCGCGCACCGCGACCCTCGCGCGCGGCAGGCTGGTCCGAGAGCGAATCCTTGGGGCCGGTAACTGGGGCGGGAGTGGCGGGGGGTGGGCGGCCTCCCTGTGCGGGTGGAAAAAACAAAGTCCCCAAAGGCCAGCGGTGCATCCTGAGCCACCCCACCCTCGGCACTGTCCCCGGAGCGGGCACTGCCGTCCTTACAATGAAATAAGAACGCATAGATTGACGGCCTGGAAACCAGCCCAGCAGGAAGCTCAGCTGTCACTGGCGGCCCGGTCAGCCTGGTGTCCTTCGTCGCGCCCCAGGTGCACGGGCGCCCGCTCTGAGGCAGACGGTGGACCACGGCCCCTCAGACCGACGCATCCCCAGTGTTGCTCGACCGGCTTCCGAGAAGCTGCCCCAGCCTCGGGCGCCGGGCGCTGGGCTGAGGCGCCGCCGGCCGTCCGGGCTCCTGCTCCCCAGTGGAGGACGGACGCGGACTGTGGCCGCTCACGCTCCTCTCCTGGGGCAGCGCGTCCTCCAGGAGAGGGCAGATGTTGCCAGCTGATTCGTGCTGTTACATTTCGGGGGGTTTGGGGGAGGCTGATATGAGGTAAATAAAACACACACACACACATCTCGGAGAGAAACCCCTGCAGAACAGCCCAGGATCTGCAGCTCAGAAGCTCACACCCATGCTCACTGCACAAACAATCCCACCGCAGACACCAGCGCCCGGGGTGCCGCGGGCCACACCCTGCACAGGGCAGGCAGGAAGTGTGGTTTCCCAGGCTCGGCCTCTGCAGGGCACGCGACCTTCCGTGGATGCACAGCTACACACAAAACTGCCCCCTCTGCTTGTTTTGACTCCAGCGGGAGCCCTCTCCCCAGGGAGGCGGTCAGAGGCCCACCTGCCAGGCTGAGGGCAGAGGTGACCATGCCTCCCATAGGGGCCGGAACCCCGGAGGGGGGTCCAGCTGAATCGTGCTCGTTAACAATTAGCCCAGGCAGGACGTACTGAGACTTGGCCGGAGTCCTCGCATTTATGTTGGTGTATGAGAAGAGAAACCTTAGGACAGAGCATTGAAAATGCTGATTTCATGGTCTTTCCCAGTCTCATTTAAGGAGAATAATGATAAGAAGTTGTTTAAAAAAACAGCTGGGACTGAACTGCATCACCCACCCTCACGGAATATCCACTGGGATAGACCAACCCGGTCTTAAACACGTCAGCAAGTCTAGGAAAATAAAAATCACATCACAGCTGCTCTCAGACCACAGTGGAAATTAAACTAGAACTCAGTGACAGAAAGATAGCTAGACAATCCCAAAATATGTGGAGGTTAAAGAACACACTTGCAAATAACAAGCAGGCCAAAGAAGAAGTTTCAGGAGAAACTAAAAAATACTTTGAATTCATTTCTTTTCATAAGTGAAAATGAAATAAAACATCAAAATCTGTGAAATGCAGCAAAAGCAATGCTTAGAGGGAAATTTAAAGCAGTGAATGCATATATTGGAAAAGACGAAAGGCAAAAATCAATAATGTAAGTTTCTAACCTTAGGAAACTAGAAAAAGAAGAGCAAATTAAATCCAAAGTGAGCAGAAGAAAAGAAATAATAAAAATTAGAGCAGAAATCAATGAAAATGAAAGCTGGAAATCAATACAGAAAATAAACAAACCAAAGCTGTTTTTTTGAAAAGATCAATAAAATTGGTAAAGTTCTAGCCCCGCTAAGAAAAAACAGAAATGAAAGCAGGGCCGTCACTCCTGGCTGCAGAAAACCAGCAGTGGTTCCGACAGGGGATCCGAGATGTCACCCACCTGTCAGCCATGGGGGCCCAGAGCCCAAGGTGAACCCCACTGTAAGCCGGGGGCTTCAGGGAATATAAGGCATCAGCCATAGCAAATGCACCCAGGACGCTAGCAGTGGTCGGGGGAGGAGTACACGGGGTTCTTCATACACTCCCCTCAACTTTTCTGCAAAGATAAAACTGCTCGAAAAGTAAAGTTTATTAATTAAGAGAGAAAAGCACTGGCGGCTCCTGTGCAATTTTCTCAGGAAGGTGTCGGTCTCTGGTCTGCAGCGCCCGTGGCCGCAGGCAGGGGCCCAGCAGCACAGGAGCCATCGCTGCCCTGTCCTCATTCTGCACAGGGCCTGCGAGGCTGGGCGGAGGTCAGGCAAGAGCAAACCAGGGCGCCGGCGACTGAGTGCTGGACCTGCAGCCCCACCGGAGCCGAGAGCATCGGGAAGGGGCAGGGACATGAGGGCGACCAAGAGAAGCAGCCGCGTCCTCGAGGGGAGGCGAGGGCCACCCCCTCCTCTCCTTCTGACACTCCCGAGCCTGAGAAAGACTCTCGGGTCCTTGCAGGTGTATGGCTGCAGGCGCTGATTGTTGGGGAAATCCTCAGACAGGACGGCAGACACACAGAGGACGTTCCCAGGGCGCCCACTATGAGGCCAATTACTGCCCTGTCGCTAAAGGTGCAAGAAGAGGCCACGGGCTGGGGGGCTGCGGCTCTGCTGGGGCAGCCCACCTGCCTCTGCCTTTTCGGAACATGTGCTCCAAGAACAAGTTTCACAGAAGCCGCTCAACGCAGAGCTTGCGGCTGCCGGCGTCCTTGGAGGATCGGGAGGGGCCCTCGCGGACGTGAGCACGCATTCTGGCCACTGCTGCCCAGCGGGGACCACGGGTAGGGCCGTCCCTGCCGACTGCCTCATCCAGAACGTGCCCAGCCGGGGACAGGGAAGGAGCAGAAGCGACGGGTTCTTTTTAATAAAGTGATTGACCAGAGACCTTTACAAACATCAGTTCCAGAGGGAAGCCAGACGTTCTTTCACTCCTCTTCTTCCCCCAGTTCCGTGACTTGCTGGTCTCTCGTGGGCCCTGGCTTTGTGACACTCCCTTTCTGCTGCCTTTGTGAATCGTGAGCAGATAGTTGGAGAAACCATATGTGTCCCCTGACCTTCGTAGCTGCAGGGAAGGTGCATAACTGCCCCTTTAAAGGCTGCTGCCCGTGGCACCTGGCAAGTCCCCTCCGGAGAGCACTTGCTCGGTGCCTGGAACTCAGTGGCCGCCACCACCCACAGTCCCGCTTCCGTGGAATCACCAGTGGGTCGGGACCCACGTCACGGGGACCATCCGGGAATGGCCCGGACGTCCTCAGGCTGCAGGTGGACACATGCGTCATGTTTCCAAGGCTGCGGTGACCCAGCGGCTCTGGATCTGGACAGTGGTGGTTACACAGCCACACGCGTGAGACGCACCCACGGGGACATGCAGGCACACGCGGGGCTGGTGGGACCTGAATGGGGTCGGGGACCCTGTACCAGTTATGCGGATGTCACTGCGGGACCCAGTAGGGACATGGCCCTGCTTCTTATTTTCAGTCTTTGAGTGTAAACAGGAGAACACACAGCTTGCTAACTAACCATTACCCCCTGTGCAGTATTTCCTGTGGCCTCCCGTGACTCTGTAACCATTTCAAAATTAAAAGTTGTGTTTTTTTTGAAAAGGCAAGAAAAAGGAAAAGCTACACTTGCCAACAAAACAGAACTTAAATCTGGGGACTAAACAGCGGGGTCATTGCGGCCACAGGCGGAATCTCTCAAGAATGACGGTGACGGAGGCAGGCGGGGCCCAGGTGTAAAGCACACACCGCACAGGGGTCCGGAAACTTCTTCCTAAGGAGGCGATTTCTTGGTCACCTGAGCAGCAGCGGCCGCTGTCCTTTTGGCCTTGGGGCTCCGTGACTAGTTCTGAGCAGTCACAGGTCCCCCAATTTCCACAGCACGTGTGGGCCCCTCAGTTGGAATTAACTGAGCGTGAAGCACGCTTACGATGCCCCTTGGGCTAGGCTTCTCAAGGCGTCCCTCTGGCTGCCTCTTTGTCGAAGTTTGAGCATCGGCCCCGGCGGCCACCAGGGGCCTCGGCGGTGGACACCCTGAGCCGCCGGTGTGCAGTTTCGAGCTCGGCCATGGCCCCAGGCCCACGGGGAGGCGCGCTGACGCTGGGCCGGGAGCCCGGGGAAGGCCTCGCGAGGTGCCCACTTGGGGATTCTGTCCGCGACACCTGCTGTTTGACCCTGCTGAGCTCAGAGCAGGCCCGGCTCGGCGCTGGCCCCGGCATTGCAGGCATGGCCCGGGCTCGGGGACGGGCTTGACCGGAAACTCAGGCCGGGGTCACCAGAGAAGAGAAGATGCAGGCGGCCCCCCCGGCGGGCATCTCCTGGACCCTGGGCATGGGGAGCGGCCCAGCTGGGGGAGAAACCCCCTGTCCCGGGGTGGGGGCACCTTGCACTGGTCAAGGGGTCACTCCCAGTTAACACATCGCCAGGGCACTGGGCGAGCCCCAGGGACGCTCAGGCCACGGTGACTTCATCACTCCGGGCACTCCCTTCAGCTCCAGCCCCGCCCTGCTGAGGGCAGGGAGCCCGGAACACACGCGGGCACCTCCAGTGGGCAAGGCCCACAGCCTTACGTTTTCTCACCTATTCTCTCTTTACCTTCAATTATGTGTCGCATTCTTTCGCATGTTACATTTTTTAAGCTGCACGAGTAAGTCCGACAGTAACCAACGGAACAAACCAAATGCACGAGCCCAGGAGGACATACGCAGGGGACAGCTTGCTAAGCCTCGCTCCCTCTGCAGACCGGAGTCCAGCGTCTATGTCTCTAACCGCTGTCGGGCCTCCTCCGCCAAGGCCCCCACGTCCCGCGGGCCCCGCGAGGCCTCACCTGCACCTCGGAGTCGGCGTCCACGTGCTGCAGCTGGAACCACGTGTCCCGGTTGTGGTACTTCTGCAGGTCTTCCTTCCGGATGGCCACCTTCCCTGGAAGATCAACGCAGAGGAGACCAGTCACGAGGGCGCCAACCCACCCACCCAGCGGGGCTGGGAGCAGTCGCCACTACCACTGCCAGTCACTCCAAACGGGAAATCCAGAGCAGATCGTCGGGAAAGAGACGACGCAGTAAGGGCAAGAGATGCCACGTTGCATCTCGGAGGTGCCACGTCCACCCTGAGCAGAGCCCGTCTCGAGGTCACTTCCACGGTGTCCACAGCCTGGGCGTGACGGGGGTGCGTGCTCTCCCCTGTCACCCAGGCTGCGGGACATGGGGGCACCCGGCGCAGATCCTACAGGTCAGAGAGCGGCTCCGCCAGGTGCACGGCTCAGGGCCGGAGGGCGGCGTGTGGGATGGGGAGGGAGCAGGCACCCAAGGAAGCCACGTCACGGCCCCCCCAGCCCCGAAGCCCGAGCTGCAGAGGGAGGCAGGTGGCGTCTGCTGGGAGGGCTCTGCTGCAGAGTCCCTGGACATGCGCGTGTGCCCGTACGAGCTGTAGCTTAGAATTCACGTGTGTGCACGTCTAGCTCACAGGCAGCGTGCACAGTCGGCTCACAGAGTGTGCACACGCGTGTGCGTACATTTAGCTTATGCAGCACGTGTGCACACGTGTTCCTGTCGGGCCCGTGGAGTGAGCCGGGTTCTCGCCCGCCTGGGTCTATGAATCAGTGTCTCTCACAGTGTAATCACAGGCCACCTGCATCAAAACAGCTGGAGAGTTTCCTAAATGCAAGTTCCCCGGCCCCACCCTGCGTGAGAAAACAATCTCTGGGGTGGGGCCCTGGAATCTTCGTTTTCACGAGGTCCCCAGGGAACTTCTGTGGGTCCCAAAGTTTAAGGACGTCTGCTCTCAATAGTTTTACATTCCTGACATAGGCTTGGTACTTAGGAGCTAGAATTTCAACGAAAATACACACGTAAATATACGTGTGTGATGTACATTACCTGACATAGATTTATAGTGTTTAAATATCCATCTACCACCGTCATGCATTGTTCATTCACCTTATTTATTCCAAAGACATACGTGGCAGCTAGCAAGCACACACCCCACAGCTTGGGGGGACAGAGGGCACCGGGCACTGGGCTGTCCTCCTGTCCCCACATCCCGTGGCCTCGAGCACGGGGACCACGCTGCCCACCAGGGTAGGGGAGTCGGACGCTGGCCCACGTGAGCATCCCTGCGTACACACGTATATGCATGCAATACACACGCACACACACACAGTCACACACACGTACACTGTACGTGTACACACACACATACATTGTAAATCACATACGGAAGCAGGAACGATAAAGGACAACATGAAAGCAAACACCTTCTAAGTTCAGTTGTTCCTGGTGTACAGCCCAGGACACACCGCCTAACTCGGGAGCGCGGTCCAGTTACCAAAGGAGACGCTTTGGGCCCCTGGCGCCGTTTCCCCCGCGTCATCTGCTACTTGGGACGCTCTCCAGGCCGCTGTGGCCACCCTGCGGAGCCCCGAGCTGGCCGGCCCACCCTGCCCTCACCCAGGACGCAGAGTCCTCTCCGCGACGGGACTGCTCTCCGTTTCCTGTTTCTTCACAGACTTGCGCTTCTGAGTAGAAGCACCCGGCGGCCTCACGGCGGGGCCTGACGCCCAGCTGGTCCTGTGGTTGCCCACACTCGCTGCCCGCCAGCCCCTCGCACTCTCCCCTCGCGTCGCCCTGCAGCAACCCCGGGGCGAGGCGGGGCGCGCTGGTCACAGACGTGGCAGACGTCCGCCCACGGGCTTCGGGCCTCGTCGCTGCGGCTCTGCCCTCCGTGCTTCTCCTACCGCTTCTTCTCCCCAAACGCCCCCGTCCCACGCGGCCCTCCTGCGACGTCACCTCCCCTTCAGCCTCCCCCGGGGCCCGCAGGGCCGTCTCCGTGCTGCGCCCGGAGGCTCACACGAGGCCTCGCTGGGGCCCAGCCACCTGCTGGCCGGTAGGTTTCAGGGAAAGGACGCTGGTGCAGCTGGCTCCTGGGGGAGCTCAGGACATCGCCCAACGTACACGCGGCGCGTCTCAGAGCGAGAGGCGAGGAGAGGCGAGGGCGGCTCGGCCGTGAGGAGGGGGCGTCGGCCCAAGGCCCGTGCGCACACCCCGCCCGGGAGCCTCCACGGTCCCTTCCACCGCTCGGTGCCCCAGCAGCTGCACCTCTCTCCTCTGGCTTGTGCCTCCTCTGGATGTGCCGTCCCTTTGCTAAGATGCACCGCGGGCCCACGTGTCGCCAGCTCCCAGCTACTCGACGCCGAGGTTCCTCCAGACACGTGCGCTTGAAAGGCGTTAGAAAATGCTTGCTTCTCTCTTGTTAGCCCATCTTCTGTCTAGTTGTGTAGGGGTCCAGCCGGGGAACCCAGGTGGGTGAGAGAAGGGTCTCACCCTGCAGTCTTCACGCCTGGTCTCCAGACCTGATAGGCGCACCCACCGGGCACAGACGGGAAACTGGAAACGAAGCAGGGACACGCCGGCCCGAGTGCCGCGGGCTGAGCGTGGCGGGGTCGGGTCTGTTTACCCCCCACCGTCACCTGCAGCAGCCCCGTCTCCCTGCCCACTGTGCCCGCGGCACCTCTGCACGCTCACTTCGGCCCTCCACTCACCTCCCACCGTCACACAGCCTTGGGAAAGGCCAGCCCTCTGTCCACTTGCGAGGTGGACGCAGCACAGCTGGCTCCGAGGGTCAACACCACTGCCCACATCAACCTCGCTGGCTCAGCTCTGGCCACGCAGAACCATCTGCAGCCAAGTCCTGCCCAGCCGCAGGCCCCACAGGGCAGGGAGGCGACGGCATGCAGAGTCCGTAGGCGGAGGGCAGGGGCGGAGGGCAGGGGCGGAGGGCAGAAAACACAGAGCACACAGGCTGCAGAAAGAGGGTGTCCCACAGGGATTCAGAGAACTGGAGCTACAGGCCACACAGGCCTCTCTCCAGCCAGCGTCAAGTCCCAGGGACTAACCCCACCCTAACCCCGGCCCATCCCAGGCCCCTCCCCTCCCACCACTCCTGGTCTTGGGGGCATCCCGCCGAGGTCCTGAGGTGGGTCCCACCACCTCTAACCACCTGTCACCAGGCAGAGCCCCTGGCTTTCTCTCTGCTTGGCTCCTGCAAAACTCCACCCCTTTCCCCGATGGGAATATAATTTTGAGTCTTGCAGGAATAAAGCCACAAGAAACAAACATTTCTTGGAACTAAATTGGGCAATAATATTCCACTAAAAAGGGATAAAGAAATTTGCAGACTCCACGATTAGTTCAGCTGGATAGGAGGGTCACATTTGAAGTCTGAAATTTTAAGTAACTGCAATGTTTTTATGAGCTTTGATTGGAACAGGGAGGAGACACATATTTAATGCTCATATGACCCCTACAACTTACACATCATTATTATTCTTTATTTTTGGAAGTACTTAATTTTAAATGGGTAATACCAGAACAAAGTCTGAAACATTAGAAAGGATGTAAAATACAGCCAAGAATAACTTTCTCCCTCCCCTGCTACACGGGTCCCACCTCAGGGTCACCTCTGTCACCAGCTGCCGGTCTGTCCCTCTAGAGACCGACCACATCAAGAACACATGAACATGCACTCTTTACACGTGAGAGGTAGGTAGTGTTCCCACAGGCTGTCCTGGGGAGCACCTGACCTGCAGACCACAAGGCCCACTTAAACGTGCCTGATGTGTCACAGTCCACAGCTGTCCCAGTCGATCTGAGTGACATCAGGTCACTATGCCCCCTGGGCCTCACCCTCTGACGAGGACAGAGTGGTGTGGCAGCCTTTCCACCACTAAAAGCCCCGTGTATTACTTCCTCTGGTAATGGGTGGGTGCCGTACCTGCCAGGGTCTGTTCAGAAGAGAGAAGCACATCAGGTAGTTCAAGAGGCAGCATGTGACGTGGGGAACCAGGTACGGTAGGTCAGAGGGTGCGGGAAGGTGGGCAGCCAGGGGTGACACCTGCAGGGTGGTGACTAAGGAGGGACAGCCAGATGCCCCCCGCCCCCCGGGCCTGGCAGGGGGCAGAGATGTCATTCTCATCGCTCCTGTTCACCCTGGTGTCCAGCAAGTGCACAGAGGCAAGAGAGAGAAACAAGGGCCTGTAGACTTGAAGGGAAGAAATAAGTCTTTATTCATAGAATCTATAGGAAAAGCGACAAGAAAAGCTGGCAGAGTAGGTGTGTTTAGAATAAAGGTCAATACATAAAATCAATTGTATTTGTACACACAAGCAATGACAATGGAAACTGAAATTGAAAAGATACCAACAGCACATCCACAAAATGACGCTTTTATGGCTTGAGCTTTTGGTGTACTATCCCAGAAATCTTTGTCTACTCTATCAAAATCATAAAATATAGGGATAAATTATATGTATACACACACACACACACACACACACACACACACACACGTGTGTGTGTGTGTGCTGAAAACACATCACAAAACCCTGATGAGAGAAATTAAAGACCCAAGTACGTGGAGAGACATGCCATGCTGGAGGGTCTGAAGACTCAGTTTTGTTAAGATGCTAATTCTCCCCAAATTAATCTACAGATCAGTGTAATCTCAGTCATTTTGGAAATTGAGAAGATGACTGAAAATGTAAATGACAATTCAAAGGACCTAGAATAGCAAAACAAGTTTGGAAAAGAATAAAGTTGGTGAGCTCACACGACTGATTTAAGACTTGCTGTGAAGATACAGGAATTAAGACAGTTTGGTGTTGGTGTGAGGAAAGGAATACAGGTCGGTGGAACAGAACACAGAAGCCATAAATAGACCATAAATAGACCATAATAAATAGACCCATGCATATAAAGTCAGTGACTTTCAAAAGGTGCTACGGTAATTCAACTGGACACCTGTAAGGAGAAAAACGAAGCCTGTCATATGTAAAATTCACTTGAAATAGATCGCAACATGAGCGCTAAAACCAAAAGCTTTCTAGAAGAAAATCTTCACAACCCTGTGGTAGGCAAAGATTTCTTAGACGTGACATCAAAAATACAAACTATAAAAGAAAAAAATGTTTGATGAATTGGACTTCATCAAAATTAAAAACTTCTGCTCTGCAAAAGACACTCATAAGAAAATGAAAAGACAAGCCACAAGCTAGAAGAAAATATTTGCAAAACATACATCTGATAAAGGACTTGTATCCAGAATATATTTTTAAAACTTTAAAAACTCAATAAGAAAATCCAATTAAAAGGGCAAAAGATTTGAATGATTTACCAAAGAAGAGATACAGATGGTAAATAAACACATGAAAAGATGTCCAACATCATTCTTCATCATGAAAAAGCAGTAAAAGCTACAATAAGATACTACACACATATTAGAAGGGCAAAAATGAATCAAAAATAAAAGTTGATGATACAAGTGCCAGAGAGAATTCAAAATGGTGCACTCAGGAAAGCAGTTTGTCAGTTTCTAATAAAGATAAACATACACTGCAGGGGAGGAAAAATCTTTATCCTTCTACTCTTTTAGGTTCTCTGGGGCTCTGTTAACAAAAGAAAGATTAAGAAGAGAAAAACAAACAGAAGTTTATTAACATATCTCAGATATACATGGGGGAAACTTGGTGATGAGTATCTCAAGGAGGTGGCTGGAACTCGTAGCATCTTAACCTAAAACAACCACCACCAATTTTCAGAGAAGTGACAAGACCAAAGAAAGGACTCTGAGTTTCTAGGAAGGTAAATGTATGTGGGAGCCAATGGTCTGGAAGGCTCGTTGTGTGGGTTCCTTGGCGTAGCCTCTGGGCTGACAAGGGTCTAGGGTCGTCTCGGATTTGGACGAATTTATGTTCTGCTTTTAGGGTAGAGAGATTTCCTTGTGTCTGCTTCTTCCCAACTGCCTTCAGCTCAAACAAATCGCTATGCCACAGTGGCCTATTTGGGATGGCAAATTCTGCTGTCCTTTAAAACCTACAGTACGCCCCAGCAATCTCACTGTTAGGTATTTTCTAAGAGAAATAAAAATATCTGCCAACACAGAGATCTAGGCAAGAATGTGTACAGCTGCTTTGTTCACAACCACTAAAAGCAGGACACAACCCCACCTCCGTCGAATGACGAGCGGGTAAACGGTGGCACTTCCCTGCAGTGGGCACAGTGTGCAAATTATACCTGGATAACCCTGGCCTATAAACAAAAGGATCAAGGTCTCACTTCACACACCCCCACCCTTTAATAGAGAAACTGCAGGACGCCCCTGCCAGCGGGGCTGGAGGGACAAAGCGGGGAGATGGTGGGATGAGCAGGGCCACAGCCGGAGTGGGGCAGAGGGGGGGGCCTGGCTCCGGGCCCCCAGAGCCCCACCAGCCCACGCCCCGCCCCGGAAGTGGAGCCGGTGGCCCTGACCCAGCACTGCCTCGACCACACCGCACTGCATCTCCACACCCTCCCTGGGACACCCCACCCCTGGACTCGGCCCGCGGGGGGGCCCACGTGCTGCTGCACCGGGAGAACCTGGTGCGGTGCCATCAGATCACATGGCAGACGTGAGAAGCCGGTGACACTATCTATGCTCGTTTCCGTGACACAAATTTATACCCTAGAACTTGGTTTCTCATCCTGGTAACAACATAATTGCTAGTCATAACTTCAAATTATCCCTGGAGATCCAGACAGCCTCTTATTTTTACGGCTGTGAGAACAATGTTGAAAACATCTAAATCTGGTTGCACCCTGACACGTCCCAATTTTAAAGCCACCAGGAATTGCTAAACCATGATTTTGCTGGTTCTCTTTAAAAATAGCAGGTGCCTTAAACAGAATGATTGATAAACATCTTATTTGATTTTTATAAGGGGAAATAACCCACAAACCAACTGTATTTTAAAATATCTTTGCACATTTTAATCACAGATCAGGTTCTGTGATTAAAATGTGCAAAGATATTTTAAAATTCCTTTTTCCTTAGGATTACCACTCTAAAAAGCTCCCATGTGCCTCCAAGGATCAGTCACATTCCTCTTCATTCTGGTATAACCTGAGCCAACGACCCTGCCAGCGCTGCATCTCCCTGTGGGTCTCACCTGTCACCCAGGTGAGCTCCATCCAGGAACATGTAAACTTCCAACCCACCGCTCTGCTCCTCTCCTTTCCTCCTTGAACAAACCTTGGTGCACCCAGCAGGCGCTAGACGGAGACACCCCCGGGCCCTGCTCCGAGAGCCCCAGGCCACAGGAGGTACGGTCCAGTGGACACAAAAGAAATGCTGCCACAGGCGACGGTGAGAATAACACACACCGAGGCGCAGCCCCCAGCTGACCAGGGTCTCGGGCCGACAGCGGCAGCCACGTGGGCGTTGGAGAAGGGCCTGAGGTGGGCGTCAGGCTGCGAGGCACCGGGAGAGGAGCCGGGAGGGCCAGAGCCTATGTCTGGGCTGGAGGAGGAATCACCAGAGCTTGATGCCAAGCTAAGGGTTCGGGCGCCATCCTGAGGGCAAAGGGAGCAGGCCTGCAGGACGAGCAGCACAGAAGTGGCCCCGCAAACGCGAAAATCCTTCTCGCTTCAGAGTTAAAGCTCTGCTGAGTGGTCCTATCACAGCTCCATCTTAAATGAAGTCAAGTGTGAATGATCTGAGTTGCTGTGTCATCTAGGCCGTGTACTTCCTGAACAAACTCTGGTGATGTCTACGTAAAACACAGCGGTTTCCAAGAATGCTATTTGCTGGAAATGCAGACTCTGGGCCCTGCCCCAGACCCAGTAACCAGCATCTGCATTTTGACGAGCGTGGGAAGCTCTGATCCACGTGCTGGAAACGCTGCCGGATGCTTCTTCAAAGGACCTCAGCTCCAGAGCTGCCTTCAGACTTTTTTTTGAGGGCTGCAGGCCTGGGCGCAAGCACCCCTGACCAGTCACGTATGGGCAGTGAGTGGAGCTGGTCAGACGCCCCAGGAGCGGGCGGGAGACTGCAGAGTCAGGGGCCCGCCAGATTCAACTGCTCTGTCCAGGAGCGAAGCACCGAGACGCCTCCTGCCAGGAACAGCCAGGCCAGCGACGATCAGCTGGGGTCCCATGGCCACAACTGAGCCCACACTGGGCAACTCGGGTCTAATTCTGGTGCCACGGGGAACGGATAGGGTTTTCCTGGGACAGAGGTGCACCCACCAAACGGGCGGCTCTGGGCTGCTCCACATCCAAGGTGGGCCTCACTCTCTCCAGGACGCTGGTGGGTGCCTCTGGGACTCTCAATACCTCTGAGACCCCCAGTACCTCTGACAGTATCCCAGTGCCTCTGAGAGCCCCTAATGCTTTTGAGTGCACCCCCAATACCTTGAGGGCACCCCAATACCTCTGAGCACCCCGATACCATCCCAGTCCCCCATACACGGGTGCTGGGTTCAGGGATGGGCAAGGCCTGGGGTGGTGGGATGGTTGGAGAAGCCTTCGGGAGTCGTTTGGGGGGACGCCACTCTCGCCTTGAAGGATGGTTTGCCTTTGCCGCGTGTCCCCGTGTCCCCGCGTGAGCTCATGGGGTGTCGCCCCAGAACACAGTGACAGGGCAGCTCCGGGACGGCCAGCAAGGGCAGGCGAGATGCTGGCGTGGCTCACCGGCTCAGACGGGGTGCCCGGGAGATGCCCCAATTCTGCCAGAATAAGCCCCGTTCAGAAGAGGCGGAGAAAATGAAGAAAACACCTGGTCGGTCGGTACCTACCTATGATGGAATCCCTCCGGAAAACGTCTCTATCGAAAATGTAAAAGGACAGGTGACGGAAACTCCGCGGAATCTCGCAGTAGAAGTCCTCTCCGTAGAAGGGGCTGGACACAGACAGAAGGGGCACCGTTAGATTCTACGAGGCCGCGTCCCCTGTCCTGGGAGCAATCAGTCCTGGGGGGTGATCAGTCCTGAGAGGGGGTCAGTCCTGGGGGGATCCGTCCTGGGGGGTCAGTCCTGGGGGGTCAGTCCTGGGAGGAATCAGTCCTGAGGGGGGGTTCAGTCCTGGGGGGTGATCAGCCCTGGGGGGTCAGTCCTGGGGGGTGATCAGTCCTGAGGGGGGGGTCAGTCCTGTGGGGAATCCGTCCTGGGGGGGTCAGTCCTGGGGGGAATCAGTCCTGAGGGGGGGGTCAGTCCTGGGGGGTGATCAGCCCTGGGGGGTCAGTCCTGGGGGGTGATCAATCCTGAGGGGGGTCAGTCCTGGTGGGATCCGTCCTGGGGGTAGGATCAGTCCTGGGGGGGGCCGGCTTCCAAGCGCCTGCCTCAGGCATGCACCTGTGACCTCACGTGGGGGACATGAAATTGGGAGCTGGTGGTCCCGGCCGGGCCGAGGGAGGCGGGAGTGGGGGAGGGAGGCGAGGGCAGGTGACAGACATGGAAGGACCTGTACGCAGGAGCTGCATCAGAGCCTCCGCTCGGAGGGGGACGAGCCCACCTGTGGTGCTGCCGTCAGAAGCACCTAACAGGTTTTGCTTGTTTTACTGACCAGCTCAGGTCCAGAGCAGGAAGGGGTACCATGCTGGCCTGAGGTCCAGGCGTGCAGAGAAGGCAGCTGCTCTCTCCCCGCCATGTCCTGGGGGCCAGAGCCCCGAAGGCACGTCCCACAGGAGTCAGAGCTGCTGCCGAGGCCTCGCTAGAAGGCGCACGCGTACAACAGGTGTTTCCAGGGCTGCCCCCGAGACGGCCACACACGCGAGTCCTGACTCCAGTGCCCCTGCCCACGGCCTGGCCCCCATCCCGGCTTTATCTCGGGGGACTGTCCCCACTCTCAGCTGCAAATCAGGATCACCTGGAGAGGTTTCTAGAAAACACACTGCCTAGGCCCCACTCAGAGGGCCCTCTTTAGGGGTGGGTCACAGGGTAGCACCTCCAGTCCCACACCTGCCACCTCCTGACACAGAGCCGTGACGCCAGCCGGTTACACGTGGGGGACACAAATCTCACCCCCGGCCCCTGGAGGCACAGGAGCCCCGGGACAGGCGGTCCTGCACCCAGATGGCACTCCCCCCGGTGAGGATGTGGAGAAATTGAACTGCTTGTAGGAATGTAAAATGGGGCCATCACTTTTCCAAAACGGTAAACCCGGAGTAACCATTATAGCCCAACAGCCCACCCCCAGGGGTATGTCCTGGAGCAATGAAAACACATCCACACAAAAACTGGTACGTGCAAGGTTACAGCAGAAACAACCCAAGCGCCCATCAACAGAGGACGGACACACCGAACGGGGCCCCTGACCCACTGGCGCCTTCAGCTCTCATGCTGATGCTCAACGAGAGAAGCCAACACAAGAGGCCACACAGGGTGCCGTTCCCTCTATGTGAAATGACCAGAACAGGCTCGTCTGTGGAGACAAAGTGGATCCCTGGTTGCCAGGGGCTGGGGAGTAGGTAAAGGGAACGGGTTTCTCTTTAGGGAGATGAAAAGGTTCTAAAATTGATTGTGGTGATGGCCACACAACTCTGAATATAATATAAACCATAGAACTGTACATTTTAAATGGGTAAATTATATGGTATGTGAATTATATCTCAGTGAAGCTATTTTTCAAAAACCAAAAATTTTAAAAATACATAAAGATGTCAGCAACTGAATAACAGAATTAACATTCTAGGGTATATCATGCTTAAGTTATTTTTTCTCTAAAGATATATGGATATAGAAGAAAAATAAAGACACATGTTTTTAAATAAAAGTGGGGTTACATTATTCAACCTGATATACAGTCGGCTTCTTCCTTTAACATGAGGCCATGGACCACTTCCCAAGTAAGTAAAGGCCAAACAGCACCTGAGGTGTGAGTGACCACAGCCGCAGGACTCACACCTTCCAACACGTGGACAGCAAGTCCTCCCCCACGTCCACCACCGGGAGCGTCCCTAGCCCTGGTGTCCTCAGGACAGTCCCCGAGGTGGCTTGCTTGGTGGGAGGGCATCCTCCATCCTGGGCTCTGGGACCACGGACCCTCCAGGAAGGACTCCATCAATGTTTACAAACTCTGCTAAGCTGGTGACCAAAACTACTGCTTTCATTGGAAAAGTTTAAATTATTGGTGAGGCTGAATGTCTGTCAAGCGTGTGTGTGAGCACTTTTGTTTCGTTTTGTGTTGAAATGTCTTTGGCTCATTTTCTGTCAAATGACCATCTTTTCACATTCTTTTCAAGTTCAGGATACTAATCCACTGAGAACTTTTAAATTTATGTTGCAAAGTAAAAGACAAGTACCTGACGCCCAACATACAAGGAATATGTTTGTCGTCCACGAACAGGGACAGGCAGGCGGCCCGGCTGTCCCCACCAGAAGCCCAGGGGGTCCCAGCACAAAGGCCTCCTCAGCCCAGTCGTGGCATCTCTCAGGTCGGGGCTGGCATCAGCAGGGCCCACAGGGGCGTGAGGGAGCAAGGCAGGCATCCTGGGGGTGGGACAGGCGTGCCCCCTGGTGCCCGCACGCGGCCAGGCCACCCCCTTCTTGGTCGACGGGAAAGCCTGCAGTGTCTCTTCACAGGGGCAGAGTTGGAAGCATATTTCCAAAAGAAAAGGAAGCTGTGGATGGTGGGAAGTGGGGTGAGATCCCCCCACGTGCCTGCAAGACAGACTCTCCTTTCTGGGGGACTCAGAGGGGCTGCACAGCCCGAGCCCCCCCGGCTGGCGCCTTTGCCTGGGCATCTCCGCGCACAGGTCAGCAGCAGAGGCAGGACTCATGCCCTGCACGGTTGCGGCGTGTCCAGATAAAGGGAAAATGCCGCCCAAAGGACTGGACGGCCTTAACTACCACTATCTGACAAGGGGATTAAGACGTGGCCTCTGAGGCCGGCCAGAGCGCTTTCCTCGCTAATTACAGGGAGAAGTTTAAACGCAGTTTCACAGAATTGGGAAACGAGAAAAAGCCTCCGACAGGGGAAGCTTTTGGCCTCCCGCTCCGCGAGCCCAGATGTGCAGCCGAGAGGTCCCGGCAGGACACCCCCGCAGGACCGCAGAGTCCTTCCCCGGCCCCCCCAGAGCCCGGCTGGTGCTGCCCTGCCCCCGCCGGGGCCAGACGCGAGGTTCTCCCCGTTTCATGCTGTGTGCTGCGTCCTATGCTGCAAACGCCAGCATCCGTTTCCCGGCATCTGGGGGAGGGGAGGGGAGCGCGGGAGCCACGGGGACAGAGGGAAGCCTCCCCGCAAGCCCCGGATGCGCCACAGGGCAGCCCTGGCGGAGCCCAGGCGCCCAGAAGCGGGGACCCGGGGCCCACGCCGAGGCCCAGAGAGAGCTGGAATCCAGGCAGGCAGGGCCCTTTCTCTGAAAAGGGTGCCGGCCGGCTCTGAACAGCTCTGCGCTCGGCTAATAAACGTGCAGGTGGTTAAACCACTCACTAAAACCTGGATTAAAATTCATGAAACCGAATGCTGTATTCAGACGTCCACAGAAGAGTCGGGAAGGGAGGGGACTCGTGCAGCCTGCACCCCGCACGGGCCGGTGCTCGCGGGGCCCCAGCACTGGGAGGGCCCGCACCCAAGGCGCGAACCGCCCAAGGCTCCCAGAAGCAGGAGAAACCCTGTCTGGTTTCTCCCTCACTTCCTCTAAATGGCAATTTTAAAGCAGCGCGGCCCTCGGCACCTGAGAGCTTGTCTCTGAGGCTTCCAAGAAGCTACTGCATCTCACTGGGAGGCCGGGTGCTCAGCCTCTGGTGCTGAAGCCTCCCCCTAAGTCGTGGGGCACGGCCTGAACACAGGGAGGGGTGGCTCCCAGGAGAGAAAGCCGCTCCGTCCACGCGAAGGACGGATGGAGAAACGAGGGCCTGCCCCCCAGCTTCATGCAGATGTGAACGGGGGCCGGAGGGATGCAGCTGACCCTCCCGGGCAAGGAGGCCTGGAGGTCAGATCACAGTTTTCCTCCAAATGCTGGGGAAGAAGCATCCCGCCTGGGCCCCACCTGGGCCAGTCTTGGCCCGCAGGACAAGGCTGGATCACAGGGCACAAGGGCACCCAGGGCGCCCGCCTACAGGGCCAGCAACACGCTCTTCCAGAAGCACAGGACCCCAGCCAGATGTCTGTGCCAGAGCCCGGCCCTCATGGGTGACCTGCAGCCCGTTGCCCTGGCCTGAGCAGCCCAGGGTGGACGGCCACGTGGCCTTGGCAGGTTCCTCACTTCTTCCAGACTCAGTTTCCCCATCTGCTCACATGGGGTGCACCCCACACGGGACTCCCACGTGCGGCCCCTCCCCTCCCCCCCCCCCCAGAGAAATCACGTGTCCTCACCAACAACTCACACCCGGACTGTCCTTTTAAGGCCCAGCCACGCTTCTTAAGGTAACTGAAACCCCCGGACTCCAGAACGTTCAGGAAGGCCCCAAGGGAAGGAGGGTGTCAGGAAGAAGCCTGGGGGCGTGAGGGGGGCGGTAGCCTGGGGAGCTTCTGGGGACCCCAGAGGAACCCATTAACCACAGCATCCCGACACCCAAACTGCCCAGCCCACAGCTCCACGGGGACTGACTGTCTACTCAGGGAGGGTGGACAGGGCAGGCCCAGGGTCTCTCCCTGCAGGGTGGTCTCTCCCTGCAGGGTGGTCTCTCCCTGCAGGGTCCCAGCCTTACCTGGGCCTGGGCACGGCGGTCAGCTGGGCATCTGGGAAGCCCTGTGAGAAGCCCCACATCCTGAGATTCAGGGGCTCAGTGAGGACTGGAACCCAAAGTCGGGGGGATGCTCTGAACTGAAGGCCCACCCTGGACCAGACAGCTCGCCAGGACCGGGGGGAAGGGTCCCTGCCTGGAGCTCCCCGGGACCGGGGGGAAGGGTCCCCGCCTGGAGCTCCCCGGGACCGGGGGGAAGGGTCCCCGCCTGGAGCTCCCCAGGACCGGGGCGGGTGGAAGGGTCCCCGCCTGGAGCTCCCCAGGACCAGGGGGGTGGAAGGGTCCCCTCCTGGAGCTCCCCAGGACTGTTGGGGCGAAGGGTGGTGTGGAACGTCTGGGCCTGAGACCTGCATTTATGTCAAAAAGACTTATTTTTTAAGCTTTAACTTGAGAAATTAGAGAGAAAAGAAACATAAGGGGAGATGATGCTATTTGTACAGTCTCATAATCTCAAAGTTGGTGTTTTCTAGTCAACAACTTGGTTTTCATCAAGAACATCTGAGAAAATGACGTCTTTCTTCCCAAACCACAGAGCCCCTCTTATGCTGTCACGCCCTAACCCCAAACAACTTCTCCCTCCCGGAGACGAAGACCCGAAGACCGCGGACGCCACCACACAAAGCTCTATTTTCTGAGCAATTTGCATCTCTCGGAAGGAACAGAGAGACCCTCTCAAGTCACGACCCACATGCTCCTTCTGATTCCAAACCGGAAGTTCGCGCCCACCCGCGGGGAACAGCCTTTCATTCGGGAAAATTCTTGGCGAGAATGACGGGATTAGAGACTCTGTAATGTCACCCAAATCGATAAGCGTGGTAATGAGCTAGCTCCTTCCTCACTGTGCTCTAGAAAGCGGTTATTTTACTAACTTCTACTTTTATGTAAAAAAAAAAAAAAAACCTACCAACAAAAGAACAAAAATACTGCCCATAATCCCACTACCCAGAAAAAATAACCACATTGGCGTTTAAGTCCTCACATACCAGACCATTTTTAGAGCTATGCCAGTTTTTTAAACAAAAAGGAATCTTACTGTGAACTCAACTTTGTAACTTGCCTTTATCGCTTGACAGACACAACCAAACTCTGCGAGAGGCAAGGAGGCTCGGTCGCGGGGTCAGGGCCGTCCGGTCCAGAGGCCCACAGAGGCGGGAGGGAGGGGCTTCTGGGCTGGATATGGGGGGGGGGGGGCGGTCCAGGCAGGAGGCTCAGCACAGCCTCAACAGAGCTGCCCTGGGGGAAAGTGAGGGTCAGAGTAGGAGCCCCTTCCTACCTGTCGTGGGGAGAGGCGGGCAATGTCATCCTCAAAATAATCACTTACATGGACAAAAGGAAATGCAAAACGGGCCCTGCATGGAATACGCCTGCAAACGACTGGACCAACCCAGCTCCTAAGAGCTCTTATGTTTAACTGTAGCACGAACGTGCTCCTTGTACTGGTTAGGACGGTGGTTGTCTCCACAGGCAGCCTCAGCTCCGCTTTGCCCTCCCGGGGACCCCAGGATGCCCTCCGCAGATGCACTGTGGCCCCAGGCGGGCGGCTGACCCGCCTGGACCCTGACAACCCAGTTTCATAGAGCCTTTCCGTTTAAATAAACGGTAAAGAAATGATGACTTGCCATTTAAATGATTAAACATTATAGCTGTAAAAAGTTAAATGTGAACACCGTCCACTTGCACCATCAGGAAGATACTGTTCTCAGGAGGACAGAACTTTCCCCGAATCACCGTCCTGGAGGAGGGACGGGCCGGAAAAGGCTCCTTCTCCCCGAGGTGTGCAACCCAGGGGGTTCCCCCAGTAAATCTGCATCAGCAGTCCCCTCTCAGTGCCCCCTGTCCCACGCCAGACATGCAGGAAAGGAAGGCAGGGACGGTGACACCTGCTCATGGGTGAGCGGCGTTCTGCAGACCCAGGGCGTGGGGACACCCACAGAGCCAGGCCGCAGCCCGATGCCCGGACCCCTTCGCCCGGAGAAAGGAGGGAAGGGGGCGTGTGTCCGCCCTCTCACCCTCATGCTCCATCTGCACTCCAGCCTGAGGGAGGACAGACCACGCTGGGTGGCACTGACCCTCTGCGGCCACCGAGGCCCCTCTGACTATGAGCCCCAGACGGGGCACCAGGTCCTGCCGGCTCTCTCAGGTCCAGAGATCAGACGTAGGCTCTCTGTTTCCTACAGAAACTTTGCCAAACAAATGATCAACCCTCACAGGCGATGGTGAGCCTGGAGGACGATCTGGGAGTTAGGGCCACAACACAGCAAGGCGTGCAGCTGCTCTGTGCAGGCAACACTGAACCCCGATGGCTGCCGGTGCCGGTGGCCTGTCCAGGGCACAATGCCCTCCTTGTCACCCAGGCATGCCCCCTTCCCTCCACCCTCACAGCTGCCATCTGGGTCTGGGTCTTGTGCCACTGGGCTCTGCCCCCCAGACTCGGCCCCTCAAGAACTGAGCTGCATTAAGACACCACCTCCCATGACCTCCACCCGTGGTCTCTGGCCTTAGGAATTCCCACAGGACGTGTTCAGACATCCCTCTACCTTCTGTGTCTCTAAACCTCTCTCACACTTTCCATTCCTTTGTGTCTCTGGGGTAGATTTCTTTTTTTTTTTAAGATTTTTTTGATGTGGACCATTTTAAAAATCTTTATTGAATTTGTTACAGTATTGCTTCTGTTTTATGTTTTAGTTTTATGGCCACGAGGCATGTGGGATCTTAACTCCCTGACCAGGGATCGAACCTGCACCTCCTGCATTGGAAGGCAAAGTCTTAACCACTGGACCACCAGGGAAGTCCCTCTGGGGTATATTTCAAATGTACCTTCCAGTTTACCAATTTTCCCTTCAGCTATGTCTAATCAACTATTTAATTCATTCACTGAGTTTTTCATCTAAATTCTTGTGATGTGCATTTTTAGAAATTCTATTTGATTCTTTTTCAAATTGGTGCAGGCATTCTTCATTGTTCCTTATCCTGCTCAGGTTTTCAATCTTGTCTCATTACTTTTAAGTTCACTAAACTTTGTTAGCTGACATTCTGCAAACATTGCAGGTCTGATTCTGCTGTCTGTTGTTTCTCTTGGAAAATGCACATGATGCTTTATTTCTGTGTTCTTTGTGCATTTTCTCCTCTGAGCTCAAGCTCCCTGAAACGTTATACTGGAGAATCCTGAGACCTAGATTGAAGGAGAGGAGTGGATTTGCTTTCGACTGCCCTGTCATTGCCTCAGCAGGCGTTACAAACTACTAACCCAAGACTGCATTAATGTATGTGTGTGGATTGTGGTTTTTGAGCCACAGATGTGGTATGGATTCAGGCTACACACTCACAAGAGCCAGCTTGTGATTTCAAGTACTCAGCCCAAGTGGAGGCACAATTTTCCTTGCTAACTTCTTTTATGGAGCAGGTTATTTGCTTTTGCCCTTACACTGTAGAGTCAAGGTCTGGGGCTACCAGCTTGCCCCTCACCAGTATAAACAGGGGTTTTGCCTCAATACTAAATGGCCACATACACCCATATTTTTAAACCATTTTTAAAATTGAAGTATAGTTAATTTACAATGTGTATTAGTTTCAGGTGTACAGCAAAGTGATCCAGAAATATATATTCAGAATATATATATATATATATATATATATATATATATATATATATATTCTTTTTCAGATTCTTTTCCATTATAGGTTCTTGCAAGATATTGAATATAGTTCCATGTGCTATACAGTAGGTCTTTGCTGTTTATCTATTTTATATATAGTATTGTGTATGGTTAATCCCAAACTCCTAATTTATCCCTCTCCCCTCCTCTGCTATGCCCTTTGGTAACCATGTTTGTTTTCTATGTCTGAGTCTGTTTCTGTTTTGTAAATAAGTTCATTTGTATCATTTTTTTAGATTCCACATATAAGCGATATCATATATTTGTCTTTCTCTCTCTGTCTTACTTCATTTAGTATGATAATCTCTAGGTCCATCCGTGTTGCTGCAAATGGCATTATTTCATCTTTTTTGTGGCTAAGTAATATTCCATTATATACATATGTACCACATCTTCTTTATCCATTCATCTGGTGATGGACATCTAGGTTGCTTCCATGTCTTGGCTATTGTCAATAGTGCTGCTATGAGCATTGGGGTGCATGCATCTTTACGAATTATGGTTTTCTCTGGATATACACCCAGGAATGGGATTACTGGATCATATGGTAGCTCTGTTTTTAGTTTTTTAAGGACGCTCCATACTGTTCTCCCTAGTGGCTGCACCAATTTACATTCCCACCAACCATGTAGGAGGGTTCCATTTTCTCCACATCCTCTCCAGCATTTGTTATTTGTAGACTTTTTAACGATGGCCATTCTGACCTGTGTAAGGTGGTACCTCATTACAGTGAGGTTTTGATTTGCATTTCTCTAATAATTAGCGATGTTGAACATCTTTTCATGTGTTTGTTGGCCATTTGTACGTCTTCTTTGGAGAAATGTCTATTTAGGTTTTCTGCCCATTTTTTTTATTGGGTTGTTTGGTTTTTTGTTATTAAGCTGTATGAGCTGTTTGTATATTTTGGAAATTAATCCCTTGTCAGTAGTATCATTTATAAATACTTTCCCCCATTCTATAGGTTGTCTTTTCACTTTGTTTACAGTTTCCTTTGCTGTGCAAACCTTTTAAGTTTAATTAGGTCCCATTTGTTTCTTGTCTCATATTTTTTTAACCTCTTCGAATTATTTTGGGTAGGTTTGTCTCCTTATTTGCTGTCAGCTTTAACTTTCTGTTTACAGCACTCCCTGACTTATCTGGTATATTAGATAAGCACTCAATAAATATTAATTGAGCTAATGAATAAATTAACCTTTCAAAAACTAAGCTTATTAAAACTGTCTGAGGAAAGCAGGAATGGTCTGTGAAGGGTTAGACGCTCTGATGAGTTGGGAGAATCACCTCGGCATACTCACTAGAGTTAACTGGCTTCTGGTGACAGTGTTTGGGGGCTGCCCCTGATTCTGGCTGTATCACAGGTAGCTGACTTCCCAGAAGAGACAATATTACTACACCACTATTTTTATTTAGCTCTCAGCCTCCCTTCTCTGCTCCAAAAGCACATTTTCTTGTGCCACCAAAACCAGAAACTATGATTTCTATTTCTAAACTTGTAAGAAATATTTTCAGGAATGGTCCCTATTTCTCGGCCTCAACTAAAGCAGAGGTTCCCCAATTCCCTTCCCAGAGACCCTCAGCCGGCAGGTCTGCGGGGAGCCCGGCTTTGCAGGGACGGACGCTGATTCTCCAGGTTTACAACCCTCCAACATGGACCCTTCTCCTGGGGAGCTCACGGAAATAACCCTGAGGGCGACGGCAGCACCTTCAACATCAGCCCCAAAGCCACACGCGACTCCTGGCAGCCTCCTCAGTCTTCCCGTTCTCCTTCAACAGATTACTTCAGAGAATCCGGAGGGTGCATTCAAATAACACAGGGCCTCAGGAGCGGCCCTGCCAGTCTGGGCGACAACGGGGCAGACGGAGGAGGGAAGTGTCTCCATGTTTCGGGGGAAGGAGGTCTTAACAGTTTCTAAAAGTTAAATTCATTAAGTCATCAGAACGTGCTGTTTGTTCCCACTTAGAAGCAGCAATATGCAAGGATATAATTCATCTGCTAAAAATGTTCTCAAGCCCAAGATAGCTCTTTGGATGGACCCGTACAACCCGCAATTCTAAGCCTGAGGGTGGGCCCACTGTCAGCACCGGCTCCAGAACCGCTTACTCTGGTTGGGACTCCACCCGGCTTTGCTGTGCTTCACCCAGACTCACGCCACCGTCCCCGCCCGCCTGCCTGCCAGGGCGGCAGAGGCCCCCCTCACCTACCCACTCCCTCTCCCGGAGACATGCTGTGACCACAGGTGCCACCACTTCCTACCCCAGGGTGGGGTCCGGGGCCAGCAGGCCTGGAGCTGGTGGGAAATGCAAATCACCGCCCCACCCTCCCCGCCTGGGGCGACACCTGGGCTTTAACAGGCTCTCCGAAGCGTTCCTACACAAGCTGGGGTTGAGGAGCATGGACTTGTTTCTTAGGCTGCAAACCTCTCAGTCTTAAGGCTTAAATGCTTCCCTCTCTCACCTGACCCCTCTCTTCCTCAAATCTAGCAACAATGCTTTCTAGGTCTCTGATCTCTGTGAACAGTTACTTCCACCCCCGTCTTGAGCCTCTTTAGAAAAAGGAAGATGGTAAAAAAAAGCTTCCCAAATCTTTATGCTCTGAAATCCTTGATTTGTCCTCTTTTGTTGCACTATATACTGCCCAGCTCATCTCGACTTAAGACAGTCCTCACCCACCTCTCAGCCGACAAATAAGTCTATGTGCTCTGTCATTCCCGCTCTGCCCCGGTCATCACGGGCATTTAGGGACCATGAGCCCGTAACTGCCCCGGGAGCCCGTTCCCCTCTCAGGCCGAGAGAGAGGATAAGGATCGAGCGAGGGCTCCCTCCACACAGAAGCAACTGTCAGCACCAAATAAAGCGGCAGCGGACGTTACCAGAGCGACTTCTCCACGATTTTGGTCCTGAACACCTCCTCCTGGTCTAGGTTCACGGTACAGTAACAGTCTCGCATCTTGTTTGGCCCCGGGTAAGTGGGAAGGTTTTTGGCTTCACCTAAAAAGCAAATGTAAATCTATCATCAGTTTAGCCTGGAATTATTTAGTCTCCTTGTTAACCAGACACCTTTCCCAATGACGGATTCATTTCACAGCAAGGCTCCTGCTCACTTCTGCACGTTCATTAGCTCTTCATCAGGTCTCGGTCTTCTTGCCACCAAAGCGCTGATGAGAAAACCATCTGTACTGTTACAATGCAAGGTAACATATACATTAACCTCTAAAGCAATGGATTCCTATAAAAGTAGTAATCCATTGGCCTAGGAATTAAGGATTGTTTCGTTTTACCCACATTAGTCCCTTTAATATTTTTAATGTTTAAATTATGGTAAGATACACAGAAATGAAAATGTATCCTCTCACCCACCTTCACACATATAGCTCAGCAGCACCCACAGTTAACTCTATTCACACCATGGCACAATCAATCTCCAGAACTCCTTCACCTCGTAAAACTGAGACTGCACCCACTAAACAACAAGCCCCGTTCCCCCGCCACCACCCAGCCCCTGCCGCCCACCTTCTGCCCAGGGACCTCACAGAAGTGGAACCACACACTGCCTGTCCTTCTGCGTCTGGCTTATGCCACTGAGCACAACGCCCTCAAGGCTCATCCACGTCATGGCCTGAGACAGGATTCACTTCTTTTCCAAGGCTAACGTTTTGCTTATCTATTCAGCCCCCAGGTCCCTTTTTATTTTGAATTTAATTTGATAGTATTAGGTCAAAGTTGGCGCAATAATTAAGAAGGACTCTTCTTTTACTGATGAGTAAGCTACGAACTCCAGCTGTTCAGAAGCCGGTGAGGAGACGTCTGGGCGGGGGGGGACCAGCCACGGGCCATGCCTCCCCAACATGCGCTGGAGAAAAGGGAGGAGCTGCCAACGGCCCCGTGGAATCCTGGACGCCATGTCGCCTTTGATCTTGGGTCTGACGGAAGACCATTAGCGAAGCCGCAGCTGCTGGACCCTCTGCCGGAAGCGGGGAGTGAGCTTGGGCTGCAAGTCCAAGCAGCCCCTTTGCTTGTGGACCGATCGGGAGCAGAGGGGCTTGCGGCCGGGCAGGAGAAGCCCCCTCCCTGGAAGGAACCCCCACTAACGAGCTCCCGCCTCCCAGGGGCCTCCTGTCCCCCGGCTGGGCGTTTGCAGGCACCAGACCCGGGGCCAGGAAGGGGGCCGGGGCTGAACACCCAGCACCCACCAACGCAGCCCAGGCACGGCCGACACCTGTTAGTACCACCCAGGGCCGCACTACCTCCTCTGGTTAAAACTGAAGGAAAAGCAACAACAACAGAAAGCAACCCAAAACCTCAGCGCTCAGCCCCAGAGGAGCCACGCCCACACCCCACAAACACACTTGACGCCGCTCTCGGGGAAACACGCAGTGGGCAACTTCCTGCTGCCACCTCCCAAGGGTGGAGGTGAGCTTGACGGGCGCCAAGTCTTTCTCTCAAACTTCTCAGTAACCTTCTGGCTCGGGACGGAGGAGAGCAGCAGTTAACAGAAGTGGCTCAGTAACTGGGTGGATGTTTTCTGGGCCAATAAATTGAGTGTTTTGAGGCTTCCTAGCAGCCCCAGCTGTGCTCTGCACACGCGGCCGGGACACCGGGCCTCTCCTCCGGGCCTCGGCTTCCCCGACCGTAAAAGCAAGACAGCACACGCCTCCCAGCCTCCTCTAACTCAAAAGGTTCTAGGAATTTCTCTTTTGGGAATCATCAGGGAGTCGTCAGTGACTCTCAGATGGTGAAGAAAAAGAAATAACAAATGAATTGTTTCCTAGGGGTGCGGTTATCCTCACGGCACCTCACGCCGCAAGGCCCCGGGAAGCGCCAGTCCAGGAAGAGTCAGGCACAGAACCACGGACCATCTGAGAAGGGGCGCGTGATCCCTGCCTGGCTTCGAGCCCGTTGTTAAGTGTCCAAAGACAGACTTTCCGGTGGCTCCTGGCAGATGTGAGCAGTCACGTGTGCACACACAGGTGCGCGCAGGAGGCGTGATGACCCACGTCCGAAGGGGCCCAGCGTCTTCCCGCCCGCTTTCCAAACTGATTTACGTTCACAAATCTTCCCCCTCAAACAGCCCGGCTCTGCTGACTTTCCAGCTGACACCTCTAGGATGTGACCCTATTTCCTGCTGGAACTTTTTGTGCAACAAATGAGATATTTAGCTGCAAGTTTCTGTGTTTCTTAAAAGTAGAAAAAACCCTTTTTTTTGAAAGTCTTATTGGAGATGGCCATTGGTGGAAAACACAGAACTGGGATTTTTTTTCTGTTTATTCTCAGAAGAACCTCAGAACACAAGCAGCGGCAGCTGACACTTCTCTTCAAGGACAGAAGAGACGGACGCGCCTCCCCTGAACAATCGGGTTAACAGCTGCGAGATGCTGAACTACCTTGTGTGGCCGTGAACGTGGCCTGGCTCCCCGCCTCCGACCCCTGGCCCTGCCCAACCCCGCTGGTTACGGAAACATCCCGGTTGCTATGACAACGGCGACACCAGAGCACCGGCAGGCAGAGCCGAGCCAACGTTAACAAGTGGCTCAGGCCAGGAGGGCCGGGAGTGGGCCGGCACCCCGTCCTGGCCGCGTCGTCTGCCCAGGGTCCTCCAGCTGGGGACCCCACCGTGGCCCAGGGGGCTGGGCGGGGCGTATCCCAGCCACACTCAGAGCAGATGACGTCTCTTCCACGCGTGTTACTTGTGCCAAAGGCCGGAGGCCGCTCCCCTCCCTAGATGCAGATTAGGGGCCTTTTGTCTCCCTCAAAGGAGAGGAGAGCCATGACCCTTTCTCCAGTATGTGGAAACATTTACCTAAGAAGGTAAAGCCATGCCTCGTATACATTTGTTGAATGACTGGATGGATAAATGCCTGCAAGGAAAAAGGAAAGTAAACTCTGGTTTCAGTCTACGAGCCAAGTCACATTTTCATACGCCTCCCTGCTGTTATCCACGTCTCCAAAACGTACACCGTTCACCCACCAGAACTGTCTGCTGGCGGATTTGATACAGACAGTAAATTGGCTCCCAGTACCATCTCTGAACACTGAATTTACTAACAGAAGTGAAAGGTAGCACTTAAAAATCGGTAATGAAACAGCACTGAAACAGCAAACCTGTTTCTGATTACAGGCGTCACACTCGGGGTGATCACAGCCAGAGAGCCCCAGACCCACAGGCAGCTGTGTCTCCAACCTGACCCGGTGGAGGGAAGAGCCACGTGTGCATGCCCACGCCTCCCGCAGAGCTGTTGGCGGTCTTCGTGGCACCCCTAGGTTCTGCCCTGACGAGGAAGCCCACTGCCCTTGAGGGGCAACAACGCTGTCTGCACCCCAAGAGGGGTGTTGGAGGTCTAACCAGCCTGGGCACCGCACGTCAGCCCGCTCACCTCCGAGGGGCTCTGTCTTGTCCGCTGCCCTCGAGAAGAGGGTCCTCAACCACCCCAAGAGAGACTCCCAGCCGTGAGCCTGGGGCCTCAAGTCTGCCACGTCCACGGAGTGTTGGAACTTTGCTCTTCCCTACTCAGTGTGTTGGTTTTCACCTCAACTACAGGCCAACCTCTGCAATTAACACCTGAACAGGTA
Organism: Balaenoptera ricei; assembly: GCF_028023285.1. Lineage (NCBI taxonomy): Eukaryota > Metazoa > Chordata > Mammalia > Artiodactyla > Balaenopteridae > Balaenoptera > Balaenoptera ricei. Next base: position 83,951,529 of record NC_082656.1, read on the forward strand.
CTCGAGCCCAGTGCACTAGTCCTGTAAAAGCGACCCTCCCCGGCCCAGGGCCTCTGCGCACAGAGGCAGGACACGTGCAGGAATTACAGCCCCCGGTGCTCCCGTCTTTACATGGGCTTTCTGGTCATTCTAAACACCTAACGGGTCTACAAATTCTGGCAGCCAACACAGCTCATTATACCTACATAAAAGCCTATTGGTCTCAAAAGATCAGTTTCATGATTAAAACATTCTATTTCCATGAATATATTTTTGACTGCTTTGCTATTTTACTTTTAGCACTTGATATTAAATAGAACAAAAGTCCGTAAAACCTGATGAGATTGGATTTTATATCCAAGTTACCAACAGCCTCCTCTACTGCATGCTGATTTACAAGTCAGGAGAGCTCCAGGCTGAGCTGCCGGACCCCGCAGGGCTCGGCTGATGTCTGCCCCCGGGGAGGGGCATGACCATGACACAGGAAGATTTCCTAACATGCATCGCAGGTTTCCTCCAATTTCCAAAAAGAATAGGTGGCAACATGAAAGACAAGTTTAAAATAAGGCTGTTAAAATGGAAATTAAACGTTTAACATATGGTAAGAGGGAGGAAAATTACACCTATCCAACCCCACCGTGAGTGGTTCCGAGTTTCCCGGTAGCTAAGGAACAAATGGAAATATGGCGGAACACACGTTTCTCACGATTTACCTAAAAATGAAACACACCAGCTCTCCAGGAGGAAACACCATGAAAAGAGGGACTGGCATGTCTTCCGAGAAAATTTTACAAAAGATGCAGAAACATGCTCAAGGGTTGCTTCTTTTCTGTCCTCAGCAGGTGGGGACTCGAGCGACGACCTGTGAGAATCCCTTGGCACAGGAGGGGACGCTGATGGGGGCCGAGGACGCTGGGCGGCCAGCAGTCCCAGGAAGAGCCCGGTGAGGCCCCATTCCGCACGCAGACACGACAGGGTCGCCCCTCAGGCCCGGGGACTGCGGGGCGGAGGGACCCCGTAGGAGCCTCTGGTCACCCCCTCCTCGCCGTGGACCCCACGGCCGTGCCTGGTCTCGTTTCCTCTCTGCGTCCAGCACCCCAGCAGCGCCGGGCAGATGATGAGCGTCCCTGAAATGTTTGTCCCAGGGACTAAAGGAGAGAGTCTGTGATGAAGTGACCACGCACGGCAGCTTCTGAAGACACTCGCCAGAGACACGACGTGGGGACAGTCACAGCTCCTGTTCTGCTCCTCCGAGGGGGACTCCCGTGTCCTCCCTTTGCTCTGGGCTGGCCTCAGGGCCCTGACTGACCAGCAGTGACTGCCGGCTTCCTGGGAGATGTCCGAGCCACGTGCCTCCACCCCGGCCACTGGACACCCTCTGCGCCCGGAGCCACAGGCCAGGCCCCGGAGGCCACCGCTGGGGGGACAATGCAGGTGCCCGGACAACCCGGGCCCGCCTAACGTGCCAGCGCCCCACGCGGGTGACGGACGCGCCGTGTGCCTGTGGGGCAGCCCGCCCGCCAGCTGCCCACCACGGCTCCGTCCAGGCCTCACGTCCAGCCCAAATCCCCGGCCCCAGCGTTGCGAGATGTGAGAGCACAGCTGTGAGACGCTCTCGGGGCGCTCAGCAAAGCAGCTCTCCACCGGGCCCCTCCCTGCACCCGGCGAGGACTTAAAGGCGTGACTAACCCGGCAGCGGAGAGCCCAGGAGACACGAGAGTCCCTCCAGGTGAGGAGACCCTGCCCTGCCCCCCTGCTGCCTTCTGACTCTGACTCAAAGTACCTCCGACTCTAATGGGAATAATGATGAAGTGCGGCAGCCGTGCCGCCGGGCGACACCCGGGCTCCGGCAGCACCGTCGACAGCTGGGCGAGTGCGGCTGGGGGCTGGACCGCCACCGATGACCAAGGGCCTTCCGGGCTGGGAGCTGACCCTCAGGTCGCAGCTGGGGGCTGGCGGTGAAGGCAATGCTCTCCCTACACGGTGATTTTTCAATTCTGAATTAGTTGACGCCATTTAAAACTGGTGATTTCACATTTTTCTAATCCAGGACTCCCACTCCTTTAGAAAACTCAGAAGATCCAGCGATGCTGGGCCACGTCCCCGTTTTAACGGTCCCTGGCCGGGTCGGGGCAGCCCCTCGCAGGGGCACCTGCCCGCCCTCCTCATGTGCCGTGACTGTCAGATTCTATCTTGTCGCCGCCCAAAAGCCTTGTGGAAAGAAGTGCTGACAGGAGCCCCCGCTGCACGTGGTCTGCTCTTCCTGCCTGAGGCCTCCACCCGCCCTGGAAGCTTCCGTCTCTCCCCATGGCCCAAGCACAGGTCACCTTGAGGGACGGGAATTTCTGGCTGGATGGACGGCCCTGGAGGGCTTGCGGGGGTCCTTTGGGGCACAGATCTGTGGCACCCCTGCAATCACAAAATGCAGGGCTGGCACCACCTGCCGGGCTGCTCGGCCCGGTGCCCCGACACCCGTGGGAACCCCCCAGCTTCCGAGCCGGCGGAAAATGCCGGGGGTTGCAGGGGTTGGGTGGGCGTCTCCTCCACCCTGGGCTGTCCGCTCGCCCTCAGTGCTCCTTAATGCAGAGCCCGGCAGACCCCCTAAGGCAAGGGGGGCGGAGCACCTTAAACACTTCTCTGCTTGAACTGAGAAGGCCTTAGAATCTAAAGAAAAGTGCAGTTTAGGCTTCTGGACAAGAAAGAACGCCTATGGCACGAAGAACAGCGGTGGAAAATCGCCCATTTCTCCATGTTCAGACTGATTTTGTGGACAACAGCACAGCCCCAGAATTATTTAGATCTTCCATCTGAATTGAATTCAACCTATTCAGCACCGAAAAACACACAGAATATTAGCTAATTTTGCTTTTACTTAGAGGCTGGTCTTTTCCCATCGGGAAAAAAAAGCAAGTGCTCTTCTCTTGTGCTTTTCCAATTAAGCTAGAAATGAAAATAGTGTTCTTGGACAGTAACGCAATCCTGAAATAAAAGCTGTAAAATTAAGCCCAGGGAAAAAGAAGCCACTCGTTTCCTTTAATTTTAGAATGCTGTGGTGAATGGGTATTTCTGATTCCTTGGAACCTGAAAATTTGTGCCTCTGTTTAGGACATACTTTTCCACCTAATGCTGCATTTCTAAGGGCTGCTAAGGCCAGAAAAGAGTAAGCGGCACTTACTCTGCCACCCTAACCCTGGGGACACACCTGAGGGGCCGCGGGGGACGGTGGAAACGGGGCAGCAGGCACCCCAGCAGGCACTCGGGGGCACACGGCCCCCCCTCCAGGGCTCCCCTGGGGGCAGGACGAGAGGGAGGTGCGCTACGTGACACACACGCTCACTCAATCAACAGCACTGTCAAAGGTCCCATGATTGAGACACAGCATCTGACAGACGTGCCGGTCGCCACTGCCCCGTGTGCCGGGTACCCCGAGCAGCTGTGCCTCTGCTCTCGCCCCCGGCCTGCGACCAGCCTCGGGACCCTCCCCACCCGAGCTCCGGGCACCTGCGCCTCGTCCGGGTGGGAATTCCCTCCCGTCTCTCCTCTTGACTGTGAGCCCCTCGAAAACAGGAGCAGAGCCTGAAGAAGCTGGGGTCCTCCCGAGAACCACTGTTTGACAGACTTGAATACGTTTGTAAACTGCAAATCTCCCGATTCATTTTCACACCAGAAGATGTTAGTTAGCTGGTTACTAAGATCAATGAAGAAGCTTCTGGAAAACAAAGTAGGGAAAACACCTAAGAAATAAACAGGGATCAAGAAGAACATCATTATGTGCGACATCACGATGACTAAAACAGCAGCTGAAGACTGTCGGAGCTTCGCCCCAAGTCAAGACCCCCTCCCCCCCCAGCTTGGCTGCACGGCCCCCCGTCCTCTGCTCCTCTGTGCTGCGCTTTCACTAACTGCACAGGAATTTCTAGGAGGTTATCAGTAAAGGCGTGCGGTCAGAATTTCAAGGTAGCTGAGAGGGTGAAGGAGAAAAAAGAAACAGAGATGGCAGGGATATTACTAGATTTTTTTTTTTTTTAATGAAACAAACTAAGGTGAGGATATTGTGGAAACTTCGGGAAGAGTGAGGACCCCTGCATACGAGCTCCACAAGGGCAGGGAGGCCACCCGCTAGGGTCCCTGCACATGTGGGCAGCGATCAGGAGGTGCCCACGAGCACAGACGACACAGAACAGAACACAGCCCTAGGGACGTTTCTGTGCTACGAGACCTGGATGTGAGGGGTGAGGAAGGGACCCAGAGGAGAGCCAGGAAAGGTGGGGACACCCGGGCCGACGCCTGGCAGTGGACACGGCCAGACAGCCATGCCCGCAGCCGGCCGTTGGCTGCGACAGCCATCCTGCACGTGCCTGGCAGGTACAGGTGTGTACGTGCGTGTTTTGATCTTTGTTTTTTAACAGATTTATCGCAATAGGATAGGTGGACCATAAAATTCACCCATTTAAAGTGCACAATTCAATGCTTTCAGCTCATTCACAGGGTTGTGCAACCATCATCCCTCACACCCCACACCCCACTCCCAGGCCCTGGCAACTTCGTTCCGCCCAAGGGTCCTCACGGTTTGACCAAGTGTCAGTTCAGGGTTCAAGCTGCCTTCCCCTCACGCCTGCGGGGCCCCATCCCAGCTGCGGGAGCAGCTCGAGTGCATTAAAGGGTCCACATTTCAGTCCCATCCTCAGCCTCCTTCACAGGCTGCAACGTGCCGGGTCCTGCTCCCGCTGGAGATTCGGGGTACACGGGAGCTGGCACAGCACCCAGGCAGCAGCGACCACCAGGCCGCGTGAGCGCCGCCCGTAAGGGGCCGGGCAGAACCCCCTCGGCCGGGGCCGCTCCGCTTCCCACTGAGCGACAGGTCCCTTCCTGGGACCGAGAAGGCAGCAACAACAAGTTCCCAGAGTTAGCCTTTCTGGCAGAAGGGCAGTTTGTAATTTTCATACACATGTATCGCATTGCCAAACAGCTCTCTGGAGCAGCGATTCACAAGCCTACCACCGCATTTGAAAACGCTCTTTCCCAGATCCTTGCTAGAACTGAGTCATCGAAATCATGCATCTTTGCCAGTCTGAGAGGTAAAAATGCTGTGTGTGCTTTGCCCTCCGTTTGTTAAGGGCTCTTTTTGAAGGACCCGATTCCATTCCATTTATTCGGGAGTTGAAGCCACTCCCAGCCTCTCCTGTCCCTCTTCTCTGTCCTCCGAAGGACAAGGTCCCCCAAACCAGCCCTGACAAGGCCAGCACACCCAGCTCTGACGGAGGCTGTGAAAGCAAGGTTTAGGGAGCTGAGATCTCCTTTGTTGTCAAATTCTGATTTTCCAACTGCGTCTAGATCCACCCTCCTGACTAGCCCTACAATATCCTGTGGTGCACGGACTGGAGGGGCTGAGACCCCCGCACGGCCAGACGTGGCAGGAGGTCCGCCCACCCTCCAGCAGGTCCCCTGGTGAAGGCCAAGGACCATCACCTCGGGTTAAGGGCTGCCTGGCACCGCTGCAGTCCAGGTTTCTGGATTCTGACAGCAAAACATTCTTCATAGCTTGCATTAGTGTTATTTTGAATTCAAGGAGGAAAGACAATCTGGAAAATATGAATTTGGGGAAAGTCGCCAAGTGCAGTGCAGCCATGAGCCCCGCTGGTCTCAATGAGCAAAGGAAGACGCCTGGCCTCCAAAGACCCCCACTCCACTGGCAGAGGAAAGATCTAGGTTCATTTTTCAGAAACAATCCACATACGACCCCACCCTGTATATTTTGGTACTATTTTGGCTTTTCTTTTTCCCACACCTTTCTCTGAAAGAGTCCTGTCTTGAACTTGAGGAAGAAAACACAAAGCGGTGCAGCCACGGTGGGAGGAAAAACTTAAACACAGAGTCACCAACCAGCCCAGCAATTCCACTGGAAAGAAGTGAAAATAGGTGCTCAAACAAATACTTGGGGACTTCCCTGGTGGCACAGTGGTTAAGAATCCGCCTGCTAATGCAGGGGACACGGGTTCGAGCCGTGGTCTGGGAAGATCCCACATGCCGCAGAGCAACTAAGCCCGTGCGCCACAGCTTCTGAGCCTGCGCTCTAGAGCCCGTGAGCCACAACTACTGAGCCCACCCACAACTACTGAAGCCCACGTGCCTAGAGCCCGTGCTCCACAACAAGAGAAGCCACCGCAATGAGAAGCCCGTGCACCGCAACGAAGAGTAGCCCCCGCTCGCCGCAACTAGAGAAAGCCCACGCGCAGCAACGAAGACCCAACGCAGCCAAAAATAAATAAATAAATTTATTTTTTAAAAAACAAAAATACACACGTGTACGTGAATGTTCACAGCAACTCTATTCATGCTGATAGCACACGGTGTATCCTCCGTGTTGCCAGGGGGTCGGGATAAGACATGTCCCTATAGGCGACTCAAAAGCTCTAGAACTAGAGCACATAGTGGCACAACATGTAAACGCACTAAATGCCGCTGAATTGTACACTTAGGAATGGCTAGACTGCTGAATTCTATGTTATGTGCATTTTACCACATTTTAAGCAAAACGAAGAAAAGCTGGTTACGGGTGTGGACAGGGCGGTGGTTGTTGAGTGTCACCGTGTGTCACTCACGGCCACGCACCTCCCCAGACCCTTCTCTGGAGAGAGAACGGGTGGGAATAAATAAATACCTCTTTTGGAGTGTACATTTTATTTCGTTGTTTTTCATTTGTACTTTTTTCTTGGGGTACAACGCACACTCAGCGAACACAGCTCCGTGAGTCTCCCTACGCGCACGGCCGGGTAGACGGGGACGTTTCCGGCGCTCAGCGCGCGCTCAGGCCCCTCCCCACCCGGAGCCTGGCCCTCTCAGATCTCAACGGCATCTTCAGTTTGGCCAACTCTGTACCTCACAGAAATGGAGCCAAATCCACCAACCCGTTAGGGGTTGCAAAGTGGTAATAGTCTTTGATTTTGATTTATAAGCTGAAGTAATTTTATAAGAGAGCCCCTCTTCTGCCGTTAACTGACCCGCTGGTGAGGCCCACACACCCAGGGTAAACACTCGGTAACTGCCGTCTATTTACCAAGTTTTCAAAGCATGAATTAGCTCCCTGTTGTCCTCAGGTGGATGATTTGAGTTTTTTGTAATTTTTTTGCAACTATTGCTTTTTATTGAGATGTAATTTATACAGCATAAAATTCAACCTTTTGAAACGTACGATTCAGTGCTTTTTGGTACAGGGTTGCACGGCCGTCAGCACTAATGCCCAAGACCTTCACCACCTGAAGCAGCAGCGCAGCCCCGTGAGCGCTCCCGCCCCAGCCCCACGTCCACGCGCCCACCTGGCCTGCCTTCCCCAGACGTCTCGTGCGATGGGAGCGTGGCCTTGGCCTCGTGTTCCAGGCTCCCCCGCATGTGGCCGGTGTCAGGCGGCATCTCCAGGGTGTGGGCACAGCCTCACCGGGACACGTGCCAGGTGACCGGCGTGCGGCTGGTTGCCAGGACGAGCGGCTCCCCACGGCCGTCCACCCGGCGGCTCTGGGCCGGGGGCCAGACCAGCAGCAGCGGCATCACCGGGCGCCTGGTTGGAAAAGCAGACTCCCAGGCCCACCGGCCCCGCGGCCTCAGGATGCGGCGCCTGGCTCACGAGCCGGCCCACGTTTGAGAACCGCTTACAGCCCCAAAGCCGGTGCCTCCCTGCCCATGCCTCGCTCTGTATTCCAGAACATTCCACGGCGTTCTAGCTCTCCCAGGAAGCACGCTTCTCCCAGTCACAGAGGCTCAGGGGCCTCCCCGGTGGCTCACACGGGCGTGCGTGTCACCTCCATGACGACCCCTCCCGCCCCACCCCTCCAAAGCGGCCTACTCCCCCTGAACGAGGCACAGCCCTCAGCCGGGCCCTCGAGGCCCCCACGGTCCCCGCCGCCAGTGCGTCCCTGCGTCCAGACCCCTGCGTTGCCCACCTCCCCACCCTGAGGCCCACCCCCCCCCCCCCGCCCCCAGCGCTCTGCCATTTCCGCGGAGGTCACGGTGTTTCCTTTCCATCCCTCGCGGTCCCACAGGAGGGCCGCGCCTGCAGGGCCCAGGCCTCCCCGTTCGAGTCGCTGGGCGGTTCTCGGCAAACGCGGGAACAAGGAGCGTGCCTGGTGCTAACGGGGACCCGCCCGCGGGGAGGACGGCCCTGGCTCCTCACCCGCCTTCTCTCAGCTGAGCAGCAAGCACACGGCTGACCGCACGCACCACCACGCAGAGGAAGTCAGGGGCAGGCGAGGGCGCCCGGAAGGGCGAAGGGGCGTCGCTGCCGAGCGCAAGCGCCCGAGGGTCCGAGGGGCAGGCCCCGTGGAGACAGAAAGGTGGGCAGGAGTCTGGAAGGTGGAGGCTGGGGTGACGCCCCTGGGGGTGACAAGGGGACGCGGGAAGGGCAGGCACAGGGGAGGCTGGCTTGAGTCAGAGAAGGCGTGACACCCCGGGAACGTCCGGGAACACAGGCTTCCTTGAGCCTGGGGCCCAGGAGAGAGGCAGCTGGAAGGCACGCGGGTGGGGTGGGGGGAGGCGGGACCCTGCCAGGGGTTCCGAGAATGAAGTAATAAAAGCTTCAAAACTATTTCTAAAGGGTTGTGGGCTGTGCTCTCAGCCGTGATTCATATGCACGAGTGTCTCCGGGCGGGAAGGATCTCAGGCCCACCCTGCACGCCAGGACCACGTGTCCCTGGGTGACTCAGGCCTCGGCCGGCAGCCGCTGTGCACTCCCCACCCTCGGGGACTGAATACGCCTCAGACCCAGCCCCACGGCAGCCCCCGGGGCTCCACATCTCAAGAGCTGTTTAAAACTCCAAAGTCATTTTCAACACCACTGTTGGTGTAAGGAGGCACAAAACACCGCCAAGTTTACGGTCTCGGCCGCTAGACACACCTCCTACTGTGTGGAGGGGGAGGGAGGGGCCATCAGCGGCAGCAAAGGGCTCGACAGCTGGGCCCCGCCAGGCACAGCCCCCAACACCCACTCCACGGGGAACTGAGGCCCGGAGGCACCGCGCAGAGTCGAACCAGGGGGCGTCTGGGCTGCTCTCCACACTGCGGGCGCGTCTCGGTCAGAGGACACAGGCCGCGTCTGCCTTCACCCGAGCCCGAGGGCTGTGCGCACAGCGTCCTCCCGGCAACAACTGCCGTGCCCCAGGCTTCCCGGCTCGACTCCACCATCTGTGGCAACGGCCTGCTCGCCGGCTGGTGGAGGACCACCCCGAGGAAGAGCCCAGGACCCACCCGGGCACGAGATGCTGCAGAAGTGCGATCCAGAATGGTCCTGATCCCGGCGGACACGTGGGCGCGGCATCGCTGCGGCCCTTGTCCCCGCAGCCACCCCTGACCGGCCAGCGGGGGGACCTCCACGCCAGGACGTGGGCCTCCAGGGTCGGGCTCCTGCCCAGCCGTTCCCGCTGCAGACCCACTAGGTCGCAGGGAACAGACGGGCGCCGGCCTGAGTGGGGACCAAAGCAAGCCAGAGACGCTCTTGCTCGTCGCGGCCTCACCCCTCACCTGCAGGCCTCCACGCAGCGCACAGGCCTCGCCCTGGAGGCCGGAGACAGGGACCCACCCCCGGGGGAGCCCCGCTGCCATCCCTTCCAGGTCTGGGGGCAGAGTCCCTGTGAGCGGTCGACCAGAGGTCTCGTAGAACAAGCGAACAGCAGAGGGTCGGTCTGCGGACGGGCTTTCCCGGAAGGTGTGCGTGGCTCCGGGTTCTCGAGGGGTAGACGGCCCGGCCCAGAGCAGCGAGCGGCCAAGGCAGGGCCCCTCTGAGCTCGCCAGCTCGGCGGTGCCCACACTGTGCGGGGTCCGGCAGGAGGAGAGAGGCAGGCTGACCAGCTCAGGCGCGGCAAGACCCCGGGCCTCAGATCTCGGCACGCGCACCGTCGCCTGGCGCCGACCAGACTGTGGTCCGCCACTTGAGACCCCCTCAGGGCAATCCCGGTCCCATCAAACCACGAGGGTCTGAGAGGCTCGGAGACGCCAACAAACACAGAATCCCAGGATCCCAGGCACGCTGGGTCCGTTCCCAGCACCCCAGACTTCAGCGCCCCAAAGGGAGCCCCGGCTCACGGCGCACGGACCGGGCCTGGAGGGCTCCTGCCACGAGGTGGCCAACTGCCAGGTGCAGCCACGCTGGAAGGTGGGCCCAGGGCTCCCGCACTCCAGCCACGGCGCGGCCCCCGGGTCCGCGAGCACAGGCCGTGAGCCCCACAGAAGCGCCTCCTCAGACCTGGTCATCGGGCGTGGGTGACCGCGGCGACCATCATCCCGCTTCAGTGAACCCGCCGCAGAGACGGTCTCTAATCTGCTGTCCCTGCAGAGAACCGCAAACCTAAAGCCTGCGCTGGCCTCTGGAGCTGAGTCTTCGTGGCAACTTTAGGACAGGAGGAAACGGCAAAATTAAGACTTTGGTTTTTCCTTCCTCATTCATTACTGGGAAGAGCGGCCAAGACCGAGATCAGGCTCCATGTCAGAGAGACGGTGGCGTGTTCGTCCCTTCGCTCCTGAGCCACAGCCACGGCAAACCTGCGGCTCACACGGGGCGCACACGGGTGGCCCACCTTCTCCCACCCCGAGGCTTCCCGCCGCCCCTGGGCAGGAGGCCCCGCCCACAGGTGCACAGCGAGGAGGGAGTGGGTGGTCCTGGGGCGGGGTAGAGGGCCCCCCACCATCTGACAGGCCTGCACCCCAAGCCGTGTGGACCACGAGGGGCGGGTCCGTTCACAAGAGCAGCAGAAGCTCGGGGCGCAGGGAGGGGGTGCCGGCCCTCCGACGTCCGCGCTGAAGCTCCTTACCCCTGGGTCTGCCCAGCAGCGCGAGCTCCGGGAAGGGCGCCCAGGGCGAGGGCCTGTGGGGAAGGCGGCTCCGGGGCCACCCGGCCGAGGGCAGAGCAGCCCCGCAACCGCGGCCCCTGCGTGGGAACTGCCCCCCACTGGCCACCCACCTCCCCCAAAGCCACTGTCACATCAAGGGGCCACGGCTGACAGAGCAGAAATCTACCTCTGCATCTTCACCGGCCTGAGGTGGGGACATGGCACCCATGCCTCACTGCAGAGACCCCGTGTCCAGGAAGCAGGGCAGACATGCCCGCAGATCCACGGCCTCCCCTGACGCCTGGCTACCATTCCCACAGCCGCCGTTTCTTCTCGAGCTTTCAAAACCATGTTTTAAAGGCCATGAATACATCAACATCTAGGTCTCCTGAGGCAGGGGTCCCCAACCCCCGGGCCACAGACCGGCACCGGTCGGTGGCCTGTTAGGAACTGACCGCACAGCAGGAGGTGAGCGGCGGGCGAGCATCTGCCGCCCCCATCGCTCGCGTTACCGCCTGAACCATCACCCCCACCCCCGTCCGTGGAAAAATTGTCTTCCGCGAAACCGGTCCCTGGTGCCAAAAAGGTCGGGGACCGCTGTCCTAACGAAATAATCCATAAAACAAAGATTTATGAAGGATCAATGTTTATTATAACGATATTTATGTTGGCCAAAAGAAAGGGAACAGTTAAGTGTCCCAAAACAGGAGATTCCAACAGCCTGGGCCCGGCCTCCAGAGCCGACGGCAGGACCCCCGGCGTACAGAGCACAGGACAGGCGAGGGCCGGGGGCTGCAGGAGGGAAGGGGGCTGCGACACGGCAACCAGAGTGGAGTTTACGAAGAACCTTCCAGTAACACACAGAAAAGTCTGAAGGGAGAATTTAAGGGGCATACATAATATACATGTATATATGTGTGTAGTTAATATCTAATAAGTATATGTGCACACACAATATATCTCCTTATGAAAAACAAAAATGGAGAGGAAATAAATGAACAGAAGGACCAACATGTTAACAGTGGCAAAGCTTTCAGCGGGGAAATGAGTCACTTTTTTCTCAACCCTGAAAACTTAAGAACTAGGTTTTCTAAAATTTCTATAGAGCATGCACTATGTTTGAATAGAAATGCTTATAAATTTAACAGCATCTGAGATTTATCTTAAATATAAATTTTAGGTCTAATCTCTCTTTTGCCAGCTATTCCTTCCTTTTACATTAAACACTGGCAGAGTCAATTTATTATGTGTAATGATAACAGCCATTTCTGATAAGTAAGTTTAAATGTAAAATGACAGAGTATAATTCAGGGCTTTGTGAACAAATGCCCCCATTTATTAACTCTAAACTAGAAATTCACTCACAAACCCCACTGAGGCCGAGAGCTTCCAGCTCCAGAGGCTGAGTCCCTGGCAGATGGTAAATTAACCACTTAATCTTATTAAGTGTTTTCTGCTTAAGTCCTGAACCAGCTGGGTCCAAACTGTGACACATGCCAGGAAGTCACCTGTCCCGTCTCAGGGCACACGGGGGGCACGTGTCCACGGCCACCGAAGGACAGGCACAGGCTCTTTTAGAAGCTCTATGGTTGAAACTGAGTTTTATAGAGAAACTCTTTTTCATCCTCTTTTCGAACACTTTTTATTACAAAAGAAATACATATTCATTGTAACCGGTAACGCTGCGTAAGTACCTACAGAAAAGGTTCGTCACCAGCCTCCCTCTGCCGGCCCCGCAGCCCTGAGCTACACCAGCCCTGCTGGTTCGCTTCCAGACCCTGCGCTGCACCCTCACAGCCCCACAGGGAGGAGATGTCGGGGGTCGGGGGAGAGCCTTAACTTGGCCACTGAAACAGGATCACTGATCACGGCTCGGCGAGAGCGGTTTTCTCTTTACCACGAGACACGTCTGCTTCCACCCATGGATCCAGGGACAACCCGGCCGTCCTCAGGACGTGGCACCAACACGGAGTGTCCACCCCGCTACCGCGTGCAGGCAGGGCTGAGGGCGAGGCCGAGCCACCAGGGGAAAGTGTCTGCGAGCACGTGGCCCGGGCCCCCCCCGTCTGCCCCCCCCCCCTTCCCGGCTGGCCTGTCCCAGGCATGAGCACTCGGCCGCTGTGAGGTTATCACTTAGACAGAAATCTTTATTCTTCTATAATCAGATCGGTCTATCTTTTTAGTTTACTGACTGCTTAGTTCTCCCACATTCCAGAGGTTATTCACAATATTCTCCAAAATGTTTCTGATATCTTGCTTTAGTTTTTCACTTTGTAACCTTTAATCCATTCGGCATTTGTTTTATATGGTGTGAGTTAGGATATAACTTTTTTCAAGCCGGATGCCAAAGAAGGCAACTCCCACATTCTCCAGGGAACTAAAATACGTCTTCATTGTGGATTAGGTGCCCGTATACGTTTTGATCTGCTTCCGTATCCTCTGTGATATTTTCTGTCTATTAGGAATCTAAGAATATCTACCTAACGTTTTAAAGAGTCGACCATGTCTGTCTATTAACAGGTGACATATGTGCAAGCGGACAACCCCGTCACTTGTCATCCTCCAAGTGATAATCACATTTCCACACACTAACTTGTACACCAGCTAATAAACCAGCACTGAACGCTCCACACATACTCTTTAATTTATTCTAATCTGAATTTAACCATCCACTTCCCGCTTAACAGTCTACGGTGCCTGAGCAAAACACAAAACTCTACAGAAACTTCTCCGGCCGTGTGCCGTCTGGGCCCCAGCACCTCACCTGGGGACACTTGCCCTCCCCAGAGCCGCTCCTGCTCCCAGCACTTCTATTTCAGCGCCCAGAATCTGAGCCCTTGGCCGGCCTGGCCTAGCCTGCCCGTTCGTTAATCAACCAAGGGCCAATTCGCCATTTTCCATGAATTAAAATAAACTGCACTCATAGAAGACCCCAGTCCTAACGCCACCACCACCTCTAAGTAATGAAAAGTGCTTCCAGCTGCAGAGGCCGTCTGGCGGCCCCTCCCCAGGGCAGTGACGGAGGAGCAGCCCGGATGGCCGGGTCAGGGGACCCGGGCGAGAGGACCGGAGAGGGCGGAGGTCAGGCAGGGAGACGGGGACGAAGGCCAAAGGGCAGGGCGGGGCGTCAGGGAAGGTGGAGGCCCAAGGGCAGAGGGAATGCTCCCTGAATTAGCAACACAGGAAGCAGCTACCACTGTGTGTGTTGTTACAATAGTGGAACAACGGCCCAGGACATCTGAAACCCAGAAAAAAGGAGCGAAGAGAAGCAGAAGCCCACGGCCCTCGCGCATCCCGAGTGCCCTGGATTTTTTCCCGCGTTTTCTGTTCCACTGGCTGGTGATCGGCAGATGTAACGTTTTGTCCCCACCTCCCTCAAGCGCGGCCCAGCGGTGCCACTTCCCACCCCCGTTACCAGCCCTTTGAAGGTCTGCGGTCCTGCCCCTCACGCCCCGCTCCCAACGCGGGCGTCCCCCCATCCTCCCAGGAAGCTCCAAGCCTTCGGGGTCAGGGCTCCCAGCGCGGCTGTGCTTCCCAGGACAGAGGCAGCACAACGCTCCGGGCCAGCGGCCTCCCCACTGTCACCTGAGATCAGCAGCAGCCTGTGTCCCCGTCGGTAAAGAGGGGACATAACCGCCTGCGAGGTGCCTGGTTCCTGGCACTCTCACAGGGCAGGCGCTCCACCGGGACCATCCGAGCCCTCCTCTTCCCGCTCCCGCCACAACACAGGGGCCGTCGCTGTCATCACCTTGCTCGGCTCTCTTGGTGCCAGACCAGCAGGGAGAGGCTCCTGCTGCGTGTCCGGACCCACCGGGTCCACAACCCCACACTGGAGGCCGGGTCCACGGGGGGTGTCACGACCCCTGATCACACGACAGCGCTTCGGCTTGCGTGTTTCTGAGCCGAGCCAAACGTGCCGTGTAAGTCAGAGTCCTTCCACAGAACTCTGGTTCCACAGTTATCACCGTGAAGGTCCAGTTCATCACAGAGAGGCGTCCAGAATAACAGAAGCAGCAGCGAACAGACGGGTGACCCCTCACTTCAGAGCTGCAGGAAGGGGGCTCGGGGCTGCGTGGACGGTCAGGGCAGATCCAGATCCAGACACAGGCGCGCGGTGCCCACAACCTTCAACGCGGTCAGAATCCCAGGCGCTTCCCAGGGAGACTCTTCCGTGGAGCCGTCGGGCCCTCGGGTCAGAACACAGGCCACGCGGGCTGGCCAGGCTCCTGGGCCCTGAGAGCCGCCCCACGGCCGCAGGACGTTCGGCCGCCTACTGCGGTCCAAACCTCTGGTGCCGCGATCTTGTCTAGAGAAAAGCTTTGGGTAGACAGCAGGCGCCCTGCGCGCTGGGCACCTTGCTCGTGGTCCCTTCACGGTTCTGCTTTGTCACAGGGCTCTCCCCGCCAACCCAGAAGCCCAGCCAGGCCCTCGGGGCCCATTCCCGGCCGCCTCTCTCTCGATGTCCCTCCAGAGCTCGGCCCAGGTACACCCAGCTCTCGCCACCGACTCCCAACCACCGACAGCTCCAGGCGCAGGGCCGGCCACTGCGCGGCACAGGCTGAGAGGCCGAGTCACGTTCTCCCAAGCTGAGGCCGCCTCTAAACCTGCCCCACTCACCGGGCACCAGGGTCGCATGCCCACGCGGGTGAAACAAAGGCCCTCAGCCTCTAACCGCCACCCGCAGACCCCTCTCCGCTCCGGCTCCCAGAGCAGAGGCTGCAGCCGGCCCCGGGCGCAGGGGTGCCCTTTGATTCGGGGGTCTCCCAGCTTTGAAACGGGCCAACAGGTCGGAACCTACACGGATGTGCACACGCGGAGCACAAACGTGCCCCGCTTCGCGGCTGCCGGCTGACGGGGTGGGGTGACCCAGGCCCAAGGCATCCGATGTGGAATTACAGCTGTTCACGTTCTCACTTCGCTTTTCTATGTTCCCCACACCTTCTTCAGGGAAGATATTTACTTTTGAACACACACACACACACACACACAGACACACCCACACACGGCATCCAGAGGGCACTTGCTTCAGTCCTCAGGGGACAAGCGTGGGGAGTGGGTAGGCGAGACCCCGAGACGGAAACGCGAGGGGAGAGGGGAGAGCGACGCAGCAGGAGCCCCTCCGCCCCTCAGCCCTCGCTGCCCTCCTCCTCCTCCTTCTCCTTCTCCAGCCCGCGGAAGCAGGTCCTCGGGGTGGGGGGGGTGGGGGGGACCCGGCACTGCTGTTGTCCTAAAGCTCTCTAGGGCAGGCTGGGGACAGCTGCCTGACTGCTCGTGGGCGTCAGGGGGACACAGAGGCAGGCCCCAGCCCCGTGGGCGTCTCCTGTGGGTCGGGGGACGCATACCCCCGCTCGGTCATCAGCCCGCATGCACCTCACCGCACAGGGACGCACTGCTCTGGAAACTAAGAAGCTGAGCCCTGGCTCACGCCTGTCTGGGGCCCGTGGAGACTGGTCAGCACGCAGGACGGCGCTGAGGCCCTGACCTGGGCCTGCAAGCTGCCGGCGTGACAGCCCAGAGGACGTGGGACCAGCACCGCCACCACTCAGGGCTGCTCCAGGCGAACCAGGTAAAACTACAGAACAGAACACTGTTGATGCCACAAACGAGCTGAGAGAAAATTCCAGGGGGCTGGCGGCTCCAGGAAAGAAGCACCAGGTCCCACACCCCATGCTCGCACGCAGGGCCAGCCTCTCAACAGCACCATAAAAAGCCTCGGTGTTCCAAGTACATTCGTGACCATCTCCTTCCAGAATAGTCTCTAGCCACACGAGCTGTTCAAAGCACCTCAGGAGTAAGAGCAGAGCGTGTGGAGCCTCCGTCCACGGCCGGTAATCGCGGCCTCCCTGATGCAATCTGAGCAAGACCGGCGCTTCTGGGGGCTGTCAAACCCCGAGCTGTGGCCCGGGGTCACCATGCACAGCAGCGCTGACTCAGCACAGAACGCAACCATCCTAAACCTGTGTCGCTGACAGAGTCCACCCTCCCTCTAATTCCAAAGAACGGGGGAGGGGGTGGATTTTAGTGGAAGCAGCAGAAGCCAAAAGCAGGTCAGATCGTGGGGTCCCACCCCCTCCTGCACACGCGGGGCTGGGTGGGGAGGTGGGGGGCGTCCGTCCAGAGCTGCCACAGCCACTGGCCTCCGTGGGAGCCGGAACCTGGCCGCAGGGCAGGGAGGATTTCCCCCCGCCCCGGGAAAGCCGGGCCCAGGGCCAAGCGCAGCCTTCCCGCCGATGACAAGGCAGGACGCACGCGGGTGCCCAGCTCAGCTGTAAGGGAGCAGACCTTGGACCTGGGCCCTTGGACCCCCTCCGCGTGGGACCCTTAAGCAAGACCACCAGGCCCCGCCCCAGAGGACCCCCCCAGGGAGAGCCCTCCGTGGGTCCACAGCGGGTCGAGGGGGAGAAACTCAGGAGGGGGAGGGTCCCGTCCTCTCCCACGTCCCGGTGGGCCTGGCAGCCTCCTCATCGAGCTTATTCATCGTCAGGCCTCTGGTCCCAAGAGGGTCTCTCCCAGGACAGGCCCCGCCCCTGCACGCCACACCCTAACCAGCAGCTGTGGCTTGGGGCGTTCCTGCAACCTCCGAACAAACAAAAGGAACATCAAAGAAACATATCTGAAAGGCTCTGCGGATCCCGTCACCCCATCAGGAATAATCACCATTGCTTTCAGCAAACTTCTAAGAAAGAGAGAAATATGCCAGTGAGAAAACCAGACTGGTAGCCTTTGTTACCCGAATTTCAGGACTGAGACTTGTTAGCTTGCACGCAGTTCCTTAATCTACCCCAGTTTACACCGAGGGCCCCGGGGCCCCCGCCCTTTGCTGTGATGTGAGGAGGCCAAACCGCAGTTTATCTGCAGAGCTTAAGAATGAATTTCCCCTTGTCACGTGCTAATGTGTATTCTGAATTTCCTGGGGTTTCCTTTATTAGACTTGAGTCCAAGTCTATCTCAGAAAGGACTCTGGGTCATCTCGGCCTCGCACTTGTAACGGGGTGAGGAGGACAGTCAACCGGCGGAGGGGCGTGGAAGTGGGCACGTCCCTGCTCTGGGGCCCTCAGGGACCAGCCACAAAACTGCTCAACGCTGCAAAATGGGCCAGGACTTCATCCTACCTTTGAAAAAATGCCTTATTCTTGGCTGGTCTTTACACTGCATGGGCCAAAATGAGTGGAACATTATTATATATTTGATTTTACTTATAAAAGCAACTTGTTTTTCTTCCTTCTTCACTAACCTTTGTTTACTCTTTTTTTTTTTTTTTTTTTTTGGCTGCGTCAGGTCTTAGTTGCGGCACGCAGGATCTTCGTCGAGGCATGCGGGATCTTCACTGCAGCGTGTGGGCCTGTAGTTGTGGCGCGCGGGTTCCAGAGCATGTGGGCTCTGTAGTTTGCGGCACGAAGGCTCTCTAGTCGAGGCGCGGGAGCTCAGTAGTTGTGGCTCGCGGGCCTAGTTGCCCTGCGACGTGTGGGATCTTAGTTCCCTGACCAGAGATCAAACCCGCGTCCCCTGCATTGGAAGGCAGATTCTTTACCACTGGACCACCAGGGAAGTCCCGAACCTTTGTTCACTCTTATCCGTTAATAAAATTGGGACAAGTTTTTTGGAAAAGCCTGAGAGTGGGTTAAACACATCCTCCAAACTTGTTTGGTGTTGATTTCTCAGCGGCCTCATGTCCATGTGTGGGGAGAAGCAGACTCTCTAAATCACTGGTGAAATGATCCATGTCACCCGAGCAGGGGACACGGGAGCTAGATTCTCCCCCCACCACCCCCCCGGCTAATGTCTGCGTGCAGAGAGCACCCCGGCCCATGGAGAGGTCACTGCTGCAGGGGGCACGGCGACAGTGAAGCATCCCCCACCCACAGAGGCGGGTAAATGTTTACACCCTTGTCCCACTGTGAGAGGCTGAGCATCTCCTGGGCAAGGTCAGCACAGGGGCGTCAGAACAGCTGTCCCTACCCAACTGTGCAAGTCCTGCCCGTAGCGCCTGTGTTTGGGGGCTACAAAGACATCACAAGACAGCACCCTAGATTTACAAAATAGTTAACTGATTCATTAATACCCACTTCCTGTCATAAAAGCATTGTGCCATAGAGATGAAACCACAGAATGATCCAGAAAAAACAGTTACAGAATTCAAAACACGGTAAATAACCAGCTGCCACCTGACGTCCACAGTGTGTCCAGGGGGACCGCTCTTCCCATTTCTTCCCAGACCCACGCAGCCCTGTGTGAGCTTTTAGGCAGGCCAGGTGCTCTGTGCTGGCCCGGAAGCCAGAGGCACCTGCTACTCACCCCTCCCCGCCTCTCTCGGGAAACACAGCCCCTAGTTACGCCGCTACAGGCCCCTGCTCCTGCAAAACCACACTCGAATGCGAGATTGCGCTTCTTGGTTAACACTTCACCTTTAAGTCATCGGCGGCTGCCCGGAGAAGCGCCGACACTCCGAAGAGAACGCACGGGCTCGGAGGCAGCCCGCGGCTGAGCTGGTGCCATCCCGGGGTCCCCTCGTGGGGTCGGGTAACGCAGCTCAGACCGCACGGCCAGGGAGGGTGCCTCCAGACCCCGGGGGCGGCCACACAAGCCCACGCCCTCCCGGCGCAGCCCTTCCGCACACAGCCACGTGCTCCCCAGGAGTCCGCGGCCCGGTCCTGCCTCCCACCGCTCATGAAAACAGCTTTGGCCCACGGACCCGACCTGGCAACTCGAGCAGGGCCAGACCCTTCTGAGCCTCACTCTCCTCCAGCGTGAAGTGAGGGAGCTGGAAGGACGGTGACAGTTACACTCAACCCTCTAACCCTGCGAAGTAGCTATTAGTATCCTCATTTTACAGACACTGAAACTAAGGCACAGAGAGGTTAAGTGACTTGCCACAAGCTGCAGAGCGGGAGTGTCGCCAGCAGACTGGCCACAGTGCCGCTGCCCCAAGGTCTTGCCGGCCTCGTCCACACCCTAAACCATCAGGCAGTGTGGCAGGTCCACACCGCAGGCGTCTCTCTCCCAGGCGAGCCTGGGATCTAGCTGCTCCCTGCCTGCACGCTCCTGAGGAGAGGCAGAGAGCACAGACGGACGACACACGCGCGGTTTTCACCGATGCCGCTCTCACAGCCCCCTCTCCCGGGCACGCCCCGGGCACAGTCAGGCACTGAGCTGTTGGGGGGGGGCGGTTTCTGCCCACTAGGTCCACACTCCCCGACCCCCAGCGTGACAAACAACAAGTCCCCGAGCATGGCCACCTGTCTCCGGGGGGCAGTTCCCTGGCTAGAACTGGGGCACTGGAGGAAAGTGGCGACACTATCCGTGCGGCTGGGAGCTCAGGACGGGTCTCTCGGAGCCCGATGGGGAGACTGTCCCCCCCCACCCCAGGACGTCTGCTCTCAAGGCAGAAACCACGCTCACTGGTCACCCAGGAACAAGCGCATCTTGGAGAACCCGCGGGTCGTCCTGCTGGTTTCCGCTCTGCTCCTCGGGGGCAGAGCCCAGCAAGCGCCCTGGAGCCAGGAGACCCCGGGGCCAGGGGGACCTTGCAGAAGGGGGCCTGCTGCGCCCTCACTTCACCTGCGACTCGTGTTCTCAACGGTGCTTCTCTTCTGTGCCCCGCTCCACACCCTCTCTACAGGGACCCCACAGGTTACAAAAACCCTGAAAAGGAAGAGACAGAGAACCAGGCCGCGAGCTGGGGCACAGCCCAAAAGCCTGGCCAAGGGGGCGGCCGGGTCCCCTGAGCAGGCCCGCCCTGCCCAGGGCCCAACTTTACCTAAGGTGGTTTGCGACCCAGAAATTCAGACACACTAAAACAGACGTACAGTGTCCTGTCCGCCACCCTCCCGGCCTCTGCTTTCCAAGGAAGACGGCACGTTTCAAGGACCCCAAGACGCCTTCATAACAAGACAGACTATTGTCGTCTGCTACTAAGAGCGGGAAGCAGTGACTATCAAGGGGCCACTGAAGAGGCGTCCCCTCCCCAGAGCTGTTAACCAGGGGGCAGGTACACCTTCAGACAGACTAAGCCTTAGAACAGAAAACGATAAGTTAACGTTTAGTTTAGTTTTAATGATAAAAGTAAGCGCTGCCCTTGTTCAACGGGGGTCCCTTTATATATTTAGAAATTAATTCTGCACATACAGTTTCTATTACTTCTAAGAATTCTCCAGGTTTGGAAAATACATTGTGTGCGGAGTGTGTGCGTGCACACGTCTGCACGCGTGTGCATGTGTGTGTGCATGTATGTGTGTGCATGTATGTGTGTGTTCTCCTGGGAGAACAGGAAGAGCAGGGAGACCCCTTCCAGTCTTCCTTAGCGCCTCCCCAAGACCTGAAAATCCCAGGTATTATTATTCCCATAAATGCGCGACTATGTTGATGGGTTTGTCTTATTTATCCTTTGATCTGTAAAGTCTTGGAAGGCAAGGCCAACGTTTCCCTCGCACCCTGTGAAACGCCCAATTTATGGCCCCACGGGCCCACGTGCAGCATCTGCAGGTGGCGTCCAAATGCCGTGGGACAACCAGGGAGGCAAAGGTCACCCCCCCACCCCAGCCCCGGGGCCGACTTCACCTAAAGGTCAGCCCGTGCCATGCAGAATCACCCCCTAGACGATCCCTGAGCACTTTTTGCAAGGAGGAGAACTTTTGGAAACTAGCTTTTCCCAGCCAGTCTTTGTGATTCACATGTTAGGTCAGGCTCAAAGTTCCCACTGCTGCCTCAGGGTGGCCCTTACACTGTCCTCCACGTGCCCTGATGCACAAAATCAGCACGTGTGTACACGCCCCCAACACGCCCCAGGTCAGATGCACAGAACCCTCCCACACTGTTCTGAAATATTCTGTTCGAAAAGGGTGCCTCCACCTCTTTCAGGCTCCGGTGACAGTAAACCCGGACTGGCCTCCTGCACGTGAAGGGCTGAAGAGATCTGTGTGCTGGGGGCCAACACCCACTGCCCCCCAGGGAGCTCCTTCTCCCACAAAAATTCCTCCTTAAGAAAACCCAACATTCTTATATTATTCACCAAACTGGTGGGTCCTTGCACAGACACTGATAGGGAAGCGGGCTGGGCTGGGGAGAGGCAGGAGGAGGTCTAGCAACAGTTAGACCTAAATTGCTACTAATTATAGTGAATCGTGTGCAGATGAAAAAGAGGCAGAAGAGCCTCATTCAGGACCCAGGCTCTGCCTGGTCCCTCCTCGTCCCTCCTGACTGGACAGCCTGCCTGTCAGGAAAGGACACAGGCGGAGAGGGAAAGGCCCTCGAAGAGAAGGCCAGAACACCCTCCGCAAAACCAATAAACAGAAAGTCAAGAGACTGAGCGAAACCGTAGCGACCAGGGGTTTTCTGTCCCCGAGACCCTTCCTTCCGGTCAGGATGAGCACAAACACATCCTCGGGTCCAAACGCTGAGAAATCCTTTCTCCAAATACGGAGGCGGAGCTGAGTGGAGCAGGAAATGATGAAGAGAGAAAGGAACGCCACAGCCTCCAGATGGACGGGGCCAGCTGGGGCTCAGGAAGCACAGGGTCCTCTGCCCTTCGCCTCCCGACGCCCCAGGAAGCATCGCCCAGGAGCTACAAGGTCTCCGGGAGCACGGCCAGGAGAGCCGGGGGCCATGGGGCATCTGCAGCCCACTGGGCTCGGGCGGCTCGGGTCCCACCAGGCAGGGTGCCCACTTCCAGGGAGCTGGGCTCTCTCACCCGTACAGTCGGGCAGGAAACAAGAGCCTCACACCTCGGGGGGCGAGGAGGCCCCCCGGCAGCCCCCCAGCCACTATGGCTCACGCACCCCCGTCGGAAGTACTTCCCTGTTCACCTTAACATCCTCTCACTTGATCCCAGCATACTCTCCTGGGCAGCCCAGCCCGGCCCGGGGTCCTCAGAGCCCCCCAGAGTCTGAGAGCTCCCACCTGAGCGCAGCCAGGAGCGAGAACGGGCCAGAAACGAACAGGAAAAGAAGCTACAGGAAAAACCCGGCTTGTGGGCCTAAAATGTGACAGGTGTCTGATGCAAATACAAAATATTAAAGAATCAAAAAGTGCAGAAAAGACGCTCGAGTCACAGAAAGCAGAAAGGCAGGCGTCCCAGCAGCGAGGCCCCAGAGCTGGGGTGGGGACCTGGCCAAGCCGCCCTCAGGGGTCTCAGACGGCAGGTGCCGCCAAACATTCACCCCCAGACCCCCGGGGTCGGGCCCACGTGGGCCCCATGACTCTGCAGCGTGTCTGCAGCCCCCACCACGTCGGGCAGATGAAAGAACAGCACGAATGCTTGAGAAACAGGAAGCTCTTCTAAACTCCGCACGCCTTGCTGCACAGACGAGGCCAGTTCCCTGGCACCACGGGTCCCGCCAACGGGAAAGAGCCAGCAGGAGCCGCTGTGGGCCTCCCGGGCCTCCCCCGCCATCACCGCGCGGTGACACGACACCACGCACCTCTGCCCCGAGACAGGCTGGGGACGGGTGTGTGCGTGTGTGCGCACACCCGTACTACGACGTGAGGGGCCCCCGTGAGAAGGTCAAGGCGAACCACCCCTCCCTCAACTGAGCGCTCTGCCTCATGGGGTGCAGGCCTTTCTCAGGGGAGCCCGGGGACACCTCGCTCCTCCAGAAGGTCCTGGACACACCACACACGGGTGGGGTGTGTCCTCCGTGGGAACATCACGTACACGGTGTCTTCTGCCCTTGAAACTCACCCCTACAAAGCAGATAAAACACCCAGTTGTCAGATCCTAAGTTAAAAACTGCTTATGGAAGTCAGCCCCAGGACAGGCCAGCAGGGCCCCCTGAGAAGGGTGAGCTCGCAAGCCGCAGCCCTGAACAATCTGGAATTCCCCAGCCCGCCCTCACCCCAAAGGCCATGGGAAAACCAGCCCCATCACAGCAGCCCACTGCAGACCTCTACAACAAGGCAGCTTGGCCAGGTCCCCTGGGGTCTGCACACTGATGGGATTTCTGGAACCAGCTCGGGTTCCAGGATCTCTGCAAACAGCTCTGTACCACCATCTGAGCCCAGCTCTGGGAAGTCCCCAGGTGGCTGGGTCCAAACAAGCAGAGGCCCAGAGGCTCCGGGCCTGGGGCTGAACCACCTCCGGCTGGAGTTTAACTGCCCCACTTCACCCCTCCCCGCTGTTGCCTGCCTGGCCGGGGGGCTTTTCCTGCATCAGGCAACCTCTGGGCCTGGGTCCCAGCCCAGCAGGAGGAAGAGATGGTCAGAAGCCAGAGGGCAGGCGTCAGGAAGACACAGTGCTGCTGCCGCCCCCAGGGCAGCCTGCAGTCTGTCCACGCAGAGGCTGGCCCCCTGTTTAAAGCATGGTCTCAGGTGAAATTGCTCAGGTGTCCAGCAGCTCAAGACACTCAGCTGGGAGGTGGTCAGCAGGCCCTGAGCCCCGGGTGTCCTGGCCTCTCAGGACCACAGGTTCAGGCACAGGTGTCACTCTCCTGAGACTATCCCATAAATGCTCGTTCAAAGATTCTCAGGGAAGGAGAGGCCTTGGTGGGAAGTGAGCTGTCTACTGAGGAAGTGACTTGATAACACACCCAAGAAGGCCGTTCCTCACTGACCACAGGAGTGCCTGGGCCTTGGTAATTTCGAGTTCATTACAGGACAACTGAGGCAGTCGCAACCTCTCCTGCTGTGTGACTTTGGGAAAGTGCCCTGGCTTCTCTGAGCCTCGGAGTGGGGGGGCAGTTAAGACACGTGCCTGCACAAGGCGCAGAGTCGATACCAGACTCTGACAGCACCACGTCCTGCAGGGGCACCTGCTGCTCCCCGGCGTGTCCAGGGCTCCGGGGGCAACGACGGATCCGGCATCGTGGAAACGGACAGAGTGCACAAAATGAGACCAGTCCCACAGAGCGAAAAAGGAAAATGACATCTTTTTCCTCAGAGGAAAAACCACACAAGACAAAGCTACAGAGAAGATCCAGGGGCACGCGAAGCTGCCCTCAACCACGGGGGGCTCGGCCGTGGGGGCTCCTGGGGGGGTCCAAGGGGCGTCACAGGAAGGAGAGACGGGCCCTGACTCCACACACGGATCACACCCGACGGGACCCACTGTTGAGTCCAAATCAAAGCTCCAGAGAAAGGCAGGCTAGTTATCAGTCCCCCACTCGGTTAAATGTCCCGAAAACCCAGAAGCCCAGGCCCACTCCTGGGCTCCCGTCAGCCCTGGGGGGGCGGCCGAACGGGGAGCCGGTCCCAGGAGAGGCCGGCGACCAGGCCTTGGTCCTGGCGCTGCCGCAGGCACCAACGGCACTGGGGGCCGCCAAGCCGAGAGCGAGGCTGTGTCCGGAGCACGAACGGGGCGGCCTGGCTGGGGAAGCACGGCCGCCACCCGAGGCTCCAGGCTCTGAGTCACCCTGAGTCCAAGAGAGACGCGGCGACTTTGCCTGCCTTTGGATTTTATCCCGTTGGCAATGGGGGCCGAGACAGAACACTTCTTTACACTTTGGACATTATTCAGACAACAGGAGGAGAAACTATGCGAAGAGGGAAACAGGCACTGGTCTGACTTAGGAGTGAAGGGCACAGCGTTCGGATCAAACCCTGAGCGGGGGCGGTCCAGCCCCCCCCCAGGCCCCCACGGCAGGTCTCAGGCGTAGACACGTGGCCTCACCAACAGGGCCCTCGCCCTGAGGCTGACTGGCCCTGCCACGGGCTGCAGGCTGACTTGAAAACGCAAACGAGCGAGGCCAAACCTCAGGACAGACCGGGCTGGCCCGGGATCTGCCCAGCGTGCAGAAACACGCCCCGTGTTTGCAGACGCTCGGAGGACTAGGGTCACGACCCGTGGTCCCACTGTCCACTTGTTGACCCATCAATTCCGGCAAAGAAGCTTCCGATAACAAGCAGCTCTGAGTCCGCCCCAAGAGCCATCGTGTGGAAACGACACGTGGGTCCCGGCCCACGGCGTGAGCCGGGACGCGCAGTCGGGAGACACTCGTCTGCTTATTTCTAAGGAGGATCACGAAACGTGCATTTACACCGCAATTTGAATGTGTTCACTGTTAATTTTGGAAGTTGCCTCACACTTAAAGAAAAGCACAGGGTCATTTGTGTGGATGGTGGGACTTTAAATTCCCTCTCATCCGGGTCAGGGTTTCCTGAACACAGGGCTGCAGCCCGAGCCGCCCGCGTGTCTGGCTCCATTCGAGGTCCCCTCCCGGGCCAGCCCTCAGCCCGTTACTCACTCGCTCTTAGACCTGATGGCAGTCCCACACTTTTCCTGCACTGAGTGAGCCTCATGTAATCTAGGAAATTATTTTATCTTTCTGGGCCTCGGTGTCCTCTACAGACCATTGTTCATTACATTTTTTAAGTGGTTGTGACTTTTAAACTCTTTATTTACCTATCTGTATACACAATAGTAATATTCTTGCTTTTTCAAACAGACCTTTTATTCCCTCTTCCTACAGAACCATTTCCACACTCCCCAGCCCCGGGGGTCCAAGTGACAGACGTGTGTGGGTCTCGTTTCCACATCTGCACACCCGTATCTGTTGCCTTGCTCTTCTCCGGGACCTTCGGAGACACCCTCTGCATGCTGCTTTCTTTCCAGTCACACCCCACGGGCTTCCTGCATGTCACATGGCCGGGCCGGGCTCCAACTTATTTCTCTGAAAGCTGCATAATATTCCAGGCTGTGGAAGCTCCATAATGTAATTGCCCCTTCAACTGGCATTTATCAACACTCTGTCTCCCCATTTTGCTATCTGAACATCCCACCGACCGGGCACAGCTGGAACACAGACCCCCATGCTGACACTGGGTGCAGGGGACAGACAACCAGCGAGCCATCCCCACTCCTGCCTCACCACCTTCTCCTGACTTGCTGAGCTGGATCTCTAACCCGTTACAAGATTAAGAGAACAAGCAGCTTCAAACTGTCCCAGCAGTAACACCTTGCCATCAGGACTGGAGCGATGCGAGTGCCTGTGTTCACACAAGCTCGCTGAGCTGCACAGAAAGGGCTTCACTCTCCCCTATGACAAAGGAAGAAACTGAAGCAGAGTGGGCTCAGATGTGCCTGAAGTTGCAGAGGTAGCGAGAAAGGTGGCCGGGACTCAGTCTCAGGTCCCAGCCTCCCCTCCTGAGCCGCCTGGGCCCAGCATGGACCCTCCTCGCTCGGAAGCAGCTGGGGCACCTGCAGCCTCCACTTTCCAGTGTGACTTGCAAACCTCACTTCTCGGGCTTAGCTGCTCCCACTGTGGTTGTTTCTAAAGCGTGACGCTCCGATGTCCTGATTTCCCAAATACTCTCTGCAAGGTGTGAGTGTCGACACACGCAAGTGCCTCGTTAGCTTCAGAGAAACAAATCCAGACGTTTTCTGCCAAATGGTGTTTTGCAGCTCCATGACCCGTCCACAGGGCCCCACCACCTGCAGACCCTTTTCCCTGCGTGCCCGGGGCTACGTGGGCTGCAGGTGGCCCCGCTCAAGGGGTCGGCTCTGGATCCCGTGCCCTGTTGCATCGCACCTTCACGAGTTCTGTCCCCTCCAGCTTCCGCGCAGCACCTGCACTAGGGGCTGTGTGTGTGCGCACGCCCCGGTCCTCCCACAGGCGCCAGTGGCCCGTGCCCTCCCCTCAGGGGCACCGGCGGCCCCTCCTGTCCAGGCGCATCACCAGGCAGGAGGCCGCACGCGAGGTGAGCTCCCGCCCCCTGCAGGCCAAGACCCTGGGCAGGTGACTCCATGTGGGCTTGTGAGAGCTTAGGTGGAATGAGGGAAGGCGCGCGCCAGACCCTGAAGTCTGCACCCTCCCCACCTCACACGCCAGCACACGCCGCTGCCCGGAGAAGCCCAGACCCACGGGCAGCGCCAGTCTGCACACCGGTCCTCAGGGGCCAAAAATAGCCCGCGAGCTGAGCTCCCAGGTTAATAGAATATCCAGGCTAATTTTAGCATCAGAGAGTTCCAGAGAACATGAAGCCCCTGATGCCAAGAACCGTGCGTGGCCGGCGCGGCTCCCCTCCCACCGTCTCACGCACACCCTCACGCGGACACTGGCCATCATGCTCACAGAACGTGTCCTCTAACGAGCCTGTGACGCCTGGCTGCTCACCACCACTGCAGCTTATAAGCTGGACCACCCCGCCCGAGCTTTACAGACCCCGGGACCGGCACACCACTGCTTCCCGCCTTGGAAACTGGGTTAAAAAATCACACTTTCGGCAGCGCGGACCCAGAACCCTGAGCTCCCAAGCCCTGTGGTCTGGGGCTTCTTCTCCAGGCCGCCCAGGGGCCCTCCCTGCTCCCCGCTTCCCCGACCTGAGGGGCCTCCTGCTTCTGGGGGGGTGATGTTTGCGGTGCGGCGGGCCTACAGCCAGCTGCCGCAGGGCCACGTCTGGCTGAATGGAGGCACGTCGCTTCCCCTGTGCTCGCGCTGGACCCGGACCACCCTGGCCCTTCTTGGTGACGGGTTCTAATCTGAATGAGAAGGAACAGGAGTGGGTGCTCTGAGCCCGGGGAGAACAGGGGGTCCGCTGCTCTGGGTCCAAGAAGGAAGGTCTGCCCTGTGGCCTCACATGGGACTCACCACGCAGACCCAAGCTGCCCTCAAACCTGACAACGACGAGACCCACTCACAGACCAAGAGGGCTTCTCTCACCCTCAGGTGCAAGGCCAGGATTTTCTCTTTTTTTAGCTTGAGAGAAATACCTTTGTATATTACTCTTAATTGAACACATTTATCAAGATGACACTTTTAAAAACACGGAGTAACTATCATGGAAAAGGGAAATATCACTGGAAAGGAAAGCTACGTTGCAAGGCCTAAAGGAGCGCCGAGTCCAAAAGGACCCTGCCGGGCAGAGGTGCTCTCGCCGGGAGTCTTCACCCGTCGCCGCCTACAAATCTTCACGTTGCTTCCTTTCCAGGGCTAAAGCCCTGACTCATGGAAAGCCAGAGGAGCACACTTCCTCAAGCAGCCTCATAGGAAGTGTGTTCAGTCTTACATGACATGAGGTACTGCTGTTTCCAAAGATAGACCGCGGCTAAGATTTTCAAGTGTGCAGAAGAACCGTCCAAAATAACTGCGAGATTTAAGTGGGGGAAAGACACAAGTTCTTCAGGACAAGGACTTGAAATAGTTACAATAAAAATACCCTACTTTTATTTGGCACTTTCTTATGTATTATCTCGTTTGCAAAAGGTGGAGGGAAAAAGAAAGGGGAAGAGGGAAAAAAGGAGGAGATTCTTCTCATTTTCCCCAGCGTTAGCCTCTCAATGACCACGTACCACCACACGTTCCAGACTTTCTAAGGACTAAACGGCCAAGGCCTCCCCACTAAAAACTCTTCAGCCCCCCGAAATGTTCTGCCTTTCCCCTCAGCAACAGGAATGGTGACACTGCTGATGGTATAACTGCAGGGAAAATTTCTCTGTCCCTTTCTGGGATGAGGGGCTCCCACCGGATGCTGCAGACAATGACTGCCGGCATTTCGCAAATGGAAAAACGAGGCCATGAAAGGGGGGGCGGGGGGGCGCCTGCCCTGGGTCTTCCAGCCGGCAGGCCGGCAGGCCACCGGCAGACGCGGGCACGCAGCCAGCCGGCCCGGAGACGGGGCTCAGCATGAATGGCCAGCCGGCCAGCGTCTCCCGCAACGAGGAGGCGAGCACGCCTGTGATTCCTGGGCAGCCGCCCCTCCCCCAGGTCATCTCTGGTGTCCTTCCTCGTCATTGTCCCTTCACGGCTGGGGCACTCAGGCAAGTCAGAGTTAAGACTGGCCACAGAAGAGGACTAAGGAAAGAAACGGAGAGCTCGGGGCACCACCCACCAGGCCCTGGCTACTCACAGTGGAACAAGAATAAGCCCCAGGCCAGTCCCCACGGCTCACCTCTGGGGCCGGCCCCGGCTCTAAGTCAGCAGCACAGCCCAGGACACCTCTTTGCTCCAACGCCTGTGCTGTGCGCAGGCCCTCGCTCCCTGCAAGGCCCGGCAACGAGGTGGGGCGCAGATGTCCGCCCCCTGCAGCCCCTATAGAGGCAGGTGGGGACCCTTGGAGAGGGGAGAAGGCAGGGGCTTCTGAGAGCTGCAGCCGCGTCCAGGGAGTTGGACCACTGCACAGACGTTTCTGCTCGTCCTCTCTGCTACAGCCCCCGCATACGGGGGCGGGGCTCCGAAGGTTCTAATAATACCCCGTGCCCACACCGAGTTAGACCAGCAGATGTTCAGTCGCTGCACTAATCCTCAGCTGAGCTGGGCGTTTCTCTCACTCGTTTAAACTGAAGCACAAAAGAGGGAAAGCCTAACCGAGCAGCATCTTCAAGCCCCTTCCTTCCACACATGGCCCCTGTGTATGAGGTCCAGAACCTCCCGTGAGGGCGCCCTGCCAGGCCAGCAGATCTCCTCGGTGCCAGTCTCGAAAGAAGTCAATCCTCTCTGCTTAACAGACCACCGTTCCAGAGCCCTCCTGAGTCGAGTCCAGGCTGGCCGTGCGGGGCCTGAACCCCAAAGTCCCCAGACCCCTTCCTGCCTGCTGCACCCAGAAGCCTGGCACAGCCCTCACAGCCATGCCCCACCCCTTCCTGTACCCTGATTAAGGAAGCACCTCAAGGCCTCTGGGTTGGCATCCCCCTCGTGCTCACTGGACCCTGGCACTGAGAGGCACTTTCCCTGCCACACTTCAGGTGCAGTGCCATGTTGAACCTCTCAGCAGAAAGTGACAGCAGATTTCAACCAAGTAAACAAGAGAAACCCTCTCCAGGCCGGCTCCTCAAGGCTGAAGTGTGGCCACATCCTATCTGCAGTGCTTCTGAGCCCAATATCAACAGCGTCTCAGCGATGCTCCATAAACCAAAATACAGCAGACAGGAAACAACACGCTGATTTGGGGCAGCTGGAATTCCTAAGCGGCATCGAATGTCACCAGCAACTGACGCTCCAGCAGTCACTGGGCGCCTGGCTTGGTTCCCGGAGCCCCTTTTTCACATGGGAATGTGGAGGACCCGGGCATTCAGTGGGCAAGAAGGGCCCCGAGGACGGGCAACACACCAGGGTCTCCGAAGCCCTCTCCAACGGGAGCTGTCCTCTCAGCTGGCACATTTATGGCATTAACGTGCAACAGTCACTCCAAGAACCGACCTTGTTTTGGGGGGAAGAAACTTGCACGTCACCCTCCCAAGTTAAGACAGAACTGGGAAAAAGCAAGTCTCTCCAGATAAACCCAGGAAGTCCAGATATAGCCTTCCAGCCCACTCCAGAATCTGCACGTCCCTCCCCCAGCTCTTGGGTCCAGTGAGAAAGGCAGACTGCTCTGGGGACACGACCTGAATGGCAGGCCCTGGTGGCCAAAAGCTCCCGCAGCCAGTTCTCAATGGAAGGGGGAGGGGTGGCTCTTGTGGCGACCTGCCCTGAGGGAGCCCTGGGCCAGAGCGCTCCACAGGCACAGGCAGACACACACACACACAAACACGCAGGAACACACACATGCCCACACATCCACCTACACAGTCGCGCGCACACCCAGGCTCCAGCCAGCCGCCCGCTCGGCCCCTCGCCCCTGGGGGAACGTGAAAGAGCTTCCACGTCCCCAGCGAAGGAAGGGTCTGGGTGCCGCACTCAGCGAGGCTCGGAACCCCGGGGTTGGTGTTTTTGGCACCTGAAATGCACTCATCCGGAGAGCCCCCGCGCGCGCGCTCATGCACACGCAGATACACACTCCCAGCGGGGACCCGACCCAAGTCCGGCACTGCACCTCCCTCTGCTGCAGGCGACCCCACCTCCGGAGACCTGGGGCCGCTAGTGGCGTGGAGGCAGCGCAGGGAGCTGCGTCCCCCTGAGCCGCCGGCCCGGCGCGGCCCAGCCCGTCCTTGGGGGAGGTGGGGAGAGGGCAGCGGCCGGGCATCTCCTGGAGATGGGGAGGGAGCCGCGGCCCGGCATCTCCCCGGTGATGGGGAGGGGGCCGAGGCCCGCGGCCTCCGGGGAGGTGGGGAGGGGCCGCCGCTGGGGATCTCCCGGGGGTGGGGAGGGGGCCGCAACCCGGGAGCGCACATGGCCAGGAGGCGTCAGGGCCTTGGCCCCCAGGGAAGGGGTCGGGGGCCTGGGGGCGCCCGCCGCAAGCCCCCCTCAAAGACCCCACCGCCCCCGCCAGCTCCCGGGAGCTCACCGATCTTGATCTTCACGCTCTGGAAGACCCGGAGCCCCTCTTCTTCCACCGCCATGCTGGGTCTGCCCGGAATTCGCGCGCCGAGCCCCGCGGAGCAGCAGGAGCCCGAGCGGCGGCGCAGTCCCGGCGCTATGCGCCCTACCCGGTGCCCGCGCGTCCGCGGCACCTCCACCTCCGGCTCCGCCCACACGCCCGCCCATTGGCCGAGGACGCGGGTGGGGGGGGCGGGGAGGCTCCGCCCACGGCCCTGCCCAGTTCCCGATTGCCCAAGGCCCGCAGAGGGGCGGGAGCGTTACGGTTCCGCCAACAGCGCGTCCCCAGCTGCCCATTGGCTGAGGGCTAGGAGGCGGGAGCAAGACGGCTCCGCCCACATCCCAAGGCCCGCAGAGGGGCGGGGTCGGCCTCCGAGGAGGCATCGAAGGGACCCGGAGGGGACGTCTCGCCCCGCAGAGAGGACCCGGCGGGGAGTGCGGGGGTACCTGGTTGGGCGACGGGGGCCACCGGGCGAGATTTGCTGGCGGGGGGGGGGCGACCGGGCTAGGGTAGGTGGGGGGGGGGGGGTGGACCAGGCGGGGGCGGTGGAACCTGGCCGGGAGGCTTGGGAGGGGGGGCACATGCACAGGGTTTTAAGAAACTGAGACCTACAGGTATCAAAGGAAAAGAATTCCCTGGCCCAGCTCAGCCCCCTCAGAGTAGGGGCTGCCGGCCACCTGGGGCCTGGGGGAGTGCGCAGTCCGGGTGAGTTCCCGATCAGGCTCCAAAGCTGCCCAGCCCCTCCCGCTGCCCTCCTGCCCCTGTGCTGTCCCCGGGCCTCCCTCGGGCCACCCTGGCTCCGAGCTTCTCACACAGGCCAAGTGCACTCTTGTCTGCCCTTGCTGACCCGCAGGCTACCATCCTCAGCTCATTTTCTGTGTCTCCTGATTTCCTGTCCACTTCCTGCTCCTCTGGCTTCATAGCGCCCAACATCACTCACTCTCTCTCACACACACACACACACACACACACACACACACACACACGCCCCATGTGTAGACCAGACTACAAGCTTAATAAAGAGAAAGGCCTGTTCTTTTCATTGCTTTACCTCACTTCCTAAAAAAAAATGCTTAGGTACATGTTAAAAAAGATTAATGACCCTTCTTTACCCAGACTACCTGCGCCTCCTTCCAGGTCCTCAGTCATCTGCTTGAGTTTATCTTCTCAAGACCTTCGTAGGAGGTGTTTACTCAGGTTCAACACGGAGGTTAGGAAAGCAGCCAGTTAGAGCTGCTGTCTCTAAGCCTGGACCTCGGGCGGCTTCGGTAGCGAGTGCTGTCATCCCTCTGCATGACCAAGGCTTTGCCTCCATCGACGTAACTGAAAAGCGCCCCCAGCTCCCGAGCTTCTGAGAGGATCGGCCGGAGCCCCGGTAGCAGCAGCCTCGTTGTCAAGCTGCTTCTCTGTCCAGCCCACCTTCCCTCACACCCTCACAGGACTTCCCTTCTGAGAACATTGCCAATAAAGGCCCGCACACAGACTTCTGCTTCGGAGTCAATTTCCAGAGGAACCCAGCATGAGATGGTTGGGGCCAGGAGTGTTCTAGGAGCAGCCTCTGTGATGGGGTTTGAGAGCGGGGCACCCACTGGTGGCCGCAGCAGTGCTGAGCGTGGGGGGCACACAGCGGGGGGCACACAGCGGGGGGCACACAGCGGGGTGCAGCGTCTCAGGCATGGGGAGGCTGCGAAGCAGGAAGCACCTCGACTTTGGAATCAGGTGGTTCTTGCTGAGGGCAAGGCAGTGAAAAGATCACCCATTTAAAGAAAAGTGTGACAAAAAGGTTTTCTTGGTACCATATAAAGACACCTTCATCTCCTACACCAGAGAACCAAAAAAGGTGCAGATCAGAGCGAGAACTTAATCATGAAGGTAGCGGTGCTCCAGGGCTGCCTGCAGGCTCAACCCAAGGAAGGTCGCTGTAACCCTGAGGCTTGGGGGAGCATCACCTGAATTAATACACTCAAAACCTTGAATCCCAGCTTTCCGTAACTCTTCTGGACCTGAAGAGGTGTCGCCCTTCCCCTGTGCTTGGAGATGGTTGCGGGACGGTACCAGTGCTGCGTCCAGCTCCACTCCCAGCCAGGGAAGCGCTGGGTCTGCAAACAGACCCGGGAAACATGCCAGTGGGGGCTGGGTGAGCAAAGGCAGAAGCAGAGCCAGAGAATGCTGGACCCAGGAGAGGCAGCACGTCAAGGGGGACCAGGTTAGAGTTCACTGGTGCGGCATCATTCAACCATGATACAGGATTTCGCACGCTGGCCAGGACCTCAGGCCCCTAGTATGGCCTTTGAAAGCTTGTAAAACGCAACATCCCACACTAAGTGCAGTGGAAATGCCCTGTGGTTATGGCAGACAGCCGAGGAAGACATCCCAGTGCTCAGAGAGATGGCACGGGAGAGTAAATAAGCTCCATGAGACCAGGAAACCTAGTCAGTGCCTAGGATGAGGAATGGGCCAGAGAGAGCTCAACCGCGGCTGGACGTGCAGGACTGTCCCAAGGGTGGAGACGCTGTCACAGGGAGCATTGGGCTCCCTAGGAGCAGTGAGGATGATGGGGTGGTGACATGACAGAGGCCAGAAGGTGACATTTAACATCAGAAGCCAGGCGGGGGCAGTTACTGTGCAGCAAGACTGCAGCGGCAGCCCCGGCGCCCTGACCTGAAGAGGCTGTAGCGATGGTCAGTCAAACGCAATGTCAGGGGCAGGACGGAGAGCCGGCCAGCAGCAGTATAACTCAGTTTATGCTGCCAAAGGAAATCGTAGATAGGGCTCGGGGGGGCTGAAGAAAGTTGCTTCAGTAAAACGTCACAACCCTTTACCCAGTTTCCAGGCGTGAGCCGCTTCTCAGCTCTGGAGCCTGCCGACTGGAGGAGAGGACCCGGCTGCACGTGTGGGCAGTGAGGATTCCCCTGGGATGTCCCCAGAGGGGCCTGTGGCCATTTACTCATGGAATTCTACATGGAAAGGGAAACACCTAGACGTTTGAAGGGCTGCTGGGCTGAGGTCCGAGTCGAGGGGTCGTCACGCCCCTGCTAAAGCGAAACTTGTGAGGCCCAAGAAACACATGGAACTCTGCTAGGAGCGGCTCACAGGGAGCCCCCAAGTGATCATTTCTCCTGCCACCACAGGTAAGGGACCGGTAGGGATGCATGTGACAGTTGTCAAAACACCTACCTTGGTTCCTTGGTATGTGGGTTAACAGCCATCCCAGCAGGGAAGGCTCAAAAGCAATGACACATCCTGGAGGAAACATGGAGATCAAGACCTCCCTTAAAGACCTAAAGGGTCATATAATTCACCAGTCCCATGTCTGATGCCGGATAGGTTCTGGAGGATGACACTGAACCACCAAAAACTCAACCACACAGTAGCCCCCATTGCAGCTGCCATGCCAGAGGTGGTGCCACTTCCAGGCCACATCAGCATGGCCTCTGATCCGTGGTATATGGCCATGGAACTGGGAAATGCCCTCTTCTCCATCCCGAATAAGGAGGAGAATCAGAAGCCGTTTACGTCACGTGGCAGAGACTCGAGCACATGCTTGGAATCTCACCTCATCCTTAGGCTTCCCCGCCCTCTGTTATAATGCAGCCCAAAGAGACCTGGGCGGTCTGGACAGTCTGCAGAGCGTCAGTTTGGTTTGCCGTATCCATGACATCATTTTAATCAGACCAAATGAGCAAGAGGTTGGCAGCTCTTCAGAGGGTTTGATAAGACACGTGTGCTCAGAGGGTAGGAAATAAGTTTATGAGGATGCGGGGCCGCACATCAGTGGGGCCAGATGTCGGTGAGCACCTCGCTTTCCCTCCACGCAACACGGAGACCCACACAGCACCCTTCCTCTATTCCTTGCCTAAGAAGACTCACCTCCATAGACCTGTGCAGGCACCATGCCTTCTTAAATCTGTGTTCTGCCCAAAGGGATTGATCCTTCTTTTCTAAATTAGATTCTGTTCCCTTAGAGTTGTGATTATAAGAGACAGGAAGATACTGAGGGATTAAAGGAAAAGGTGATGACTCATAGAAAGCATCTATACTCTCTTTTGTTTATAACTCGCTGTTGTCTTTTTCTCTCTTTGATAGAATCCTCTTCTGCAACCCCCCCAAAAAATATTTATTGAGAAGCATCAATCTATCAACCAGTGGATATTTATGTATTGGCTAAAACAGCATAATTAGATAATTTATTATTCATATCTTCTGAGTCTACTTTCAAAGGATTTGAAGTGACATAAAATAAATGACCAGTATACAATGAATTTAAAAAATTTTTGAAGGAAGAAATCATTGTATCAAACATCTGCAGTGAAAACAGCTACTGCAATGAATGTAGAGCTCAGCTCTGAGTTTCCTGATAGTCAAGGTGAAAAGGGAAATATGGAAACATGTTTCCATATTTCCATATATGTTATATATTACCTAATAAAAGGAAGTGTATCCATTTTTTCAGAAAAGACAATATTTTGGCCAACTAAGCAATAGGAGGAATTTTTTAGATAATTTTTTTCATACGGATATTCAACAAGTCAGGGAAGGATTTTTCCATCTCAAATGACTGACCTTTGCTGCTCTGCTCACAACACTGCCTGGCACATAGTAAAAGTCCAACTAATATTCGTTGAATGAATGTAGTGGTTTCTCCTACTGTCACATGGAAAAGTTGGGAACGTAATGTTCAATCCTAATTCTCTGATAGTTTACTGAGGCCCTTAGGAGTCAAGGAATGTGGCTCTGGTGACCTGATAGTCTAGGAGAGAAAGCATTTGGAGACTCCAGAGAAATGAGTAATAACACCCTCAAATAATCTTTCTCCAATATTTGTCGTTTGGGCCACACTGGGGAGAAAAGCCGTGGAGGGGAGACGCCTGCACTGAAGTTCCCATTGGATGCTCAAAGCCCAGGTGTTCTGTGCTGCTGGTGGAAAGGAGGCCTGGCTCGGCCCGCCTACAAGGGGACAGCGCCACAGCCACTGCCAGCACCAGTAGCTCCTCCTGGGACGGGCTGGGGGGCGGGGGGAATAGGGGCCACGCCGCCTCCCTCCTGGCAGCTCGCCGAGGGACCGGGTGCCTAGGAAGTGAGCGCATCTGGTTGGAAGCTGGGAAAAGCCACCGTGTAGCTTCGTCTCTCTCTTCTCCATCGATGGCGACTGGGAGGCCTCGCTTTAAAACTCGGAGCTAAGTGGACCCCTGAGTCCCTGTGGAAAGGGAGCTGCCCTGGAACCGTCTTGATGAACAAACGTGAGAAGTGGCTCCTGTTGTGTAAAGCCAACGAGATGTAGGGATCACTGGCACAGCCCATACGTGGCCCAGCCTCACTAACAGAAATCCTAACGGTTGATGTGAGACGCCATTGGTCAATATCAGTATACCTGTCAGTTTGAGTTAATAGTAAAATATAACCCCAGGTACCTAATGGATTTACCTGTTGAATACACTTGTAAATGCCTTGATTGCTTATTATGAAGATCATTTGCTCAAAATATCTACGTTTTTATCATAGTAAACTTCAACTTGTTATTTTTGACCATAATTAGCCAAATATCAAGTAGCTCTTTGAAGACACCCCTGAAATCAGCAATTAACTAGGCTCCAAGTCTTGCCTTCTTAGCTATGGACGGATGGTGTGTGTTTTTTCTTCTAAAATCTCCATCGAAGGATCCCAGAAGCTAAAAGGAGCAGAGGAGGTAACTGATCCACACCACGGCAGATGGGGATTTGCTGTCAGTCAGTCCTCACAACAGAATCACAACACAAGCTGCAAAGGAGAAAACCCAGGAGCTCTGACCACAGACACTTCCTGCCCAGGGAGTCAGGCTCCAGAGACCCAGCGACAAAGGCAGCCACGGTCGCAAACTGCTCGGCAGGTTGTTACAACTGCGCAACAGAGATTTTATCAATGGCCGGTAGGAGCTGCTGCTTTTGTGAAACATTAGGTTGGGAGATGCAACGTAATAGTAAAGAAACTGGAAAAGAGCAAAATGATACCTGTGTGCCCACCATTATATTGTATTTCCTTCAAGGTTTTATTAATATTTATAGACAATCTTGCACAGCAGCCGTACAAGGTGTTTGAATGAGTATGTACTCTGTTTAGCGATTCATTTACTGAGCACGGGGCACGTGTCCAGAAGCTGCGCGATCCCGTGGGAAGAGCAGGAAATCGCTGTCCGCCCCACGGCCTGCCGTTAGCTCCACCTGGAATGGCGCGGGGAAATAAACAGAGGAGACAACCCCAGAAGCTGACGTGGTCTCGAAGCTATGAACACAGTGGCAGAACTGAGTAAGAATGGAAAGCCCATTTCTTTCTTTTTTTTTTTTTTTAACGTCTTTTTTGGAGCATAATTGCTTTGCAATGGTGGGAAAGCCCATTTCTGAGGTTGGGCTGACTCTGGGGATGGGGGAGCTGGCTCGGGACGGCCCGGCCGGGACTGCCCCTCACCCCTTCACGGGCACTGTGTGGCCATCACTCCCAGCTTCAGGGCCGTGGGTGGCACAGGAGGGAGTGGACGGTGGCAGCTGGCCAGATTGTACAAGCACAGCACCTGGGGGTGTGAACACGTGGCAATCAACTTTGAGCGTGAAAGTGACGGGCTGACACTGCTTTTACTACAGACGTAGCCCACGACGCCCCACTTAAATTACCTCTCTTCCTTCCAGATGGTTTGAGGTGAACAGAACTCTTCCCCCCTGATTGTCTCGAAGTTTCTTGTCTGTGAAATGGGCCAGCAGCAGCGCCCACACACCCGGCTACCGTGGGGCCCGTGCACCGCTGTGTGGCGCTCCGCACCCGGGCTGGCTTGGCGGTTTCATCAGCTCCGGGGTGAGGGCGGGGTGCTTTCCCCTCGCCCCCCCAGCACCCAGGAGACGCTGGCTGTCCTTCAGCACCGGCGCCGGGCCTGGGAGACGGGGGCGGGGGGGTGGGTGGGCAGACGGCGGCTGTGCCCTGGGACCTTGGGATGCGGTCCCCGCGGGTCCCTCTAGGCCTCCACCTCCTCCCAGGAGTCAGTCCCGCCCACCCCCGGTGAGCCTGTGGCCGGTGCAGAGGGAGGCCTTACGCTCACCCCAGACCCTCCCCCTGGAGGAAGAAAGTCTCCTTCGAAAGACAGGACGCTCACAAAACCACGCTGTTCACTGACGCCGCAGACCGGAGGCAACCTCCACCCAGCCTTCCGCAGGTAGGAGCCAAGCCGATTCTGCTCTGCAGCAGAAAGGGACAGACGACGGACGCAGTAACCCTGGCGACCTCAAGGCCGAGGAGAGCCTGCCACGCTCATGCCTGATGCCATTTACACAACTTCTTTTCTTTCTTCTTCTTTTTGGCCGCGAGGCTTGCGGGATCTCAGTTCCCGGACCGGGGATTGAACCCGGGCCCTGGCAGTGAAAGTCTGGAATCCTAACCACTAGGCCACCAGGAACTCCCTACACAACTTTCTTAGAATGACAAACTGCAGAGACGGGGAAGGGACAGTGGGGGTCAGGGCCCAGGGAAGGGGGAGGCGACGGCTGCGGACGTAACAAGGCAGCAGGAGGGACCCTGTGGGGTGGACACGTTCTGTGCCCTGACAGTGGTGGTGGTGGCCGCATGCGTGTGCCCGTGTGACAGAATCACGCAGATCTACACACACACGTGCGCGCGTGCATGTGCCCTGGTGCACCCCGAGCGGGCAGTGGGCTGTCTCTCTCCCAGCTCCTGCTGAGGTCTGTGCAGTCACCACGGTCACGCAAGATGTCACCACACGAGGCCTTGGGGACCGCGACGCGGGATCTCGGTCCTACTCCTTATAATCGCACGTGAACCTACAATGATCTCAAAATAACATAATTTTTTAAAAAAGGACAAGACGGTGGTAGATGAGCACTCACTGGCCCCGCCTGTGCTCCCGCTGCAGCCCCGCCGGACCCAGGGCCCCTCCTGCGGGGAGTCTGAGACCCGGCGCCCCGGGAGGGGTCCTCGCACGACCGCTCACCTTGCCCTGGTGTCATGAGACAGTGATGTGTGGGTCCCCGCCCACACCTAGGACAGCCACTGGCGCCAGCGGTTCAGGGGCCCGAGGACAAACCCGGCTCTGCTGCCTTCTTTCCCCTCCAGGGTCTCCTCTTCCAGAGTCTCCTCAAGCTCTCGGGGCATCTCCCTCAGGCAGCAGGTCATGGGCGCGGCCCTCCTGACGGTCACCCTGAAGCTGGACAGACAGGCAGCTGGAGTCCCGATTCCAGAATTGCTCACACTTCTTGTTAAAAGACCCACAAAAGTAAATACACTTTAGGTCACGACCTGACACACTCACACAAGTACTTATCCTGACGAGATACAATCTGCTCTAAAATTTCATATTCTAGTCCAGCTTCTCTTAACCTCGTCTGGTTTACATAATTTTGAAATTGATTTCAGGACCCTCAATTAGCCAGTGAGCCACGGGTGGCCTGGAGGGAGCGGCCCATGAGATCAACCGCTCCATTTTCGGGGGTTCCGCCAGCTTGCTGTTAAACAGAACCATTATTTTAAATTAAATTACGTAAGTTTGATAAGTTTATAAAACTGTACAAACCCCTGCTCTTGAAGTCGTCACTGGCTATTCCACGGTGGAAACACCGCATATGATGGGCCCTTTTCGTCTCTTCCCGGCCGGAGTGTCGATGCCATGGAAACGGACAAGCCCTGCACGCACCCCTCTCCCCGCTGCCCGCAGCTGTCGAGCTCTTACCTACCCGTCGCTGGTCATGACCCACCGTCTGAAACGCCCTATTCCAGGCAGCTCCCCTCGCCTGCCCAGCTCTGTTTTATGTGAAGGGACTGATGGGGGTGTGGAGGGCCCGGCGCCCAGGACTGGCTGGTGTTTGAGCTGGGGGTGCAGGGCTGTCAGACCCACAATCCTGCCTCTCGACTCCCGCCCTAGCCTGGAGGTGGGCTTCTTGGTCTGGAGGCTGGTGCTTAGCACGGGGTGGCAGTGGTGCCGTGGAGACCGGGCACCAGCTTCGGGGAGGTGTGGGCCCTGGCTTCCTGCCGTCCTGCTGACTCGGGGGCTGTCTTCACTGTCAATGTCAAGACACCTCGCGGAGGAGGCGTGGGGAGAGGCCAGTGACCGAGTGAGAACGCCCAGCCTTCCGGAGGGTCGTCCTCCAAGCCGCCCCTCAGGACAGCACACGGCGGGAGCTGCATGTGGCTGTGTGTTGCTTACACGCTGCGTCCGACTCCAGCGCCCAGAGCACTTCTCTGCGTGTCCACTGCCGGTTGCTGTACGAGCAGAGCTACGGGAAACCTGAGAGCCCACGCGTGCCCCCCTCCCGTCTCCAGCAGTCCTGTCCCTGAGCGCCTGTATTTTCACAAGGTCCTGGGCAGCCGGACCCCTGCACCACGCCAGCGGAGCACGCACTGCGGCCCGAGGGTTTCCCTGGCATGGACGGCGACACTGGGCTCCGCGCGTTGGAAGGGAATGAGCTAAGTGAGGCCACAATTTCACTCTCCCACCACAACTCTCTCCCTGCCTTTTTCAGCTTTAATTAAGAACAGATGCAATTAGCGGGGCCTCTTTTCCTCTGGACGAAGAAAGCGGCAAACGCCGTGTGCCCCTAACGAGATCATGACCCTGGACCCAAACCACCCAAAGGTCCCGCCTTCACTGTCCCTGCCCACCCCCATCGTGTAGAGCAGCTTCCTGAAGCAGAAGGAGGGAGAGGCCCCTGGAAGAGCCCCGGGATAGACGGGGCCTCCGGGCTTAGGTGCCAGGTTTGGGGGCCGGGGTAGCAGGAAGCCTCATGGCTCGCAGCTGGATTGTCTTCGTAATTCCGGCTCACACAGCGGACGGGACTCAGAACGTAAATGTATCTGCTGGACGGAAGAGCAGGAGGCCGGTGGCCAGAGCAGCGCCTGATCACACAGGCCCTGAGACTCGACGGAGGCCGCTGGCCTGGGGGCTGCACAGAGCGGCAGCGGCTGTCAGGTTCCTGAGGGTCGCTTTCTCGCTGCGAGGCGAGGAAAAGATGTTTATCCCTGTGCTGGCTGGGTCGCAGTGACCATGCTCTAATTCATCCCAAATTTCTAAGCCAGTGAAATAGAAATTTACTTTTAAAAGTCTACCACAGTGACACTGAGGACCCTCCTGAGACTCGCGTATTTATTTTAAAGGTGATGTCCCAGTGGTAACAGGGCCAGGCCGCATCCCCAGGCGTCAGTTAATCCGTCACCATATGTTTGTGTCAGGCATTCCGTCTCTAAACCGTGGTGAGTGTACATCTGAAGACGGGAGGGACTGAAACTCAGGGGTGCTCGCGGCCGTCCGGCCTCCAGAGCTAATCAGGGCCTGAACGTTTCGCATGCCCTCACCGGAGGATTCTCAGCCAGAGTTGGTGACTCACGGCCCTCCAGTCACTTCCTTCCTGCTCCCTGGAGGGGGCTTCCTGCCAGGGAGACAAGAAGCATTGCCGCCCTGGCCTCCCGTGGCCCCAGAAGCCTGCGAGCAGGTCTCCCACTGTGTGCGTGGCCTGTGCCCTGGTCTGACCTCCCTCCACGCATGTGGTACTCGGCCCAAAGGGAATTTAAACGGTGGATCAAAATGAGAATTAAGATGTGTGGCATCATCATCTTTGTTGTTGTAATTGTTTTCTGATTTAGCAGCTGTCTGACCCCCAAGGAGCCAGGAGTTAAGGTTTGGTGGGTCCCATCAGGTGTCCAGATGGGAAACCCCCGGCACGATTTCTGGACCGCTGAGCAAACCAGAGCACCTCGCTGGTGGATTTCCCCAAATTCCTTTCTAGTCCTCAATGCTGAGTTTAAAAAGGCAACTGAGAAGTCCCAGGGCCGGAAACACATACAGATTTAATTTCTTTAACTCTTAAGTGGGGTTAAGCCAGAACTGAGAAAAGTAAGCAGAGACAACTGCTCCAGCTCAGGATGAGAATCCGGCATTGACGTGCCGTTCCTGTCTCTGTCCTCAGCTGCTGGTGTACGTTCGCTTCCTCTGTGTCTCAGTCTCCCCATAAAATAATCAGAAATACAAAAAAGATGGTTGCATGGTATTTTGAAATTCCTATTCAAAAGGGCTGTATTTGGTTCTTTTTGGAGCAGATCTTGTACTTCTGTTTCATCTTTGTTTTCATTTTTTTTTGTTCTCTAAACTGAATGCCAACATCTAAACTATATACAGATAGGCATCATTGTGTAATTACCAGTATGAGACTCTCCTAAGATGGACTTAGATATTCAAAGGCTTTTGTACTAACAGATTTTTAAACAACTCCCAACCGTGTTCATAATGCCCTTAACGGCTTGATTTCTGTATGAGACTTTCAGAGCTAGTTGGCAAAGCCCAGCTCAACCCAGAGCGTCAAGGATCGCCAGCCATATTTACCTACTCAACACTGTGCTGAAATGCTTAATCCCTGGTTAAGTTACAAGACTCTCTATTCAAAACTCAGAGAAGCCCATGTCACTGCTGATCTCAAAGCTAACTTTTCTCCCAGAATCTGGCCAGTGATGAGGGCAGCGAGGTTCTGTGCACACCTGTCACTGCGGTTCTCAGCTATGTCTCCACCGTGGCCCCGACGGGCTACTGGGACCTGCCAAGTTTCCTGCACCAGCCGTGGCAGGGCTTGGAGCTCAGGTGTCGCGTTGCATCGGCTCTGCTGCTCGCAGCTTACGTCCTGCTCAGAGCAGCCCCGTAATCACGTCCTCTGCTGCCATTGCAGGAGATTCCAACGCCAAGACAGCAGACAGTCACTCGTGGAAGTCAGTCACCAGAAGTTGCTGTGATGTGGGGCGATTTCTCAGGTAACAGAAATAACCTATACTATGTGTTTTTTATTTTAAGCCAACTGTGAAGTAATGGGAATACTACAAAAATTTATAGAGCTACTGTCTTTACTTTGTCTCAAATTTCCTCCTTAAGAAATAAAAAAGAGATTGCATTTTTGGCCACACCCATCACTAAACCACCTTACTTTCTTCTCTGTCCTGGCGAAGGCACCCCATAGATTTTTACCAGGACTGGGCAACATTGGCACATCACCTACAAAGCAAAGTAAAAGCTAAAATGTGATTGAGTAAACGGGCTGAATTTCAGAATATCATCCTTTATTCTTTTTCCTCAAAAATCTGTGCTTACCAGTCTCAGTCTGATTGGAGCCGAAGAGAGTGTCCTTTGTAATTACACACGACCGCGCTGCAGTGCTAATTACGCCAATTATACGTTCCTCTTCATCACTGCTGATGGCGCGATTGACTGTGCGTGCTTTGCACGTAGAGACACCTGATGTTTCAGCAACCAAGTCAACCACTGGGTTTACTCAGATTTCTGACAGGGCGATTAGCACGTGCCACCTGCTGGAAACATTGACAATGTCCCCACGTGAAAAGGAAGCCTGGAAGGTGGCCTGGAGCCTGTCGGGCAAACCCAGCTTCCTCAGTCTTGTCAGGTTAGGGCTGAGAGCTGGTGGTCAGACCACAGGTCTGCCGGCTTGCCCAGCCACTGGGTTCCTGAGGTGCTTCTGTTAAACCCCAGACCTCCCTGGGCCCCTGACAGATGAGCCTGGACCCCAGCCCCTCCTGGAGCCAGCGCACAACCCTTAGTTGCATCAGCACGGCCTGAGGTTCTGACTCAGCAGGTCCAAGGCAGGCCCAGAATTGGCATTTCTGTCAGATCCCAAAGGATGCTTCACTGTCGTTTCTGGAAAGGAATGACCAGCAGTCCCAGTCTGCCAGGGACAAAGGGGGCTCTCAGGACATGGGACTTCAGTTTTAAAACTGGGGCATCCTGGGG
This sequence comes from Balaenoptera ricei, assembly GCF_028023285.1. Classification (NCBI taxonomy): domain Eukaryota; kingdom Metazoa; phylum Chordata; class Mammalia; order Artiodactyla; family Balaenopteridae; genus Balaenoptera; species Balaenoptera ricei. The sequence goes on from NC_082656.1 coordinate 83,996,196, forward strand.
CAAACCTGGGATGGCACTTTGGGACCCTGACCTAAGCACCCACCCCAGTGATGGAGTTCTACCTCTAGTACCAATGAATGGTCCAGAACGTTGTTGTGTTCATGGCAGACATTCTCCTGAGATATAAATGCACCAGGAAGATAGCAGAACAAGCCCCAACACCTAATCTGGATTTGTTTACAAGAAATTTGCTCTTACAAAGAGGAACTTTGAAAGAGGTAACCATTCAAACAGGGGTAAAAAACCTTTCAGAGACCACTGTGCATCTAAGCTAAAGATGTATTTTATAGACTTCACTTCTTTAGGTCTTAGCTCTGCACTTTATAAAGTGTTTTGTTCTTTTCTAATGTCCATGCGTAGAATCATTTCCACCTCTTCATTTTATGCACTAAGCAGCTTTAGCTTCAACCACTAACTTTTTAACAAAATCTCTCTGCCGGTTATAAAACAACCGCCACACATCTTGTGGCTTAAAGTGGCGTCACTCTCTTGTTCTGGGGTTGGTGGGCAGTTCTCCTAGTGGCCAGGCTGGTGACCTAGGAGGGCCTCACTCACCAGTGCAGGGCAGGCCCCACCATTCGGTCAGTCATTCTCAGGCCAGCAAACTGGGCTTGCTAACTCGGTACCAAAGGGTTCCCCACAGCACAAGTGGCAAACCCCAAGATCCATGCATGTTTCAAGCATCTGCTTGTGACCCATCGGTGGAACCTGGTCACCTGGCTGAGCCCAGAAGCAGCATGGAAAGGGACCACCTGTGCTCAGACACAAACCCTTAAGCAGTTTGACACAATCTCTTGACAAAAACTTCAGAGTTGGGGCTTCCCTGGTGGCGCAGTGGTTGAGAGTCTGCCTGCCAATGCAGGGGACACGGGTTCGAGCCCTGGTCTGGGAAGATCCCACATGCCGCGGAGCGGCTGGGCCCGTGAGCCATAATTACTGAGCCTGCGCGTCTGGAGCCTGTGCTCTGCAACAAGAGAGGCCGCGATAGTGAGAGGCCCGCGCACTGTGATGAAGGGTGGCCCCCGCTTGCCACAGCTAGAGAAAGCCCTCGCACAGAAATGAAGAAAGCCCTCGCACAGAAACGAAGACCCAACACAGCCAAAAATAAATAAATAAATTTATAAAAAAAACAAAACAAAACAAAAAAAAACTTCAGAGTTTCTGAATTGTCTTTCAAAGCAACTTGTGAGAAAGGAGAGGCTCACCAGCAGAGCTCTAACCAGCAGGGCACTAACCAGCAGAGCTCTAACCAGCAGAGCACTAACCAGCAGGGGTCCAACCAGCAGAGCTCTAACCAGCAGGGCACTAACCAGCAGGGCACTAACCAGCAGAGCACTAACCAGCAGAGTTCTAACCAGCAGAGGTCTAACCAGCAGGGCTCCAACCAGCAGGGCTCTAACCAGCAGAGGTCTAACCAGCAGGGCTCTAACCAGCAGAGGTCTAACCAGCAGGGCACTAACCAGCAGGGCTCCAACCAGCAGAGGTCTAACCAGCAGGGCTCGAACCAGCAGGGCTCTAACCAGCAGAGCTCTAACCAGCAGGGCTCCAGCCAGCAGAGCTCTAACCAGCAGGGCTCTAACCAGCAGGGCTCTAACTAGCAGGGCACTAACCAGCAGAGCTCTAACCTGCAGGGCTCCAACCAGCAGAGGTCTAACCAGCAGAGCTCTAACCTGCAGGGCTCTAACCAGCAGGGCTCTAACCAGCAGAGCTCTAACCAGCAGGGCACTAACCAGCAGAGGTCTAACCAGCAGGGCTCCAACCAGCAGAGGTCTAACCAGCAGGGCTCTAACCAGCAGAGCTCTAACCAGCAAAGCTCTAACCAGCAGGGCTCTAACCAGCAGAGCTCCAGCCAGCAGAGCTCTAACCAGCAGGGCTCTAACCAGCAAAGCTCTAACCAGCAGGGCTCTAACCAGCAGAGCTCCAGCCAGCAGAGCTCTAACCAGCAGGGCTCTAACCAGCAGGGCTCTAACCAGCCGAGCTCTAACCAGCAGGGCTCTAACCAGCAGAGCTCCAACCAGCAGGGCTCTAACCAGCAGGGCTCTAACCAGCAGGGCTCTAACCAGCCGAGCTCTAACCAGCAGGGCTCGAACCAGCAGAGCTCCAACCAGCAGGGCTCTAACCTGCAGGGCACTAACCAGCAGGGCTCTAACCAGCAGGGCACTAACCAGCAGGGCTCTAACCAGCAGGGCACTAACCAGCAGGGCTCTAACCAGCAGGGCACTAACCAGCAGAGCTCTAACCAGCAGGGCACTAACCAGCAGGGCACTAACCAGCAGAGCACTAACCAGCAGAGCTCTAACCAGCAGAGGTCTAACCAGCAGGGCTCCAACCAGCAGGGCTCTAACCAGCAGAGGTCTAACCAGCAGGGCTCTAACCAGCAGAGGTCTAACCAGCAGAGCTCTAACCAGCAGGGCTCCAGCCAGCAGAGCTCTAACCAGCAGGGCTCTAACCAGCAGGGCTCTAACTAGCAGGGCACTAACCAGCAGAGCTCCAACCAGCAGAGGTCTAACCAGCAGGGCTCGAACCAGCAGGGCTCTAACCAGCAGAGCTCTAACCAGCAGGGCTCCAGCCAGCAGAGCTCTAACCAGCAGGGCTCTAACCAGCAGGGCTCTAACTAGCAGGGCACTAACCAGCAGAGCTCTAACCTGCAGGGCTCCAACCAGCAGAGGTCTAACCAGCAGAGCTCTAACCTGCAGGGCTCTAACCAGCAGGGCTCTAACCAGCAGAGCTCTAACCAGCAGGGCACTAACCAGCAGAGGTCTAACCAGCAGGGCTCCAACCAGCAGAGGTCTAACCAGCAGGGCTCTAACCAGCAGAGCTCTAACCAGCAAAGCTCTAACCAGCAGGGCTCTAACCAGCAGAGCTCCAGCCAGCAGAGCTCTAACCAGCAGGGCTCTAACCAGCAGGGCTCTAACCAGCCGAGCTCTAACCAGCAGGGCTCGAACCAGCAGAGCTCCAACCAGCAGGGCTCTAACCTGCAGGGCACTAACCAGCAGGGCTCTAACCAGCAGGGCACTAACCAGCAGAGCTCTAACCAGCAGGGCACTAACCAGCAGGGCTCTAACCAGCAGGGCACTAACCAGCAGAGCTCTAACCAGCAGGGCACTAACCAGCAGAGGTCTAACCAGCAGAGCTCTAACCAGCAGAGGTCTAACCAGCAGGGCACTAACCAGCAGAGGTCTAACCAGCAGGGCTCCAACCAGCAGAGCTCTAACCAGCAGAGGTCTAACCAGCAGGGCTCTAACCAGCAGAGGTCTAACCAGCAGGGCACTAACCAGCAGAGGTCTAACCAGCAAGGCTCCAACCAGCAGGGCACTAACCAGCAGAGGTCTAACCAACAGGGCTCCAACCAGCAGAGCTCTAACCAGCAGGGCTCTAACCAGCAGAGCTCTAACCTGCAGGGCTCTAACCAGCAGGGCTCCAACCAGCAGAGGTCTAACCAGCAGGGCTTGAACCAGCAGGGCTCTAACCAGCAAAGCTCTAACCAGCAGGGCTCTAACCAGCAGAGCTCCAGCCAGCAGAGCTCTAACCAGCAGGGCTCTAACCAGCAGGGCTCTAACCAGCCGAGCTCTAACCAGCAGGGCTCTAACCAGCAGAGCTCCAACCAGCAGGGCTCTAACCTGCAGGGCACTAACCAGCAGGGCTCTAACCAACAGGGCTCTAACCATCAGGGCTCTAACCAGCAGAGCACTCACCAGTAGGGCACTCACCAACAGAGTGCCCCCCAAATCCGTGCTGAGAGGCACGTCCATTTCTAGTTCCTTGGGGCCGATCAGACAGTCCCCCAGCAGAGCCACCATCTAGTGTCCCAGGACACCCCTCAGCCTGGGCAAACTGAGACAGAAGTCACCCTGTAATCACCCCGTGACTCCAAACCCCTGTTACCCCATCTTGCAGGGGAGGGAATTGGGGCCTGGGGGCACGAAGGAATTGCCCCAGATGCTCTTGTGAGTAAGCCGCAGGCTGAGGTTGGACCCGTCCAGCGGCAGAGCCCAGAGCCGTAGCTGCCACAGCATCTCCTGTAACAACTGGGAGGCACCTTCAACTCTGGGAAGTGCTACTATCCTGTCCTCATCACTCGCTTCATTTAAAATCATGATTCCAAATTACTTTGGTCTGTGTTGAAAAATAAAATTCACATTTACCTTCAATGACAAAGATTTGCCGTATATAAGGATACCCCAAAGAAGGCACAGCTGGCTCTGAAGAAGTGTAAAAACGCTTTGAGGAACGGAGGCACAGATGCACTCAGCCACGTGCCCAAGCAGGACCACGGCAGACCCCACCCCACACTCCTTGCAACGTTTGTTTGTGTTTCTTGGGGTCGTGAATCTTTTCACAGTTTTAAGGCCAACGCATTTCTTTTGCTGTGAAATGTCTGTTCATAGTTATTGCTCACTTTTCTCTTGGGTCTGTGGTCTTTTGTATTGATTTGTTGGTATCCTCATTTGTTAGAGAAATTAACCTTTTGTTTGTGCTTGTAGGTTGCAATTTTTGCCTTTGGCTTGTGTTTTGTTGAAGATATATTTTATTTTTATGTAATAAAATTTATTGACATTTTTATTTTATTTCAAAAATTATTTTTTATTAATCTTTATCTTCTGGAGTTTTGTATCATACTTTAGAAAGAAATTCCCCTCTCATATTATTTTAAAAGTCATTCATATTTTCATTTACTACTTTTTCATTTTCTCCAGTTAAATTTTGATTTATCTAGAATTTATTTTGGTGTGGATTGAAGTTAATTTTTCAGATGGCTATTTAGTTGTCTCAGGACCACATGAGGACTAATCCTTTCCCTGATTATTTGAAATGCCATTTTTGTCAGTAGATTCTTGTATAAACTTGAGTGTATTTCTGGGTTTTCTAATTTGGACTAGCACTGCCCCACCACCATGATTCTTTTTCCTCAGATATTTTTTGTGGCTATCTTTGATTCTTTACCTTGTCTAGTTAAAAAAATATGCAACCCCGTTTTGATGTTTTTTTCAGGATCGTTTGCCTGGCATGTCTCTGCCTGTCCTCTCATTGCAAACTCTCTGAATCCCTCTGCTTTAGGCAGGTTCCTGCTTTGTGATTTAACCTGACGGTCTTCTTCTTTTAAAAGGCGAGTTGAGCTGAATTAAGGACATTTGTTGATATCAAGGACATGGTTAGTCTTAGTTTTGTCATATTTCTTGTTACAGTTTCTGGTTATAATTAATTCTCCTTAAGAAAATTCACTCTGTGCCTTTCATTTGCTGTGTGTTCTCGTTTGGAAGGGCAATCTTTTTGTTCCCGAAGGGGTGTCTGCTCAGTTTTCACCCCCTTCATGGCCATTTTTTCTGCTCCTTCTGCTGTGTTTTGCTTGCTCTTTTCCCTTTATTTTGCGTGTTTTATTCTCACCGTGTCTTTGCACAGGTCCTGTGCTGGTTCCTTTCTGATGATGACTTGCCTTTGCGTAGCTAGTCCTCCCTGGGTCAGCTATTTACAGGGGGCTCCATCGGGGGTGGGGCCTGTCCAGCTGGCACCACGGCCCCCAGACCAGGGCTGGGCCCGGGTGATCCCCCAGCCCGCTGGCAGGCGTGAGGCGCAAGGCCTAGTCTGGTGGCTCTAACCGCTTCTTTTTCCCGCCGTGAGCCCCGACGCCCACTCTCTGTTCCTCCCTGGGGGCCTGACGCTCACTCCGAAGCTTTGTGGCCTGCAGTCTCCTGCTCCTCGCATCTCCCCGTCCGCGTAGTCCGGACTCTCGGCTCCTTGTTTCGCTGGAGGTGGAATGTGTCTCTTCTTCTCCTTTTCTTCGTGTATTTTTGTTCCCAGAAGAGGGGGTGGACATCACTTCCCCCCTGCCGTTTCACCCGGTGTGGCTTGATTGCTCGTGTCCTGTGAACTGGTGTTGACGGGTCCAGTGTCCCCAGATCCCCTCAGGCCAGGTCTGGGTAGCTCGTCCCACTCCTGACGTCCTCAGCCTCCGTGGGGTCAGTCTCCTCAGCCACGGCTTCTTCCTGCTTGGGAAGTTTTCTCTGTTACGTGCTAGTGAGTACTCACCCTTCTTTTTTCTCTCTGACATCCTAGTAGTCAGACATATCACTCCCAGGCTGATCATCGATGGCCCTTACTCTCCTTGTGTGTTTCCCTGTCTCTCCACATTTGAGCTCCATCCTGACCGCCAGCTCTTCCGTGGGATTTCAGTTCAGCAGTCATTTTTAAATTTCTTTCCTGTTCTCTGCCTGTTCGAAAACAGCATCCTGTTCTTATGTTATGGACATGCAATATTTTCTGGAACGTTTCTGAGGACCATAATTCAACTTTTAATTTTCTTTTGTTTTCTACTTAGCTGTCTGCTCCAAGGTCAGCGTCTTTGTGGAGATTCATGTCTCTCCTCTGTGTGCTGACTTCCTTCTGGAAGGCTGTGGGTTAAGAATCAGGCTGCTCCGGACGAGCAGCTGTGGGTTTCCCTGGGTCCTCAGAGTGGAGAGGTTAGCTGGGGTTGTGTGTCCGCAGATGGGTTTTGCTGCTTTATTTAGGTAGATGGGGGAGGAGTAGGCGGGCAATCCCCCTTCGCCTACCCCCAGCATGTCCCAACCCAAACCGAATAAGGAAGAGTTTACTCAGGGGCCGCAGACATGGCTAGAAGCTGCAGCCCAACCCAGGTCTTTGAAGGAGGGCCCTCTGGTGTCTGCCCCACGGGCGAGCAGAGGGGGTGGGGGGCAGGGGACAGGTGCGGGAGCTTGTGCACAAAACCACGCCCGGTGACGCCCACACCTCGGGCCCAGGGCCCCTCCCACGGGCGAGAGGGGCCTCCACAGCGCCTCCCGGCCTCCCGGCCCTTCCGTCCTCGTTGCTGCTCCAGGTTCGTCCTCCCTGCGTGTGTCTCCTTCCCTGCTGGTGAGGCCTGAGGGGGGAGGAGGCCCAGATGTCTGGGGGCGTCCCGCCACTTCACGACCCCCGATGTGGAGCGAAGCTGGCCCGTCACTCTTCTAGGAGCTGGAGAAGTGCTGAGACGGGGTGGTTCCTGTCGCTAGTCTTTCCCTGGAAACAGCACTCGGCAGCAGGTTATCATCTGTTAAACATCACCTCTATTGCTGACTCGTCTTCAACACAATAAGACCCTCTCTCGTCTTTCCTTTGTCCTATTGTCTGGTCATTAAGGTTCAGCTTGTGCTGAAGTGCTTGGACACTTGTGGTCTTCAGGCGCCGCTCTGTCACTATTGAATGTCGACCTTTTGCGTGAATCAGTTTTCTAGTAAAGGCCAGGCTCAGAGAGGGGGGCCTAACGTACCTGTGGGGTACGTGGAAGGGCTCTGCCCGCTCTGTTTTGAATTGGTCTGTGTGGAGCTCCCAGAAGACCCGTCACGCTCTCCTGGGCGCCCTGCAGGATGTCGCAGGCCCCATCAACCCTCCCTGTGCCACTCATCTCTGTTAGGGTGCTTTGTGGCATGGGTAAAAATCTTCTGGCTTCACTAATAGGCCAAATCCCTATACTCGAGGACAAAGAGGGGAAAACAGTATCTACTGACCGTGTCCTCTACTTACCTGCATGTTTCACCTCAGCGGATCCACTGAATTGGGAAGAATTGTGCTGATTCATTGCCCAATTCACTGACATCTTTTAAAATGAGACATCACAGCAAATTACTATTCCTTGTTCATGGGCAAAATATCACATGTCACACATACTAGTTATTAGCTTTATTTAACGCTTAATATTCCAGCTATGGATTACTTAGTTTTTCACAGTTCCTACGAGTTTCAGGACGTTTTCTTCAAACAAAAGCACAGAACCAACGTATTAAGTGTGTTCAGGAAGAGTTGCTCTGCTTGGGTTTGGAAGGCTCTCGGGGTCCTGCCCTCTCAGCCTCACACCCTCTGGTGGCTCAGGGGCCACCCTCAGGAGACGTCTACCCGGCAGAGAACACGGGAACAGGAAGCACTTTGCAGAGGAGGAAAAGGTAGGGGCAGATCCTGAAGCCGATATGACTTGACATTGGGAGAGGGGGTTGTCTATCAAAAAGAAAAGAGGTTAAAGTTACAAAGAGAAAATGACTAGCCTCTTCTCAACGCCTTGGCGTTGGGGTCTTGGGGGTGCAGTGTAGGCTCTGGACTTCAGCTTCTTTAGCTTCAGGGTAAACTTGCATTTTTCCTGCAGAGGGACCAGTGGTACAGAAGCAGGTGGGAGAGAAGCAAAGTGAGGGCAGGGGTGGGACAGGAATCTTCGGGTTTGGCAGTGAGCAAGTCAGATTTTGGAAATTTTAATTGGTGTGGTCTCCATGGAGACTCAAGGTCAGGAACCTGATTGAAAGGGCCCTGGAAGCTCACACAGCAGAGGAAACAGCTTGTGGCAGCTGGTGAACCAGGGGAAGGAGTGGGGGAAACCACAGCCCAGCCCCTGCCCTCCCTTTCCAGGCTGCTGTCAGTGACACTGCAGAGTGAAAACACTTCGCCTGCGCATCATGGCCTCAAGGAAAGCAGCAGCTCTTCTTCAACGAAAGACCTGGTCAGACCTTCTAACTTGCATGTCCTTGACACCAAGATAGCTACTGTGATGTCTGTAGAAGAAGGTAAGTTATTACCAGTGAAACATCTGGCTTATTTCACCAAGACACGACAGACACCGAGGTCTAGGCAGAGGGAAACATCATTGGACCAAGAGTCAGAGTCCCTGGGCCCAGCTCCGTCTCCACTGGAGCCGGGCCTCCTGTGTGAGGTTGGAACCCTTGTTGTTACTATGAACTGGATCTGGTGCCATTTTGACAACAGTCACTTCCATTTTTAAAAATTAAGTAGCTCAAGAGTGCCTCTGGCCCAAGGGCAAGATGACAACAAGACACTTTTCTGACATTTAAACTCAATTTTGTCCTAGAAGAAACAAGCTTTAAGAACTCATCCACTTACTGTTAATGAGACGATGACCATAGGGGAGAGTGTGCAAGGAGGGAGACCATGCACATAACGACTTGAACCGGCTTCGCCAGTGGACTGAGAGGCGGCCTCCCCGGTCACCTGGTAGTGTGCCAGGCCAGCCGCACCCCAGCGGCAGTCACACAGACATGCGGGCGGGGCAGCAAGCGCCCCCAGAATGGCTTTCCCACACGGAGGCCGAGGCCCTTCGTTACAGCGTGGGTGACAACGCGTTTCTCACATCTCCTTTTTCTTCTCAGCTGGAGGGGGTGCAGTTTTCCTTCCAGGTGCATTTTCTCCTTTTCCTCGATGTGCTGCCAAGACTGCTGGTGAACCGCTTCCCTGTCTCCTTGTTTCCATGAGGGAGGAAATGGTTTCTTATCCTACAGTGGCATCTACATTAAAATGGCAGCAAGGGACAGCGGGATTGAGACCTGGGGCCTGCTCCTTCCCTGGGTTCCCGATGAGCTCACGAGCATCTGGAGGGTCCCCTGGACGCAGTCCCGGGGCCCAGAACACACATGTCCTGTTCAGCCTGCGCCCCTGCAGAGCCCGAACTTCAGGGCTATTGAGACAGTGTTTGCAGCCGCCGGTGGGTCAAGGGCTCTCCCGGGGGCCTCCCGGCAGGTGGTCCTATGGGTCCTCCGGGGACCAGATGCTCTGCTGACTCTGCAGGTCCCGCCAGCATCCGCATCCCTGCCCTGCAGAGTCAGGGCTTTGCCAAAGGCCACACCGCAGGACCCATAACTGGCGACAAAATTATTTAGCTGCACAAAAGCCCAGAAGGCCTCGCTGCCTTCTCTAGCCAGATGGAAAAGTGAACCAGGGTAGAGGCCCTGCAGGACTGGGTGCTGGTGTAAACCCGGGCACCCGGCCTGACCTTGGAGGAGCCCACTGGGAGCCGCGCATGGCGTCACTTCTTTGCCTGGTTTCCCAGTTGCCTGAAAATTCAAATCCACTCTCACTCAGCCTGGCTTGGAAGAGGGAGGAAGGCACAGAAGGGAGGGTGCCCCTCAAATCCTTCCAGACACTCTTCCCGGGAATGCTCTGTGGCCTGAAAACTTCTCCATGTTTGGTTCTTCCTCCATACGTGGGCTCCTCGCTGCAGGGCCCAGGGCAGCCGAACGCCCTGAAAGCAGCGAGAGGCCGCATGACCAGAAAACAGGAGACCCCAGGAAGGCCCTGTTCAGATGGGAGGCCCCGCGGATTCTGTGTGCTTCACCAGAGGCTCTGTCATGGGGGGTGGCCCGTGGTTGGAGCTCTCCAGGCTCAGTGGATGAGAGCAGGGTTTAGGGAGCAGGGGTGGGCTGCAGATGGTGTGATCAAGGCCCACTCTGCACCCCAAGTAGATTTTTTTAGGTACTCACACCAATATGATAGATCCATTTTAAATATCAAGACTCGCTTTATTCCCACCTATAACAAATTAACCTTTCCAGGATGTCCTCTAGGCTCTGTGAGCACTCCTGACTCCTATGTGCTGGAAGAGGAACAATTTTGTATCTGCTTTAGTGGGTTTACAATCTTTGCAATCACAGTAGTTCGGCTGCACTATATCCCATCATGTGATGTGCACAGGTGACCTTCCCCCACAGAGGACACGGAGGCGCATCGCTCCACTAGCAGTAAAATTAGAAACACAGAAGTTCATCGTCTGTGTATATAGCTTTTGTTTTTTTCTGGATTAATTCCCTAAGAACATCTTCAGAGTAGGATTAACAGACCAAAGTGAATCTTTCCAGGACTAATATTCTTGAGAAGCGGTTGCATAACTGAGGCTACAAATAAGCCCAACATCACTAATTACTGGCAACTAAAATTCCTTGGTTTCAAAACACCCAACAAATATATCCAGTTTATCCTAAAAGCACACGAAGGTCACAGGAGCATCCCTGTTCCTGACCTTAGAGCTCATCCAAATACACGCGATTCCCAGTTATCTCTGTCGTTAATTCTTAGCTCAATCTCACTTCAATGTTATCTGTATGATCGTGGTCCTTTGAAACTTGTGGAGATATTTTTATAGCTCAGCATATGGTCAAATTTTGCAAATTTTGTAAATGGTCCTCCTGTATTGAAAAGTTTTGTGGTTTCCTGTATCCTGCAGATATTTCCAATTTCGGCTTTTTTTTCCCCTTAAAACACAGTAAACGCCGTTGTCCTATAATCGTCTCATGATTTCAGTAGCTGTCATCTCTGGGAGTCGGTTCTGAGGTTTCTGCTGGTTCTACTCACATCGATTCACTTTGTAAGACGGTCGTGCCCTGGAGACACTGGGAAAGTTCGGGGCCTGGGAGGGAGGCCATCGCTTTTTCTCGGCACCTTGGGGCGTCTCCGTCCAGGGCTGCTTCAGCCAGCGCCCCAGGTGAGGGTGTTTGGCTGCCAGGCATTCGAGCGGGGCTGCAGGGCCTCCCCTCTCTGGCCTGCTCTGCAGGAACCCGGCAGTTGCTTTTGGAGATGGTTTCTTTCTTTCTTTCTTTTTTTTTTTTTTTGGCTGCTTTGGGTCTTCGTTGCTACGCACGGGGTTTCTCTAGTTGCGGCGAGCGGGGGCTACTCTTCGTTGCGGTGCGCGGGCTTCTCATTGCAGTGGCTTCTCTTGTTGCGGAGCACGGGCTCTAGGGTGTGGGGCTTCAGTAGTTGTGGCTCACGGGCTCAGTAGTTGTGGCAAACGTGAATCGAGTGGCTGGTCAGTCGAGAGCAAGCCCAGGTGGACGGTCAGCACACAGCTGGACGGGCGCATCCATAACAACGTGTGCAGCAAAACCACATATTCAAAAGCCCTCAAACATCCTTTATCCTGTCCAGTTTCTACTTTGTCCTCAATCCCCAGGCTGTCCACACAACCTCGAGCAAACTGGACAGAGTGGCCTCCACCCCCAGGCACCTGGCAGGACGCTGAAGTTGTCAAAAATCTCTCAGCCTGTGAGGCCAATGGGCTTCAGGAAACGAAACACAAGAGCTATGTAGACCCAGACCCATGGTTGAACAAAAAGTCTCAGATTCCCAACTGGGGACTCACTGACTAACATCAGTCCCATTTTCCATCACCATTAATGGCAGATATTGGGCTTGATCAATGACTATAACTGGGTAAAGACAATTAACTATTTTAACAGAATTCCTCTGACTGCGACGTGCAGGTTTTATAGGCTAATAAATCTTAATGAAGCCTATGTCTTAAAGTGCCGACTGTATTTTTTAGACAGTAATTCTTACATCTATCTTCTACTGTATGTGTATAGTTTTCTAAAGTTAATACTTGTGAACAATCCTGAACTAAAATAAATTAGTTCTTTTAATAATTTATTCTACTCAGATAACTTTTTAACTTTCAGCATATCAACACTTTTACCAACCTGCAAAGTGTTCTACCAAAATTTCGAAGATCATTAGAACCAGCTAAGTACGTTGTGGCTCAGGTGCCTGGAGCAGGACAGGAGAGAGTCATATTCAGATTTTATTCTCATCTTACTTTTCCCAAGTCTGATTCGACTTAAGCTTGGCTAATTCTCTCTCAGACTGACAGCCGCTGAGTCACGTTAACATGAAGCACTCAATTCCTCATAAAATGCCCCTTTCGACACTTTACTTACACATAGCTGAACAGTGAGCCCCCATTCGCTAATCCCACACTGCAAAGGTTTTGTAATGGATTCTGTAATGTAATGAAGACCAGAATTCTGAAAACGATACTGCTACTTTGTCATTAACCAATTCCTCTAATCACGTCATCTCCAAAATGATGCGTATGATTTTGACAAAGATGAACGACTCAACAGATATGCTATAATCACTTTACTTCATTTGTCTCACGGAAAACCCATCCCAAGCAGAAAAAAGCCAGGGAGAGAGGAATGGCCTAAAACAGCTAAAGCTTTCTACGGCTAATCTTCAAGTCCATTGCCAAAAAGTTTAACGAAGGGGCTTCCCCAGTGGCGCAGTGGTTAAGAATCTGCCTGCCAATGCAGGGGACACGGGTTCGATCCCTGGTCTGGGAAGATCCCACATGCCGCAGAGCAACTGTGGCCCGCGAGCCACAACTACTGAAACCTGCGTGCCTAGAGCCCGTGCTCTGCAACAAGAGAGGCCGCGACAATGAGAAGCCCGCGTATCGCAATGAGGAGTAGCCCCCGCTCGCCACAACTAGAGAAAGCCTGTGCACAGCAACGAAGACCCAACACAGCCAAAAAACAAACAAACAAACAAAAAATTTAATGAAGATCTGCCACCTAAGCTGCAAATAAAAACATTTGGAGTTGTCCAAATTATTATCAAATTCAAAGACAGAAGAGGAAGGGGCTAAGGAAGGGGAGGATAACGTGGGGAAGGAGAGGAGGGAAAGGTGGGGTGGGGAGACGTTAGCTGGGGGAGAAATTCTTCACCTTATTCGTGAGTGTGCGGCGGTGAGGAGCGCTCCTGAAACTGGCATCTCTGAGAAAATACCCACTGGAGGGAAGGGCATTCAGCTCTCCTGCCAAGTGCACAGGCCACTCTCTGGTCTCTTCCCCTCCCCCGAGCTTGGAAGCCACGACGACTGTCATGTGACCCAGCAAACACAGTCCCCCCCAGGGCTACACGGCCGGGGGCTCCTCTCTGCTGTGGGAGATTCCCAGAGCCCCCCGGCTGACTCTTCCCCATGGCAGGGGCTGCCTTCAGGGCACGTGGGAGAAAGCCTACCAGGATCTCAGGAGAAAGGGGGCAGGGGCACAGAGCTGGACCCCGGATGCCAGGGCTCTCCTGGAAGCCAAAGGCGAATTTTCTTTTCAGAGATGGAATAGTTGAAATGACATTTCCTTAAAAGGTTGGTCATATATGTTGCCATACAATAAAAATTCCATTAAACAGACTATGGTTTTCAAGTGCTATGTTTTAGGACCATCCTTTCTCAAACGTGGCACGTGTTTATAAAGTACTTAGCTTTTCCTAAATGATCCAAAAGGCAAAAAGAGCCCAGGGACCCTTTCCCTTATCAAAACAGCATACTCCAGTGGGGACTAGGAGATGACTTTTGTCTCTGTTAGGAGATATGTTATTCTCTCCACGTATCTGACGCAGACTTGGAACTCGGTTGAGAAGGTGGCTCTGTGGTCCCGAACAGCCCGGCGGCCTTCTGCCCCCGAGACCTCGCGGACTCGTCCAAGTGCAGGGTGCTGGCTGGTCGTCAAGGCTGAGGAATGCTCTGAAGAAGCGGCCGTTCTGGGAACCGGGGTGCCCTGGGATGATCTGAAGGAGCCCCCCAGGAGTGAACCCAAGGTTCCTGCTCCTCCCGGGGTGCTGCGTGCCTGGGTGCAAGGCTGGCCCAGGGCCCCCTCACCTGGCCCTGCACCCGTGTCCCCATGAGAGCCCCGTGGAGCCTCTTGCCCACGTCCTGGGCTCACTGCCCTTCCTGCGACCTCCGATTCTGGAGCCTTCCCCGCCGGCTCTCTGAGAACAAGGACCGGCGCACAGTCTCTCACTCTGCGTCTTGTTCTCCTGCTTCGGGTCGCTGCATAATTGATGGAAAGTGTTCGCTCGGTTCTCTAGTTTGTGCCCCCCAGTCTGGGAGGGCGGTGGCCTGGTCCTGTCACCCAGAGCACGTCGCGCGTGCTCAGCAAAGAGCTCTCGGTGGGGAAGGTTCACGGCCTGATATCTCCGCGGTTCTTCTTCCATATCAGCGCGGGCTCGGCTCTTTAGAGGAGCTTGGCCAAGGACCCCTGGGGATGGAAGGGACTTTGGTGCAGCTTGTAGGAGGGCTGTGCCCACAGCACCTGCAGATTCAGACCCCTCCCCCAGCCGCGCGTCTCAGCAGGGCCTCAGCCTCAGAACCTCAACACCCATTCATGCCAAAGATAAAACAAAAATTACCTTAATAAAACAGAAATTGCTATTGATGTTTCCTTAACGTAAGCCTGGGGCCATCTCCACCCCTCCCCTCCCCCTCCCCCCACCCCAGCAGGTGCCCGAGCCTGGCTCACCTCCCCTGGTCCCCACGGCCCTGGGTGACCGCGCTGGCGTGAGGCCTTGTCCCCCTCCGCACGCGGTGGCAGAGGACCTCTCCCTTGCCTCTGCTCTCCAGGGGCCCGCTTACTTCAGGACACAAGTGCTGGTTCCCGCGTATGGTAGCCAAGCCCTCTGCCCACCTCCTGGCTCTCTGCGCACGTGCCGGCTCCATCACCGCTCGGCTCGGTGGGTTTGGGCCCCAGGTGTCTGGTGCTCAGCCGTCACATTGGACAGACGCAGCTGGGGGAGCTGCCGCTTCCAGGTCAGCAGCTGGTGATTTGTGAGCAAGTGTCTAGAATATGGGGGTTCCTTCTTATTGGAAATGATAATACTTACAGCCCTTGTGCATTTAGTCCATCACATTTTACAGTATAAATTCTTCCCTTGTTTGTACATTTTCTGATAGGAAACTCTGCATGGAATGGCTAAGGTGCTCATTCTGAAAATACTGCCAGAGGCTCAGAAATTAGAGTCAGGTGGATTCAGGGACATAATTCACTGTCTCAAAGCCCTTTGGCAACAGAGTGCGGAGTAGAAAGTCAGCTGGAAGTTATGTTTTATGAGATTTCCCTCCACATGCACCTGATTCTCTACTTGAAAATGACCATGTAGGCTCATTTCCGAGGCCTGCCTCGTTGCCTCCAGGGTATGCTCAGGCCCTGAATTGAGTCCTGAGCCTCATGCAGAACTTGCTGCCCAGGCCAGCTTGAAATCTCTGGTGCCGTGAATAACGATCTACACACGTTCCCAGTTCCTGCAGCCAAGGAGCTGCCCGATCAAAGCCAGGGTAATTGCCTGGTAAGAGTGTGCTGGGTCACACCGCCTGCTCAGCGCAGGTGCAGGAGGCCCTGCCGCTGGTGGACACTTGCGCCCCGCCGACCCTTAGCCACCTCCGCCTGAAACTCGGGAAGCTCAAGGTAACTTTCAGTTCTACTCCAGCTACCGTTATAGCTAACTAACATAGCACTGAAGATGTCAGCTTAAAACCCAGGAAAATGAAAAAGGCAGGTTTCTCGTAAGGAAGAAACAAGTCACAAGTCACGTATCAAAAATAAAATGCCTCTAAGTAACCAATTAAGCCTGTCTCACCTGGAAAGGAGTGGTGGTAACTGCACCAGAAATCTTCTCTAGTCTCCCTGCTGACCTGGCAGGAATCCAGGAACAGGAGGCGTGGCAATTTATTCAGTGCAGATCTAGAGTAATTAATTAGCGTCGTTCCTTTAAACCAGACCATTTTGTGCCCACCTCAGAATATTTATTTCTTGAAGTTTAAGCCATCTGATGAGAGTAAGAATCGAACCGTTATACTGATGGTCATGCCTCCAGAAGCAAAATGCTGTGTGCTCTTTATGTGCCTGCCGGGTGCCAGCCTAACTGGGCAGAACAAAAGACAAGCAAGCCAACAGATCAATCAATTTAAACCCTAGAACAAGAGGGCTTTTGGTTCCTCTGGCCTCAAATCTCTTCTTCAGGACAGTATAAAAGCTATCTCTTAAAATATAAAGTGATTTCCTTTATATTTCACTGACACAGCTCAGAGTTTTAGAGGATGACCTAATTTCACGAAGAATCACATCGTCCTCACTGTTACTTCCACTCCGAGCATGGGAAGTTTGGCCCCATCCTGATGGGTCCCAGTTCACAGACACAGGGGCCCACGGCGTCACACAGGAAGCTGCTACGGCAGCGCTGGCTGGCGCGTGAGGAGGCGACCTAAACCCCAGGAAGGGTGGGGTTGAAGGGATCCTCCAGAGAGACCTGTGCCCAGGGTGGCCCAGGCACAGCCCCCGTGGGTCTGCACAGCTGGAGGAGGGCCGGCTGCCCGTCATCGACAGGGACGGCCGTCTGCTGCTGTGGAGGGGGTCCTGCGTCATGAGGACTGGGGTGCAGACCTGTGGCAGAGACGTCTGCGAGCACAGGAGATCAGGGGCCCCCGTCCACAGGCAGCACCAGAGCCGGGTGGACACGGAGCCTGGGCGCAGGGCGAGCAGGGTCTGCCCACGACCCAGAGCCAGGCGCCTCTGCCCTCTCCAGAGAGAGCTGCACACTGTCTGTGAATCGAGGTTTTACCCGGACCCGGGCTGGTTCCCCACCTACAGCAAAACCGGGACCCAAGCAATAGCTCTTGTGGCCCGGGGCTCCCAGTCTACATGGGCCCTTATGAGCCTGTTAAGCTGGGACTCTTTAACCCTCACAGTGACCCAGAGACGGAGAGGCTACTGCATTCCCGGTTTACAGATGAGGAAACTGAGGCCCAGCGGCCACAGAACTCGGCGGGGCGGCAGCTAGAAAGTGGGGGAGCACAGCGTCCTGGCGGAGTGGCCGTGCCCCAGGGCCTGTGCCAGGCGGTTCTCAAAACTTCCACTTCCAGGAGGTTTTCCAGGATAGGGTTTCGTCTCTCTGCTGGCAGAGCCCTGGGCCCGGTATCTGGAAAGAGCGCGGAAGGTCATCTACTCCCGTGTCCCGCATCCTGCTCCCGTCGGCCACACTCCCAGCCAGGGTGCTGCTGCCGCCTTCCCACAACCCCGGGTTCTCACCCAAAGTAGAGTTCTCTGTGGACGTGGAGGACGGCAGGCGCCACAGTCTTTAAAATCACCGTGCAAATGCTTAGAGACAGTCGCGAATCCTAAAAGCCCGTCTTTCCAAGGTAAATAACCTCTGTCCCCTGCACCCTACACACCCCAGCACGTGCTCACTGGCTCCATCATGGTCCTTTAACGTAGTGACCGTGACGGATTATTGTCATGAAGGCGGCTTTTTTCAGAAGTGCTCAATCCTTTTATAACCTGTAGCCTGTAAAATGTTTTCTTGAACATTATTTAGTGGGTTTGTCACATGTTCTAATACAATGGCATCATTTATTTGCTCAGTCAGTTCCTTCTTATTAGGCCACTAGATTAATTGAGAATTTCCACTGTCATAAGTGATGCGGAGACGGACGTCTTTATGCACTAATTCTCATGCAGACTCTTTTCAGCTCTACTCCGTGTGTGTTGAATGAAATTGCTGATTTTTCGTTGTTTCTGACCTAAAAAAATGTCAACATCAGTGCCCTCTCCCTGCTGGCTCTAACTCTTCCTCCCGTCTTACAGCTCCTTTCTGCCTGATCATTTTCGTCTGCCCTGGTTTGCCCTCCGGTCTCCCTCTCCTCCCCACACAGCGGGCGCCCTTTCTGCCTCCACGTCAGCGCCCCTCCAAGCTGCCCATCCTTTCACACCCACGTCCTCAGCTGAACAGGTGACTCCATCTCGACGTTCCACGCGACTCAGACCCACTGGGGCATGTGCTCCAGCTGCACCATCAATTTGCTCTGTGACCCTGGACACGTCTTCCACCTCAGCAGGGCTAATGATAGTGCCTGCCTCTAAGGATTGAGTGAGATAATCACATTTCATAGATTCTAAGACACACTCGCGCCCCCTACACCACCACCCCCGCTCCCCCCCCCGCCCCACTCTGCAACAGCTCTGGAGACGGAATACGTCTTACAGAGCACGGCATGGTTTTGCTGGCAGCAGTTTTCTTTCTGGTGGTATATACAGCAATGGATGGCATCTGTCATCAACGGAACGGTGTGTCTGAAGTATGTAGGACGGTACTCAGTAAACGTTCTGACGGTGGTGCGGGTAGCACCCCGCTGTCACTCCGTATTTCAGCCACTCTCCCTGTGCTCACCCGGTCACCTTGTCCCAGGACCTGTGCAGCCCTCACTCCCACCCCTCCGCCTTCCCACAGCCAGCCAGGGCCAGCTGCTCCTGGTTCCTCCTCTCGGGCAGCGCCCCCCCCATCCAGATGCAGCCGCCTGACTCTGGCCCTCGTATCCTCACCTGCACTGCGGCAGTGGGCTCCCAGTCGGTGGCCCCTCCGGTGTCACTCTGATTCCTCCTCCGCCCTCTCTCCAGCCATCTTTCTAATGCACGTGTGAGTGTGATTTAAAACCATTGATGGCTCCCCACTGCCTTCAGGACAAGTCAGAACTCCTTGAGCTACATGTACCCAAAGTCCTGCCTCTGTTGACCTCCCGCTCACCTCTCCAGACATGCCAGGCCACCTGAAACATCCTTCCTCTCCATCTGGCCTGTGACAACTGCCCTGCCTTCAGGCTCTGTCCCAGCATCACTTGCCCTGGTCACCGCCTCCTCCCACTGCCCTCAGGAGGCTCTGAGTGTCCCCCCCTCGGCCCCCAGTGCATCAACACCACCGTCTGCATATTCTCCTCTACATGTCACCTCCCCAACGGGGCCACAAGGTCCCCGAGTTCAGGGCTGCGTTTGTTCATCTCCAAAGCCCAGCACCTCCCAACCAGGCACCTAGAGAGGGGTGGGCTTCCAAATGTTTGTGAAACAAAGGAACGAGGGGGACACTCCCGCTCTGGGAGCCCTTCCTGCCCAGATGGCACTCAGCTCATTCTCCTGAAATGGGGACTCTGTCACAGGCTTTAACCCTCTGCATGTTTCAACATCAACGCTGTTCTTTGGAGTCTAAACAGGGAGAAAGGAGAACAAGAGCTTCGTAGAGTGCAGAGAGAAAACAAAATCATTCTGGAAAGGATCACAAACTCAGGGCCATCCTATCGAGCCCAGAGCCAGGACACTGTCACCAGGCACCCTGGGAGGGGCAGACCCGCCGACTGAGAAGGTACTGCGCATTCCTTTTTCTTTCCAACCCATAGCTGTTTGAGACTTCCATTCCCTTCGTCACATTCATCAAACATATGGACTTACTGATTCTTTGCTATTTTAGGGCATTTTATTCTATTGTCAGCAAGCGTATGCCAAGTGGTCATATCCTAATGACAGAAGACACAGAACAATGACTCAACTCATGAATTCATCCACTATTTCCTCACCGAAAAAGATTATAAGGAGATAAAAATGAGCTCAGCTGATTGATTATAGGTCGTAGGAGAAAGATTTGGTGAAAACCTTTCTGAATAGGATAGTCTGCATAAACCTCAGTGGGAAATTATGTGATAATCCTGAACTAGCAGTCGCACACTGTGTCCAGAAAGGCAAAGAAAATAATCTGAACATGTGTGGCAGATAATTTGAGCTCTAAACTCTCCCTCTTCATCTCGTCCTTGTGGCTGGAAAAACAATAATTCCGAATGAAAAAAAAAGATACTTTAACGTTGTCATTAATTATCCTGTTTATGAATGTCCCGATGAATCAAACTGAAGAGCTGTAAAATCTTCACTCATCCCCCCCCCCCATCTGTATACATTATGTTTCGGGGACTTGCTTTCCCTTGAAATCTAGTCCATCACAGGGAACAATGCAGAGACATCAAAGTTTAAATAAACACTCGGTGCCCAACCCTCACCCCGAGACAGATCCAATGTTTTGGTCTCCCAGCACATCTAACAGTTATGTTTCCACTGTACTGTAGTCTATTAAGTGCGCAGTACCATCATGTCTTTAAAAAGTACATTCCTTAATAAAAAAGCACTTTATTGCTAGAAAATGCTAACCATCATCTAAGCCTTCAGTGAGTCGTAGTAGTAACACCAGAGATCACCTAACAGATATGATAATAATGACAAAGTTGGAAATATTGCGAGAATTACCAAAATGTGACACAGAGACACAAAGTGAGCAAATGCTGTTGGAAAAATGGAGCCAATGGACTTGCTTGATGCAGGGTTGCCCCAAACCTTCAATTTGTAAAAAAACACAATGTCTGTGGAGTACAATAAAACAAGGTGCTAAGACATTCAGAAAACCTAGTTTGCAAATTACATTGAAAACTTGAACAATTCGTTACAAATCTTTATTTTTAATTATAAAACTAATATTTGTTTATTGTAAAAAATAAAATATAAAACAGTACAGAGTGTGTAAGAGGCAGGCTTCTCTTGGTTTGGACCCCTGGAAGTGATCACTGTCAACAGCTTGTTTGTGAGCTCTGACTTTTCTCCTTACATAGATTCGCTTGTTTAAACAAAAATGGGATCACATTCTACATAGTTTTCTGTAAGTTGCTCATTTCATTCAATAACATATCATGGAAATAGTTTCATGTCAGTATATAAAGATCTTTTCCATTCCTTTTTAGCAGTTACAAAGTATTTGTTTTCAGATGTGCCTTAATTTATTTAATCAGCCCCCTAACTATAGAAATTTAGGTTGTTTCCAGTTTTTCACTATTCCACACGAAACCGTGATAATCATCGTAGCCCATGTGGATCTTCACACTTATTATTTCTGCAACTTATATTCCTAGAAGGGAAATTGTTCGATCCAAAGGTATGCACATTTAATTTTTCGATGCTACCAAACTGCCCTTGAAAAGGGTCCAGCAATTTGCACGTCTACATGCAATGGCTTCACCTGAAATATCCGTTTCCTCACACTCTTTCCTTCTGATTTCTTCTGTGGATTAAATATCTGTTCATACCTTTGATCACTTTCCTACTGGTGTATCTGTTTTAGTTTTTAATATGTAAGGTTAGTATTTACTTTTTCCTATTATCAATGTCACAAATATTTTCCCCACGTTATTATTTATCATTTCACCTAGTTTATTTTTACGTCGTCAAATCTGTCACTATTTTCTCTTATGGCATCTGGTTCTTGTGCCATACAGAGAAAGGGCTCTCTCAAGCTAAGACTGGAAAAATATTCTCTTATATTTTCCCTTAATTCTTTCATAGTTTTCTTGATTCACTTTAAATCTTTAATTAATATAGAATTTAATAAATATGGAATTTTTGTACATTGTGTAAGTCTGAGATATAAGTTCATTTTCCCCAAATTTATTGCTTAAAAAACACCAGTTTGTAACATCAAAAGCTTTTCCTATTCTTTACACTTGACACAAACTGCTTTCCAGAGGTTTACAGTGGCTCACACCCCAGCAGCACAGAAGGCTTCTCCTAGGTCCTCCCTGACAGAGGGAGTAATGTGCCCATCACATGGGGTCGCCTCACTGACTTCTCTGGGTCCTAGGGCCCTTTTCTATTGGGATCTCATGTATTTATTCCCCTGAAGCCCTCCTTTGGTTTATATCTATCTAATTTGTTTTTTGACATCATTTTATTTTTAATATTTCTGTGTCTTTTTATTTCAGGTTTGTGTCTTCTAAGCAGAACACTGTAATTTTGTTTCATGATCTAGTCTGAGAGGCTTTTTTCCCCAGTTTTATCCATTTATATTTATTGACATAAGTATCATATCATGTTTGCTCTCGTTTCTAGTTTTTTGCTTATTTTTGTTTCCTTACTTTTTTTCCCCATTTATTGTTTTCTTTAGCAAATGTCAAGAAAATGCTTGGAATCTGTGCTTCAAATCCATCCTTCATTTATTTACTTTGACTCTCTTGAAATCCCCCTTTTACAAAACAGGAAACAGATAAAGTCCAAGAGTAAAGGGAGATGTTAAGATAAAGTAAAACAAAGAAAGGGAAAACAGAAGTTCCTACTAATAGGGTTTCCTGCACTTTATTTGAAGTGTCACCGGCTCTGCTAAGTGTTTAAGTGTAGGGCCAGGAGCTGCCGGGGGACTAGGACAGGGGCCTTAGGGGAAAAGCACTCAGTTCTGACAAAGACCAGACCCTAGGGAGTGGGGCAGGCAGGTTTCCCAGGGCTGGGCCTCCTGGCCAGGTTATCACTGCTCTGTGCTTTCCTTCTTCATGAAAAAACAGACAGGGAAAGCATAAGGAAACAACCGCGGACTCATTGCCTCTGGATCCCCAGTCGAAATTGTGATCTGAGTGTCAAAATCCAAATCCAAAGACAGCTCTCTCACAAGTGGCCTTCATGCCCTGTTTGAAGTTTCCAGGGCCTCAGCTTCTGTGTGCAGGACGAGGGTGGTGACAGGCCCAGGGCAGAGGGACAGACATCCAGCTGTGGAATTCCTCAGTGGAAGACCCCTTCCCTGCCTTGAACTAGCAGGACTTGCTCTGAACTGCGTACCTGAACTTTTCCTTGACAAGCCCTGCCTTCCATCCTTGGAAACACGGGGATCTGGTGAGCCTTCAGGTGGGAGCAGGGGTAGCAGGACAAAACCCAGCTATTTGAAAACTGCAGGTTTAGGGAGGAAAGAACTCTGTTTTGTAGGACCAGAAGGTTGGAAGACGGTCCAAAGAAATCCCAGGAGCCACCCTTGACCAGATGTCACCTACCCAATGTCCAGTCAGCTGGGTCTGGGGCCTTTGCTGGTCTGGCACAGACAGGCTATGCTGCAGTTTATGTTTAAAATCCCAGAAAATATGGGTTTCATCGACTTGGCGGAGAAAACGGCCCTTCCTGCCTAGAGCCCTGGTTCCTTCTCCTCCAGAGCAGTGTCTCCCAAGGGAACACTGGACGTTTCTTAAGTTGCCAAAGGGCTGAACTGCCAGCTCGTCTGGATGTCTCTTCAATCTTTCTTTCTTTCTTTTTTTTTTTTTTTTTTTGCTAGTTTAAATGTTAACTTGCAAAATATCTCAAATATTTTGAAGGAAGGATTTCAACTTTTCATCCTCCTTACCCTCTCAAATCATCCTCATTTATCCCTACCTCTAAACTTAGAAATTACTTAACTGATTGATAACTTTTCACCGAGGGAGGATAAGATTTCTATAAGATCAACCAATAAATCCCATTAGCCATCCTGGAACAGCTGGAGCCCTCAGTTACTGGAATTGTGTATTATTCTAGTCTAGCGCCCCAATCCCAAATAACCCACCTACGTGAGAAGGAAACAAAAACCGAACAAACACAAGTGACCTCGAAGAGCAATGGTTCAGTGTTTTTGTAACCAGCGCAGAGGGCTCGGTGGAGACGCAGTAGACGTGAGGTTGACCCCAAGCTTGCCCGGCCCCCGTGAGCCTCCATTGCTCATTTGTAAGAGAGAATATGAACCCTCTCCCAGAACTCATGTCAGGGTTAAACATTTGCAAAAATGACTACAAAAGTGCCTGGCATTTACTTGGCAAGCAATGAAATAATGAAATATTATTTCTTTCTTCCTTTACTGTATGCATCTGCCACACAGAATAAAAATACTAACCAAAAAACTCACTAACTTGAAAGGTATATGCACTCGCCCTGTTCACAGCAGCACTATTTACAACAGCCAAGATATGGAAGCAACCCAAGTGCCCATCAATGGACGAATGGATAAAGAAATTGTGAGATATATAGTTATACATATAGATATTATTCAGCCATCAAAAAGAATTAAATCTTGCCATTTGTGACAACATGGATGGATCTCTAGCGCATTATGCTGAGTGAAAGAAGTCAGACAGAGAAAAACAAATACTGTATGATCTCTCTTATATGTCAAGTCTAACAATAATGATAATAATACCAAGCTCATAGATACAGAGAACAGATTGGTGGTTGCCAGAGGTGGGGGTGAGTGGTGGGAGAAATGAGTGAAGGAGATCAAAAAGTTAAAAAAAAGTAAAGACAGAGCCTTTAACATTTATGCAAACCCTAAATTTTGTTTATCTAAAATCCTTCATTAAGAACACATGGTGGGCAAGTGGTACCTTAAGATATTTGCCCACCTCAAGGATTTTATAATCTTGGTGTGTATGGTATGTGTGTGTGTGTGTGTGTGTGTGTATGGTGTGTGTGTGTATGTGTGTGTATGTGTGTGTATGGTGTGTATGTGTGTGTGGTGTGTGTATGTGTGTATGTTGTGTGTGTGTGTCGTGTGTGTATGTGTGTGTGTACAGTATGTGTGTGTGTTTATGTGTATGTGTGTGTGTGTGTATGGTGTGTATGTGTGTGTATGGTGTGTGTGTGTGTGTTTATGTGTATGTGTGTATGGTGTGTGTATGTGTGGTGTGTGTATGTGTGTGAGGTGTGTATGTGTGTGTGGTGTGTGTATGTGCGTATGTTGTGTGTGTGTGTTGTGTGTGTATGTGTGTGTGTACGGTATGTGTGTGTGTGTATCGTGTGTGTGTGTGTGTGTGTGTGTGTGTGTGTGTGTGTTGGAAATCAATGGATGATGAACGACCAGGGATGCCGTTAAGGTTATTTCGATTCTTACTTGAGAATATTGCATGAGGAACAGGGTGACATTTTTCCATAGGTAACTGGATTTAATTATGAAATATTCTTGTATTATCGTTTAATGTGTTTTTTGAGAGCCTACTACTTACCAAGCATTCAGCATCCAACAGGGATTTATTATTTTAGGCTTCTAGTTAAAACTGAAAGAGAATCCAGTAGGTTCTATTTACAGGTTTTAGCGATTTAAGATAATGGAAAAAACTAATGTGGCTTATTTTAAGCCATAGGAATCCATCAGTATGTTTACTGAGGTGGCTTTTCAACCTACCCCTTGAGCTATATATAAGTTTTGGGAATATTTTGTGATCACATAGGCCATCCCTTGATGGGTTGTTTGCCTGATTATATCTTAACTATGTTGTTCAAATAAATAAAACTGTAAGAATTCAGCTCCTAGCATTTCACGTGAAACACTGCTTTGTGCTATGTAGTCCCCCTGACACACACACTGTGGAAGGTCGGGGTAAGCGGACACCCTCCAGGGCAGGACACGGCAGGGAGCCTTCATTCTCCCCTCTTCCAAGTCCTAAGGAGTCCATACCCTTTCCCTGAGAGACCTGGACAGCTAGGTCCCATTACCCCAGACTCTATCCACAGGCAGTTCCCAGCACAGCCTTTCAGGGAAATAAAAGAAAAAATAAAAACTCTGGGGTTTGGCTGACATCCTAAAGGCCCAGCAAAACATCCAACACCAACAAGCCAACAGGTTCAAAGTGCAATCGTGGAAGTACCAATCTAGTGTAAAAGTACTTTGACCCATTTTAGAAAGATTTTCAACAATGAAATTGAAATAGCAAAAGATGGTCTGATTATTTAAATAGATATTTCTCCAAGGAAGATGTACAAATGGCCAATAAGCCCGTGAGAAGATGCTCATTGTTATTAGGGAAATGCAAATCAAACCCACAATGAGACCTCACTTCACACCCACCAGTTGACTAGAATCAAAAGACAGAAGATAAGTGTTGAGGATGTGGGATGTGATGCCAGGATGTGGCCACAGGACGCTCTCCTCCTGCCAGTGGGGATGTGAAGTAGCGCGGCCACTTTGGAAAATGACTGGCTGTTCCTCAAAAAGTGAAACATAAAGTTACCATAGAGCCTAACAATTCCACTCCTTGGTATACACCCAAGAGAACTGAAAACACATGTCCTCACAAAAACTTGTAAAAGAATGTTCCATCAACTGATGAACAAGTAAACAAAATGCGATATAACCATACACTAGAATATTATGCAAGCATAAAAAGGAATAACGTTCTGATACATGCCGCATTGTAGCTGAACATCGAACACATTATGCTCAGTGAAATAGGCCAGATACAAGCAGCCACATAGCATATGGTTCCATTGCTATGAAACGTCCAGAATAGGCCTATCCACAGAGACACAAAGTAGATTAGTGGTTACCAAGATCCAGGGAGGACAGCCGGGAGCCACAGTTGCGCGCGGGGGTTTGGAGGGGTGACGAAAGCCTTCTAAAATTGGATTCGGAGATGACTGCACAACGTTGAATACACCAAAACCACCGAAGTATACACTTCGAAAGGATGAATTTTATGTTATAGAATTATGTCTCCACAAGGCTGTTATTTTTTAAACGGATTATATGATTAGTTCTAAATAAAGTAGATTTGTCAATGAGTTTAAATACTCCATTTCCCATGCATTCTAGTAAATTGGTATTTTACTGTCCTTACCTAAGGAAAGTAAAGTTTGTTTCCAACATGCATTTTGGATCCAACAGGAACTGAAACTGAAATTTAGCAACGACAAATCCTGGGCCTGAAAAGTGAAGTGGAGGGGAGGACTCGGAGCACAGCGTTGGAAGAGAAGGCGTGTGAGAAGTGGTGACGGGAAAATGGCAAGGCCATCATGGCCACCCCGGTCCTCAGAGAGCTGGCCCTGACCTTGGCCAGGGCAGGCCCTCCTCTATTATCACACGAGGACAGCTTAAATGCATGTGAGTCAGCACTCCAAAACTGTGTGTGTTCACAGGATGTGTTTGACCAGATGATGCAGCAAAACTATTTTTTGTGCTTCTTGGGCTGATAGCTGGAAACAAATTATGCAGAGTAATATTGGGAGTTAAGGGCTTTTGAATTGTATTTTTTTTCTAGTTATTAATTCTTACTCTGTTACCATATTTTGAGCTGTTGTGGATTTGTTTATAATTCTCAGGTGTATTTGTGTAATTTGCCTTAAAAATCTGTGATTATTACTTTAACAAATATCTAAATAAATCAGATTAAAACTCCTCAGTGTGATGAAATTACACCTTGACCCCAAAATGCACAACATAAGACATAAAAGGAATCAGTAGGTCTTGGTTAGAGTGACTAAGCACCGCTGAGAGGCTCTCAGAATTTGCTTCCTTCCTCTGCACGCCCAGGTAAGATCATGCTTTCCACAACCACGAACATCTATCCTATAGTTAAGGTCTCAAAAAAAAAAAAACGATGAAAAGACTCATTCATTTATCAACAAACTCTGTGTATGTGCCAGGCCCTGGGGCAGGCCCGGGGCTCAAGACAAGAAAGACTGACGTGGTCCCCGCTTCACGGAGCGGGACCCTTGGTAGCATCACAGCACCTAGTACTCTAGGCTATACTGAACTCGTGCTGCAGGTTTAGGCTGAATTCTCTACTAAAGCAAAAGAGGAGAACTAGGAGCTCATGTCACTCCTTCCTGCTCAAACCCTTGACAGCACCCTTGAAGATCAAGGGCCCGTCTCCTCTCAGGTTTCCATGCCTATGTGGAATCACCCAGGTTCCTCCCTGCTCCTGGCAGGCAGGCCCTTCAATGACAGTGTTTTTGTTTGTTTCTTGTAAAGCGTGTTTATTTTTTATTTATTTTATTTATTTTTGGCTGCATTGGGTCTTCGTTGCTGTGCGCAACAAAGTGGGGGTGAGCGGGGACTACTCTTCATTGCGGTGCGCGGGCTTCTCATTGCGGTGGCTTCTCTTGATGCGGAGCACAGGTTCTAGGCATGTGGGCTTCAGTAGTTGTGGCTCACGGGCTCAGTAGTTGTGGCGCACGGGCTTAGTTGCTCCGCAGTCTGTGGGATCTTCCCGGACCAGGAATCGAACCCGTGTCCCCTGCCTTGGCAGGCAGATTCTTAACCAGTGCGCCACCAGGGAAGCCCCAATGACAGTGTTTAAAATCACGGGCCTGGAGTCAGACAGACCTGGATATGAGTTTTGACCCTTCAGAGGATTCTCTGAGTGGCTGTGAGAAGATTACTCAGCCTCTCTGAACCCCCGTCCGTAGAGCGAGCTTGTGCTAGAACCTGGCTCTCGACTGCGAGCTCGGCCTTCAGTGTGCTGTGGGGCGGCGATCCCAGAGCCCCTGCAGGCTGTCCACACCCCTTTCCTGTCAGGAAGCCTCAAACTGGGCACAGTACTGTGTTAAGAGTCTTGAGCTCAGTGATAAATTTGACAGAAAATCCCTCCGAGTAGCAACCAAATGCTTGGTTTATGAGCCCTCGTATCCGTCCCTCCTTTATAACCGTGGCAGTTTAGGGCCAACATCAGCACTTCCTGTTGGTAGTCAGTATTCGTCTTGCCTTGATCCTCACCCCAGTGACCACATTACTCCCAGAGCTGAGTTTAAGTAGCTGGGTTTCTGCAGCTTAGCCCTGAAAAACCCAAATGCAATGAATTTAGACAATATATTTTTGACGTTTGAGTCTCCATGGCACTCAACTCCAAAATCCAAAAGGAAGCTTGGAAGAACACAAGGGAATAAAAGAAGATTTGTTACACCTGATAAGGCCGTCAAGAAATGCCTTATTTCTAGAAAAGGAATGTGTCACCTGTTGAGCTTTTGAAACAGTTACTCAACTACCTGTATTCACTAAAGAGACTATTAAAAGTTCAACAAAAGAGCACAAAAGATTCTGTAACTGGAAACATTGCTATCTGGTCATGAGAACGTAATTCTTTTTCCACCTGCCACTTCCCAGAGAGTCAACAGCTTATAAAGCTGCTGAATTGCTCCATGTGGTCAAGGAGCGGCTCTCCTTTGCTGGGAGCCTCCTCTGGCTTTGGCTATTCCTCTCTGGCCTCTGCCCACAGAGTCTGTGCTGGGCAAGTGGTCTTAGTCCATACAGGCCCCTTAGGGTGAAAACTGGCCACCCAGGAGCTCTTATTTTGAAGATAACTTGAGAAATAAAGAACCAGGTATGTTTTCAGGTGTTTGTCCCATGTTACCCTGTGCATCAAATTAGTTTAAATACGTAGAACTTTGGAATGCTTTTAAGTCCCCATAAACGTAATGACCGGGGACAGCAACGGGGCGGGGGGGGGGGCGGGGCGGAGGAAGAGGAGAGGGGGGAGCAGGAGTGGGGAGGGAGGGAGCCCCGGGGGCCACCTGCATGGGGCTCTGGGGCCCAGACTGACCCCGGGTAAGACAAGGAGGCACTGCCCCCGGGGCCTGCAGGGCCCGACTCTGCACTTGGGGGGCTGGGTGTGAGCACCCCTCCATCCCAGCCCCAGGGCCCCAGCTCCCCAGAAAGCGCCACATCACCCAGCCATGCTCTCATTCTCAAAGACAATCTGGGGGGCCGATTTTGTCTAGTTTTACACTACTTGCTTGCTTCGCCCTCTTGCTTGCTGCTAAATCAGCCAAAGGCCCCAGAAAGGCCACATAAGGCCGCCCTCGGAGCTCCTGGATCCCTGTATCCCAGACGGAGAAGGAGGTCTCTGCAAGGGCGGCCTCCTTTCCTCCGGCTCGGAGGGCACGCAGGCCCCTCCTCTGGTTGCCGAGCAGAGTCCTGAATGTGAGGGAATGTTCTGGAAATGCAGATGTGGGCGCTGGATAGAGTGTCCGGTGCTGAAGGTCTATAACTTCTAACTTCCAGAAACAGTGGTCTGGCCTGGTGGTCAGATGTGCCCAGCAGAGAAAGCAAACTCCTGTGAGAAATTCGGGTCCACTGGCCGGGCGGGCAGAACCTAGGGTGCACATTGAAACGATGAAAACTGGAAACTGTGACACGGGCTTGAACCACTGGGAAACAAGAGCAACTGACTTTGAAGATGACGTGAAAGAAGCAAACTGCAGTGGGTTCTCAGGCCGTGGTGCCCGTGCAATCAGGCAGCTCAGGAAGCCGCCGCAGCCCTGGTCCCCATCAGCTGGGACAGTCGCCGTGCGGTGTCTGTCTCCTCTTCCCAAAGTCAACTACAAAGTCCTAAAAACACGCTGCAGAAGCTGAACAACACTTCTTGGTTAGTTACTTAGAAAACAAGTTCAGCTCCACGTAATCCAGGAATAGGTTGGGGAAACCACATAGCAAACTGACCCTGGAAACAGCGGCTGAAACAGACAGGGCCTCGCTGGTCCTCAGGGCCTTTGACCCGGCCCTGCTGCCGGCCTCCCGAGGCCCCTCGCCTGACCCAGCCCCTGTCCGGCCTGAGGCGTCCACAGAACCGACCGGCTCGGCACCCTGGGCCCGCGGGCCTTGGAGAAGCCAGTGGAGGCGCGCCCTCTGGTGGTGGCCCTGGGGCCGCAGCCCAGCTTGGGCTGGGTGGGACGGCAGAGCCCCCAGTTCTCTCCCTTCCTACAGTTTGATGAGAACTGTCCAGGAGCCCACAATTCCAATCCCCCAAATTAGCACTCTTTCTCTCATGTTTTTTCCAATATCTTCATCAATTTGTAAATTGTAGCAAAATAATCAATTGTTCTCAACCAAAATGTACTAAGTCACCCAAAATACCACGGCCTGATAGAGAAGGGTGAATGTACCCCGTCACCACGTGCGACCTGCGCTCAGATCAGCAGCTGTGCAACACGGTTGTATGGGCTGTTGTTTTATAATAAGGGTCTCCAAGTCATGAAATCCAATTTGGGAAAATATTAGAGTCCCCAGGAATTTGAACAGAATTGTGTTTAGAAGCAGCGGGAATAAGATCTGCAGGGAGGAGAAAGGTTCCTTTTACCCTCCGAGGATCTGTGGCCGGCCGAAGAACTGAACTGACAGATAAAATACAGGAGGGAATCATAAAGCTTATTTAATACTTTAAGTGAACATGGGAGTCTTCAAAAGGAAAATGAAAAACTGAAGAAACCAATAGACTCAAGGCCTTACGTACCTTCTTAAACCAAGAACGCTAATTGTGGGGATGTGACAAGAAGGAGGGGCTTGGGCTGGGGAATGCCCTGTGGAGCCGTGACTGGGGGATGCGTGGGTTAGTGGAAGATAAGGGTTGTTTCGTAGGTTTGCTTGTAGACCCATTTCCGCCGACTCCGGTCTCTGGTGCTAAGAGCGTCGGCCTCTTCTTGGTGCAGGAGGGCATCCTTCTCAAGGTAAATTTATGCCCTGCTTTTAGGCAGAAAGGGGGAGGGCAGAGAGCCCTCCTGCATCTGCTGTTTCTCCAAATAATCAATAAGCCAAAGTGGTGTACTTTGGGGTGGCATGTTCTGATCCCCTTCAGATCCTTATTAAAACCCACTCAAAATAACATTTCCATGTGAATCACCGCTTACCACGTTGCTGCCGGAAGAGAATTCAGACAGTGGTGTACACACTGTTGTGTCTCTTCCTCCTGGTGTGTTCCTTTTTCACATGGTAGTGTCCTCTGCTGGCACAAGGCACATTTTCTCCGAAGGTGCACAGAGGGGATAGCGCCTGACCTCTGTCACTGATGCGAAAGATCATGGCTTCTCCTCCTTCTCCTCTGGAACACCATGGCGTTTGATGTTTATTGAACCCTTTCCCCACTGCCTAAAGCATCTAGGTTTCCCTTTGTCCAATAGCGTGGGCCCCACCCAGCCCCAGTGTCCCCCAGGGCATCCTACTCTGCTCCTTGTAGGCTTCTGGCAGCGCCGGACAAGACCTCCTGCCCACACACACTTGACATAAGCGTAGAGTCACCAACAGCTTCATGGAACGAGAGAAATGCTGGTGTAGATCAAGCCCCACACAGTAAGCCTCCTTCAAAGTTCTTGTTAAATGTCTCTGTTCCCCTGACTCTGTACTCTGAATTCCACTGCCTCTCCTCCTTTCTCTGCTTCCTTCTTTCCTTAGATGTCCCTTCTTCCCTGGCAACTCCACTCCAGCCCTCAGTTTGCACCTCACACTCAACAAAACCAGGACCTCTTCATCAAGCTGGACCTACTGCCCTTATCAGCAGTTCAGCAACCATCCTTTTGTTCCCTAAATAGGACTCCTGTGGAACTTCCATCCCACGCTGAGTAGCTAAAAAGTATTTGCCCAACAAAATCTAGATATCTGAGGACCAGGTGTGGAGGAAGGTTCGGCTGCTAATAAGACCACGTGCATGTAGGTATGTACAAGGACGCGTGTGTATCTCTAGCTTAAACACTTTCACACCTTTTTTCAGTGATGTACTGCTGCTATTTTTTAAAAAAATGTCCTTCTAATTAAACTTAAAAGCTTTTGCACAGCAAAGGAAACCATAAACAAGACGAAAAGACAACCCTCAGAATGGGAGAAAATATTTGCAAACGAAGCAACTGACAAGAGATTAATCTCCAAAATATACAAACAGCTCATACAGCTCAATATCAAAAAAACAATGTTTTTCTGATGTTTGGATAGAGGTTAATCCCAAATTTGTAGATTTGTCGTTGTAAAACGACAACAGAATAATTGCAAATCACTGTCTTCCTAGGAATTATCAGTGTCCTTTCAACTTTAGCCAATAGGAGTCTAGCAATTCTTAAATTACTCTCCTGCAGTGGCCTGACCACATCACTCCTCACTCCGGTGAGCAAGATTGCTCTCTATTCTTTTCTGAGTAATTTAAATTCTTGAGAAACCCCTTGAGATGTTTAATATTCTGGTCAGACTGAAAATCCGTGTCCTGTTTTCCTGACTGTATTTCATGGACTGTTTAAGGAAGAGCTCATTAAAGGAAACAGCAAAACAGAGACTTATACACATGCAATTTCACAAAAGTCAGTACTGCATAAAAATATCAGTGTACAGCTGTTCCCCAGTATTTGGCTGACTTCAGACAAGTTAACACACAAGAAAGGGTAGGGGTTTAGAAGCTCTTGGATGAAGTTGTACTATTGTCTAATGTAATTCATGACTCGATTGATGGTATCAGGGTCCTGTTCTCTTTCCATGTGTGATTGTTCATTGTCCCGCTTCGAAGACAGTGGAAATGACTCCTGCTGAAAAACAGGCAATTTGAGGGAGGTAAGGGAAGCACCCTGCCCGCTGTCCCACGTCCCTCACTGGCCCTTGGCCTTTACCACCCCTCAGACACCTGAGCTGTGACCTCTAACTGGTGCATTTAGGTCACAGCTGTAGGTGTGAGGGGGCAAGTACACACAGGTGCCCACCTGGTTGTACGTCTTTTCAAATTGCTGCTGCCGAAAATGACGTGACCATCCCCGTGCGCGGTGCGTCCAGTGAGCCCTGTGGACACGGGCTGCTGTTTTACTTCACATCCTTGGTTAGAGCCCTGAAGACAAAGGCAGCAGTTGCAAAGTCCACAGAAACATGAAGGGCAGGGAAGGCAGATCCCAGTCCAGACCAAGTGGTTATTCCAGAAAGAAAATGTGCTGCTCCTTCTGAGGCGGAGGCCCAGGGAAGTCAGCCTGGCCTGCAGTAGCTGGCTGGGCCTTGGCACCCAGGACCCCTGAGGACACAGGGCTGGCCACCTGGATACCGAGCAAGTGGCCGTCCGAGCGGAGGGAGACCATGCCACCTTCCCACTGCCACCGTGGCCACGGAAGGAGGATGGAGTGGAGGGGAGGAGGAGGGGGAGGAGGGGGATGGTTCTGGATGGCCGAGGAGTTTGCCCTTTGGCCAGGCCCACACTGGCCTGGAGCTGCTGGGCGAACAACAGGCCACAGTCCTGAGGGAGGTGAGGAGCAGGTGTTAGTAACCCCTAACTCTTGGTTAGGTTTCATCATATGAATTTTGGGAGGACACAAATATTCAGTCTACAGCAGCCTCCTGGTTTATTCTTGCACTTTTTTCCCTCCTATACCCATTGCCACCTGCTGCCACATCGTCATCACTGATCTTAAAATGACACACCTGGAGCTGAACCTTCCATCACTATGGTTCCCCTACCACACTTACTAACTCACTAATATAGGCTAATATGGTTTATATATATTTCCAGCAACAGCATTTGATAAAGAAATGGTCTTAGCTAGATGCAGTGGACTCATTAGCAAAAATTCTCCTGTAGCCAAGGGTCCTGCTTGCCCCTTCAGTGCAGTGGCCAGAAAGGGCACAAGACCCTTCAGTAAATCCCTGGGACTCAGACCCCCGTCCTGCAAGGGGGTGACACTGTCACAACCCCCGAGGTGGTGAGGTGAGAGATGTGCTACATGCGAGGCTACTTTGAAAGTGGAGAAATCTCGTTTGGGTATTGGTTACTGCTTAAAGATTCTTGGGACTTTGACATTAAACTTTTCCAAGGTTTAGATTCTTCACATAGTCAAGTGTCACAGAGAGCATCTTGATTTGCATGCAGTGGAGAAGTTTCTGTAGCTGCCATCAAGCGCAGGAAAGAACGAACTGGAAAAAAGTGATAAGCTG
The DNA here is from genome assembly GCF_028023285.1 of Balaenoptera ricei. Classification (NCBI taxonomy): domain Eukaryota; kingdom Metazoa; phylum Chordata; class Mammalia; order Artiodactyla; family Balaenopteridae; genus Balaenoptera; species Balaenoptera ricei. The sequence continues at coordinate 84,030,582 of NC_082656.1, forward strand.
TGCTTTCAAGGGTGTGTTTACTTTATGAAATCCTTTTGCAGCAAAGCTTTTAATACCTGAAGGCATTTGGAGAGCCTGGCCTCATGGAATGAAATAAAAGATGTATGATCCTCAAACACATCTGGAAAATGTCAGTATGATTCAGTTCCTGAGGGCTTGTAATCCAAACTGAATTCACTGTTTTATTTTGTCTTTTTAAAAATGAGTTTGATGGAAAGAAAATTTTAGATTATATTTGTGATTTTACTAATTATTCATCTCAAATATATGATTTAACACAGACATATAAGTTAATAAAAAAAAATGTTCAGTGAAGACGCTAAACATGAAATTGGGTATGACAAGTCACCTGGCCAGCCTGAAACTCCGGGCCTCCCTGTGATTCCAGAAACTTTGTTTGGCAGCCTGGTCACTGCGTTTTAGCCATTCCATGGAGCTGAGTGGGGCAGGAGGTAAACAAGAGCTGTCTTGGTGCAGAGACCTCAAGTGGAGTGGAGCAAACTGTCTAGCCTTGAGATGGACCCAGAAATGGCTGAGATAGATTTTCACATTGCTGGTTTGTGCTGCCCAGGCTTCTTAGCAAGACTTCTACTACAACTATTGCCACTAGTAATAAATGCCACTCATAACATAATATCATGTAATGCAATGCAATATATCCTGATATTCATGTTAATAAAATCACAAGAAAGTGTTCAGCATTATTCTAAGCACTTTACATGAATTATCTCATTAAGGCCTCACACACCTCAATCCTGTGAAGTAAGGGCTATTTGACAGATGAGGAAAATGACACACCAAAAGGTCGAGGAACCTCTGCTCCGGATCTGAACCGAGGCAGTCTCACTTCAGAGACCCTTTCCCACCAGACAGCACACTTGCTGCCTCCCACGGTGCAGCTCTGAGGTTTTCATAGGACCTTCACATCTGCCTCTGGCTGCCCTCCCCACCCCACGACTACCCTCCAGTAACAGTGGGTAAAGCACTTGCCTACGGTGTTGGAAAGAAAATATGGTCCTGGAAGCGGCGGTCCATGCACTTTGAGTTGGCCTCCAGTAGAAAGGATGGCTTTTGTCTGATTCATTTATATTTTCTTACCCTGGCCTAATAAAGGCATGCCTTTGGGTGGCCGACTAGGTTATGTAACGTGGTGAGCCGAGTAACAGCTCCCAAGATGTCCACGCCTAATTCCTGAACTTGTGAATATGGTACCTAAAGTGGCAAAAAGGACTTTTTAGAGGTGACTAAGTTAAGGGTTTTAAATAAGGCAATTTTCCTGGGTAGTTGGGGTGGAAGCACTATAATCACAAGGGTCTTTATAAGTGAGAGAGAGAAGCAAGAGGGTCAGAATCAGAGGGAGGTTTGAAGATGCTGTGCTGCTGGCTTTAAAGCCCAGGAGCCAAGGAGCGCAGGTGCCCCTAGGTGCTGGAGAAGGCAAGGGGTCGGATTCTCCCCTAGAGCCTCTAGAAGGAGCACAGCCCTGCCCACACTTTGACATCAGTCAAGACCCACTTCAGGTAGCGCTTGGAGATTAGGAAACAAAATTAGAGCTCTACCAGGGATGGCTGACTGTTTATTTCCTCTCCTTACCTTCTCCACCAGTGTTTGCTCCCAAGGGACATATAGACTACAGGGCAATGTGAGAAAAGGAACTGGCGATCACGATGGTGTTACTACAAAGTATAGGAGGGACACGTAAGCCCAACTTGGAGGGGCTCAAAGGTTTCCTGGAGGAAACGGTTGCTGTCTTAAGATACACGTCTCTCTGCGACTACGCGCGTGTTAGCCTACGGTAAGGAACTGGCTCGTGCAGCTGTGGAAGCGGAGCAGTGCCAGGGCCTGAGTCAGCGAGCTGCAGACCTGGGGAGCGGACGCTGTGGGCTCCGGTCCTAGGCCAAAGGCGGGAGAAGGTCAGTACCCAACAGGTAGGCAGAGAGAGCAAACTCTGTCTGGCTGCACCTTTTTTTTAAATAAAAAATCACATTTTTCTCCATTATTTTGTTAACTGGTGATTGTATCAAATGGATTTTGAACCAACTTGTGTCTCTGATATGCAACATGTGTCTTTTTTATTTGTTTGTTTGCTTTTATCAATTGGTGGCGCCATGCGGCCTGTGGGATCTCAGTTCCCCAACCAGGGATTGAACCTGTGCCCCCTGCAGTGCGAGCGCGGAGTCTTAGCCACTGGACCCCGGGGAAGTCCCTGGCGGGGAAGTCCCTGGCTGTACCTTTTTGTTCTATTCAGCTCTTTAATGGGTTGGATGAGGCCCATCCACATTGGGGAGGGCAATCTTCTTTACTCAGTCTACTGATTCAAACGTAATTTCATCTGAAACACCTTCACAAGCACACCCAGAATAATGTTTAACCAAAGATCTTGGCATCCTGTGCTGCAGTCAAGTTGATACATAAAATCAACCACCACAGCCACTGAGGTGTGACCTGAAGTGTCAGTTTGTAAAGCATCATCACTCCGCCTAGTCTGATGAATATAATGTGAAACGTTTTTCAGTCATCAGGAAGAACAAAGCAGGTTCTGACTGGGAACCTCCCTAAGGTATACCAGTGAACAAGGCAATTCTCAGAAAAATTACGTACTGTATCACCTCATTTTTGTAGAAAAGAAAAAGATATATTTGTAAATGTGCATATGTGCATTCAAAGCACAGAAAAGAGAGTAGAAAATGCACAACAATTGACAGTGATAGTTTCTGAGAAGAGGAGGAGGGATGGGTCTGGGGAATGTCCACAGTCTGTATACACCGTCATCATGGGAGTCTTTTATAGAGTGCATCCATGTGAAACTTAAGTGACAAAAAAAGACAAAATCTAAGGAGGTAATGCACAAATAATTATATATAATATCATTAAATGAAAGAAGCAATTGAAAATATGGCTTGAACTATAGCCTGCCATATGCCTACCCCAAGTTAATGAGCATAGAGCTGATTATTACCTGCTGGCATGGAAGGGGTGGGAAAGGAGGAGAAGGAAAGGGAAAGACACAGGAGAAGAAATTTAAAGGGACTGTTTCAAAATATTATCCAGTGTATGTGTATGCATAGAAAAAGGACACGGCAGGCAACTCACAAAAGTAGTGAGAGAAGAGTTTTTGAGTACATGGAATCTTTATGGGAAGCTTTATGTTCTTTTGGCTTCTCTGCATTTTCTTTCTTTCCTAGGATTTTATATTGATAAAGGTTGTATCTACTTTTAAAAGGCAATACAGTACATGGTCTGAAAGTCAAAAAGCTCAAAGACATACCTAGGGAAAAGTCTCTCCCACGTCCACCATCATTTAACTTCCAGCACTTCTCCCAGAAGGCATTGCACTGTTGCCAATGGCCTAATTTGTCCTCCCAGGGATAGTTTAATGATCTTTCTACCCATTCTTTAGTTAGTTTTCTATTTTACCCAAACGATCACATATGATAAACACTTCCCTATCCCATGTTTCTTCCCTCTTAATATATCCTGGAGGTTTTTCCATATCCACACGTAGAATTGCCTTGTTCTTTTAAACAGCTGCATGGTATTCCACTACGTGAGTATGCTGTGACTTCCTTAATCAGTTTCCTACCTGATGGGTTGTTAAATTGTCCCTAATTTTTTGCTTTTGCAGACAATGTTGTAATGACTATCCATATGGGACAGGTCACTCTGCACACATGCAATATGCATCTCTATAAGAGGCTTCCCAGAATTGGAAGTGTTAGGGCAGAGTATATACATGTTTAGTTTTGGAAGACATGACAATTTGTTCACCATAGAGAGTATATCAACATCACTCACAAAGACAATATATGAGGAGGCCTGTTTCCCCTACTCTTGCCAACAAATTGTCGCCAAACTTTTTGATCTTTGCTGCTGTACGTAAAGTGATACCTCACTATTTTAATTTTTCTTATTATGAGTGAAGTTGAGCTTTCTTTCATATGTTTAGAATTCTCTTGCATTTCTTTTCCTATGAACTGTAGTTTCATGTCATTTACCCATTTTTTTCTCTTGAGCCATCAGTCTCTTTATTTTGGCTTATCACATCCAAAGGAAATTAGCATCTTATGGTAGATTTCAAATTTCTCCCTAGCTTGTCTTTTGACTTCATTTGCTGTTTGTCTGTCTACATTAAATTGGTTTTAGGTAATGAGAACGCATTGCCTTTATTTTAAAAGTTGAACTTCATTATGGGGAAGGAAAGGTTCAGCTTATGTCATCTCCACTTCAGTTGCTTCCATGTCACTTGATTTCTCACTTGGGTAGTACTGACTGTTCCCTGTTAGTCCCTCCACTCCTTCCTGAGTCTTGCATCTTTGCACTTTGCACTTACATATCTACACATGTTTCCTTCTACTAGACTGAACATTTTACACGTGCAGAGACTGCTCTCAGGTAGTGTGCATAACTTTTTCATCTTTGCACAGCTAACTGCTGGCACCATGTTGTGCAGATTAAGTCAAGTGAAACATATTTGTCAAATGATGTTTCTTTCTGCGTTCAACTTATCAGAAAAAGGAGTTTTTAACAGCTTTATTGAGATATATTTCATATACCATAAAGTTTAAAGTGTAGAGTTCGTGGCTTTTAGTTTATTCACGGAGCTACGCAGCAATCATTACAATCCATTTTAGACCATTGTCATAACCCTGAAAGAAGCCCCAGACCTTTTAGCGGTCACTTGTCATCCGCCCAACCCCATCCCTCACTCCAGCCCCTGACAACTACTACTCAACTACCTATCTATATTGATTTGCCTATTCTGGATAGTTCATTTAAATGGTGTTAAAGAAAAAAAATATTCAAATGACATTTGTTAAAGCACTGTAAGATGTTACTCAAAGGTGGAGAACTACCAACACAGGTATAGGGACCATTGAGATGGAAATCTGCAGCGAGGGAGAGATTGGGGTCAACTCAGAACGCCGCACAGGCACGTGGGAATGCATAGCCAAGGAGCCGGGTGGGGGCCCACCAGTAGGAAGTGGCTAAGAGGAAGCATCAGGGGTTAGGATTCTCCCTGAAGGCGGGCCAGGGTGATCAGATATCACCTGGGAGACTGTAGTGGATGAGGAAGGTACAGGGTGGGGGATTCTGGCTAAACTGACTTATCAGAATTCTTGCAAAAATTGGACAATGCAGAAGGGAACGTGGAAGTCCAAAAGCCAGGCCTAGCTGAAAAAAGTTCGGGGAGCCTGGGCAGACTTTGGTCAATGAGAGACTCTGTCAACGGAATCATACAACTTGAGGTCCTTTGCGGTTGGCCTCTCTCACTCAGCATAAGGTTCATACATGTGTCAACAGCTCATTCACTGTTGCTGCTGAATAATATTCCACTGTATGGATCCAGGGTTTTAATAGCCCCGCTTTTCCAGTTCTTACTCGTTTTTGATCAGAGGTTCCTCTACCTGAGGTTGAGGAATGAGCCTCTGGGCTTTGCCAAAGGACAATCTGAAAGGGACACTTGGCCATGGCGACCACAGGCAGAACTTCTACATCACGTGCCGGGACGGCGTGTGCGCCCACCGGTCCGCACAACCAGCCTCTGAGGTGGTTACCGCCGTTTTCACACGGGAAACACGAGTCACACTCGGAACCACGGAACCCGCGGGGCCGTAGCTGCCAAACTCCCGACTCCGAACGAGCTACTTAGCGAACCGCGCTCGGACACGTCATTGGCTGCGCGTCCGCGGCGGCCAGAGTCGCAGAGGAAAGGCGTCTGCGGCCGCACGAGAGCCCCGGCCACCCAAGGGCCAGGAGAGAGCCTCGGCTCTAACGGCGCGAAGCCCGTTTCCGTCGCCAGGGGAGACGCGGTGGCGGAGCACTTCCGGGGCGGGGCCGGGCCGGGAGCGGAAGTTTCCGGGCAGCGCGCGCGGTCCGCTGGGGTCGGTCCCGGGCCTGGGGCGCGGGGCGGTGGCGGCGCGGGGGCCGGGTCTGCCCGGCGGGCGGCAGGAGGGCGGGCGCGCGCCGGACCCCGGCCACGCAGCCATGAACCTGGAGCGGCTGCGGAAGCGCGTCCGGCAGTACCTGGACCAGGTGGGCGGCCCGATCCGGGGAGCGCGGGCCGGGGCTCGGGAGGCAGCAGGGGCGGCTGCTGTCGGGGTCTTGGCGGCGCGCGGTCCTAAGGGCCTGGGCTTTGGTTCGGGGTAAAGCCCCCGAAGGGAGGGGTCGAGCCCCCCGCCCTCTGCAGCCGGGAGGCTGAGGAACGCTGAGCGTGAAGCCACTAATGCGCGCGGCGAGCCTTACACGTGTTCAGCCCCGCTCCGCAGCCGGCCCACCCCGGCCACAGAGGTGCTCAGTACATGCTTCGTGCTAAGTGGAAGTTGAAGGATTATCTTAGGAGGAAAGTTGCGGGGTGGCCTTTGAATTTAGCTAGCTGATAGAAAATTTTTGAGAACTTTAGGTGTCATTCTTATTTGGCCGAATTTAACTGAATAAAGATAAAAACAAATCTGTAGTCTCAAAATCAGTACTTTAAAAAGTTCCTGTTAACTACACTTTCATTCCCTGCACTCCTCTTGAATGAACAGCAAACAGTGTTTAAGGGAAAGAAATGTTTCCAGAATCAGCAGCATCAGTTTAATCTGCGATGTCACTTAGTTTTTGTAAAATGTATGCTCTCCCAATAAATTGGAAACCAAGAAGGGGAGAGAAAAGGGTGTTCGCTGTGAACTCTTCGATGTGAAATGTAGCAGCTGAATGTTTGCAGCACGCTGAAGGGCTGTATTTTGGTTTGCCATAAGTCAGCTGACTTGAATAAATGCTTCCTGCGCACTTTTTCTCTGGCTCTGGGGATGCAGTGAGGAAGGAGACAGGCCTGGTTCCACCCTCCAGGCACTAACATTGAGCCGATTTGTAACCGTCCCAGAAGCATTCCTCCTCCCAAATTGACTGGCGACAGAGTTGCTGGTTTGCATCCAGGAGGACTGAGGCAAAGACTGAGAACCTTACTAATGGCTGGATGTTGCAAAATGATCACTTAAGTTATCTACTTCTTTAGATACCTGCTGATATAATTTTGCAATGTATAAGTTTAAAAAAACTACCTTCTTCAACTGTATATACCAAAGGTCTTCCAATAATATTTTTATTGCACCATTGAACTAAAACTCACCTACCTGAGATATAAGATAGAGATATGATTGATAGACCTTTTACTACACGTAAAAAATTATTGTCCTGAGATGTTGATTTATTATATAGCATTCTAATAATATTATCTGTCTGTGTAAAACTATTGAAGTAACAGGGCAATTACCGCTTTTTTTCTGTTTTTGGATACAGCAACAGTATCAGAGTGCTCTGTTTTGGGCGGATAAAGTAGCCTCACTCTCTCATGGTAAGTGACAGGTTCTAATTTTTTTTTCTGATTTCTCTATCCTTAAAAATCTTTCTGCTTTACCTTGCACCTCTGACCATTTATGTAATTTTCCCTCCAGAGGAACCCCAGGACATTTACTGGTTGGCTCAGTGTCTTTACCTGACAGCCCAATATCATAGAGCAGCTCATGCACTTCGGTCACGAAAACTGGACAAAGTAAGTGATTGTATGAACCTTAAAGCTTTTTAAAAATGTTATTAGATTAATATTTTAGGTATATGTTCTTTTTATGTCAAAATATTTTTAAGGATTCAATTTTTCATATTAAATGTAAAGAGAAAATTTCTTGTGTACGCTTTTTTTGTTGTTTGGCTGCACCGCGCGGCATGAGGGATCTTAGTTCCCTGACCAGGGATCGAACCTGCGCCCCTTGCATTAGAAGCGCAGAGTCTTAACCACTGGACCGCCAGGGAAGTCCAAGAGAAAATTTCTTATTCCTAGTCTCGGTCACTTTGTTTTTTCCTCCCCCCACCCCCCTATCTAATCACTAAGTTTTGAAAATTCTGTTTCCTAAATAGCTCTGAAAGTATGGATAGACCTTTCTATCTCATTACCATTCACACACGTCAGGCCTGTAATTTGTCTGTTTTGTTGTTTTAGCCTCTCTCCTTTCTCTTTTCTCCAGTAACATCTTTCCCACACCCCACCTTCCTTGTCTCCAGTTCATCTTTTAAACTGTCAAAGGGTGGTCTTCCTAAAACAGGTCTGATCACATCACTCACAGTGTAACTCAGTGATTTCCTATTGCCTACAGGATAAAGTCAGATGCATTCATAGGCACCCCAGGTGCTTCTTGATTTCTCTCCAGTCTGTGTCTGACCCACCACCACCATCAGTGCATGGAATGTGTATCCAGTCATGCTGACTGCTTGCAGTTCCTTAGATGTGTGACAGTTATTCAGACTCAGTGCTGGAATGCTGACCAACTCCTAAGTTACCCTCTCCCCTGGAGATGTTTTCTTATTCAACTGGTTAGTATTTTTTATGCGATTCTTTCATAGTTTATGAAAGAAACTATGTGCTGTGTTTATGTCTCCCCTGCCACAACCTCCTTGAGGGCAGGTCCCTATTCCTTTTTGAATCCTCGGTGACTGGTAAACAGTAGGTTCATGATGAATATGGGTTAAAAAGACTTTTTTTTCTCTGCGAGAGTAAAAGAGGAATTATGAAAATGGCTTTCTTCACTTCGTGGTTATGGTTTTCTTTTTGATTGAAGATGCATATTATCTTGATCACTTTTTTAATAGATTAATTTCTTTCCTAGTTGTATGAAGCGTGTCGCTACCTTGCAGCTAGATGCCATGTAAGTGTGCCCTCAGTTTGTTTTATTTGATAAAGGTTTAATGAAGTGAATGTTACACATCCCTCCCATGAGTGTGAGAATTCAAAATACTGACTCCATTTACTAAAAGCTCATATGCATGAAGAAAATTCTACTTTAGACATTTTAAATTTAAGTAATGAGTGGGTATAATATTTATTACCCTTTTAAAATCTACTGCGATTGTGTATCTAGCATCAGAAGTCATGGTTGACAAACGCTGTTTCTGTTTTCTACACAGTTTGCTGCAAAAGAACATCAGCAGGCTCTTGATATTCTTGATATGGAGGAGCCGATCAACAAAAGACTGTTTGAGAAATGCTTGAAGGATGAAAGTAGCTTGAAAGACCCCTCCAGTGACTGGGAAATGTCACAGTCCTCAGTAAGTAATACTGCAATAACCATGCTTCCGTAACATCAGTAAGAATTGCCCATATGATAGGGCAAATGTAAGTTGCCTTCTTTTACTTGCGTACAATCATGTTAAAATAGTTTGATTGCCAACTTACTTAATTTTCCCAACCCAAGAAGATTCTGAGACATTTCTGGGCCATCAGTTAGAAGTTGTAATTGTGTCCTCAGATGCTTGAATCTGAAATAGGCAGACTTAAGCTCTTTCTTCTTACATTTGATACCTTAAACTCCTCCCCACAGGTGGAATAATATTTTCCCTTCTTACTGTATTTCAACAGTGTTTTGTACTTACCCCCAAGAAACCTTGATTACCTTAGACTGTTTCTTTCCAGGGGGTGCTGTGGTGTTAAGGTGTATGTTATTCTGTGTATTTCAGTTTGTATACTTCCTACCTGCATAAAATTGCAAACTCCTTGCTGGCAGAGATTACACTGATACAATGTAACATGATCAATAACATCAGCAGATTGCTAATCTGGACTGTTACTCTTTTTTTTTTTTTTTAACAGCTTTCTTGAGATGTAATTCACATAGCATGCAACTCATGCATTTGAAGTGCCTAGTACCTCGGTTTTTAATATATTCGTTGAGCTGTACAACCCTTACCACAGTCAGTTTGAGAACATTTTTTTTTTACTTCAGTGAGAAACCCTGTACCCTATAGCTGTTACCCACCAATCCCCCATTTCCCAGTTGTTCTTTATAACATGTCTATGAAGGAACTTGGTTACACTACTGTTCATCTCAAGAAGGTGGGAATACTATACATTCTTAGGTTTTTTTCTTTTTAAGAAGCACATTTTTTTGTGAAGAAATACGTTTATGAGGGAGTTGAGGATTATCATTATTCTTGGACCTCTTATCCATTAACTGCTAAGAAATGCATGATTTATTTGTAATGCATTATTTATTTTATGAGTTTACTTTTTTTAATAACTCATAGGATACTGCATAGGTCTAAGATTCTCTCATAATGTCCTCTACTATTTTTGAATTGTGATTTTATGATGAATCCCATTACCAATTTTATTTATTTATTTTTTTAGTGGTTTGAGAGACGGCAATTTTTATTTATTTGTTTGTTTGTTTATTTATTTTTGGCTGCATTGGGTCTTCGTTGCTGCACACAGGCTTTCTCTAGTTGCGGCGAGCGGGGGCTACACTTGGTTGCGGTGCGTGGGCTTCTCTTGTTGCGGAGCACGGGCTCTAGGCGCGAGGGCTTCAGTAGTTGTGGCTCTCGGGCTTAGTTTGCTCCGTGGCATGTGGGATCTTCCCGGGCCAGGGCTCGAACCCGTGTCCCCTGCAATGGCAGGCAGATTCTTAACCACTGTGCCACCAGGGAAGTCCCCATTACCAATTTTAGCTGCACCTCTGGACCATCTTTAAGCTCACTTATTTGTTTTTTGAGGTACAGAATCTGGAACATAAATCAGATTTCTACATCCTCCTGTTAATGGTAGTAGTGAAGTGGCTGCTGTGTGAGCAGCTTACCATGTGCTGCCTACAGATGGTACCACCTCTGATCCTTACAGAGCCTGTGAGTTAGATGAGGGGAGGAAACTGAGTCACGAGAGGTTAGAGCATTGTCCAGGGTCACTCGTAAGTGTCACAGCTGGGATTTGAGCTCAGGTCTGTCCAGTTCCCAAAGGCCATGCTCCTAACCCCTGTGCTGCATTGCTGCCGTTTTTCTAATATTTACTAAGGTTCGTTCATTGAGATCTACCTGTCAGACGGTGTTCGTGTTTGATTTAATATACGTGTGCTCTGTATGCTGTCTCTAAATCATTACCCTATTTGAGACAGAACAAGTAATGAACAAAGTAGCAGTAAGGTGTAAGCGAGTTATAAAGGTTTGTTGAAGTGAGGAGAGCCTAAGGAAGATAGATGAGAGAAGTTTTACTTTGCTTTTATGTTCCTATTAATTTATATTGTGTCTGACATTGGATGGAGCACATCCTTTTAGATGTAAAAAAAAAAAAAGAGTCTTAGCCTTCAGACAATATATGATTTTTGATAAGAAATTAATTTCAGTAGTGCTGACTTAGTATGTCACTCATCATTTTTCCAACAGATAAAGAGTTCTATTTGTCTCTTACGAGGAAAAATCTATGATGCTCTAGATAACCGAACCCTCGCTACTTACAGCTATAAAGAAGCTTTGAAGCTTGACGTCTACTGCTTTGAAGCATTTGATCTTTTAACATCACACCACATGTTGACAGCCCAAGAAGGTTTGGAAACCCAGGTGTTTTTATGTTTAGCACAATTAATACTGTTTGGATTTTTTTTTTTTTTCTGAAATCTGTAGAATCAAGTGCAGGCTCTTATGTACAGGTTTAAATAAACCTATTAACTTCCTTCACATCTTCAAACATGAAGCACATGGCAAAGTACAGTATTGTGCAGTGCTTCTTGCAGTCAGAATCTTCAGGGATTGTGATGGGATGAGCGATTTAAAGTTGTAAAGAATTCAGGATCTGATTCAGTGATTTCCAACATGGCTGCACTGTAAACCCCCAGGAGGTTTAAAAACATCATTGTGCCGGTCCTAACTCCAGACCAGTCGAATCAGAATCTGGTGGTGGGGCCCTGGCATCAGATGGTTTACAGCTCCCAGATGATCCTAAGGTCCATCAGGGGCTGAGAACAATTGACCTAGTATGTTGCCAATGGTGTGAGGTGGATAAACAAGAGAAACAGAGACAGTGGAGATGTTGTATTCATGGCATTCAGACATTTTAGCCTAATGCGTGGTTCTCAACCAGGGTGATTTTGCCCCCTAGAGGACATTTGGCGGTATCTGGGGAGAGTTTCATTGTCACAACTTGCCGGTGGGTAGGGCATGGGAGGTTGCTGCTGGCATCTAGTGGGTAGAGGCCAGATGTCCTGCGAACGTCCTGCAGTGCGTAGGACAGCCAGCACGGCAGAGAATTGTCCCCACGGTGTCCGTAGTGCTGAGGCTGGGAAAGTGGCTTGGTGGTTCTCAAGTCTGGTGATGACTAGTATTGCCCGGCAGGTTCATGCAGAGCCCGCAAGGTGATTCTTATTACCTGGGTCTGGAACCACTGTCTTAGTTTTCTCCAGTTCATTCTATCTTGTTATTTTCTCTTTTGAGCTCAATTTACTTAAACCAAGAACTATAGAAGAATATTTTTCATTGCTGATTTTTTTTCCCCATAAATACTGTGAGGACGTTCCTTTTTTCTCAACATTTTTTAGAAAAAGAACTTCTTGAATCACTACCTCTTAGCAAGCTCTGTACTGAAGAACAGGAATTGCTACGTTTTCTATTTGAGAACAAATTGAAAAAGGTAAGTAAAAACACAAAGTTAGTATTTGCTTTGTATAAGCATCTTATTTCATTAAATTGGGCCTCTATTCTTTCACAGGTTAAGAATTTAGAAATTAATTTTTATTAGTTTAGCACATTTGCAAGAACAGATTTAGATTATTTAAAATATATGATGTGATTCCTGAAAAAGCTTCCCAAAATATCTGTCTTCCTCCCGGGAACAACTCATACTTTTAAAAGATTGAACTATCAGATAATCAATGATGTGTGAAAATGAGGATTTTTTCCTCATGCTTCCTGAACTACTATTTTGTAAAATACTTTCTACCATGGAATTCTGTGATAAAATTGAGAAGAGAATTAGACTTGCTGAGAGGAGTACTGATGATGCTTGAAGTTAGAAAAGTTTCGAGCATCTCACAGGTGTCGTTGTGTTAAACCTTGAAACACTCGGGCCAAGTTGAGTCTGCCTTTTGATTCGGTGCTGCACACTGAGTCATGTTTGCATTTCTCTGTTTCAGTATAATAAACCTAGTGAAACTGTCATCCCCGAGTCTGTAGATGGTTTGCAGGAGAATCTGGATGTGGTCGTGTCTTTAGCTGAAAGACATTATTATAACTGTGATTTTAAAATGTGCTACAAGCTGACTTCTGTGTAAGTACATCCACTTATTTTTGTGCAGGAATGTAGAGTTTAGTCCATTTTACATGAGAAATGTGTGGGACCTGCTTTCTGAATAATGTCAAACTGATGGATGATCATTTAAGCTGCCTTTTCCATTTGCAGAGTATGGGGTGGGGGAGGGTGGGTGTCATCTCAAAAGAGCGATTTACTGACACAGGTATATGCACATTTGTTGCTTTATTCTATTAACTCGGGAGTATCCGTGTCCCTCCCAGGAGATAATTTGCAAGTTTGAGAATACTGTCTGGCGCATAGTTTTATAAAGTCCGTTCCTTGTTAAAGCAGAGGCTAATAAAACCCTCTAGGTACTGGGTGTCAGGCTCACTGACTGGCCGCGCCTCCTCCCCCAGCACCGGTCTCTCCACGTGCGTAGTTCACGCTTATCCTTTACATGGACTGTTTTTAATGGATCTTTGGGGTTGCTTAAAATCCTTGAATTCACAAAAATTTTAATTGACAGATAGTTAGGATTCATTTAATATTTCATATTATTTTTGATCCTTCTAAATAATTAGACCACTTATTTTATGTGGTACAGTTCTGTTAGTTTAAAGTAAATGTATGTGGTGATGTTTATTTTTATTGCTTCTGAATAAATCAGGATTCTCCCTTTCATTTAAAACCTAATCATTGCCTTAACTGAACAAGTCTGAAGATAATGGAGTTAAGAAAGTAAAAATGTATTATAGCCCACAGTATTGTATGTAATGTGGTAATGACTGTTTGAATAAGCATAGCTAATTGCAATGAGTGTGGTTACATACTGTTTGTACGTATGTACATAGTGTGTTTCTTTAACTTTCAGAGTAATGGAAAAAGATCCTTTCCATGCAAATTGTTTACCTGTACATATAGGGACACTTGTGGAGCTGAATAAAGCAAATGGTAAGAATTTTTTTTAATTAAAATAATAATTTTTAAGACAAAAAATATTCTGTAACTCTGGAAATTTTGTCTCACAAATCCTGGATAATTCAGATTTCAGGTTAATAACTGGGGGAAGAAATGCTTATCAAAGTAACCAGCAGTCTCTTCTGTTATCTCAGCAGAACACACTGTTTCTATATCCCTAATTCCTGCTTCCTTTTCTCAAATGTAATTTGTGCTCCAAGGTATGTTAGCTTTAGAGCATTGGGTGGCAGTTTTGCCTTTTTTCTTTTTCTTGTAAAATCCGTTAAGAAAGCTGGTATGGCAAGAGTCAGTAACTGTTTAGAAATTGGAAGGGGGCAGATTTTTTACTCACGTTTTCCATATTCTAGAAACATTTAGAGGGTTTGGACTGTATTTGCCCTTAAATCTTCTGAACTGACTCGTCAGCTCAGTCAGGAGGAAAGCTAGCCAGGCAGCCCAGCTCTGGGGCCCCTGCTGCTCCAGGTGTGGTCTGTGGACCAGCGGCATCACGTCTCCTGGAAGTTTGCTGGAGGTGCCGGCTCTCTAGCCGCCCTGGCCTGTTGAGCCCTAGGAGACGTCGTTGTGACATGCCGGGGCTTTGTGTTACTCGGGAGCAAATCATCTTGCTGATTCGATAAACGGGAGACTTTGGTCAACCAGATTGGCTGTGGGTGGTTGACACGGTCTGTAATAGGCCCGTGGAGTAAGAAACCTGGGCTTTAAGACAGGCGAGGCCCTGTGAAATAGCCTCTTCAGCACGTGGGGGGCTTTGTATGTGCCTCCCATCCAGGCCGCTAGTCACTCGACACGCGCTCAGCGCCCACTTAGTGCCTGGAGTGGGGTGAGGGATTGGAGGTGGGGGTACGTGAAACAGCCGTAGTATCTGCTCCGTGGAGTTTCTATATGGCATTAGGCAAATGGATTTTGTATCCAGGAAGAAAGAAAAGTATGAAATCATTGCTGCGAGAACAAGATTTATATGATCGCAAAGAGCTGTAACTGGGGAAACTCGTATCTTAAAGTTCATTTGCTGTGAATAATTTTATTCTTTTTTTTCTTTTTCTCTAATGTAGAACTTTTCTATCTTTCTCATAAATTGGTGGATTTATATCCTAGTAATCCTGTAAGTAAATATAAACTTTTTTTTCCCTTATAGTGTCTTTTTTCTTACCTGAACTTTAAGAAAATACTTAACAGGTGTTTAGACAGAGGCTAAATTTAAATTCAAGCAAATAATGTTTTATTTTAAGGTGTTGGAGCAGAATCTCCTAGTGCGTATGATAATTAGAAGCAACATTCACTTTTTCAATTCTTGAGAGTATATTTTTTTAGTATAAAACTTAATCTTTATTTTTTATGATTACAGAAATTATATATGCTCATTATTTTGAAATAGCTAACATACAGAAAAATTAAATATTGAAAGTGAAAGTCATACTCATACCTCTCATAAGCAATGCTAATAACTGCTTGGTAGCTTTCTCACATTACATGTATGATAACTTACTGAATTATGCACTGAATTGAATCATTGTGTCTTCCAAACTGCCATGGATCAGAATGAAGACCTAGAAATTGAAAATGGAATCAGGAACCATGTCCTTAAAGACAAAAGTCAGGGGTCAGGGTTTAAGTCTCAGACAAGAATCTGCACCCCAGACCAGTGTGAAAACAATTTATAAAGAGGCGAAAGCAGTGCAAGAGAAGTCAGCTAGAGAGGTGGAATCTGTAGAACCAGGGTGGGGTGGGGAAGACACAGTGCAGGTGGGAGGCTGGCCCTCAGGCTGGCGTTGCAATAGGAGGAGATTCAGGTGCTGCAGGGGTGCAGTGGGAAGCACCTGGAGCTGTGGAGGATCTGGTCTCTTTGCACCCAGGGCCCTCAGTAGACAGCCTGTCTCAGAGAAGTTTCTGACTTGAGCTGGAATATATGCTGGGACCTCTGACTCGTTACAGATTCCCGGTTCAAGGTTAAGCGTCTTTGGTCATGGTATGTTTTCAACTTTTTAGGTGTCTTGGTTTGCAGTGGGATGCTATTATCTCATGGTCGGTCATAAAAATGAACATGCCAGAAGATATCTCAGGTATGAACTTATTGTCTTCCTCCCTCTGTAGTGAACCTATAGGAAGTAATGTCTTGGTCATCTGCTTTAATGCAGTAATTAGTAGTACTTTAAAAGCAGTATGAAAGAATAAATGTTTTCTTCAGATTCCATTCAGTTGCATCCATTATTTACCCTGCTCTTTATAAGATGCCATGAGGGGAGATAAAAGTAGTCAGTGGTATAGACCTTGTCCTCAAGGAGCTTATGATGTATTTAAACTTTTATTTATAAATGAGAATAAATATGAAAAAATAGGGAATAATACAAAGTATTTACTATTAACCTCTTACTCTTAGGACTTCTTTTGTTAATAGTTGTGAAATTACATGACACTTTATGTGAGGTTAGGGTCACTAAATGTGACTATAAAACAGAATTCTTGGCATAGTAAACTGGTTTATGTAAGGAACTGCTGTGGTTTTAGCTTGAGGAACTCCATGCAGCCCAATCAAGCTGCTTAACTAGTGTTATTCAATTACACAAGTACAGAAAAATATCTAATGATACCTGTGATTTCCTCCATGTGAACAAAATAGAAAATGGATCTGTGGTGAAGTTCATAAACTTTGGACACAGACTTGAATTCTAATCCAGATTCTGCCACTTATTAGCTATAATTCCTTGGGAGAGTTCATTTCTCCGACCTTCCCTTTCTTCTGTAAAAATGGGAATGATGTAGTTGTATGTCAGGATTGTTAGGAAAATTGATAAGATGACAGGAGAGGATCTTGCACTAGGAAAAAATTAGGGCGAGCTCTCTGATTAGTTGACTGTTGCATTTTAGAAAAGGGATGCTTGTGTTTTTTTCGGGAGCAGGATGATTCACGTTATAATAGCTCCTTTGAACTATGCTTCTTTGACTTAGTGTGCTTATTCAGTGATGAATTCTGCATGAAAGAGGGAACATTTGGGTAAAAGAAAACTTAGAAAATAAAATGCTAAGACGTGGGAATCTCACCTTCTGTATTTTCTATGTTTTGTGATGTGTTCTCTTTATTCCTTATTGTGGGTCACCTAGTTGAAGACTGTTTAAGACTATGTAAATAGTCCAGTCCATGGAACCAGCATGAATCTCTTAATCATCTGTAGGACGTCACTTAATCTTTCCAGCCTCAGTATACTTACCATTAAAATATAAATAGTAATTTATCTTGAAGGTTATGAGAATTAGGTGATGCATATAAGGCACAAAATAGGCCTTCATTAAGTGGTTGCTGCTACCACCGTTTATCTACTAGGTTTTGAAATGAAACTCCTGGATTAAGTAATATTTGTAAATTCTATACAGAAAGCTGATGGGTTCCACTATAGTACCTAAGAAGTTGTGGACCTCTCCTAAAATTACTTAAAAATTTGCTTGTACTATTAAACATTTTATTTCAAGTGAATTAACATAAATGTCACATTAGTGTTTAATATGTTGACAACTCATTCATTAATTCTGATGTCCTTGAAACCGTGAACTTAACATAAAATTAACCTAACAATTTAAGAATGAATATTACACACTCGAATGAAATCTCTTGTTTTAGCAAAGCTACAACGCTGGAGAAGACCTACGGGCCGGCATGGATCGCATACGGGCATTCTTTCGCAGTTGAGAGTGAACATGACCAAGCGATGGCTGCTTACTTCACGGCAGCGCAGCTGATGAAAGGGTGCGCAGAGCGGGTTGATTAAGCAAAGCGAAATTTTATTATTACTATCTCTGCCATTTGGTTGATAAACTGAACAAAAGAATAATGTATCATGTTAGTAGCTTATGATTGTGAAATAACTATGGAAGTGAGAGGGAAAGAAGCTGGTGTAGTGATTTTGCCTAGCAGTTTATCTTAACCAGTACAAAAGGGGACTAGCAAGTTAGGCTAAGGAAACAGAATAGGGTGGAAGCTGTTTTCCACATGCTCATGTAGGAAGGAAAGTATTCGTGAGCAAAGTTATTATTTACATCCTACTTATGTCCAGAAGGTATTTATGTGGCTTAATTCATCATTCAGATTGAGGACTGAGTTTGCCAGTGTTGTAGATTTATATCAGTGTTAAATGTGTTGGTATTAACTGGTGTGCCCTAAGAGCATGTTACTTTGGGGAGCAGAGTATTGCTGTTATTCCTGTTGACTTTTTGGATTTGCCGTCGGTTTTACTTTGCCTCGTTCTCTTGTGCAGGCTGCTTCTGCTGTCTGCCGCCCCACCTCTGTGTGGAGAGGTGGTGGGAGTGCCGGGGTGCACTGGGGTGCAGAGGGCTGGTCTGGAGCCAGACTGCCTGGTGATCTTGGCGAGCTATGTACCTCTTGAAAAATAGGAATAATAGCAACACTTAACACCTAGGCTTACTGTGAGGAATAATTGAGGTAATTCCAGTTAAAGACTTTGATCAGTTTCCGACACATAGAAAGCACTCAGTAAAAGTTAGCTGCCTTAACTTGTTTGCTTGAATTTCGTCTTGTTAGGTTTGGTTTACCTTTCCAGACTATCAGACTCATTTTGGCACCCAGTTCTGCATCTATATTATTTATGGCCCCAGCTTTTTTAGTTGTGTTAAATTTGATATGTATGACTTTGATATCTAACTAGCTGTCCATGAAAATATTGTAAAAGACATAGCTCCCTAACTGCGTTAGTCTGCTCCAGCTGCCATAACAAAACGCCATACCCTGGGTGGTTTAAACAGCAGCCGTTTATTTTCTCCCGGTTCTAAGGCTGGCTGGCCGGCTGGCTGATTGGGTTCCTGGGAGGGGGGTGGGTTCTTCCCGGCTGCCTTCTCACTGTGTCCTCACAGGACAGAGAGCTAGGTCTAGTGTCTCGTATAAGGGCACCAGCCCCGCCGTATTAGGGCCTCACCTTCATGCCCTCACATAACCTTTATTATTTCCTCACAGGCCCTCTCTCCGAATATAGTCACTGGGGGTTAGGGCATAACATACGAATTTGGGGGCAGACACACATTCAGTCCGTAAGTCCATGATACTAACATATTACTAGAGTAATCCTCCAGATTAAAGTTGTTCGGCCAGTGACTGATCCACCTAAATGGTCCTCATACCCCGTCCATCCTATTCACCAAGACATGCGAGACCCTTTCCAGTGCCCTGCTGAAGCTGGGCTCCCGTGTCTGCCCATACCCCTAATCCATCAATCTGCTAAACCGGCAGCAAATAGTAACTTACTGTGGGTTGTTTCTTATGAGGAAATGCTAGAGTCTGCTAATTTTATTTTGCTATTCTGGGTGCTCACAAACCCAGAACAGGTATTACTAGTTATTAGTTAGTTACTAGCTAAGAGTCAAAACCAATGATAATTAATGACATGATTAATACTTTTAATGTTTCCCAGTCTGACACTTTTCTAATTAAATTTTCAAATCAGCTCATCAGGATAGACATTTTTCTCTCAGTTTCACTTTTTCATCAGAACAGCTTTTATCCAATCTAGTTTGGATTAATACTGACTGGGGCACTTTCCAACACTAACAACCAGTTCTCTGCTTCTCCAGACACCAGCTGGGTCCTACAAGTCCATTCAGTTCTGAAACTAACTACCCAGTGTTAGTGCAGACCTCACAGGTTAAGGGCCCAGTCCCACAAGACTGCCCCTCCCCATTCCAGATGCCAATCGCAAGTCCTGGGTCACTTGTACTTCTGACTGTCTGGCCACAAACCAGGGACTCCTGCAACCCCCTCCTAAGGTTTGATCATTTGCCAAAACGACTCACAGAATTCAGGAAAGCATTTTGCTTATTATAAATGATACAACTCAGGAAGAGCCAAATGGAAGAGATACGTAGGGCAGGGTACGTGAGTGGGAGTGCGTGGAGCCTCCATTCCTTCTCTGGGCACCACGCTCCCAGCACCTCAGTATGTTCACCAACCCGGAAGTCTTCTGAAGCTAACTGTTCAAGAGTTCGTATAGAGCTCAGGCTCCAGCCTCCCTCCCAGGAGGTCCGTGCGTGGGCCTGAAAGTTCCGGTGCTCTCATCACTCGCTCTTCCTGGTAACCAGCCCCACTGTGAGTCACGCCAGTGGCATAAATTGGGTGCGATCAGAAGGGGCTCATTAACAAAAGACACTCCTCTCACTCAGGAAATCCCAGGGCTTTTAGGAGCCCTGTGCCAGCAACCAGAGACAAAAACCAAATGTATTTCTTACTTTACGGCACCAACTCAATTTCAATAGAGCAAGTAGAGAAGGGTTGCAGACAAAAATACATTTGTACTGTCTTATCCTAACTTATGTGGTTACTTCGCCTAAACTCTATTTGTTCCTGTGGATTTGAGTTACTATCTTGTGTCCTTTGAGGACTCCTACTAGTATTTCTTGTTGGGTAGGTCTGCTACCAACAAATTCTCTGTTATACGTTGTTATGATTATTTCCGCGTGTAATGTTATTTTTCAAAGAAGCTGTGAGAAGAAAGGTGAGCAGGTGTATATTTATGTCGTTTGTTATGTTGACCTTTTTTACCATTTCAAGTTCTCTTCATTTGTCCTTGTGGATTTGAGATACTGTCTGGTGTCGCTTCCTTACCCCAGTACAACTTTGCTCCTGCCACTTCCTTTGTGCCGTTAGTGGTAAACATTACATTTCTACATACGTTAGGCCTAATCATACTGTTTCATACAATTGCTTTCTAAGTCAGTCAAGAGAAGAAAGATGAAATGTAATCACTTCTACTGGTACTGTGTTTTTCATGTGGATTTGAATTACTGTCTGGGGTCACTTCTTTCACCCTTAAGAACTTCCTTCAGTATTTCTTGTAAGGTGAGTCTGCAACAAAATTTCTCAGTTTTTTTGTCCTTGAGAATGTCTTAATTTCACCTTCATATTCAAGGGATAGTTTTACTGGATATAAAATTCTTGGTTGTCCTTTTTCTTTCAGTACTTTGAGTGTCATCCATTGCCTTCTTGGCCTCCAGGTATTTGGTTAGAAGTCAGGTGATCAGGGATCTCGTGTGTTATATTTTGTTACTGCTTTAAAGATTTTTATTTACATATTTATTTAGTGTTTTTCAGTGGTTTGACTATGGTTTGTCTAGGTGGGGATTATTTGGGAGTTTTTTGAGCTTTGGGGTGTGTTTGGCCTAAATATTCTTTGGTTTCAAATATTTTCTTTACCCCTTACTTTCTCCCTTCGCCTACAGGGCTCTCTTTATGCACACGTTGGGATGCTTGGTGGCGTCTCACAACTCTGTGCAACTGTTGTTTTCCGTCATTCTTTTATCTTTCTGTTCCTCAGACTGGGTAATCTCATTTGACCTTACTCATGTTCGATGGTTTCCTCTGCCTGTTCAAACTGCTGATGAACCCTTCTAGTGAATTTTTTATTTAGTTATTTTGTTTTTCAACTCCAGGTTTTCTGATCGTTTGTTACAATTTTTATCTTTTGTTGTTCTGTTTGGTGAGGCATTGTTCTCATAGTTTTGTAGACATAATTTCCTTTAGTTCTTTGCATATTTAAAATAGCTTATTTAAAGTGTTTTTCTAGTAAACCCAGTGTATGGTCTTCCTCCAGGGTAGTTTCTATTGCCTGCTTTTATCCCCTTATATATTGCCATACTTTCTTGTTTCTTTCCATGTCTCTTTATTTTTTGTTGAAACTGGACATTTATAGTAATATAATGTGGCAATTCTGGAAATCACATTTACCCTACGCCACCCCAGGGTTTGTTGTTGTTGCTATTTGTTGTGGCTGTTTGTTTGGTGACTTTGCTGGGCTTTTAAAAATTTTGTAAAGTCTGTGTCCTTTGTCATCTGAGGCCACTGAAGCCTCTGCTCAGTTAGCTCAGGGCTTCTTTTCATATCTTGAGCTGAGCTTTCCCCCCTTTTCTGAAGCACCCTGTACGTGTATAGGGGCACGTATGTCTGCAGTGTTCCCATGGCTGGCAGTTCGGCCTTAGCCCTCGTCAACTCCTGCTCGCACTGAGCCTCAGAGGCGTCCAGAGATGAGAGGTGAGGGCCTTCTCCAGCCCTTCCTGTGCGTGCATGTGGTCCTGTGTGTGGCCTTCTGGTGTAGCTGCCTCAGGTTAGCGTTAAACAGTTACCACTGATTGTTTTCAACAACTGCCTTGGGGGTAGACATTTCTCTGCGTGAGCTCTGAGCCAGGTCAAATAAGACAGCTGTGAATGGGGCTTTTCCAGGGAGCTGCCAGATGTGTCAAATAGTGACAGGTCTCTGTGGGGTATTTCAGAAGCTCCAAACTAATTTTTGTCCCCTCCAGTGGCTGTCAGACCGCTGATTTTCTAGGCTAATGTGAGCTGGGGAAAGGGAGATGGGAATCAGACAAGTTAAATGTCATAGAGTTTGCTGTTCTTACTGAGACTCAGCTGTTTTTCTAGAATAAATACCACTCAGATTGTTGTAAGCCTTTGGTTAACTTGCAAAGTTCTGGAAAAGTTTATTTTGACAATTTTTGGCAGTGTTCTTGTTGCTTCTATGGAGGAATAGATTTTTGGAGCTCCTTCCTGTGCATTTCTTATTTCCTCCAGGTACATCCATAAAGGTTCTTCATGACCCTTCTGTAGATACTACAGTTGTAACTTCAGTCGTGATTCTAGATTAGAGCCCGGGCACCTCCCAGCCAGGCAGTCAGTATTCACTGACGTTGTCAGATCCATCTTTGGGGAAAGATTATCTTACTGTGATCGCTGGTCTGACAGGATGAAGAGATGGAAATTCAATTAAAACTAGTTACTCTGCCTACAACTGTTTTCAGAGGGTATGAGAGTAGAATACACATGACATAATTCAGAGCTCTGCAGCATAGAACTGATAATAACCGATAGTGGAGACCCACACGAGGGGTGGGGGGTGGTCTAGCTGGAAGTCCGAAGCAACTGCATAGAGGCAAGTGGAACTGAGCACAGTCATGAGAGTCTGTGTTGCTGAGTCAGTGAGGGAGGAAGGCAGTCTTGGCTGGGCCTGGGTGCTGGCACAGTGGGGCCTGCCCTCTGCTTTACAGGGGTTTTGTTTTGTCTCTTTACTGTAGAGTAATGAAAAGTAAGGGTGAATAGGTTGCTGGTAGATTTTAGAAGTGGCAGCTGATTAGTCTAAGAACCTATTAGATATCCATTAAATATTAGTAAATGAAGTGTTAGAAAACAAGTAAGCGCTCTATTTTTGGCTATGTTAAAATTATTTTGCAGACAGGATTTGAAATCTGAACTATAAAGTTTTGAGTGTTGAATATGTGAAATTTTCCAATATTTTTAGGTGTCATTTGCCAATGCTTTATATTGGATTAGAATATGGATTGACCAATAACTCAAAATTGGCTGAAAGATTCTTTGGCCAAGCTCTAAGCATCGCACCAGAAGACCCTTTTGTTATGCATGAGGTTGGCGTGGTCGCATTTCAGAATGGAGAGTAAGTACTGAAAGGCCAGAGGCCCCTCTGTTTCCTTTTTGTACAGAGAGCAAAACCTCAGTCACCAGAGTTTAGCCCATCAGAGTGGCTCTTCATAGACATTTCATTTTAGGAGAAGGAGGCGAACAGGTAAAAAAAGAAAATAGTGAGTGTTATCTTGGAATTCTTTAAAAATACTAAACCTGGGTTTTGGTCCCCTTTGCTGTGAGCTGTCACAAGCTCTTAGGGCCTGGACTGGACAGTTGTTGCCAACTCTGTTAAGTCACTGGACCCCACAGGGTGTTCTGGAGGCACTGCAGATTCCCTAGTCGTCTCTTTGTTGACTAGGAATTGGATTCATACATTTGAGAAAGATTTCTCACAATTTTGGAACAAAAATGTTTCCTTTGCAGATAATCCAAAAATTAAGCCAATTAGAATGGCCCAGTCTCTGAGTTTCCTGGTCAGTAGTTGAGGCTTACCGTAGTCTTGGATATTTATAGAATAGGCAATTCAGTGTCATACTCAAAGAGGGAACTATCTGTAGTCCTTTGCACTGAACTATACTTAAATTTTAAAACAGTAAATTAGTACTACTGTAGTGTTTTTTGTGGCATTTGTGTGTATTCTAAAAATTCGATTAATATTTTAAAAGAGTTTGGAGCCTTTTAAAATAATCTATAGTAATAATTTCATATACAGTCAATTTATTTATAGTCTATTTTATGCCCTTTTCCCTTTTTTGTACCTTATGTTGGTTATTTCACAGTTTAAAATGATCCCCAAGTGGAATGCCAAGTGCTGTCTAGTGTCCTAAGCTCAGGAAGGCTGAGATATGCCTTGGTGAGAATACAGGTGTTAGATAAGCTTTGTTCAGGCATCAGTTACAGTGCTTTTTGGCTGTGAGTTCAGTGTTAACACATCAACAATATACATTAAGTGAGGTGTTGCCAAACAGAAGCACATGTGAAACCAGGTACATTGAACAGTTGGTGAACATGTGAGCAGAGGATTGTAGTTTTTCCACTGGGAGCAATGGTTTGGTGTTGGCTAAAGTAGTGTCAACAGTGCCTTTATAGAACCTAATTACTGAGAATATGCTGTATCTCCTAAAATCTTGAACTCTTATGATGTTAATGTCATAAAAGTAATCATTTATCTCACTTAAATTTGACTTTTAAAAAACTGTTTACAGAAGTTTACCTCATTTCATTTTAATATTACTGGAAAGAGATATTCAAATTTTTCTTAAAATGGTTATACATGCTAATTTTGAATAAACTGCAACTTTTTCCCCCTCTATTTTAGATGGAAAACAGCGGAAAAATGGTTTCTCGATGCTTTGGAAAAAATTAAAGCAATTGGGAATGAGGTATTCTATATAATATCTGTAATACACACACACACTCATAAGTGTGTTTAGTATTGAATGAGGAAGATAATATTAGACCGTCTGTCTTGCCTAGAATATAATAACCTAATATTTATCATAGCAGATGTTTGTTAATGTTTGACTTGTCATGGTATGAAGTGTTTTATTATATGGTACAAAATGAGTCTTTCTAATTGAGAGGGTAGGTGTTGGCTGTTTGCTTCTTAAGAGGCTCCAGTTTTGATCTGTGGGTGTAATCAGAGTATATTCGATGATTATTTGATGTGGGGAATATGTGATTATACATGGAAGCTGGTAGGCACTGTAGCATCTGACTTGTCCTTGTCTAGAACCTCTTTGACCAATGGGTACATGTAGCAGCAGAACCCACTTCTGCAGGAATAGGGCCAAATGTCATTAAAATTAGACCTATCATTGCTCTTCCTTACCTGATACTTAGTATATATTTAGATCTTTAACCAGGTTCTGTCATATGAGAGGTGCATGAATTTGTGCTCATGAATTAACCTTCCAGCTATCATGGATGTGTAAACACTGGTATTATATTAAATGCTAACAGTTTTGGACACTGTAAACTTCTGTAGGTCAGAGATTTGCATGTTGTTGCTCTTTGGTTCCTGATTCTTTTTATTCACGCCTGTGTTGTCTTAACTCTGTTCTGATGATCACTTCCCAGTGTCCTTCTGTTCCTGCCCCCAGGAACACTTGCCCACAGCATACATCTTCCTTGGCTGTAAGTTCCTCTTTACTGAGACAGACACAGCTCCCCTGGGCTCCCTGCCAGGTGGCGGTTTACTTGTCCCTGTAGACACAGCTTTGTTTATTTTGGTCTCCTCTTAATTGTCATATGAACTTAAAAACTATATATCTGTGTGTTTGCACATGTATGTATATAAAGCAGGTCTTCCACAGCTCAGTCTTGGGTGGTCTGGATAATACATGTGTTTCTGTTGATATAGGGTTGCCACTTATCACCTTGCCCATTTTCAAAGAACTGAATACCTTAGGACCTTGCTCCTCGGGCTGGGCCAGCCGCATCAGCGTCACCTGGGAGCTTGTTAGACGTGCAGAACTTCATATCTGCTGCACCAAAATCTGCAGTTTTAGCAAGATCCCCGGGTGATTCTCATGCGCGGAAAAGTTTGAGACGCGCTGTCATAACCCACATGTAAAGTTGGAATTATATACATCTTTGATGATCAGAAGACACTTTGGATTCTTGCAGACATTTAAAGTAATGGTTTAAATACAAAAGCACAATACTATTAAACTTTCAAAATGCTCATTAAAAAGTTATATGAGATGGGGAAGATATTGTGTGATCTAGTTGTAAACTGCAGCAAATGTCAGAGTAGCACAGGAAAGCAGTTGTGCCTAAGAATCGTAGAGGGTTTGTTTCATTCACATGGGCGGTGCCTCCCAGAGCTGGGCTCAGGGGAGTTAGAGGGTGTGACCGGGTCTGTTTATTCCCTTAGTTCTGACTTACTGCTGCGTGTCGACTGTGTCCTAAGCTCTGAGCTAGGGGCTGGGAGGCAACAGAAAACTGGTTTGATGTTGATGCCCTCAGATCAGTGCAGATAAATAAATGGGCAGTAATAATACAGTGCACAGAAAGGGCTGTGATTGAGGAAGTAAAGGACTCCACACAGACTTGATGGTCGGTCAAGAAGGCCTTCTGGGTTCAAGGAAATGCACCTCAGTCCTAGAGGATGGGTGCTAGCCAGGCGAAAGTAAGGAAAAGGGTATTTCAGGTATAGAGAACGGTATGTGCAAAACTGGAGCTAATTCAGTATGGCTTGGATTTTCAGTTCGCAGAGAACGTCAAGAAATGGGGCAGGAGGGGTGAGTGTGGGTCTCCAAGGGCCTTGAAGGTGATGTTAGAGTTTGCACCTTGTCGTGAGGTGGCGGGACAGTAGGAGCTTTAAGACGGGTGACGTGGTCAGACTCCTATGGTGGGGCCCAGACAAGACGTGTTAGTGATGGGGGTGGCGTTCTGGTGAGGAGGCTGATAAGCCATTCTTGGAGGGGTCAGGGGTGACACGGTGCTGTGTGCTGAATGGCGGAGCACCAGAAGGGGTGAGGTCAGGGAGCTGGGATGACAGGGGAGAGGGGATGAGAGGTTAGCATGTGGTGTGTTGGGCTTGAAGTGCTTGTGAGGCTTCTGAGTAGCAACATTATTGGCAGATGGAAAGCTCTGGGCTGGAGGTACAGAATTTGAAGTTCTTTGGCATGGATGGGCTCTGACAAAATAGTGCTAATAAAATAACCCCCAGGAAGTGTCTTCTAGTAGGAAAGCTGGAAAAACAACACTCTTGCCTAGTGCTGTGCAAGCACCAGGAGAGAGCCCCTCTCGCACAGATGAGTGAAGTCATGCAGTGCAAACGGGTCAGGTTGAAAAGTAGCTTGTAATCATGGGTCTGATGTGCTTTGTTTTAGGTAACAGTTGACAAATGGGAACCTTTGTTGAACAACTTGGGCCATGTCTGCAGAAAACTTAAGTAAGTAAAGTAAAGCATTTTCAGAAATATTCTTTGTGACTAAAAGTTTACTTAATTTTGTATAGCTCTTTTCCATATTTTTATTTAGCTTTCTTGTACTTGGCTACTCAGATATAACAAGCACAAAACAAATGTTTTTATTACCTCTCTTGGTATAATTTTATTTTAGAAATATATTGAGAATTATAATAACTTCTATTTTCTAGAATTAAAAAATTTTAGTGTTCAAAATTAATTTAGAAGAATTAGGACAGTAGGAGCTAATTAAAGCCATATCCATATCCTAACTCACTCTTCTCCTGCAGATACCAGTTTTGTGGTGTGATGATTGTTGTGATAATAGATGACAATTGAAAAAGAGATTCTTTGGTTAAATAAGTTTGGGAACCTCGAGGTTACTCAAAATTTAGCAGGTTTTTCAGGATTTCTTGCAGTCTTTACTATGCATTATGAACTGCAGCATTTCCCAAACATTATTAAGCACAAAACCTTTTTTCATAAGAGTTTTTACAGAGCAGGTATTGCAGAGAATTTGGGGAGATGCTGCTCCAAGTAACTCCTGTGGACCTTAAAGCAAAACCATCTGGTTGCTTGTAACCATCCCTGGTGTAGGAGGCTTGTCTTCATGTAAAAGAGGTCTTGCTGTGCGATGGGGCACAGGCCCAAGGGTCAAGGATGGGATTCAGCTGGTAGCCCTGCAGGAGTGCCCACCCTCAGCTGGAAGGCAGGAAGACACACTGAAGATACGCAGTGGATGCGAAGGACCGTTGCCGTCTAGACTGTTTCTCTGATATAGGAAAGTGGTTCTTACGTGGTTACATCAAGGAGTACCCACTGTACCCACTGACAGCTTTCTCTCTTTCTTCCTATTCTCCTCTCCTCCCTTGACTCCCTCGTCTTCTCTCCCAGGAAGTATGCTGAAGCCTTGGACTATCACCGGCAGGCACTGGTGTTGATTCCTCAGAATGCGTCCACCTATTCTGCCATAGGGTATATCCATAGTCTGATGGGCAACTTTGAAAATGCTGTGGACTATTTCCACACAGTACGTCTTTCGTCTTTTGTTTGTACCTAACTTTAAATCTGGTTAACAGTTACCACTTTTTTTTAAAGATCTTTTCTAGGCAATGTTTTGTTACTTTACAGAAGTGCAGTTTAAAATTTACATTTTAAAATTCCTCAGGCAACCTTGTATTTTATTCTTTTCTTTGCAGGGAAAAGTACGTGAATGTTGTGTAGTACTCATCACATTAGAACAGATGTGAGCCTTGTCCTGAGTGTCAGTGAGAAACACAAGTGTCCAGGAGTGTTTGTCAGCGCAGCTGAGCTGGGTGTACATCTAAGGAGCCCTTTGGGAACTCCATTCTTTCTATTTATGACTTAAAAGTAATTCCCTTAGATCGTGTTTATAGATGAACAAAGCTTGTGCATTCATCACTGGGAAAGACTCTCCCCTTAATCCACATGCAGTATTTCATCAGCTCTAAGCCACCGTTAATAAGCAAGATGACCACACACAAAAATACGCTGCCGTTTACACTTTATCATAATTCTTTCCTATCACTTAGTTTTTCTGTACTTAGAAAAAGTGCTCTTTTGGACATATTAGGACATAGATTTTTATCAGGGATCACTTTACTACCTACATAAAAAAGAAGGTATAAGTGAAATAAATAGTTAAGATATTCAGTTCTTCCCATTCAGAGTTTGCTCCTTCTAAATCACTTTTGTACCAGGTGGTCATTCCTGTTTTCCCAAAATTGTGTCCGTGTGCCGGTACACATGCCCCATTTCACTCAGGTTCCTCCCAGCCAGAGACATTGGCTCTGTCAGAAAGTGTCCCCAAAAGGTTGTTAGACAACAACCACAACTCAGATATCTTCTGTAGGTGTTCTTCAGGAGGTTTGTGGTCTAGTCTGTGCTGTTGATGTGGCCGCCAAGCCCACATTGCTGTCACGGACTCCCATATCATGGCTGTGACCGGTGGACAGCAGTAGTAAGAAACCACCTGTTGAAAGACTTCCCAAGTTCAGAAATGCTAGAATTTGAAAAAATGTGGGTCTTAGAATCAATGAAATAACTGTTTTTGGAGAAAAAGATAAAATATGAGAAAATGCAATATTTCAAAGATAAATTTGTGAGTGATAGATTCGTAACTGATTTGCAAAGGTTAGTTAGAGATTTTCAGGTAAGGTGAAGTCGTGAGGTGCCACTGAGATAACCAGAATACTTTCTGAGCAGGCAGAAGTGTTTAGAAGTGTAAATAGTTTTTGTGATCTTTCAAATGTCTGTATTTGAACATTGTGTAATTTACCTCTCTTCTATGATTTAATTAATACAGAAGTCTTCAAAGGCTTTTTGTGGAGATACAGGTTTTTAAATCTTTTTGGAGGAGGGGATTTCAAACATAAACAATAGGATAATGTAATGACCCTCCATGTACCCATCACCCAATTTCAACAGTCATCAACTATTGGCTACTCATGTTAACTGTATCCCCACTAACAGCCTCCCTCCACCTCTACCCTGGGTTCCCTGGAGTATTTAGAAATGAGTCCTGTGGGAATGTTTTACACCAAAGAAAAGGAAACAAATTTTCTTGTAATAACCCTGCTGAATCTTTTCTGGCAGGCCCTTGGTCTTAGGCGAGATGATACATTTTCTGTTACAATGCTTGGTCATTGCATTGAAATGTACATTGGTGATTCTGAAGCTTATATTGGTAAGATTATAATTATTCTTATTGATGTTGTATTCTATTTTTTAGATTGTTATATATCTCTTTTTAGGTTTCTCAGATTCTCATGTAAAGTTCTAAGTTCATGTTTCGAATGATTCTAGCTACATTAATATTAAGAAACTCCATTTATTTCAGTGGAACAACGTGTGGGAATTAATGATTCATTAAGTATCCATTCAGTTTAAAGTTGAGTACTTGCTATATGCAAAATACAGTTATAGAATTTGTGTAAAGCACTGTGACACACAACAATCAATCTAATTGCATAATTGAAAAAAATCTTAAGACAAATTTTTCTAATAAGTAAATGAAAGGGCTCTTGCCTTAATATTTTACAATGCAGAGTATAGCACGTAAATCTTTGCACTTCAGTGGACTGTTAGGTTGGCTTACATTCACATTACAATGCTATGTAATTCTTTAAATTTTTTTTAATGATTAGCAAGTCATAAGGTAAGTTGGTATGGAGTTGCTGTACTTGGGTGCCCACTTAGTTACGAACATTGTAAGGGAAAGAGCATTGCAGTGAGGTTACATCTTGAGATCTGGACTTTGGGGTAGGCAAAGACTTCTTTAACAGGATGTAAAAGCATAAGAGGAAAAAGTGTTAAATTAGGCTTCAATAAAATTAAAAACTTGAGAGCAAACTGGCACATTAGAGACTGAGAGAAGTCCCTCACAATACATAAACTCATCAAAGAACTTGCGTCTAGAATACAAAAAGTCCCATGCATAATCCTACAATAAGTAGAAATTCCATCAAAAATGGACAAAACACTTGAACAGGAATTTCACCGAAGAGGTTATTCAGGAAATTACAAAGCAAATGAAGGTGCTCAGTATCATTACTTATCAGGAAAGTGAAATAAAAACCATAATGAGGGCCTCCCTGGTGGCGCAGTGGTTAAGAGTCTGCCTCCCAGTGCAGGGGACACGGGTTCGAGCCCTGGTCCAGGAAGATCCCACATGCCGCGGAGCACCTAAGCCCGTGCGCCACAACTACTGAGCCTGCGCTCTAGAGCCCGCGAGCCACAACTACTGAGCTCACGTGCTGCAACTACTGAAGCCCACGTGCCTAGAGCTCCTGCTCCACAACAAGAGGAGCCACTGCAGTGAGAAGCCCACGCACTGCAATGAAGAGTAGCCCCCGCTCGCCGCAGCTAGAGAAAGCCTGCACACAGCAACAAAGACCCAACGCAGCCAAAAATAAATAAATTAATTAAATTAAATTAAAACAAAAAAACAAAAAAAACCACACCATAATGAGGCACCACTATAAACCTGCCAGAATGGCTAAAAGTGAAAAATACTGACTGGTAGTAACTAGTGTTGGCAATGGCACGGAGCAGCTGGAACTCTCGTGTATTATTGATTATTGGCGGGGTTATAAACAGGTCAGACCTCTTTGGGAAACTGTTTAACAGCACATCTGCTAAAGTTAAACAGGCCTTTGCTGCCTAACACACCACTCCGGCCAATTTCCCACAGTCCTGCGGGTCAGTTCATGGCTCTCTTGCTGGTCTTCTTCACTTGGAGGGGCTGATGGTCCAAGATGGCCTCACACACAGGGGGACCTCAGTGACGCAGCTGGGCTTCTCCATGGGTCTTTAGCGCTGGCTTCTTTACAGCATGGTCGTCTCAGGGTCCTGAGGGGCAGGAACTAAGCATCAGGACCCCTTGAAAGCTGGAAGTTGCACAAATCACTTCCATCACATTCTGTTCCTCAAAATGAGTCGTGATTAAGTGCAGCGTCAACACAGGAGGGCTTATTCAAGGGCGTGAGTGCTGGGAGGTGTGATTCATTGGGGGCGATTGAGGCAGTGACCTTCCATGCTGATCTTACAGTGTAGCAGCTCTGCTTCCAGGTTTATGCCCAAGAGAAGCAAGTGCCACGGTAAGCCAGAATTCACACGCAGGATTGTTCATAGCGGCTTCTTTCCCGCAGCAGCTCACTGGAAATAACTGAGGTCCACCAATAGGAGAGTGGAGAACACTGCACAGTTAGAAGAACTAACGACTGAATTGTGTTGTAGCATACATGAGTCTCACAAGTTTTGACCAGAAAAGAATATATACTGATTAATTCCATTTATACAAAGATTAGTAATAAGCAGCACTAATCAGTGGTGATAGAAGAATGAGAGCAGTGATTAAAAGGGAAGGTTCCCTAGAGGGAGCCTGAGGTGGTTTTCTAGGAGCTGGAAATGTTCTGTTTTGGTCTGGTGGTGGTGATGTGGTTGTGTACATATGTGAAAATTCATCCAGCTGTGCACACTTCACAATTTGTATGTTATGGCTCAATTTTTAAAACTTAAAAAAAAAAAGACCTTGGGTTGAAATCTCAGCTCTGCCACTCAGTAGCCCTGTGGCTTTGGGACAGGTGTGAGCCTCAGTTTCCACATTTGTCCAAGGAGGAGTTGTGAAGCTTAAATGCAAAAGTCCTATAAGGCTAAGAGAGGTGTGGAGAGACAGTACTGAATAAGACAGACGTTTTGCCTGTCCTCACAAAGGTAATGGTCTTACAAAGGAGATTTCCAAGTGTATTGTTCATTACATATTATTTTATTTTATTGAGGTAAGATTGACATATAATGTTATATTAAATTCAGGTGTACAACATAATTTAATACTCGTAAGCATTGTGAAATGACCACCACAGTAAGTCTAGTTAATATCTGTCATAACACATAGCTAGAAAAAGTTTTTTCTTGCAATGAGAACTTTTAAGGTCTATTCTCTTAGCAACTTTTTTTTTTTTTTTTTTTTATGGCTGTGTTGGGTCTTCGTTTCTGTGCGAGGGCTTTCTCTAGTTGCGGCAAGTGGGGGCCACTCTTCATCACGGTGCGCAGGCCTCTCTTGTTGCGGAGCACAGGCTCCAGACGCGCAGGCTCAGCAATTGTGGCTCACAGGCCTAGTTGCTCCGCGGCATGTGGGGTCTTCCCAGACCAGGGCTCGAACCCGCGTCCCCTGCATTGGCAGGCAGAGTCTCAACCACTGCGCCACCAGGGAAGCCCTCTTAGCAACTTTTGAATATGTAATACAGTATTATTAACTATAATCGCCTTGCTGTACTATTTTTATCTTTAGAAGACTTGGATGTTATTATCTGTTAAAACATCTATTACGGGCTTCCCTGGTGGCGCAGTGGTTGAGAATCCGCCTGCCAATGCAGGGGACACGGGTTCGAGCCCTGGTCTGGGAAGATCCCACATGCCGCGGAGCGGCTGGGCCCGTGAGCCACAATTGCTGAGCCTGCGCGTCTGGAGCCTGTGCTCCGCAATAAGAGAGGCCGCGGTAGCGAGAGGCCCGCGCACCGCGATGAAGAGTGGTCCCCGCTTGCCACAACTGGAGAAAGCCCTCGCACAGAAACGAAGACCCAACACAGCCATAAATAAAAACAAACAAACAAACAAACAAACAAAAAAACAGTGAATTGGCTGCAAACACTTTAAAAAAAAAAAAAACATCTATTACTGAAAGCTATTAGTTTGAACTTTGTAAAATTGTCATTTTGTTTATGTCGGGAATGATTGGACCTAATACATCCATTATTCTCACGATTTTGATCTGTAGAAAATGTATTTCCCTTCACTGTGTTTCTGTATACCTGAGGCTTGTGACGGCACCAGGGCCAAGCGCCAGCCGGCAGCTCTCCGGGTGCAGCTGAGGAAGCACCGCGCACAGGCTCCTGTCGGTGGAGGTGGGGAGGCTGCTGAGCCCACTGGGGCTGAGCCTGCCTGTGCTCCTGGGAGTCTCCCCGCAGTCTCCCTGCGTACCCAGGACCACAGGAGCAGGGGCACGATGGGAACGTTTCTCCTCCTTAGCTATGCGCGTGCTCTTACAAGGACATCTGGCCTAAATGATAGAGCAGTGTTATGTACTGGTGGAAATGACAGGTAAATGGAATTTCTTCTTTTGTTCTTACTGTGGCATTTCTCTCTTTTTAGGAGCGGACATCAAAGACAAATTAAAATGTTACGACTTTGATGTGCATACAATGAAGACATTAAAAAACATTATTTCACCTCCGTGGGATTTCAGGGAATTTGAAGTAGAAAAACAGACAGTGGAAGAAGCAGGGCTTGCACCATTAGAAACCTCAAGGAAAACGCCAGATTCCAGACCTTCCTTGGAAGAAACCTTTGAAATTGAAATGAATGAAAGTGACATGATGTTAGAGACGCCTATGTCAGACCACAGTACATGATTCCAGACGGGTCCCAGTTCCCCTTTGTCCTAGAGTAGGTCAGTGTTCCCTCTCATCCTTGTCTTAAAAATTTCCCATTTCTCAGCACGCATCGAGACCCCACCTCTGCATTTAGGAATGGAGACCTGCCTTAAGGGACTGGACTGCACACCTTTGCAACAGATGTTTTCTGATCCTACAGAACAGTTATACAAAGTGAAATAAAGAAGGTAAACCATGTCTTAAGTCGTTTTTTCTTTTTCAATAGACTTTTATTTGGGGCTAATTTTGAACTTACAGAAAATCTGCAAAGGTAGTACTGAGAGCTTCCATGTACCCTCACCCAGTTTCCCCCATTGTTAACATCTTATGTGACTGTGGGACTTTTATCATAACTAAGAAATCCACGTTGGTTTCTAGTGACCGAACTACAGATTTTTTTGGATTTCACCAGTTTTACCGTGAATGTCCTCTTTCTGCGCCTGCATCCGGGGGCCACACTGCAACTAGCCGTCAGATTTCCTAGGCTCCTCTTGGCGGTGACGGTGTCTCAGACTTTTCTTATCTTTCGTGACCTGGACAGTTTTGAGAGGACTTGTCAGATATTTTGTAGAATGTCCCTCAGTTTGAGTTGTTTCAGGTGTTTCTCATGATTGGACTGGGGTTTTGGGTGTGAAGTACCTTTCTCACCACATTGTGTCAGGGGTACATGTTATCAGCATGACTTACACAGGAGGTGTGGACCTGATCACTTGGTGACAATGGTGTCTGCCAGGTTTCCCCACTGCAAAGTCACTATTTCCCTCTTCCCACACTTTAGAAGCAAATCACTAAGTTCAGCCTACCCTCCGTTTGACAAGGGGTTTAAGTTAAGCTCCATCCCCTGGTGGTTTCATCTGTTCTCTCCCATTTCTTCATTTTATTTATTTATCCCATTTATTTATCAGCATAAACTCATGTATACATATTTTCTATTTTAGGTTATAATTTTATACTAACGTTATTTATTTTGTGGCTTCAATTGTTTCAGCTTTGGCCATTGGAGGTCTTTCAGCTTGGCTCATGTCCTTGTGACATGCCTCCATCCATTTGTTTTTTCTTCTCGTTTTTCCTTTATTTTGGTAAAATGTATGTATATAACATAAACTATGGACTTTAGTTGATAATAATGCATCACTCTTGGTAACACCTGTACCGCATCAATGCAAGATAGGGATATGGGGAGACGGTTAGTATATGGGAACTCTGCTTTCTGTCCCATTTTTCTGTAAATGAAGAAATAAAGTGTGTGCATGTGTGGATAGGTAGCCATTTAAATCATTTTCAAGTGTATAATTCAGTGGCATTTATTTCCAACTTTTTTCTTCACTCCAAACAGAAACTTTGTGCCCACTAAGCAGAAAGTCCCTCAGCTCTGGTAGCCTCTAATCTAATTTCTGTCTCTGAATTTGCCTGTTCTAGATAATTTCATGTAAGTGGTATCACACAATATTTGTCCTTTTGTGTCTGGTTTATTTTACTTAGAATAATATTTTCAGGGTTTATCCACATTGTAGCTTTTATCAGAACTTCGTTCCTTTTTATGGCTGAATACTATTCCAAACTATGTATATTTACCACATTCATCTGTTGACGGACACTTGGGTTGTTTTCACCTTTTGGCTGTTGTGAATAATGTTGCTGTGAACATGGTTGCATGATTATCTGGATCCCTGTTTTCAATCCTTTGGATATATACCTAGGAGTGGAATTGCTGGGTCATATGATGATACTGTGGTTAACTTTTTGAGGAGCCAGCAAACCTTTCTCACAGTGCCTGTACCATTTTACATTTCCATCACCAGTGCACGAGGGTTCCAATTTCTCTGCATCCTCACCAATGCTTTTTACTGTTTTTCTGTTTTGTTTTTTACTGTAACCATTATAGTAGGTGGAAGTGGTATCTCATGTTGGTTGATTTGCCTTTCCCTAATCACTAGTGATGTTGAGCATCTTATCCTGTGCTTATTGGCCATTTGTATATCTTCTTTGGAGAAATGTCTATGCAAATCATTTGCTTACTTTAAAATTGAGTTGTTTATCTTATTGTTGTTGAGTTGTTGGATTTCTTTATAGGTTTTTGATATTAAACCCTTATCAGATACATATTTTGCACACACTTTCTCCCATTCTTTGGGTTGTCCTTTCACTCCCTTGATAGTGTCCTTCAATACGCAAAAGTTCTAATTTAATGAAATCCAATTTATCTATTTTTCTTTTGTTTTTGACTTTTGTAGTCTGCATTTTTGGTGTCATTTAAGAAACTATTGCTAAATCCAAGGTTATGCGGAGTTTCACTTCTGATATTCTGAGATTTTTATCGTTTTAGCTCTTAAATTTAGGTCTTTGATCCATTTTAATTTTTTTAAATGTTGTAAGTTTAGGGTCCAACTTCATTCTTTTGCATGTGGATATTCAGTTTTCCTAGCACCATTTCTTGAAGAAACTGTTCTTTTCCCATTGAATAGTCTTGGCATCCATGTTGAATTGATGATAAATATGAGGGTTTATTTCTGGGCTCTGAGTTCTATTCCATTGGTCCATATGTGTATGCTTATGCTAGTACCACACTGTTTTGTCAACTGTAGCTTTGTAGTGAGTTTTGAAATAGGGATGTGTAAGTCCTCCAACTTTGTTCTTTTTCAGGATTGTTTTGCCTATTATAGTCCCTTGAATTTCCATATGAATTTTAGATTTTTTTTCCGTTTCTGAAAAAAAAGCCACTGGGATTTTGATAGGGATTTAATTGAATATGTATGTCTTCTTAGTATATGTCTAATCCATAAACACACGATGTCTTTTCATTTATTTGTCTTTAATGTGTTTCAGCAATGTTTTCCAGTTTTTGTTGTATAAGTCTTTCACCTCCTTGATTAAATTCATTCCTAAGTGTTTTATTCTTAATGATACTATTGTGAATAGAATTGTTTTCTTAGTTTCCTTTTTGGATTGTCTCATTCCTAGTGTATAGAAATACAACTGATTTTTGTTTGTTGACTTTGTATCCTGAACATGTTCATTAGCTGTAACAATTTGTGGGTGCGTGTTCGTTCTTCAGAATTTTCTGCACAATAGGATCATGTCATCTGCAAGTTGAGATAGTTTTACTTTTTCCTTTCCAATTTAGATTCCTTTTATTTATTTTCCTTACATAACTGCTCTGGTTAGAATTGCAGTATTTTATTGAATAGAAGTGGCAAAAGTAGGCATTCCTGATCTTAAAAGAAAAGCTTTTAGCCTTTCATAGATGTCCTTTTTAGTGTTGGAGAGGTTCTCTTCTACTCCTGGTTTATTGAGTGTTTTGTTTAATCAGGAAAGGGTGCTGATTTTGTCAAATGCTTTTTTTTTGGATCAGTTGAGATGTTCAGGTTTAATGAGTTCTAGGATTTCGGAGCTGTTCAAGGAAAAGACACAACCATAAATGGCAGTCGCATGCTTTATTTGGGGTAGCTTTATCTGAGCCCTGTTTTGACAGGTTGCAAGAGGGGGTAGCCCCTTCCAGAGACAGCAGCATGAGGTCACCACCCAGAAGGGGAAGAGGGCAATGGAACTCCTGGGGCAGAGGGAAGTTCCAGAGGGGCTCACATGTCTCCATGATGGAGTTAGCAGCATGCAGGGGGTCTCTGGGTTACAGAAGTACAAAGTGCAGCAGCACCTTGGGGTCTTTTTTGTCTTATTTACAGCTACCAGACGCTGGGTGTAGTTTTGATGAGTATGCAAAATAGGCTCTAAATGGCTGAAAATATGCTTGTTTGGGCTGTATATAAACAGTTGCATGTGAAAATTTTGATTTGGCTCTGGTGGACTTAAGCTAACTGTCCTAGCCTGCTGTGAAGAAGTAAACAACATCAGGATCAATATGCAGGGGCCATATTTGAGTCATTTGTGTAACATCTTTCCAGTTTTTTCCCCTTCATTCTATTGATTTTCCTATGCTGTACCACCCTTGCAGTCCTGAGATAAGTCTTCAATTTTCTTGAAATGTTTGAGAATAGATGTTAGTTCTTTAAATGTTTGGTAGAATTCTTTAGTGAAGCCCTCTGGTCCTGGGCCTTTCTATGTTGGAGGGTTTTTGATTACTGATTCAATCTCCTTACTTGTTATAGCTGTTTCTTGAGTCAGTTTTCATACTTTTTATGTTTCTAGGAATTTGTTTTATCTGGGTTATTCAGTTTGTTGGTGTACAGTTGTTCATAGTATCCTGTTACAATCCTTTTTATTTTTGTAAAGTCAGTAATAATTTCCTCTCTTCCCTTTTATGATTTAGAAAGTTGAGTCTTCTCTTTTTTTTCTTTGTAAATCTGGTAAAGATTTGCCAATTTTTTATGGCTTTTCAAAAAACTAACTTTTAATTTTGTTTACATTCTCTGTTGTTTTTCTCATGTGTATCTTATTTCCACTCTAATGTATTGTTTCCTTATTTCTGCTAGCTGTGGTTTTAGTTTGCTCTTCTTTTTCTGGTTCCTGAAAGTGTACAGTTGGACCATTGAATTAACACTTTTTTTTTTGAATGTAGGCATTTATAGCTATAAATTTCCTTCTGAGCACCATTTTTGCTGCATGCCATAACTTTTCCTGTTTTTGTTTCTATCTGTCTTAAGGTACTTTCTAGTTTTCCATGTGATTTCTTTTTTGACCCATTGGTTGTTTAAGAATGTGTTTAATTTCCACATGTGTGTGTTTTCCAGTTTCCCTTCTGCTATTGATTTCTAGTTTCATTCCATTGTGCTTAGAAGGATATTTTGTGTGATTTTAGTCTTAAGTGTATTAAGACTCTTCCTGTGGCCTAATTTATGGTCCCTCTGGAGAATGTACCCTGTTCACGAGAGAAGATTGTATGTTCTGCTTTTGTTGGGTGGCATGTTCTGTATATGTATGTTAGGTCTAATTGGTTTATGGTGTTGTTCAAGTCTCCTATTTCCTTGTTGATCTTCTGCCTCGTTGTTCTTTTATTAAAAGTGGGTTGTTGAAGTTTCCAAATATTATTGTAGAACTATTTCTCCCTTCAATTCTGTTCATTTTTGCTTCATATATTTGGTACTCTCTTATCAGATGCATATATATTTATACCTGTTACAGCTTCTGAATTCATGTGAAATAAGCAGGTGATCATTAATATGTCTTTTTAAAATTTTTTTTATAAAAGTATAGTTTATGTACAATATTACATACGTTACAGGTGTACAACATAGTGAGTCATAATTTTTAAAGGTTATATTCCATTTATAGTTAAAATTCTGGCTATAGTCCCTGTGTGCACAATACATCCTTGTAGCTTATTTATTTTGTACATAATAGTTTGTACCTCATAATCCCTTACTCCTATCTTGCACCTCCCCCTTCCCTCTCCCCACTGGTAACCACTAGTTTGTTCTCTATATCTGTGAGTCTGTTTCTTTTTTGTTGCATTCACTATTTGGTTGTATTTTTTAGATTCCACATATAAGTGGTATCATATGGGATTTGTCTTTCTCTGTCTAATTTATTTCACTTAGCCATAATATGCTTGAAGTTTGTCTATGTTGTTGTAAATGGCAAAATTTCATTCTTTTTTATGGCTGAGTAGTATTCCATTGTGTGTGTATCTATCTATATATAAGCATACATACATTATATATATCTATCTCACTTCTTTATCCATTCTTCTATTGACAGACACTCAGGTTGCTCCCATATCTTGACAATTGTAAATAATGCTGCTATGAATGGTGGGGTGTGCGTATCTTTTTGAATTAATGTTGGGGTTTTTTCGTATATATACTCAGGAGTGGGATTGCTGGGTCATATGGTAGTTCTATTTTTAGTTTTTTAAGGAACTTCCATGCTGTTTTCAATAGTGGCTGCATCAATTTACATTCCCATCAACAGTGTACAAGGGTTCCCTTTCCTCCATATCCTCGCCAACATTTGTTATTTGTGTTCTTTTTGATGATAGCCATTCTGACCGGTGTGAGGTGATATCTCATTGTGGTTTTAATTTGCATTTCTCTGATGATTAATAATGTTGAGCATCTTTTCATGTGCCTGTTGACCGTCTGCAGTCTTCTTTGGAAAAATGTCTGTTCAGGTCTTCTATCCATTTTTTACTTGGGTTTGTTTTTTAGATATTAAGTTGTGTGAGTTGTGTATATATTTTGATATTAACCCCTTATCAGTCATATCATTTGCAAGTATTTTCTCCCATTTAGCAGGTTGTCTTTCTATTTTGATGATGGTTTCCTTTGCTGTGCAAAAGCTTTTAAGTTTAATTAGGTCCCATTTGTTTATTTTTGTTTTTATTTCCTTTGCTTTAGGAGACATCCAAAAATATTGCTACGATTTATGTCAAAGAGTGTTCTGTTCTAATTATGTTTTTATCTAGGAATTTTGGGGTTTCTGGTCTTAACATTTAGGTCTTTAATCCATTTTGAGTTTATTTTTTTATATAGTATCAGAGAATGTTCTAATTTTATTGTTTTATATGTGTCTGTCCAGTTTGCCAAGCACCACTTATTGAAGAGATTGTCTTTTTGCCATTGTATATTCTTGCCTCCTTTGTCACAGATCAATTGACCATAAGTGTGTGGGTTTATTTCTGGGCTTTCTATTCTTTTCCATTGATCTATGTGTTTTGTTTTTTTGCCAGTATGATGCTTTTTGATTTCTGTAGCTTTGTAGTATAGTCTGAAGTTAGGGACATGATTCCTCCAGATCTGTTCTTAAAATTGCTTTGTCTATTTGGGGTCTTCTGTGTTTCCATACAAATTTTAGGATTATTTATTTTAGTTCTGTGAAAAATGCCCTTGGTATGTTGATGGGATTGCATTGAATTTGTAGATTGCTTTGGGTAGTATGGTCACTTTATCAATATCAGTTCTTCCATCCATGATCATAGTGTATCTTTCCATTTGTTTCACCTTCAGTTTCCTTCATCAGTATCTTTTAATTTTCCAAGAACAGGTCTTTTACCTCCTTAGGTAGGTTTCTTCCTAGGTATTTTTTTTTAATGTGATGGTAGGTGGGATTAATTTCTTAATTGCTCTTTCTGATAACTTGAAGTTAGTGTATAGAAATGCACAGATTTCTATATATTAATTTTGTATCCTGAAACTTTATTGAATTCATTGATGAGCTCTAGTAGTTTTTTGGTGGCATCTTTAGGATTTTCTATGTATAATGTCATGTCATCTGCAAGCAGTGACAGTTTTACTTCTTCCTTTCCAATTTGGATTCCATGTATTTATTTATTTATTTTCTTGTCTGATTGCTGTGGCTAGGACTTCCAATACTGTGTGGAATAAAAGTGGTGAGAGCGGGCATCCTTGTCCTGTTACTGATCTTAGAAGAAATGCTTTTAGCTTTTCACCATTTTGTATGATGTTAGCTATGGGTTTGTCATATATGGCCTTTATTTATGTTGAGTCTGGAAAACTTTTGTCATAAATGGATGTTGAATTTTGTGAAAAGCTTTTTCTGCATCTATTGAGATGATCATATGATTTCAATTCTTCAGCTTGTTAATGTGGTATATATCACATCGATCAATTTGGGGATACTGAAAAATCCTCGCATCCCTGGGATAAATCCCACTTGATCATGGTATATGATCCTTTTAATGTATTGTTGGATTCAATTTGCTAATATTTTGTTGAGGATTTTTGCATCTATGCTCATCATTGAGCCTATTTTCTTTTTTTGTGACATCTTTGTCTGGTTTGGGTATCAGGGTGATACTGGCCTCATAGAATGAGTTCAGAAGTGTTCCCTCCTCTGCAGTTTTTTGGAATAGTTTGAGAAGAATAGGTGTTAACTCATCTCTAAATGTTTGGTAGAATTCACCTGTGAAGCCATCTGGTTCTGGACTTTTGTTTCTTGAGCGTTTTAAAATTACTGATTCAGTTTCATTGCTGGTAATTGGTCTGTTCATATTTTCTTTTCCTCCTGGTTCAATCTTCGGAGATTGTACATTTCTAAGAATTTGTCCATTTCTTCTAGGTTATCCATTTTATGGGCATTTAGTTGTTTTTAGTAGTCTCTTATGATCTTTTGTATCTCTGTGGTGTTGTAAATTCTCCTTTTTCATTTCTGATTTTATTCATTTGGGCCCTCTTTTTTTTCTTGATGAGTCTGGCTAAAGGTTTATCAATTTTGTTTATCTTTTCAAAGAACTAGCTCTTGCTTTTATTTATCTTTTCTATTTTTTTAAATTCTCTTTCATTTATTTCTGCTCTGATCTTTATGATTTCTTTCCTTCTACTAATTTTGGATATTGTTTGTTCGTTTTTCATTTCCTTTAGGTGTAAGGTTAGGTTACTCATTTGAGATTTTTATTGTTTCCTGAGATAAGTTTGTACTTCTATAAACTTCTCTCTTAGGCCTGTGTTTGCTGTGTCCCCTAGATTTTGGGTGGTTGTGTTTTCATTTTCATTAGTCTTGAAGTATTTTTTTATTTTCTCTTTGATTTCTTCAGTGACCCATTGGTTGTTTAGTAACATGTTGTTTAGCCTCCAAGTGTTTGTGTTATTGCAGTTTTTTTCTTGTAGTTGATTTCTAGTCTCATAGCATTGTGGTCAGAACAGATACTTGGTATGATTTCAATTTTATTAAATTTACCAAGGCTTGTTCTGTGGCCTAGCATATGACTTATCCTGGAGAATGTTCCATGTGTACTTGAAAAGAATGTGTCATTCTGCTGCTTTTTGATGGAATGTTCTTTATATATCTATTAAATCCATTTGGTCTAATGTGTCATTTAAGGCCAGTGTTTCCTTATTGATTTTCTGCTTGGGTGATCTATCCATTGATGTAGGTGGAGTGTTAAAGTCCCTTGCTGTTACTGCGTTACTGTCTTTTTCTCCCTTTATGTCTGTTAGTATTTGCTCTATGTATTTAGGTGCTCCTATGATGGGTGTGTGTATCTACAATTGTTATATATTCTTCTTGGACTGATCCCTTGATCATTATGTAATGTCCTTCTTTGTCTGTTGTAACAGTCTTTATTTTAAAGTCTATTTTTTCTGATATAAGTATTGCTACCCCAGCTGTCTCTTGATTTCCATTTGCATGGAATATCTTTTTCCATCCCCTCACTTTCAGTCTGGGTGTGTCTTTAGATCTGAAGTGAGTCTCTTGTAGGCAGCATATATATGGGTCTTGTTTTCATGTTGATTTCAGCTACTCTGTGTCTTTTGATTGTAGCATTTAGGCCATTTACATTTAAAGTATTTATTGATATTATGTTCTTATTACCATCTTGTTAATTGTTTTGTGTTTGTTTTTGTAGGTCTGTTTCATTCCTTTCTTCTTTTGTTCTCTTCTGCTTTGATTTGATGACTACCTGTAGTGTTATATTTGGATTCCTTTTTCTTTTTTGTGTGTATCTATTACAAATTTTTGGTTTGTGGTTACCATCAGGTTTTTATATAGCAATCTGTATGTATACATGATTGAATTAAGTTGCTGATCTTTTAATTTCAAATGCATTTTAACATCCCTGCTTTGGACTCTCCACCCCTCACGATTACTATGTTTGATATCATATTTTGCATCTGATTGTTTTCTGTATCCCTTAACTGCTTATTGTGGATATAGATTATTTTACCGCTCTTATCGTTTAACCTTCCTACTAGCTTTGTGCTTTAGATGATTTCCTACCTCTACTTTATGTTTGCCTTTACTGATTAGCTTTTTCCTTTCGTAATTTTCATGTTTCTAGTTGTGGCCTTTTCTTTTTCGCTTAGAGAAGCTTTACATTTCTTGTAAAGCTGGTTTGGTGGTGCTGTACACTTTTAGCTTTTTATTGTCTATAAAGCTTTTGATCTCCATCAAATCTAAATAAGAGCCCTGCCAGGGAGAATATTCTTGGTTGTAGGTTTTTCCCTTTCATCACTTTAAATATATCGTGCCACTTC
The DNA here is from genome assembly GCF_028023285.1 of Balaenoptera ricei. Taxonomy (NCBI): domain Eukaryota; kingdom Metazoa; phylum Chordata; class Mammalia; order Artiodactyla; family Balaenopteridae; genus Balaenoptera; species Balaenoptera ricei. The sequence goes on from NC_082656.1 coordinate 84,074,743, forward strand.
CTTCTGGCTTGTAGGGTTTCTGCCAAAAAGTCAGCTGATAGTCTTATGGGAGTTACCTTGTATGTTATTTGCTGCTTTTAATGTTCTCTCTTTATCTTCAACTTTTGCCATTTTAATTACTGCGTGTCTTGATATGTATCTCTCTCTTTTTTTTAAATGCTATGTATTCCTGTTATTTTGGTAAACTTTTTTTTTTTTAATATTTATTTATTTATTTATTTACTTACTTACTTATGGCTGTGGTGGGTCTTCGTTTCTGTGCGAGGGCTTTCTCTAGTTGTGGCAAGTGGGGGCCACTCTTCATCACGGTGCGCAGGCCTCTCACTATCGCGGCCTCTCTTGTTGCGGAGCACAGGCTCCAGACGCACAGGCTCAGTAATTGTGGCTCATGGGCCTAGTTGCTCCGCAGCATGTGGGATCTTCCCAGACCAGGGCTCGAACCCATGTCCCCTGCATTGGCAGGCAGATTCTCAACCACTGCGCCACCAGGGAAGCCCGGTGTGTATCTCTTTGGGTTCATCCTGTATGGGACTCTGTGCTTCCTGGACTTGGGTGACTGTTTACTTTCCCAGGTTAGGGAAGTTTTTAGCTATTATGTCTTCAAATATGTTCTCAGCCTCTTTCTCTTTCTCTTCTCTTTCTGGGACCCTTATAATGTGAATATCAGTGCACTTGATGTGGTCTCAGAGGTCTCTTAAATGGTCTTCATTTCTTTTCATTCTTTTTTCTTTTATTCGGCATCAGTGATTTCCACTACTCTGTTTTCCAGTTCACTGATGTGTTCCTCTATATCATTTAGTGCATGGTTGATTCCTTCCAGTGTATTTTTCATTTCAGTTATTGTATTCTTCATCTCTGTTTTGTTGTTCTTTATATTTTCTAGTTCTTTGTTAAATACTTCTAATTTCCTGCTCTGTGCATCCATTCTTCTCCTGAGTTCCGGGGTCATCTTTATAATCACTACTCTGAACTCTTTCTTGGGTAGGTAGCCTATCTCCACTTCACTTAGCTCTTCTGGGGTTTTATTTTGTTCCTTCGTCTGGAACACGTTCCTCTGTTGCCTCATTTCACTTAAGTTGCTGTTTGTAATTTTATGTATCTGGTAGGTTGGTTATGTTTCACAACATAAGAAAAGTGGCCTTCTGTAGGAGACGTCCTATGCAGCAGTGCACTCCCCTCTTGTCTCCCAAGCTGTATGCTCTAGGTGTTCCCCCTGTGAGGACTGCGTGGGTCCTTCTGTTTTGGCAAGCTGACTATGTGGGCAGTCTGGTAGGCTTGGTTGGCACCTGGTTTGGTTGGTTGCCAAGCTCTGCCTTGTGTGGAGGCTGCTAGCTCCTGGTTGGTGGGGCCTGGTCAGCAGGCAGCTGACTGCAGAATCCCCAGGGGCTCCAGGGCTAGTGCTGGCTCACTGGTGGGCGGAGTCACGGTCCAGAAGAGTTTGGGGTTGTTGCCTGCCCACCGGTGGGTGAACCCAGGTCTTGGGGTTAGTGCCAGCCTACTGGTGGGCAGAGCCAGGTCCTGGGGTCTGGTTGCAGGGCCCAGGGGTCCCAGAGCTGGTGTTGGATCTCTGGTTGGTGGGGCTAGTTCTGACACAGTTGGGTACAGGGTCCAGGGTGTCCTGAAGTTTGTGTTGGCCTTCTAGTGGCCAGGGCTGGGGCCCAGCTGGTCCCAGGGTAGGGTCTGGCTGGCTGTGGGCAGGCTGGGTTTGCAGGCTGTGGAGCTGTGGTTTTCTTGCGTCTAGTGTTTGCCCCCTGGTGGATGAGGCTGGTCTGGATGCTAGAGCCGGCTTCCTGAAGGGCAGGGTTGAGGCCCAGGGGATTCTGGGGCTGGTGCCTGCCGACTGGTGGGTGAGCTGGTTCCTGGGCCCTCTGGTGGGTAGGGCCTTGTCCAGGGGTGGCTGTGGGCTCGGGGGGTCTCAAGGCAGCCTGTCTGCTGATGGGTGGGCCTGTGTCCCCGCTTAGTTGCTTGAGGCATCTCAGCAGTGGTGCCTACAAGCTATTGGGCCAGGGCAGGGCTGTGTCCTGGGGCTAATAAGCTAGAGGGAGGGTTCCACAGTGGCCCTTCTCAGCACCAGTGTCCATGTGGTAGAAGGAGCGAGCTTCCAAGAATGGCTGCCGCCAGTGCCTGTGTCCCCAGGATGAGCTGCAGTAGCTTCTTGCCTCTCCAAGATCAGCAGGCCAGTCTAACCCCAGCTCCTGTCAAATTACTTCCCCTACCCTGGGTCCTGGAGTGTGTAAGATTCTGTGTGTGCTCTTTAAGCATGAAGTCTATTTCCCTCAACCCTCTGGCTCCCCCAAAAGTAAGTCCTTGTGGCCTTCCAAGCCAAATGCTCTGGGGGCTTGTCTTCCCAGTTCAGGACCCCTGGGCTGGGGAGCCTGACATGGGGCTCAAACCCCTCTCTCCTTTGAGAGAACCTCTGCAATGTAATTATTCTCAAGTTTTTGGGTCCTGGGGGTATGGGACTTGACTATATCGCAAGTCCGTCCCTCCTACCTATCTCGTGGTTCCTTCTTTGTCTTCAATTGTGGAAGATCTTTTCTGGAAGGTTCCAGTCTTTTTCACTGATGGTTGTTCTGCCAGTAGTTGTGATTTTGGTGTGCTTGTAAGAGGAGGTGAGCTCAGGTGCTTTCTACTCTGCCATCTTGGCCAATCCAGGAATTTTGTAATGCTGAGCCAGCATCTTTCCAGAGCCATTTCCCAGGCAGTTAAATACAGCCACGCACAGTCCTCTGGGCCAGAGCCTGAGCTAATTAGGGAGTCTTAGTTTTAGAGCTGCTTTTCTCCTGTAATATATCATTTTTAATATGTCACAGCTTAGATAACTGTCTTGTCCAAGCATCTGGATCAGTTGTGGCAGAACTGATTGAAATGATGTAGCACATTTGTTGGTGGCAAGAAAGAAAATTTCTCATAGTTTCACACATTGGCAGGTGATTTATTCCATGAAAGACATGTTAAAATTGTCTTTAAAAAGTTTATACAGGGCTTCCCTGGTGGCGCAGTGGTTAAGAATCTGCCTGCCAACACAAGGAACATGGGTTTGATCCCTGGTCCGGGAAGATCCCACGTGCCGTGGAGCAGCTAAGCTCATGCGCCACAACTACTGAGCCTGCGCTCTAGAGCCCGCGAGCCACCACTACTGAGCCTGTGAGCCACAACTACTGAAGCCTGCATGCCTAGAGCCCATACTCTGCAACAAGAGAAGCCATCGCAATGAGTAGCCCCGCTCTCCGCAACTAGAGAAAGCTAGCGCAGCAGCAAAGACCCAATGCAGCCAAAAATAAATAAATTAATTTATAATAAAACAGAACAACTCTTAGTCATTCTAATAAAGAGATGGGATTAGGTCCTTCATTTGTTCAAATCTTTTCTTTCAAGCTCTTATCCTGATATTAGACACATTATCCTATTTTTTCATAGAAAAATGTTTTATTCCAAGACGTTTATTTACAGCATCATTAACAAATAAGGTATTGTATAGAAATGAATTTTCCAAGCACCTAATATTCTCCCTTAAACACTAAAACTTTTTATCTTAACCTAAAATGTATCTTATATATTTCTACCTTTTTGAGGGTTAGAAATATAATAGCTAAGGCAGAAAAATATAGATAATTTATAAGGTAGAAGAATAATAGCTCTCATTTCTTGAGGTTCCCATGTGCTAATAACTCCCGTAAGTCTTTGGAGTAAGACCTTGTACAGATGAGGAATCTGAGCACAACTAGCGAAGCATCCAAGGCAGCATACAGGCCCCATTTCCCGTCTCAGCCCCTCACGCTACACATGAGCTGCGTGCAGTGATGCACTTAGAGCCCCTGAGTTGCCTACTGCTATTTAGACTCAAATAGTGTGTTCCTGAGTTTTCATTCTTCTTTTTAAACGGCTTCTCTATCTCTCCTCTGTCAGGCAAATGGCTTTTCTGTCTCTTCTCTGTCAAGCATCACATGTGCCTATTTTTATGCTTCCCCTCTCTTTAGCTGGGCTAGAAAATCAAATGATGGAACTTAAAATAATCACTTTTAAAAAAATAAAAATGAAGGTATTAATACTCTTGCACACTTATTTTACCCACCAGACAATAACATTGCTTCATTTAGCTTTTTCATGGATCACGTGGTGTGATTTTTTTAATGTTCTGGAAAAGTGAACGCCTGATAATTAACCCATGACCTTGTTGACAGTGCTTTAAGACATAAAAGAACAAGAGCTCCAAGACATTTGACTACGCTGTTTTTCACATCAACAACAGTTTAATATCAATGTTTAGTCTTCAGAAAGTGTCAAAAAAAAGGGGGGGGTAATGTGTAATTGTACTGCCAAGTATTTTTCTGACACGACTCTAGTATCTCATAATAATGCCTAGTTTCCTAAAAAGTCAGCCTTCTTGCCACCTTTAAAGTGACTGTGCTGTCATCTTTAAAGAAAAATAGAGTGTAACGGTCACCAGTTGCTTTAAGTCATGGTCATCCATCAATTAGACCCGTGCTCTGGAGCAAAATGTAACCCTTCCTATGACCAGGACCACGCTCATGGGTGGAGTGTTCAGTAAGGGTTAGGTTCACTGACATTTGGAGATTAGTTAATACTGCTTTGTTTTGGATGTAATTCTATGTGTATTTTAAACAAAACATGCTGGGTAATGTGTAGGAAGATAGATATTCTTTGTGCTGTAGTTTTCTTTCATATAAAATCATAAGCGATTTTACAAGTGTATGTCATTCACTGCCTTGAAATTTGTATTATAAAATTGTATTTAAAGAATAATTCCATCCAACGTGAATTCTAAAGTTCTGCCATTTCTCACCATCAGCCCCTTCTGCCCCTACCTCCCACCCTCGGGATATAATAAACCATCTTCTCCGACAACCACATTTTCCTTTTCTTTGTCACAATAAGAGCTTTTGATCAGCAGAACTAGGCTTTCAATACCGAGTTGACTGGAGACAGAAAAGGAAACTGTGGATCTAGTGTGTGCAACTTCATCATACTTTGTTCCTATAGGATTCCTTTAGACTTTATTTGAAATAATGAAAACTGCTCCTGGCCTCCTTTCTGGGGTTTTAGAGAACTCAGTTTTGGAATTGCTTTTTTGAGTCTTTCAGCCCATTTAAAATAACACATTTCAATTGTGTTCATAGGTAGTGAGTGGTTCAGGGATAAAGGACTGGATTGGGTTAAACCTGGATTTACTCCGAGTGGCTGCCAGCGATTCCCTTAATCTCTTAATTAATGCCTCGATTACTCTATTCTCCAGTTTCTATGTTTGTTGGTACTTAAAGTTCTGGGAAGAAAGGTGCTACGAATGAAAAACATAGCCAACACGAATAAGTTGAAAATATGAAAAAACGTGGCATTTAAAAATTAACCTCTATATGAATTATTCTAACCAAAAGTGTTTCTGCCTGAATGTTTGTAAAAGAAAAACATGGCTGCTGTCCCATTGAGCGCCTCAAAAATTTGAGCGAAAATTATATTGGAAAACATTAAGGCCCTGTTTTGAGTGCCGTGAGTCTGAGCTACTCCATTTCTTGACACCTGAATCCTAAGGACCGTCGAAGTGAGCCTTCTTTCTCTGCGGCCAGTTTCTTCTCTCAACTCTGGGGCATTTATTCTACTCCGTAGAGGAAAGCCATGTACTGATTTGTGCTGTTTTGTCAATCGCTTGCGTCTTCTTGAATGTAATTGCTACTCTCTGATGAAACGTTCAGATTTCCTTGGAAAAGAATAAATAGCTGTAAACATTTTATTAAGCACGTGTATGTCATTCTTTGGGATGTTTAGCCAAACGGCCAGCTCTTCTCGGTGGGAAAGAGATCCAGTCCTGCACAGCCCAATTCAAGGCTCCCGCTTGAGCCAAGTCCTCAGGTCCCGAACTTCCCGCTGACCCGCTCCTGGGCGAGGCCGCCAAGCCCCCGTCCACCCCCAGACCCTTCTAAGTCGGGCTGCACGGAGACCGGGGCATCGACCCCGAGCTGACCGCCGCTCTCGCGGCCGCCCCCGCAGGGCCAGGGCCCGCCCTCGGCAGCCCAGCTCCAGCTCCAGGTCCTGGCCCCGCACACGCCCCCCCCCTCCGCCCCCAAGTCCAGGAGCCGAACGTCCCTCCCCACGCGCGTCCCCGGGCCCCGGACGGGCGCGGCAACGGAGTCGGGGGACGGGAAGGGGATGCGGACGTGCAGTCAGGGACGGGGGAGGGGGCGTGCGGCCTCTGAACAGTGGGGACTGGGCGGGGCGGCCCAGTCCTCGCGAGATTTCGGCCCTGACGAGAGACTGCGGCGGCTCAGCGGCGGGTGTGGGATGCGCTCGGAGAAGGAGGGAGAGGGGGGCCCAGGGGTGGCCGTTACTACGCGGGGTCCGAGCGGGAAGGAGAAGCCGTCGCCCACAGAAAGCCACTTCCGCCAGGAGTCTCAGCGGCGGGAGCCTGAAGCGCCGGTAGCCTCCTCCTCCGGCTGTGGGGGCGGTGCAGTCAAACCTCGCGAGGAAAAGAGGACGGTCCTCAGCAAGGTGGGGGCGGGGCGGTGTGAGGGGCGGGGCGACGTGAGGGGCGGGGCCGAAGGAGCCGTAACCGTGCGCTCCGGGGCGGAGCCGCGGGTGCTTCAGCACCGCGGACAGCGGCCGGGCTGCGCTGCCCCAGCGGCGTCTGGGCTGCTAGGGCGCCCTTGACGCGATCTTTTCTGGCTTTGGAGGAAGAAAAGTCACTTCAGCCTGTGGGTGTTTCCCGTCGAGGCTGGGACGCTGGGCTTACCAGTGCCGGGCAGTAGCCTTCCACGTTGCCGAGGGTCCGGCCCGGTCCAGGGGAGACGGCGCAGCCGGGAGAGCAGAGCCCGTGGCGCTGGAGTGGACGCGGGTGGACCCTGCGGGCGGGAGGCGGAAGGTGTCTACCCCGTGCTTTGCTGCTGTGGATGTTGCCCTGCATATACCTTACCTCCTGGTAGGGAGCGCGGAGGCGGGCACATACCAACAGTTATCTGGTTTTAATGAAAAGATTTCATGGAAAACGGCTGCTACGCCCAGTCTTTTCTGACCTCACCGATCCCTTTTACTTTATTCAGCCCTCGTTATTCTTTTGACAGCCATGTTCTCCATGCATATGTTCCTTAATCTTTACTAAAATGCGTGTTTCTGCTGGACTCCTGGGTTAGATTTTACTCTGAGCATAAACACAGGTGACCAAGCTTTCAGGCAAGCTTAATACAGTGCTAGTGAAAGGAAACCCAGCCAGCGTTTCTCCCCAGGTGGTCATCCGGCGGCTTCCTCCCAGCCTCACCAAGGACCAGCTGGAAGAGCAGCTTCACCCGCTGCCCGCACATGACTACTTCGGGCTCTTTACTGCTGATCTCAGGTGAGAAGATTTTACCAACGTTCCGAGGCTGAGAGGGAGTTCCCTGGTGGCCTAATGGTTAGGACTCGGAGCCCGGATTCAACCGCTGGTCGGGGAACTGAGATCCCACCAGCTGTGCGGCATGGCCAAAAAGAAAAAGGCGATAGGTTTTGTCAGTTGATGGTAAAGTAATATAGATAATAGAAGCCATCTCTGTTTCCATCTTCTTTCCCACATATACGCGAAATCAGTGCAGGCCTTTATTTCTGCAAGTTATTTCTAAGTAGGCAGATAATTAAATTTCCCTAAAACAGATTTGAAGATCTCCATAGCACCACCATAGCCTAAAATGAAAAGCAGTCTAACAACGTATTACTTAATTTTTTTATTTTGGATATCAGTAAACCTTATTTCATATAACCTTTTAAAGTAAATTGTATTAAGATATAAGAAAGAAAAGTGAATAAATAATAGATGTATAACCCTAATGAATTTTTACAAGTGAACACACCCATGTAACTAAGACCAGATAAAGAAACAGAATATTCCAGACCCCAGAAGCCCCTAGTGTTCCCTTCTATCACTGACATCCCCACCCTCATCCCACCCCCGCTAAGTTATATCTTTTTCAGTTCCCTTTTACAGCTTGGTAGGAAGATGTTTCTGACAATAATTTAGCACTTCAAAATATTCTTTTTATTAAAAAAGAGAGCAGACCTCAAGTTAGCCCAATAGATGACAGTTCAGCTAGAATTTGGTGATTTTCACTGTGTGATTTCTTATTATCTTTATTATTCTTTTTCTCTTTCATATCATGAGTTCTCATTTATGGTAGCCATTATAAACTTTCCTTTTGAATAAATACATTTAAGTAAAAAATGTCAGTTCAGTCAAAGAAAACTATCACAGGTAAATGTAGATTTGGTTAAAAAAAACCCAACATAAACATGATTTTTTGAAATGACTAAAGTTTATGAAAACTAGTACAGTTACAGGATGTCAGGCACTGGACTCAGAGTGACTCAGATTGGAATCCCAGTCCCACCATTTTACTAACTCCTCCCTCTGTGAGCACCTAATTTCTCTGAGCCTCAGTGTTCTCATCTGTGAAACGGGGTTGAAAGTTCCCACCTATGAAGGACATGGGTAGCTGTGAGCTAGAGGGGAAAGGCTTAGTTCTTCTGTAGATCCTATGCCATGTGCTACAATAAATACCCTTTTAAGATACCTAAATGTGTTCTCTAAATCAGTAAAGGAGCTCTTTTACAATACAACATTTCCTTCTCTGAATGAATTGTGATTAGGTTGTATTGCAGTCATGATACATGATTAGGAATGACCTTTGAATAACCTTGCCTTTGATTTTCTACCTCTGAGGACCAGTATTTTAACCCTGGCTCTGTGCAGTAGAAAAACCAATCTAAATTGTCTCTCCCAAATCATTAAAAAGATCTCGGTTAATATTTTGTTTGTTTTTTGTTTATTTGCTAAAGAATATCCAGATTGTTGTAATTAACTGAGAAATGGTTCTTTGGCATAAAGGTTTTATCTGAAGTAGTTTGTTGTATCCAGGAAAAAAAAAAAAAAGACAATATTAAAAGAAGTCTTAAGTTTTTTTACTATTTTCATTGTTATCTCTTCTTTCAGTCTTCATCCTCATCTCTATTCAAGAGCATACATTAATTTTAGAAATCCTGATGACATCCTGCTTTTTAGAGATCGTTTTGATGGATATATCTTCATTGACAGTAAAGGTTGGGTCATTGGCTTTTTAAACTCTTTATTATAATTTCTAAGTACATTAATTAAGTTTTGCTGGATGTTTGTGAATTTTAATTAAGAGTCTTTAGATGCTAATGTAAAATAAATTCATAAATTTTGAGTATGTTATTGTGATTATGGGCTTATGTTAAAAATTAAAATTACATATAAACCAAAGAATTATAGCAATTTTGTGTAGTAGTGACAACCTATTTAGGTATTATCATCAGAGAGCGAAGTTTTTCACATAAATGAGTTTTCTGGATAAGTGAACTTTACTCTTTTACGTTCCCAAACTAAATTATTTTATTCTGGTACTATGTACTAGGCATCATGGATGCAGCATTGAAAATGAAGCAGACATTGTCCCTGTCTGTCTGAAGCCCTGCTCTCCTCCTGGTTCTTGACTTTATTCTGAGTAGTTGAGAATAAAATAAATACTCAAAAGTGTCTTCCAGATACATGAGAGTTAAAGTATCATAGTCCTCTGGCAAATGTGAAAGCGATCACTCAGCGGGTTTGGTAGCAGGGTAGAAGTGTTCCGTCTCTTGGTGAGGCAGATGCTCTCCGTGAGCGTTTCTGTGTGTCTGTTCCCCGCCACCCCTACATAACAACAGAGCCAGCTTCTAGTGACTTTCATTCTAGATTTTTCTATTTGAAGCAAATCTTACCTGGATATCATGAACACCCTTTGAAACCCTCTCTTTTAGCTGAGTGTCTCTTGTAAACAGTCATTTCCTTGAACTCATATACCAGATTGATAATTGAATTAACCTTTTAAAATGAAAAAATGTAAGATGTGACTAGGACACCTACTGAAAGGTATTCCAAAATAAACTCTTTGGTGGGAGAGCGATAAGGTTTATTGAGGTAGAAATTACATATGGTAAAAAAAACCACTTTAAGGTATACAGTTTAATGAATTTTGAATGTATTCAGTCATGTAACCACAACTACAATATGAGGAATTGTGTTATTTAGTAAATAAGTGCTCATCCTTTGTTTAAATCTGGAGTTTGATGTGCTAAGATTACTGTTACTTGAAAGTATAATTAAATTATATTTTAAACAGTAGTATTATCAATGCTATGCTCAGTGCTTAAGTAAGCTAGACTATTGTTTTAAAATGAATACAGTAGAATTTCAGAATGGCTTTTGTAATTTGTTTCCTGTTAAAGGCCTAGAATATCCTGCAGTGGTAGAATTTGCTCCATTCCAGAAGACAGCCAAAAAGAAGCTAAAGAAAAAAGACGCCCAAGCCGGAAGCATTGAAGATGGTGAGTCCTTTTTCAAATGCTGGATTGTGAAACTGCATTAAACACATTGGTCAAATTAAACACATTGGTCAAATATAATTTCTCTCCCTATATGGGGAAGAATATATTTATTTTCTTTCTATCTTAATTTATAGATCCAGAATATAAGAAGTTTTTAGAAACTTACTGTGTGGAGGAGGAGAAAACTAGTGCCAATCCTGAAACTCTTCTGGGAGACATAGAGGCAAAGACAAGAGAACTTATTGGTCTGTTTTGCTCATTTTTTTCCTCTTTACTTTATTGAGATATGTATTTATAGAGTATATATTTGGTTTTCCTTTTTCATGATTATTATAGAAAATTGACACATGTGACAGGCTTGGCAGAAATACAGAGTATTTCCCAGTTTTGACAAAAGGAAAAGGGTGGCAGGATGGTAACTTGGGAAAATATTTCTGAGCATCTGTTGATGGAGGGAGAGCACCTGAGTTTTCAGTTACAGTCATTTTGTTTCAAAGTTATGACGCTTCTGAATGAGCTGTAGAGAAGACATTTGAGTGCTGTGTGCCGGGCTGCATCAGGTAAGCTTATGTCTCAAAGTTGAAGTCAGTCATCTTTGCAAAGAGCAGGAGATGCTTTGCTTAAGTATGAGGTCATCTTGCTGTTGTTCAAAAAACTATCAAGGCCCCTGAGTGAGTGAGGCAGATGAGTGGGTAAGCCCAGCCAGAGCACAGAATCTGGTTTGAATCAGGCCTTCAACCCTCTACCCCTGAGTGGAATATTTTGGAAATGGCTCTCTCCTAGTAGCATTCCCCCAGAACTCAAGAGTAGACTTGAAACTCCTTTCTCTATCAGGCAACCTGCTTGTCTCTCCCAAACATGCTTGGAGTGTCTCCCTTCCTGCCTCTGCTGGGGTGGGGCCTCACCTTGCAGCCCAGCGCTCCTCCCACCTGTTCTGCCCTCCCTTCCCCATGCCTACCTCCTGCTCACCCACTAAGACTTACAGGACAGAATGGTTACACTGTTTATAATGTATCTTCTTATTTGTCTGTCTCCCTCTGCATTAACTCTCCTCTCACTTTGTCTCTCCACCCCCCCAGGAGAAATGTATTTTTGTCTTTGTAGTCTTAGCATGTAACACATTGCTTGAACAAGTTTAGATATTTGGTAAATATGTGTTGAGTAAATTAATAAAAAAGGTTAACATTATTGAAGCATTCTTCATTAGTCTAATAATGAAGTTTTATATTTTATAAGAGGTGATTTAATGTGTGGCTCAAAGGATCTTTATTCACTAAAGAATTTATGGAAATGTGCTTAGCACATGTTGACTGGGTACCGACTCTGAGCCTGGGCACGGGGACAGCACCGGAACAGGATACACAGGCTTCTGCCCTCATGCAGCTGCCCTCCTACTGGGGTGACTGTAGCAAACACATGCAGAAATGCTCAAGCCAGAGCATTTCCACCTGTGATAAGTGCCACAGACGTAATGGAATAGAAGAATGGGATAGAGAGAGAGGCCCCTCTGAGACCGTATTTGAGCCGAGACCAGCTGGGCCAAGAGACGGAAGAAGAGGGAACTCCAAACACAAGGGCTGGAGGCTGGAGGTCTGGGCCTGCAGGAGCGGGGCGCACGCCTGTGTGGTTGGCACATGGTGGGCAAGGAGCAGAGTAGCTGGAGAGGTGGGACCACAGCATGATGGGCTGGATTTTATTTGAGGGACAGCTGGGGACCGAGGGAGTGATGTGGTCTGATTGATTTTTTTCCCCGTCACTCTGGTTGCTCCATAAGATGGAGAAGCTGGGCTCTGGTTAGGAGGCTCTTGCTGTCAGCAGGGAAGGCTGCTTGGACGAGGGCGGCAGAGTCAGCATGTGTTCTGGAGGTTGAACTGACCAGACTGGCTGAGGATTGGGTGGGAGGGTAAGAAAGCAGAAAGGATCAAGGCCTCCAGAAGCCTGACTTGAGCAGGTCAGTGGGTTATGGCACCCGGACTGACATGGGGAAGAAACAGTATTGAGGGCAAATCGCGATTTCACTGTAGAACATGGTAAATTTAAGAAGAGTTACACGAAGCAGCAAATTAGAAATTATTTACAGAACTCACCCTCCTCAACCTGTTTCTTTCCTGCTTCTTCTTAAATGCCCTTGTACAGGGCCGCTGCAGGGAAGTAGCAAGATCTTTCACTTCTGGGCAGTTGTTAGATATCCACTTGCTGATCACACACACATCCCCCCCACAGAGTCCAGCCACCCTCCTGCAGAGGAGGGACGTGCCTGTCCTCTCCTGTTCCCAGCGCCTCGCCCAGCGCTCGGTGCACAGTCGGTGCTCCGTAATTATTTACTGAATGAACAAATGTGACTTAGAATCCACTAGCCCAGGACGAGGCTATAGAACTTTGTGATTCCTCTTTCTGCCTATTTAAATCTAGTCTTAATCCGGCAATTCATGGCAAACGCCTTTTTCTTTTCTTAGATTTTGACCTTTAGTGGATTCTTGTGGTCAGGGCTGAGCGGTGTGGGTTGAATGCAGATGTTCGTTCACTGTGAAGTTGCAGGTTAGTGCGGGCACATCAGGGTCTTTAGAGCAGACAGGCCTGGGCTCAGGTCCCAGCTCCGAGACTCAGCAACCGTGGGACCGGCTTCCTCGTAGGTGGTTGTCGCCAAGCCTAGGAAGCGAGAACGGTTCTGCTGTTGGTTAAATCAGTGTGGTACTGCGTGGTTGCGCATCTTCTGTTTAGTAAATGATACACTTTTATGGTTTGTAAAGCACTTTCTTATACAGGGTCCCATTTACCCACCACATCAGTCCTTTGGGGGAGCAAGGCAGGTGTTTGTAAGAAAGGAGGGAAGGCAGGTGGGGCCTCAGCATCAGCTCCCCAGCCCCACCCAGGTGGGTCTCAGCTCTGCCCTAGTTGACAAGCCCAGAACCACCACAGTGCAGGGCAGAGTCCTCACTCCTCTCCAGCCCCGCCCTGGCCCCATGGGTACCAACATCTGTGGGTGCTTATGTCCCCTCTATAAAATGGCATTATATTTGCATGCAGCTTACCCACATCCTGCTGTATACTGTAAGTCATGTCCAGATTAGTTGTAATACCTGGTACACTGTGAATGCTATGGAAATAGTTGCCACTGAGTTGCAAAGTCAAAGTTTTGCTTTTTAGAACTTTCTGGAATTTATTTTCCCATATATTTTTGATCCACAGTTGGTTGAATCTGCGGATGTGGAACCAGTGGGTACGGAGGGCCGTCTGTATATAAATATGTTATAAAGTTTGGGAAGTTTAATGTATTGTTTTCATTTTGCTTTTTTGCTTTATACCATTTTTGTGAGTAATGTATGAGACTCGCTTAAGAATCAGGAATTAAATGCCTAGTGTGTATAAGACTGTCAGTACCTCCAAATTACTTGACTTTATAGTGATAGAGTAGGAGCTCCCCCAAATACAGTGTAGGCTCATGTAAGTTTTAAAATGATATAATCTTCCCTTAATTATTTTAAAGATTAAATTGAAAGCAATTATTTAAAGAAATCTTATTTTAGAGTTAAATACTACATTGCAATTTTTGTATTTTAGCTAGAAGAACCACACCTCTTTTGGAATATATTAAAAATAGAAAATTAGAAAAGCAGGTAGGTCTGGCCTTTTACCCAATGAATAGCCTTTTTGTTCCCATCATGTCCGTGCAGACAATTTATACACATACTTTCCACATCTTTAGAGAATTCGAGAAGAAAAGCGAGAAGAACGGAGGAGGAGGGAGTTGGAAAGGAAACACTTACGGGAAGAAGAGATAAGAAGGAGAAGGGAAGAAGAGATAAGAAGGAGATGGGAAGAGGAGAAATGTAAGAGGAAAGCAGCAGAAAAACAGAAGAAAACTGCTGAGAAAGAAGTAAGGATGAAGGTAATTTTGAGGAGATGTTTTATTTCTTTTTTCCAAAAATAGTTCAACCTTTTAGGTATTTTAGCTCTTCAGAACTTTCAGAACATTTTCATTAGTGTAGTCTTTCACTATTATTGTTCTTTTTCTCTGTTCTATGGCAGTAGTTCTCAGATGGTGTTCCCTGAGCCCCAGGGGTTTCTTGAGCATGCTGTGTTTGGGCTACCACATGGGTGGAAGAGTGGGCGAGGACCAGGTTCCTGGGTGTGACAGAAGCACTTCACCCAGAGGAGCCCACATTTAAATGTCATAGGCTGGGCTTCTGCTTATATTTGCCTTTCAAGAAAGATTTCCTGACTAAAAAACTACACATTTGAAACCCACTGGCTTTGGGTCTACTGGCCTTTCTTTATGCCGACTGACTCATAGAACTGGGTTGTATCATTTCTTTTGTGGTAGCAGCAATGGTTTCTACATCTCTTGCACAATTTTTCCTTTGACTGATGCATTCATTTAGGAGGGTGGTTTAATTCCCATAGAGGAAATTATTCTCTATGTAAAATTTATTGCCCAAATTGGGGTCAGCCCCTACCTTCTTAGTATTCTGCTCAGATGACTTTAAGCCTAGATTTCAACCTCATGTGAATCTTAGCTCTTCCACAAAGGGTTTAAGGTGCCTTTTAGGGATTCACTAAAATTGTATAATATAAAGGAAAAAAATGAAAGGTCAGGACTTGCGGGAACAGAGGTAGAAAGGAAAGGATAGGGAAGAGATCACAGTTGCCATAGTTGAGCCATAGATTAGTTTCTGATATGCTCGGCAGTCAAAAACAGAAAAGTTGATCAGAAACGTAGTTTTCTTTATCCATGAGGAGAAAACATGCCATTTCTTCAAGGATAGCAAAGCTTTTTCTAGGCCTTTGCTTCTAAAACAATGTCTCCCATAGGTGGTCATATGGGGTTCACTAGCAATGGAGGGAATTTCTTAACCATATCCCTATGAAACACACAGCCGTTTATATCGATCAGGACTGACTAGGTTATGCTGCAGTAAAAATAGTCTCAAGATCTCATTGGTTTCATGCAGCTCAAGTTCTCCTCTTGTTCACGTTACGTGTCCATTGTGCATTGCTCATCATAGCCGTTCAGTGAGCCAAGCTGATGAGGCTCCATCTTGCACTTGCTTCCACAATCGTTATGAAGGGGAAGGGGGTGTGTAACACAGCAGATTGCACACTGGTTCTTAAACCTTCGACACGGAAGTGACAGGTCCCATCTGCCCACATTTCACTGGCCAAAACACGGTGCACGTCTCCACCTAATCTCAAGCTGAGGGACATTGCAAGTGCTAGGAGGAAAACCTGAACTATCTGATGAACAGCACTAATGAATAACATAATCTCTGAAGACTGTTTCTTGAAATGTCTCTTTTTAAGTTTAAGGATTTGCTGAAAAACTCAACCTGATGGAAGGTGTGGGCCAGGTCACGTTGCTGCAGCACATTTACTGCAAAGATAAAACCTCAGTGGGCAAGATGAGTAGGTAGCCGTTTGACCCACAAGAAATCAGCCAGAGTGGTTTCTTTCATTTTGGCTTTGATGACAATTGTTACAGATCTATGTAGTTTTAAAATCTCATAATCTGATAATAACATTGATGAAATTGAGGAGCCCAGCCAAGATTATTAAATGAAGATCGTCCATCCCACCTCTGCCAGGACATGGACCTAATAATGGGCATAGCCAGGGTGTCCCTCTGGAAATAACTCTGAGAGTGTCTTCTGTTTGTCCATGTGGTTTAAGTATGAACACAATTCTTCATAACAAAAGTGCAGCAGATATACTTCCTATAACAATCGTATGTAGTCTCAACAGTATAAATTAACAGCCCTTGAAGGATAATAAAATGAAACCTTAATATTACGGGAAGGCCTTTGTCATCTTAGAAAGTCAGCTCTGTCATGACCAGGGGCGAAGTAGGTATACATCTACAGGCATGCAAATATTGTCTAACCTTTTCCTTTACCTTTCTCAGCAAAGAATAATAGCACCTAATGCTTTATATTCTGAAAAGCATTTTTGTCAACAGCTTTGAGAGTTTTTCAGGAAGAATCATTAAAACGTGTAGCCTACAATTTTGACTATAATTTCAAGTAAGACTTACAGTATTTGGAATATAGCATTTTATTTTTACATGTTTGAATATGGAATTAGAATCTGAAATAAACCAAAGAAATAAAAACAAATTATGTCAGTAAAAGTAACTGTAGGACTCTTCATATAGTAAAAAAGAAACCAAAACATAGGCACAGCAAGAGAAAGGCTTAGTCTTATTGAATCTGGTAAAACAGAATCCTGGTGGCAGATTAGACCCCAGTGACATGAGACGCCTACAGCTCTGTCCTTCGAGTGTCTGGTGTTCTGACCTGACAGTACATATTTGACTCCAAGCGTAGCCTTTAATGAGCGTCTGTGCTCAATTTGGGGATCTCTGACCTAAGATTCATCTAGAGAATTCAAATTAAAAAAAAAAAAAAAAAGAAAACCTAAAAAATAAAATCTGTAAAGAAAGCCCGAAAGAATTTGTATTAATACCCTAAAAGTAAAGAGGCAGAGAGAGGTCCTCATGGCTGTTTTAAACAGTAAAGAAGAATATGATTCAAGGAGAGCCACCCAGTGGTTTATTTTCCTCTGAGACTTGAAAACTAAGCAGTGAGCTCAAGTTGAAGTAGGAAGCCAGGTTACCAAAGTCACAAGTAAAATTCCCAAATACTGTATATAAATTGTGGGCTATAAATACTGTTATCTGAAAGAGTTGTGCGAACTTTTCCACGAAGCTCTTTAAAAACAGATGTGTGATTTCTGTGCATTAATTTTGTATCCTGCTACTTTACCAAATTCATTGATTAGCTCTAGTAGTTTTCTGGTGGCATCTTTAGGATTCTCTATGTATAGTATGGATTCCTTTTATTTCTTTTTCTTCTCTGATCGCTGTGGCTAAAACTTCCAAAACTATGTTGAATAATAGTGGTGAGAGTGGGCAACCTTGTCTTGTTCCTGATCTTAGTGGAAATGGTTTCAGTTTTTCACCATTGAGGACCATGTTGGCTGTGGGTTTGTCATATATGGCCTTTATTATGTTGAGGAAAGTTCCCTCTATGCCTACTTTCTGCAGGGCTTTTATCATAAATGGGTGTTGAATTTTGTCAAAAGCTTTCTCTGCATCTATTGAGATGATCATATGGTTTTTCTCCTTCAATTTGTTAATATGGTGTATCACATTGATTGATTTGCGTATATTGAAGAATCCTTGCATTCCTGGAATAAACCCCACCTGATCATGGTGTATGATCCTTTTAATGTGCTGTTGGATTCTGTTTGCTAGTATTTTGTTGAGGATTTTTGCATCTATGTTCGTCAGTGATATTCGCCTGTAGTTTTCTTTCTTTGTGATATCTTTGTCTGGTTTTGGTATCAGGGTGATGGTGGCCTCGTAGAATGAGTTTGGGAGTGTTCCTCCCTCTGCTATATTTTGGAAGAGTTTGAGAAGGATAGGTGTTAGCTCTTCTCTAAATGTTTGATAGAATTTGCCTGTGAAGCCATCTGGTCCTGGGCTTTTGTTTGTTGGAAGATTTTTAATCACAGTTTCAATTTCAGTGCTTGTGATTGGTCTGTTCATATTTTCTATTTCTTCCTGGTTCAGTCTCGGCAGCTTGTGCATTTCTAAGAATTTGTCCATTTCTTCCAGGTTGTCCATTTTATTGGCATAGAGTTGCTTGTAGTAATCTCTCATGATCGTTTGTATTTCTGCAGTGTCAGTTGTTACTTCTCCTTTTTCTTTTCTAATTCTATTGATTTGAGTCTTCTCCTTTTTTTTCTTGATGAGTCTGGCTAATGGTTTATCAATTTTGTTTATCTTCTCAAAGAACCAGCTTTTAGTTTTATTGATCTTTGCTATCGTTTCCTTCATTTCTTTTTCATTTATTTCTGATCTGATCTTTATGATTTCTTTCCTTCTGCTAACATTCATATACACTAATGATGAAAAATCTGAAAGTGAAATAAAGAAAACACTCCCCTTTACCATTGCAACAAAAAGAATAAAATATCTAGGAATAAACCTACCTAAGGAGACAAAAGACCTGTATGCAGAAAATTATAAGACACTGATGAAAGAAATTAAAGATGATACAAATAAATGGAGAGATATACCATGTTCTTGGATTGGAAGAATCAACATTGTGAAAATGACTCTACTACCCAAAGCAATCTACAGATTTAATGCAATCCCTATCAAACTACCGCTGGCATTTTTCACAGAACTAGAACAAAAAATTTCACAATTTGTATGGAAATGCAAAAGACCCCGAATAGCCAAAGCAATCTTGAGAACGAAAAATGGAGCTGGAGGAATCAGGCTCCCTGGCTTCAGACTATACTACAAAGCTACAGTAATCAAGACAGTATGGTACTGGCACAAAAACAGAAATATAGATCAATGGAACAGGATAGAAAGCCCAGAGATAAACCCACGCACATATGGTCACCTTATCTTTGATACAGTAGGCAAGAATATACTGTGGAGAAAAGACAACCTCTTCAATAAGTGGTGCTGGGAAAACTGGACAGGTACATGAAAAAGTATCAAATTAGAACACTCCCTAACACCATACACAAATATAAACTCAAAATGGATTAAAGACCTAAATGTAAGGCCAGACACTATCAAACTCTTAGAGGAATACATAGGCAGAACACTCTATGACATAAATCACAGAAAGATCCTTTTTGACTCACCTCCTAGAGAAATGGAAATAAAAACAAAAATAAACAAATGGGACCTAATGAAACTTAAAAGCTTTTGCACAGCAAAGGAAACCACAAACAAGACCAAAAGACAACCCTCAGAATGGGAGAAAATATTTGCAAATGAAGCAACTGGCAAAGGATTAATCTCCAAAATTTACAAGCAGCTCATGGAGCTCAATATCAAAAAAACAAACAACCCAATCCAAAAATGGGCAGAAGACCTAAATAGACATTTCTCCAAAGAAGACATACAGATTGTCAGCAAACACATGAAAGAATGCTCAACATCATTAATCATTAGAGAAATGCAAATCAAAACTACAATGAGATACCATCTCACACCGGTCAGAATGGCCATCATCAAAAAATCTAGAAACAATAAATGCTGGAGAGGGTGTGGAGAAAAGGGAACCCTCTTGCACTGTTGGTGGGAATGTAAATTGATACAGCTACTATGGAGAACAGTATGGAGGTTCCTTAAAAAACTAAAAATAGAACTACCATACGACCCAGCAATCCCACTACTGGGCATATACCCTGAGAAAACCATAATTCAAAAAGAGTCATGTACCAAAATGTTCATTGCAGCTCTATTTACAATAACCAGGACATGGAAGCAACCTAAGTGTCCATCACCAGATGAATGGATAAAGAAGATGTGGCACATATATACAATGGAATGTTACTCAGCCATAAAAAGAAACGAAATTGAGTTATTTGTAGTGAGGTGGATGGACCTAGAGTCTGTCATACAGAGTGAAGTAAGTCAGAAAGAGAAAAACAAATACCGTATGCTAACACATATATATGGAATCTAAGAAAAAAAAAAAAAAAAGGTCATGAAGAACCTAGGAGCAAGACGGGAATAAAGACACAGACCTACTAGAGAATGGACTTGAGGATATGGGGAGGGGGAAGGGTAAGCTGTGACAAAGTGAGAGAGTGGCATGGACATATATACACTACCAAACGTAAAATAGATAGCTAGTGGGAAGCAGCCACATAGCACAGGGAGATCAGCTCAGTGCTTTGTGACCACCTAGAGGGGTGGGATAGGGAGGGTGGGAGGGAGGGAGATGCAAGAGGGAAGAGATATGGGAACATATGTATATGTATAACTGATTCACTTTGTTATAAAGCAGAAACTAACACACCATAAAAAAAAAAAAACAGATGTGTGTGTGAGATCAGGTTACACGCATGTAGAACAAGCACAGATGTGGGCTGCCCAGGGACACTTGGCCTGACCCCTGCTGCCTTCCCCGCTCCCTCCCGCCCCCACCTCTCCCCTCGCAGGGAGCTTCCCCCCACCAGACTCACGGCCTCTCATGAGTGGCCCACCTCACTGTCTGGTCCCTGCCTTCCCTGACCCCCTTGAGAAACCATTCCTCCTCCTCCCCTGCCCCACACCTCATTGTCCTTTTAGTCTGTTTATCATGTGTTTGTAGCGTTTCATACCACCTGAGATTATCTGGTTCACAGTTTTCTATTTTTGTCACTGTGTATACCGTTCTCCCACCCCCATGGCCACCACTGCCTTGGCAAGACTATCAAGTGTGAGTCCTTAATTGTGGGCACTTGTCTCTTACCCACAACTGCATTCCTAGCACTGAGCCCAGGGTCTTTACCTCAGTTCATGGCACACAGCTGCTAAAACCCTTGTAATCTCTGGAGTGACAGGAGTGTCCTCTGTATGCTAATGAGCTGACAGGTGGCTGGGACCCTGGATAGCTTCAGGATGGGAGCTGCTCATCAGAAAGACCAGGTGTGATTAGAGCATTGGAACCTCCAGCCCCATCCCCACCTCTAAAGAGGGAAAGCGTTGGAGATTGAGTTCAGTCACAAACGGTCAGAGGTTTAATCAATGATGCCTGTGTAACGGCGTCGCCATAAAAGTCCCCGAAGCGTGGGGTTTGAAGAGCATCCAAGCTGGTGAACACACATATCCCGCTGCCAAGGGGGTGGAGCCCGAGGGAGCCCTGTGCATCTCTCCCATCTGGCTGTGCCTGAGTTGTATCCTTTATAATAAACCAGTAATAGTAAGTAAAGCACTTCCCTGAGTTCCGTGAGTCAGTCTCATTCAAGAACCCCCTGAATTTATAGCCGGCCAGTCAGAAGTACTGGTGACAACCTGGGACTTGGAACAGGCCTCTGAAGTGGGGACAGTCCTGTGGGATCTGACATTGATTCCAGGTGGATAGTGTCAGAACTGGGTTGAGTCATAGGACACCCAGCCTGTGCTGGACAGCTGGGGAGGTGGTGTTGGAAAAAGCTTTGGTTTTAGAAATATTGTAAAAACAGTTCATAGGTGCACAAAATTATTTGTTGGATGGATGGAGACTTAAACTGTTGCACTCCCCTGTGGTTTGCATATATTACTTTTTTAATTAAAAAAAAGATACACTGTTGTCTGAAAGGATCCCCCATAGGCAGGTAACATAGTCCACACCTCTGATGAGAAGCAGCTTGCAGCATTTGCCTGACAGTCTATGTTTCATCCTTAAATGAACTCATTTAGTCTAAGTGTATCTGTGTATAGTTTTTCTCTACTGCAACTTACATAAGTTCACTTTTATAAGTGAGAACAAAATTCTCACAAGTAGACTTCGGTTCATGTTCTACAAACTGACTCTACCTGTGGTACTTAAAGTTCGAAGAGCAAGAACAGGGAGGAAGGCCCAATTTCATACCAAAATGAATGTATCATAGGAACCTTCTAAATCTGTTTCAAGAAAGAGAGTAATAGGTGTTTTTAAAACGATTCTCAAAGTCATTAATATAAAGCCATCCTTTAAAAAATTTTTTTTCCTTATTACCAAAGTAATACTTGTTCATTTTAGAAAAACTGGAACCTGTAGATGAAAGGAAAGAAAATAATTTCATTTCTGCCAACTAAAAATAATAACTCTTAACACAGTGTTGCAAGCCTTTTAGACGTTTTTCTATGTGTGTGAATCAACATGCAAATAGAAATTGGATCATTCCACTTTGTAACATTCTTTTCTTCGTTAATATAATATCTTTTTATCACATTATCCTAAATTGTTTTTCACAACTAGAAAGTATTTCATTGAAAGAATGTTCCCCTGTGTATTTAACCAAAAACCTGTTCATTGGACCTTTAGCTTATGTTTTTTTGCTATTCAAACATTTGGGCTCAATATTGGTGTATATTTTAAATTATTTATTAAATACCTTCTTTTATAATATATTCCTAAAGTGATATTTTACTAGCATTATAATTTCTCAGCTTCTCAAGAAATCAGAAAAGGGAGAGGAGTCAAGCACTGAGAAACCAAAAGAAAGAGGAGAGGAAATTGACACCAGAGATGGGAAACAGGAACCCGGTGCCAGCTGTGTAGTCATGAAGCCCAAGCCCTTGGAGAGCTCGCTGGAGGAACTCAGGGAAAAGTGAGCCGTGCTTTTGTTTCTCTGACCATGTTAAGCACCCAAGATTGTCATCGAGTTGTGGTTGTATATCCTTTGTCAGTATGAGTGCTTATATTTCATAATCTACTTGGAATTCAAGAGTTTGCTGGGATGCGCTTGCGCACATCTTTGTCTCCTTGGCCAGCAGTCACGCTGATGGTGAACTGTTCAGTCTGCCTCCTCAAGGCTGTCTTCAAACAGGGAAGTGTCCTGGTATTGTTTCCTCCACTCTCTCCTCTCCTGGTTATTCTCTTGGGTTCCTGTCTTTGCACTTCCCATCTTCAAGATCTTCTTCCCACTCTCTTTACTGGGTGATTTTTATCAGTTTGTAATTTTCCTCTGTGTTTGGAGATATCTTGCCCATTTGATCTTCCAGACCACATTCAGTGTATCTGCAGAATTGTAAATTGGAGAGCCCAGACTTTTAGGCGCTGGAGATCTTCTGTGATACAGAAATGGAGTCTCAAGTGCTGTCCTTCCTCTGTTGGAGTGGTCAGCCCTCCGGTCCCGCCAGGATCTGCCCGGCGGCTCTGGATGCTGGTGTTCACCGGCCCTGCCTCTGTGCGGCGGGGGTGTCCTCCGCCTGCTCACGCACAAGCGGCCCGTGAGAGGAGTTTGAGCAGTGCTCTGGGGACAGGACGCACGGCAGCCTCTGAGCAGGGAGCCCCTCCCTCCTGGGTCCACAGTCCGGGGGCCACGTGCAGCTGGGATTCTTGTTCCCCTGGCCCAGGGCTCCTCCCCATGTCCTGCATGTGGACGCCTGCAGAGCTTCCTGGAGCCCAGGACCACTCTGCTGAGAGGGGTGGCTGGAAGTAGATTTGAGTTTGGAGGGGAGATGGCAAGGTCATGGGATTAGGCTGCTTTTTGCCCAGAATCACAGTACTCGGAATGACTTCTTACCACCTTTCTTGCACAGAGTTGTGATAAAGGTTTTCTTTCTTCTTTATAGGAGTTCTGGTTAATTGGTTTGTTTATAAGATTAATTTGTACATGACTATCAAATCTATGATCACTCTGGTTTATGTTACAGGCATATCTCTTATTATTGCTTATGATACAGCAGTGCCTTTGTCATGTTTCTGGCACAGATTTGTGCTTGTAGCTCTTTTTGTTCCCATCAGCCCTGCGGCCACTGCGTGCGGGGAGCCACAGACGGTACGTGAGGCTCGTGGAGAGAAAGACTTTAAGAACCAGATGAGCTAAGCAGCCGCTTATTTACTTACTGTTCATTTAACAGTTTGATATATGCGTGCATTAATTTTTTTAGTTAATTTTAGCTCTGCTTGGAACAGAAACTCAGCTGTAAATACCAGCTCTGTGTCACGATGGATGTGCATCTGGGCTACTAAGAAAGTCCCTTGAGTACTTTTAGTCTCATTTACTTTATCTGTAAAAAAAGGGAGGATTATATTTACTAAGAACCGTAAAAATATGTGCATATGGTACCTTAGCATAGTGCCTGCTACATATGTGTCACTCAAGTGTAACAGTAAGTATTGTTATTACTATTGTTTATTCATGTTTTCAAAAGTTTCTTGTTGAATGCCTGTCGTGTGCCCATCGTGTGCAAACTTGGCACTGCAGTGGTGAGCAGACTTATATATCCCCTGCCTGTTTTTGAACTTGTTGTCTGGAAGGGAAGACAGGTAACTGACAAGCAGTTTATGTAAGATTATTGATAATTTGTGTTGAATCACAGGTCACAAAATGACAGTGATAAAGAGCAAAGGGACATGGAGAGAAGATTCCGAGAAAAAGAACTTGAAGCACAAAGATACCACTTGGATGACAGCAGAAAGCATAGAGCTCACTATGAGTTGGATAAGTTTTCAGGAAGAAGCACAGAAGAGCTGAAAAGGGGGAAAGGATTCACCCCAGACCGAGGGAAGAAGGGGAGCCAGGATGGGGGCGGCCCTGTGGGGGCAGCAGAGACACCAGGAAAGGAGAAGAGTGAAGGTGGGCTGGCAGCCGAGAAGGAGCGCACGGGAAGCAAGGTTCTTTTATTCACTGGGGATAGTCTTTCACTTCATTTTCGTCTGCTCAGAGTCAGCTGTAATCCTGCAGGCTTACAACTGCTTTTCCAAGCAGAAATGTTTTATCTAACCAAGAGTCTTGAGGTGTCTTGAGGTGCAGGATCGTAGGTTCTGACAGCGTCCTAGGGAGCTCACTGCCCTGAGAGTCTGTATTTGCAGAGCAGTTATTCTTGTCCAGTGAGAGGGCACCAAGTCCTGAAATGAAACCAGCATCATCTTTTCTCAGAGAATCAATTTTTTTTTTAACCAGGAAAGAAAAAGAACCTTTTATTTAGTATAAAACTGGCACATTCACACTATTTGCTTGAGAATAAGTAATGGAAAGATTATACATTTTACCCCTAAGACAGTAAGGAAAATATTAATGACATGTCATGGTGCTTTCTTTTACATCATTAACAGAGTTATGATTTTTTTAAATTGAAGTTTAGTTGATTTACAATATTGTGTTAGTTTCAGGTGTACAGCAAACTGATTCAGACATTTTTTCCAGATTATATCCCAATATAGGTTATTACAAGATATTGAATATAATTCCCTGTGCTATACAGTAAATCCTTGTTGCTTATCTATTTTTATGTAGAGTAGTTTGTATCTGTTAATCCCATACTGCTAATTTGTCCCTCCCTCCTTCCCTCTCTCCTTTGATAATCATAAGTTTGTTTTATATGTCTGTGAGCCTGTTTCTGTTTTGTATATAGATTCATTTGTATTATTTTTAGATTCTGTATATAAGTGATATCATATAGTATTTGTTTTTCTCTGTCCAATGTAACTTCACCTAGTATGACAATCTCTAGGTTGATCCATGTTGCTGCAAATGGCAGAATTTCCTTCTTTTTTATGACTGAGTAATATTCCATTGTATATATACCACATCTTCTTTATCCATTCATCTGTTGATGAGCATTTAGGTTGCTTCCATATCTTGACTACAGCAAGTCCGCTACATATGAATGAGTTCCATTCTTAGAGCATGTTCATAAGTCCAATTTGTTTGTAAGTCCAACAAAGTTAGCCTAGGTACCCAACTAACACAATCGGCTATATAGTACTGTACTGTAATAGGTGTATAATACTTTTCACACAAATAATATATAAAAAAACAAAAAATAAAGAAAACATTTTTAATCTTACAATACAGTACCTTGAGAAGTACAGTAGTCCAGTACAACAGCTGGCATACAGGGGCTGGCATCAAGTGAACAGGCAAGAAGAGTTACTGACTGGAGGAGGAAGAGGAGGTGGGAGATGGTAGAGTTGAAGGGTCGTCAGCAATAGGAGATGGAGGGCAAGCTGCAATTTCACTCACACCTGACGTTGATGGAACACACGTTTGCATCTTTGAAAGTTCGCAACTTGAAGGTTCATATGTAGGGGACTTATGTATTGTAAATAGTGCTGCTGTGTACATTGGGTGCATGTATCTTTTCGAATTAGAGTTTTTGTGTTTTCCAGATATATACCCAGGAGTGGTATTGCTGAATAATATGTTATCTCTATTTTTAGTTTTTTAGGGAACTTCCATACTGTTTTCCATAGTGGCTGCACCAATTTACATTCCCACCAACAGTGAACGAAGGTTCCCTTTTCTCCACATCCTCTCCAGCATTTACTGTTTGTATACTTTATAATGATGGCCATTTTGCCCAGTGTGAGGTGATACCTCATTGTGGTTTTGATTTGCATTTCTCTAATAATTCGTGACGTTGAGCATCTTTTCATGTGCCTGTTGGCCATCTGTATGTCTTCTTTGGAAAAGTGTCTATTTAGGTCTTCTGGCCATTTTTTTGGATTGGGTTGTTTGTTTTTTTGATATTGAGTTTTATGAGTTGTTTATGTATTTTGGATATTAACCCCTTGTTTGTCGCATCATTTACAAATATTTTCTCCCCTTCTGTAGGTTGTCTTTTCGTTTTGTTGATAGTTTCCTTTGCTGTGCAAAAGCTTTTAAGTTTAATTAGGTCTCATTTGTTTATTTTTGCTTTTATTTCTTTTGCCTTGGGAGACTGACCTAAGAAAATATTGCTATGATTTCTGTCAGAGAATGCTTTGCCTGTGTCCTCTTCTAGGAGTTTTATGGTGTCATGTCTTATATTTAGGTCTTTAAACAATTTTGAGTTTATTTTTGTATATGGTGTGAGGGAGAGTTCTAATTTCATTGATTTACATGTAGCTGTCCAGCTCTCCCAACACCCCTTGCTGAAGAGACTGTCTTTTCTCCATTGTATATCCTTGCCTCCTTTGTCATAGATTAATTAACCATAGGTGTGTGGGTTTATTTCTGGGCTCTCTATTCTGTTCCATTGATACATATGTCAGTTTTTGGTACCATGATGTTTTGATTACTGTGGCTTTGTAGTATAATCTGACATCTGAAAGGGTTATGCCTTCAGCTTTGTTCTTTTACCTCAGGATTGCTTTGGAACTTCTGGGCCTTTTGTGGGTCTATATATATTTTAGGATTATTTGTTCTAGTTCTGTGAAAAATGTCATGGGTATTTTGATAGGGATTGCATAAAATCTGTAGATTGCTTTGGGTAGTATGGCCACTTTAACAGTATGAATTATTCTGATCCAAGAACATGGGAAATCTTTCTATTTCTTTGTATCATCTTCAATTTCCTTTATCAATGTTTTATAGTTTTCAGCATATAGATCTTTCACCTCCTTGGTTAAATTTATTCCTGGGTATTTTATTTCTTGACATGATTTTAAATGCGATTGTTTCTTTAATTTCTCTTTCTGATATTTCATTATTGGTGTAAAGAGACGCAACAGATTTCTGTATATTAATTTTGTATCCTGCTACCTTGCTGAATTCATTTATTAGTTCTAATAGTTATGTGTGGAGACTTTAGGTTTCTCTATAGAAAGTGTCATGCCATCTGCAAATAATGACAGTGTACCTCTTCCCTTCCAATTTGGATACATTTTATTTCTTTTTCCTGTCTGATTGCTGTGGCTAGGACTTCCAATACTATGTTGAATAGAAGTGGTGAGAGTGGGCATCCTTGTCTTGTTCCTGAATTTAGCAAGAAGGCTTTTAGGTTTTCATCATTGAGTATTATGTTGGCTGTGGGTTTGCCATAAATTGCTTTTATTATGTTGAGATATGTTCCCTCTATACCCACTTTGGTGAGAGTTTTTATCATGAATGGATGTTGAATTTTGTCAGATGCTTTTTGTGCATCTACTGAGATAATCATGTGGTTTTTCTCTTTCTTTTTGTTAATGTGGTGTATCACATTGATGGATTTGTATATGTTGGACCATCCCTGCAAGCCTGGAATGAATCCAACTTGATCATGGTGTAATGATCCTTTTTATGTGTTATTAGATTTGATTTGCTAATATTTTGTTGAGGATTTTAACATCTATTATATTCATCAAAGATATTGGCCTATAATTTTCTTTTTTTGTAGAGTCTCTGTATGGTTTTGGTATCAAGGTGAAGGTGGCTGCATAGAATGAATTTGGGAGTGTTCCCTCCTCTTCAATTTTTTGGAATAGTTTGAAAAGGATAGGCATAAGTTCTTGTATGTGAGGTAGAATTCCCCACTGAAGCTGTCTGGTCCTGGACTTCTGTTTGTTGGGAGTTATTTTTTATTACAGATTCTTTTTCACATCCAGTGATTCGTCTGTTCAAATTATATGTTTCTTCTTGACTCAGTTTTGTTAGGCTGTATATTTCTGGAAATTTGTCCATTTCTTCTAGGTTGTCCAATTTGTTGGCATATAACTGTTCATAGTGTTCTCTTATGACTTGTTGTATTTCTGTGGTATTATTATTATTATGTGGTTGTTATTTTCATGTCTTTCATTTCTTATTTTATTTATTTGGGTCCTCTCTCTTTTCTTGGTGAGCCTGGCTAGAGGCTTGTCAATTTTATTGATCTTTTAAAAAAACTAGTTCTTGGTTTTATTGATCTTTTCTGTTGTTTTTTTAATCTCTATTTCATTTATTTCCTCTCTGATCTTTATTATTTCCTTCCTTCTGCTAGCTTTGGGTTTTGTTTGTTCTTGTTTTTCTAATTCTTTTAGGTGGTAGCTTAGGTTGTTTATTTGAAATTTTTCTTGTTTCTTGAAGAAGGCCTGTATCGCTATGAACTTGCCTCTTAGAACTGCTTTTGCTGCATCCCATAGATTTTTGTAAGGTTGTGTCTTCATTTTTTTTTTGTCTCAAGGTATTTTCTGATATCTTCTTTGATTTTATCGTTGACCCATTGGTTTTTTAGTAGCATGTTGTTTAGTCTCCATGGGTTCATTCTTTTCCCATTTTCCTTTCTGTGGTTGACTTCTAGTTTCATACCATTGTGGTCACAAAAGATGCTTGAAGTAATTTCCGTCCTCTTAAATTTGTTGAGGCTTGTTTTGTCACCTAATACATGGTTTGTCCTAGAGAACGTAACATGTGCACTTGAAAAGATGTGTATTCTGGGTTTTTTTGGATGCAGTGTCCTGTAGATATCAGTTAAGTCCAACTAGTCTATTGTGTCATTTAGGATTTCTGTTGCCTTCTTGATTTTCTGTCTGGATGATTGGTCCAGGGATCTGATGTCAGTGGGGTGTTAAAGTCTCCTGCTATTATTATATTATTGTCAATTTCACACTTTATGTCTGTTAGTATTTGTTTTACATATTGAGGTGCTCCTATATTGGGTACATATATGTTAACAAGTATAATATCCTCCTCTTGTATTGATCCCTTTATCATTATATAATACCCTTCATTGTCTTTCTTTATGGCCTTTGTTTTAAAGTCTAATTTGTCTGATCTGAGTATTGCTACTCCCACTTTCTTGTCATTTCCATTTGCATGAAATATCTTTTCCCACCCCCTCACTTTGTCTGTGTGTGTCTTTCACCCTGAAGTGAGCCTCTTGTAGGCAGCATATTGTAGGTTCTTGTTTTGTTATCCAATCTACCACTCTTTTTTTTTTTTATTTATTGTATTTTTAGCTGTGTTGGGTCTTCGTTTCTGTGCGAGGGCTTTCTCTAGTTGCGGCGAGCAGGGACCACTCTTCATTGCAGTGCGCGGGCCTCTCACTATCGCGGCCTCTCTTGTTGCGGAGCACAGGCTCCAGACGCGCAGGCTCAGTAGTTGTGGCTCACGGACCCAGTTGCTCCGCGGCATGTGGGATCTTCCCAGACCAGGGCTCGAACCCGTGTTCCCTGCATTGCCAGGCAGATTCTCAACCACTGTGCCACCAGGGAAGCCCTACCACTCTTTTGATTGGAGCATTTAGACCATTGACATTTAAAGTAATTATCAATAAATATGTACTTACTGACATTTTAATCCTTGTTTTCCAGTTGTTTTTTGTAGTTCTTTGTTCATTTCTTCTTTTTTTTTTCTTTTTGTGGCTTGATGATTTTCTTTCGTGGTATGCTTGAGTTTCTTTCTTTTTGGTTTTTGTGAATCTACTGTATATTTTTTATTTGTGGTTACCATGGAATTTGAGTATGTTAACCCATCACTATATCTACTTTCTTTACACTGATAGTAATTCAAGTTCAAAAACATTCCAAAATACTTACATTTTAAAACTCCCCTCCCCAACATGTCCTGTTTTACATGTTCATGCTTATCCTTTTACTGTTAATTGTAGTTATAATTACTTTTACAATTTTTTTTATTGTTTTTTGACCTATGTACTGGCTTATTGAAGTGATCTTCAATCATTTTATATACTTGCCTTTCCTATAGATCCTTGCTTCCTTTCTATTTAGAGAAGACCCTTCAATATTTCTTTTAGGGTAGGTTTAGTATTGCTGAATTCTTTTAGTTTTTGCTTGTCTGAGAAATTCTTTATCTCTTCTTCTATTCTAAATGATAATCTTGCTGTGTATCCTAGTTGCAGGTTTTTCCCTTTCAGGACTTTGAGTATATCATGCCACTCCCTTCTGGCCTGAAAGTTGCTGCAGAGAAATCAGCTAATAGCCTTCTGGGGGTTCCCTTGTAACTAACTCTTTGTTTTTCTCTTGCTACCTTTAGAATCCTCTCTTTATCTTTCACTTTTGTCATCTTAATTATGTGTCTTGGTGTGGGTCTGTTTGGATTCATCTTGTTTGGGACCCTCTGTGCTTTCTATACCTGGATATCTGTGTCCTTCTTTAGGTTTGGGAAGTATTCAGCCATAATTTCTTCAAATACATTTTCAATCCCCTTCTTTCTCTCTTCTCCTTCTGGAATCCCTATTATGTGTAGGTTGGCACATTTTATATTATCCTATGGATCTCGTATGTTGTTTTCATTTTTTTTTAAATTTGTCTTTCTGTCTGCTTCTCTGATTGGGTGATTTCCATTATTCCATCTTCCAGATCACTTATACATTCTTCTGCGTCACTTAGTCTGCTGTTCATTGCTTGATTGCTTTTTCTCTCAGCAATTGTCTGTTTCTGGTTGGTTCATCTTTATAGTTTCTAGTTCCTTATTACAGTGATCTACATTTCTATCAATAATCTTTCTTAATTCAGGTAGCACTTTTACTACCTCCTTTTTGAACTTGGGGTCTAGTAGACTGATGAGCTGTTTCATTATTTGTTCTTTCAGGGGATTTCTCTTGTTCTTTTAATTGGGAGTTCCTCTGCCTTTTCATTCTACTTAATTTTCTCTGTCTCTAAGAATTTAGGAGAAACAGTTATCTACTGTGGTCTTGAAAGTGTGTTTTTATGTGGGAATGTCCCTGTGCAGACTGTGTGTATTCAGTGTTTTCGGTGCAAGGGCTGGTTTTGGTATGCCCACCAGCCACGTCATTCCTCAGGGTGTGCTGTCCGTAAGCCCCTTGATAGGGGTGTGGTCAGTGTTGTACTGTCCAGAGCCTGGGCTGGGTGTGAGGTGGGGCCTCCTCTCTGCTCCGTGGCTGTCGCTGCCCTGTCGGGGGCGGGGGCTCTGCTCCCCAGTTGTTGGAGTAGAAGCTCTGAGGGTTGAGTTCGATCAGGCTCTGTTGCTCTTGAGTGTCTGCCCCAAAGGAGGTGAGTGCTGAAGCAGGTGAGGCCACGGGGGACCTAGGCATCACCTGTGTAGGTGTCCACAGTTCTGCTCGGAAGCAGCCCGGGGTCGCATCCCTTTCTCTGGTGTGTTCATCCCAGATCTCACGCGAGGCTGTGGTGTGAAGTAGGCTGGGGCTGGGGGTTGGGACGTTGCAGGTACAGGAACTGAGGTGGCTGCGCTGCTGTGGGAGACCTCTCTGCCCCACATCCGGCGCTAAGCTGCCGGGAGGGCTGGGCGGAGCCAGGGGCTCCCACTGACAATGGCTGTTGCCGCCCCATCTGGACCCCACCCCAGACACAGGTCTGTCTCTGCACTGCTAGACCGAGTCTCTGCCCAGATCTCACGCCAGGCTGTGGTGTGCAGTGAGCCCTGCCAGGGTGTTCACCCCTTCAGATCTGGAGTGCAGAGAGGTGGCAGCTGCGACTGCAAAGCTCTCGCCACCCTGATTGTCAGCACGCTGCACACAGGCACTCCTTGTGAGTAGAGTCACAGCTTCTCCAGTGCCTCTGTCTGTCTCAGCGGATTTCCCAGCAGGCAGGGGGGCCGTCTCCTCCGTGCGGGACCCCAGGACTGGGATGTCCAGGTTGTTGCTCAGCCTGCCTGCTCCCCAGGGCGAGGGTCCACCCACGAGGACTTTCTCCTCCTTACAGATCTCGCCGGGGCACAGGTCCTGACCCGATGCCTTTTCTTCTGTCCAGCCCGGTTACATGGAGCTCTTTCTTGCAGCTTTGGCTGTGTAGGGGGTCTTCTGCCAGTTTCTGTGAGAACCGTTCCACAGGTAGATGTATTTTTGATGTGTTTGTGGGGGCGAGGTGAGCTCCATGTCCTGCTCCATCTTGATCCCCCCAAGACTGTTCTGATTATTAGTGGATAATGAGGTGGCCATAAACGCCCAGGTCAGCTCTGCACAACCGGCATGGGATTGGGATCACATCGTTGCAGAGAAGCACTGTAATGGGGTCATCTCCCTGCCAGGCCCGGCCCCATGGTGCTGGTCAGCCCTCACAGCCTGGCGTCCAGGTGAGCCGAGGGGACGGAGGCCTGGGCTGCAGGCCGTATCCACCTCCCCCACCATCCCTGACCCTGGCAGCCTCCCTCTGTCCTGTGTCTGATTCTATCATTTCAGGAAGCTGTAGAAATGGGAACACAGCATGTAACCTTTTGAGGCTGGCTTTTTCACTCAGCATAACCCCCACAGATCCATCCAGGGGATGGTGGGTATCAGCAATGTTGATTTTTATTTATTTATTTATTTATATTTTTTATAAATCTATTTATTTATTTTTGGCTGCGTTGGGTCTTCGTTGCTGTGCGCGGGCTTTCTGTAGTTGCGGTGAGCAGGGGCTACTCTGTTGCGGTGTGCGGGCTTCTCCTTGCTGTGGCTTCTCGTTGCGGAATGTGGGCTCTAGGCGTGCGGGCTCAGTAGTTGTGGCTCACGGGCTCTAGAGCACAGGCTCAGTAGTTGTGGCGCACAGGCTTATTTGCTGCACGGCATGTGGGATCTTCCCGGACCAGGGCTCGAACCCGTGTCCCCTGCATTGGCAGGCGGATTCTTAACCACTGCACCACCAGGGAAGTCCCGCTATGTTGATTTTTAAAGTGTATGCAGTGAAGGCAAGACCAGCCCCAGCCAGAGGGAGTCTACTCATCTTCACCCTTGACCGGCCCCGTCCATACACTCAGAGGTTTCTGCAGTTACTGTAACCTCAGGGCTTTCTGCTGGGTTCATTCACATGAGCACTGGTTTTTCACCTGCCTCTGCATTTAGCAGCAGCGAGTGACTTGGCTATTGGCACAGCTTGGGGAGTGGGAACCTGAGGTGACTCTTCGGCTCAGTTAAAGCTGTGGTGCTGTAGTGGTAATAAGGTGCTATGTGTCATAGCTCCTTTCTCACGAGGTGAGTTGTGATGTCCTTCTAGAATCCGTCTGTACACACAGACGTTACCCTGCGAAAGCAGAGCCATGCTTTT
Organism: Balaenoptera ricei; assembly: GCF_028023285.1. Lineage (NCBI taxonomy): Eukaryota > Metazoa > Chordata > Mammalia > Artiodactyla > Balaenopteridae > Balaenoptera > Balaenoptera ricei. Next base: position 84,108,204 of record NC_082656.1, read on the forward strand.
GGCCCCAGGCAGAGGTGGTGTGTGAAGCCTGCCTCTCTGTCTACACGGGATTCGGGTCTGTACGGCCTGCCAAGCCCTTTCCCACCCTTCTCATTGGCCAGGCTGATATTAAGGAAAAGAACATTCTGGTAAACCCCATGGTGGTGACTGTGGGGCCTCCACACACAGCCCAGGAGTGGGCAAAGGTGAGTGGTGAGCCCTGGAGAAACAGCATAGGACGTGCCCACCTGAGTCACACTGCCCTGTCTCCCAGGTGGCCGTGGAAGGCTAAGGCCGCTGCGCCGCCCACGTAAGCAGACGGCCCCCTCAGGGGTGGGTCCGCGGCAGAGAGCTGGCTGGCTTCCCCAAGGCTGGTCCTGGCCTGTGGAATCGCTTTGTCCTTCCCTGGCTTTGCTTTCCTCATGCCCTGAAGCAGTTTCATTTCATTTCATTTCATGTACTTTATCCAGGAATGTTTTTATCCCACCACCTCTAAGAGATTAGTATGATGGCTGGTTAGCATTTTCCATAAAGGGGACAGTTGAGGAATAAGCTACACAGAAATTGCTAATTACAAATGTGTGTGACTGTTCAGTTCATAGCTCTAAAAAGCCATCTCTCTAGAGACCATGCCTCATGTCATGTTGTTCCAGACTTTGCATCCACCCTGTGTGGCGAGTTTGAGGGGCTGAGATGAGGGCATTTGAGTTTTCAGCTCTCAGAATAGGAGGGAATTGCCGTGATTGTATTAATTCCACAGAGTTCTGGCTTTGAGCGGTAACACTTACCCAGACGCTAACTTTACTCCCAAGTTATTATTAACTGTCTTTCTTTTTCATGGCTCTTTTTTTTTTTTTAATCTCAAAATGCCTGATTTCTGAGCTAGTGCTGTGAAAAAGGCTGATTTTTAGCTGCAAGACTGATTTTCTTTAGATAATTAGGATTATCAGGCCCTAGAAATAGGTAGAGCTGTTGCCTCCTCCTGTATTTCTGGCCCTTGGAAGAGTAACACGCCCTTTGTCCTGGCAGGACCGACCAGGCTTGCAGCTGTACCAGCCCAGAGGTGGCATCCGATCCGTGAATGTGATGGAAGACCCCCTGAGGAGGGCCGTGACAGGAGGAGGGGTGAGGTGGAAGATTCAACAGGGGCTGGAGCTGAGAAGAGCAAAGAGGCAGAGTGAGTCAATGTGCATGTTGGTGACGTGGGTGGTCTCCCACCCACACTCTGTGGATTAGAGAGGGCATTCCTTCCGGAAGCGCGTAAATTAGCCTGGAATAAAACCGACAAGGTGAATTTACTCCTTATAGAGAAACTAGAACTATAAAGGTGGCGTAGAAATACCTAGAAACCATTCTCAAGCGATCTTTTAAAACTTTGAACAGAGTTATAGATTTTGCCATTTCTGATATAAACTAGTATATATAATTTAGCCAAAGCAGAAGAAAAATAATCTCCTTCAGAAAGCAGAAAAGTATGACCAAAACCAGAAGAAAGCTAGTATTGTATCAGTGTGAATTCTGAAGCACTTTAAACATGTTGTAGGAATAACTTGGACTTTCAGTTTTACACATTTTTAAGTCAGTTATCTGTATATCATTGTGCTTTTTGTTGGTTTTCTGTGAGCTGTAGTTTCTGGAAAGTGAGCAGCTCTCATGTCTTATAACCATTGTAATTCAGTCATTCATGCACCTTCTGTCATAAGGATTAGCTGAAGTCTGTTGTGCTGTATTCCCTCTGATAGGAACTTTAACACTGTATAAAGCCCAACAGCTTTAATTGTTGCCCTTTTAACAATATGGCCACTGAATTAACAAAAATAGTTCCAGTCTTTTGATGGCGTGCTCGTGGTTTATAACATAAATGGCATTATTTTAGAGAGGAATAATTAGGTATTGCATCTGGAGTTTTTCTTTTTGCAGTCTGAGGCAGTTTTATGATAACTTAATGTAGCTTTCTGCAGCTGTGCATTCTACAGTATTTTTTCCTTTCAGTGAAATTTTTAAATGTTAATGCTTTTGGCACTGTGCTTTGAACCATTTATTAAATAAAAATTTTGGTTGCTATGAATTTGAACTCCAGTTATGGTACTTTTCCTATATAGAATTATATGTAACAAAATACTGCTTTTTAAAATGTAGCTTTAATCATCTGAATATTTTGCTTATTATATCTATTCTTTATAAAATATAAAATGTTTTTAAAAAACTGAGACTTATTTATTATTAAAAAAAACCTCTGACTGTTAGACATACAGTCAGTTTCAAGCATTGCTGTGCTCTTGTTCTTGACTTATGAGCTCCAGAAGGTGGGGGAGGGGAGAGAAGAACTTGCTGTGGATTCAGTGAGTTCCAGGTGATCCAGCAGCATCAACTCTGGCTGAAAAGGGCTAGATAGTAACCACTTTAGACTTTATAGGCTATACGGTCTCTGTCACAACGATTAAACTCTGCCATCATAGTGAGCCTTAAAATACATTTACAATAGAAAATGAATGGGCAGGGCTGTGTTCCTATAAAACTTAATATATAAAAACAGGCAGCACACCATATTTGGCCTGTGGGCCACAGTTGGTTAGTGTTCAAGATTCATGGTTTAAAACAATGGTTGTTATACTTTTTGGTCTCAGGAACACTTTACGTTCTTAAGAATTATTAACAACCCCAAAGGACTTTTGTTTATTAGCTAGATTATATCTATTGATGTTTACTGTATTCAAAATTAAAGCAAAAATGTTTAAGCACAAGAATACATAAACACATGTTCCTTTTATAGCTGTCAGAGTAATAACATCAACACACATCATTCTAGCCTCTGGAAAACTCCACTATACACCCGTGAGAAGATCACAGTAAAAAGGCGAGTAATGTCTTTTAGTCTCAATGCGTAATTATACCCAAGGGAGGGACCAAGATGGTGACATCAGAGGCTCCTGAACGTCCCTTCTCCCACAGACACACCAAATGTACAGCTACACACAGAGAAGTTCCCTCAGAGAAAAATCCAGAAACTAGCCAAGCGACTCCTACACACCAGACAAATGAGACAATACCCACATCGAAACAGGTGGGAAAGTCTGAGACAACCTCTCACCATAAGCCCAAACCCCAGCACAGCACCATACAATCGGAAGGGAACCCCCAGTTCCCAACTTCTTCCTGAAGAAAAGCTAGGGCTGCCACATCTAGCACCCCAACTTTTAAGGCTCCCCATCTGAGGGATGGGCCTTTAAATCACCTAGTTCTGAAAGCCAATGGGGCTTCTGTCCATGAGACCCACAAGACAGGTGTGCACGAGAGCCCTCTCTGCAGCTATCCCCCCAGGTCTCCGCACAGAAGGAGCAGGCAAAAACACTCATCTACCAGATTCTCCCTGGAAGGGTTTGACTGTGTACTCTCCTGGTTGCTACTTGAGGGCCCAGATTCTAATCAGCCTGCACGTGCATGGAAGTGGACTGAGACATCGATGGGTCTTGGCACACCTTCCACTACTGGAAGCCACTAAGAACAAAAAGACAGGAGCATGGACAATCGTAAAGGTTTGAGAGGCAACCACATACTCAGGCCAAGCTGATTGACAAGGTTTATCTCCTACATGAGACTAGTCTGTCAAGACTGGGAGAGGTGGCTGTTTTATCTAATGCACAGAAACCAACACAGAGACTCAAGGAAAATAAGAAATAGGGGAATATGTTTGAAACAAAAGAACAAGGTAAATATCTCAAAACTGATCTTAATGGAGGTATGTGATTTACCCAATAGAGTTCAAAATAATGGTCACAAAGGTACTCACTGAGGTCAGGAGAGCAATGCATGAACACTGTATGAATTTCAACAAAGATATAGAAAATATTAAAAAGTACCAAACAGAAATCATAGAGCTGAATCTTACAATAATTAAACTGAAAATTTCAATAGAGGGGTTCAACAGCAGACTAAATTGAGTGGAGGGAAGGATCAGTAAACTCAAAGGTAGGGCAGTAGAATTCATCCAGTCAGAGGGGCAAAAAGAAAAAAATAATAAAAAAGAGTAAAGATAGCTTAAGGGACTTATAGGATACCACAAGAAGACCAATATGTGCATTATAGGGGGTCCCAGAAGGAGAATAGGGAGGGAAAGGGGTAGAAACATTATTTAAAAAATAATAATAATGGCTGAAAACGTCCATAACCTGTGGAAAGAAACACCCAGATACAGGAAGCCGAAAGAATACCAAATAAGATGGATCCAAAGTGACCCACACTGAGACATATTATTATATTGTCAAAAGTTAAGACAGAATCTTAAAAACAGCAAGAGAAAAGCAACTTGTTATGCACAAGGGAACCCTCACAAGACTGTCAGTGGATTTTTCAGCAGACACTTTGAAAGTCAGAAGGGTGTGGGATGTTATATTCAACATACTGGAGGGGAGGGTGGGGAAACACCAACCAAGAATACCCGGCAAAGTTGTCCTTCAGAATTGAAGGAGAATAAGTTTTCCAGACAAAGCTGAAGGAGTTCATCACCACTAGACTAGCCTTACAAGAAATGTTAATAGGAGTTCTTCAAGCTGAAACAAAAGGCCACTGATTACCAACAGGAAAACATATGAAAGTATACAACTCACTGGTGCAAAGGTAAATATATAGTTAAATTCAAAATGTTCTAATATTGTCACGGTAGTGGGTAAATCACTTATAACTAGTATAAAGGTTAAAAGGCAAAAGTTTTAAAATAACTATAACTACAATAATTTGGTAATGGCTACACAATATAAATAGATGCAAATTGTGACATCAAGAAAAAAATGTGGGGTGGGAAAGTAAAAATGTAGAGCTTTTGTATGCATTCGAAGTTAAGTTGTTATCAGCTAAAAGTGAACTGTTTTAATATGTTTTATGTAAGCCTCCTGGTAACCACTAAGCAAAAACCTGTTGTAGATACACAAGGCATAAAGAGAAAGGAATCAAAACATACCTTTAAAGAAAATCATCAAATCAGAAAGCATGAGAGCAAAAGAGGAAGAAAGGAACTTCAAAACAGCCAGAAAACAATTAACAAAATGGCAATTGTAAGTTCATATCAATAATTATTTTAAATGTAAATGAACTAAATTCTCCAATCTAAAGACAGAGTGGTTCTTTTAGTCAATGTAGTATTGGAGGTCCTAGCCACAGCAATCAGACAAGAAAAAGAAATAAAAGGAACCCAAATTGGAAAGGAAGAAGTAAAACTGTCACTGTTTGCAGATGACATGATACTATATATAGAAAACCCTAAAGATGACACTAGAAAACTACTAGAGTTCATCAATGAATTCAGTAAAGTTGCAGGATACAAATTAATACACAGAAATCTGTGCATTTCTAAACAGTAACAACAAGTTATCAGAAAGAGAAATTAAGGAAACAATCCCACTTAACCATGACATCAAAAAGAATAAAATACCTAGGAATAAACCTATATAAGGAGGTAAAAGACTTGTACTTGGAAAACTATAAGACACATAAAAGAAATTGAAGATGACACAAACAGATGGAAAGATATACTGTGTTCATGGATTGGAAGAATTAATATTAAAATGATTATATAACCCAAGGCAATCTACAGGTTCAGTACAATCCCTATCAAAATACCAACAGCATTTTTCACAGAACTAAAACAATTTTAAAATTTGTGTGGAAACACAGAAGACCCCAAATAACCAAAACAATCTTAAGAACGGAGCTGGATGTATCATGCTTCCTGACTTCAGACTATACTACAAAGCTACAGTAATTAAAACAGTATGGTACCAGCACAAAAACCAGACACACAGATCCATGGACCAGAATAGACAGCCCAGAAATAAACCCATGCACTTATGGTCAATTAATCTACGAAAAAGGAGGCAAGATTATACAATGGCAAAAAGACAGTCTCTGCAATAAGTGGTGCTGGCAAAATCAGATACATGTAAAGCAGTAAAATTAGGACATTCTCTAACACCATATACAAAAATAAACTCAAAATGGATTAAAGACCTAAATGTAAGCCCAGAAACCATAAAACTCCTAGAAGAAAACATAGGCAGAACACTCTTTGACATAAATTGTAGCAATCTTTTTGTGGCTCTGTCTCCTAAAGCAAGGAGCAATAAAAGCAAAAATAAACAAATAGGACCTAATTACACTTAAAAGCTTTTGCACAGCAAAGGAAACCATCAACAAAATGAAAAGACAATCTACTGAATGGGAGAAAATATTTGCAAATGATATGACCAATGAGGGGTTAATATCCAACATATATAAACATCTCATACAACTCAACATCAAGAAAACAACCCAATTAAAAAATGGGCAGAAGAACTGAATAGACATCTTTCCAAAGAGGAAATGCAGATGGCCAACAGGAACATGAAAAAAACCCTTCCCCAGGGTTTGCCGTGTTTATTATTTATGTACTTATTTGTTTTACTGTTGTAGGCTGTCTCTGTGCCAAGGATCAGCCTGAAGTGCAAATAATGTCTTTTTTTATGTCTCTTCTGAGCCTTCCCTTGGTCAGGCACAGTCACTTTCTAATTTTCCCTGTATATGCAGTAGTATTTAACGTCTGGCTCCCAAAAGGAGAAAAGCAAAAAATGAAGTGTGTCAGGGGCAGGAGGTGGGGGTGGGGGTGGGAGAGGGTGCTGGCCCTTTAAATCACCTGTAAGTCACTTCAGCTAGAGGTGGAGGTATTTACAAAAGGAATGGCTGCCTGCCTCTTTGTCTGCACCTCTGTGATCAAAAGCAGCATCTAGAAATCAAAGCACAGATGCTCGGTATTTGCAAGACAGGGCCCTTTTTACCCACACTAGCACCTGCAAGTTGTGTGCAAGATGCTTGCATGGCTGTGGGTAGGGAACAAGTAGCTGCTACTCTGTGAAAAGTAGAAAAAGCCAAAATTGACCAAAATTAACCACAATTTTCTGTCCAGTTCTTCCCCTGGAAGTTGGAAGCCTTCAACAGACTCCGGAGTTCCAAAATAGTTATATCAGATGAATTCTGCCAGTGCAGTTCCTGTCTAGGTGGGGAGACAGATTCCTGGGGCTTCCTACTCCACCATCTTCCCAGAATCCTCTCTGCCCGATTGCTTTGGATTTACATGTTTCCTAGGTTGAGGCAAATTTAGAGGCTTCCTACTGGCCTTTCCCACAATAATAGCCCTCACCTCACAGGTCAGGGAACCAACGTGGGGATACTGCTAGTTCCTGAGTATGTCTACTGTAATTATGCATCCTAGAACTGGAGAAGTGACCACAGGATGGTTTGGGGATACTGGACCCACTGTGAGATGAACCTGAGCTGAAACTCCATTGATTATCTGACCTCCATAAGCCCCTACTCTGACTGGAGGGCCACAGTTATGCTTGGTGTCTCCTGGAATCAGTGTCAGTTCAGAACCAGTGTCCAGGCATTCCTGAAGGGTCTGATTAGTTCCTTTTCCCCAGTGCAGCCACCCTGGTAAATGGCCATCTGTACCTTTGGGGAAGGCTGGGAAAAAGGTTAACAGTATAAATTTTTGGCAGTGTACTGGGATTCTTGCTCAAGGGGACCCAGCCTCCCCTTCATTCAAGGTCTGTAAACTGGCTCAAGTCTGGGAAATGACTGAGGGGCCATGACTGTTTTTATGATTCAAGTTAGAATTTTGTTCACTTGACCTAGAACTCTTCCATTTATACAAATCTAGTAAAAATTTAGTAGGCTTCCCATCGACTTCATCTAATCCTCCTTGTGGCCCACGGCAAACATTTACAGGAGATCGGTGGGTGTTTGTTAGAAGCAAAGTTAATTGAAAGTATGCTCAATCCAACTAAACTGGTAGTTGATCAGGATCAAAGGGGTTGAAATGTCGTATTTTATTCCAACAGCATTTTCAGTTTTAGGGTTGAATGTAGCATCCAGTGTGGGGTATTTGTAACAACAAATAGCATTCCCGTGTTGCATTAACGCTAAATTAGGTCCAAATCAGTCCTATAGGTTTTCCTCAATTCATAAAATGAAAAAAGTAGTCTTGCAATAGTAGACTTGGAAGGTGGAGAGAACCGTGCCAGGCTTAGTAAGGGTAGGACTTTAATAGGAAAGACTGACCAAGTATTATGAGGTGGGGTGAGAAGGTTATTGAGTAAGGTGTGGTTTGCCAATGGAAGGCCTTAAGTAACTGTACCTTAAGGGGTAATTTTGTATAAAGAATGCAACACACAATCAGTATTGTGGAGACCTTATTTTGGTGTGTAAAGGGTGGGCTGGGGTTGATACTGGAGGCCCCAGACTATGGAGCAGTCTACTGCACCAACGATGAGGGCCTAGACCTGTGAGGCAGTAGCAACAGACATGTTGCCAAAGAAACCCAACCTGGCTTGCTATAGGCTAAGCAGAGGAATCAAAACCCCAATTTTCAAGCTCAGGTGTGGAAGGCAGAATGGCCCCCAAAGTACAAGATTGCCAGAATCTGTGAGTGTGGTAGTTTTTATGTCAGAGATTTAAGGTTGCTAATTAGCTGACTTTAAAATACAGATCATCCTAGATTATCTAGGGGCCCAATGTAATCACAAGGGTCCTTAAGTGTATGAGGGAAAGAGTCAGAGAAACATGTGATAACAGAAGCAGGGTCAGAGATGCTATGTGCTAGCTCACAGATGCAGGAAGGGAACCATGAGGAGAGTGCAGCTGGCCTCTAGAAGCTGGAAAAGGGAAGGGAATGAATTTCCTTTTAGAGCCCCCAGGAAAGAACGCAGCCCTGCTCTCACCTTGACTTCCGCCCAGTGAACTTCGTTAACTGTAAGAAAACAGATCTGCATTGTTTCAAGCCACAAAATTTCATGCAATGTATAGCAGCAATAAGAAATGAATGATCAAAATTACATGTGAACAGAAATAGCTAGATTGAGAAAGGAGACAATTTCCGGGTGTTTTTTTTTTTTAATCTAAGGGTGTAATTCATCTTAAAGAGGCACCCTTCTTCATTTTGTGATGCTTGCAGATCAGATTTGATTAAGCATCAGTCTGTCTTCATGCAAGACAAAGCTATGGAATCTACACCAATATTAAAAACAAAAGCAGCATCTGCTACAGACACATTACAATTCATGTACTCAGAGTCAAATTAATGAAAACTAAATTGGCTACCTAAAATATAATGGCATCAAGACCATGAATGCTGTGTAAAAATGGTACAGTAACTTTTATTCCCTTTCATGTTACGTAAAATCACTGGAGGGTTCATTAGAAAGTTGTAATTTCATAGGTAAATAAGAAAATGAAAAGATACAGAGTGGGTCATATTGATTAGTGAGGGTTGCTATTGTATAGAAGGCAAAGTTACCAACGATTAAAAAGAACGTAAACAGGTTCTAAAGTAAGGGCACAGCTAACCCTTGACCTTGGAGGTAAAAGGAGAAAAAAGTGGGAAACCACAACTGGGGTGAGCCAAGAACATCGTGGTTTGGTCAACTAAAATTAAGGTCTTTTAATGCCAAAACTACACAGGCATCACCACTGCTTACCCTAGTGTAATATCCTCTTATAAAAATATTATTAAAAAACCAACATGAGACGGCAAGTCGTAGGATCTAGTTAGCTCCCCCTTGAGCAAAGATATAGGAAGGACTCTGAGAAGTCTGCACCAAAAAGTGTGAAGTCCTAAGAATCTGTTGCATTTTGTTACATGCTCAAACATGGCTGATTTGATCGCAGGCTTCAAAAGGGTTTCTGGGCACTGGAGGCCCGTTTTTCTACCCATAATTTTAATCAAGTCAGTATACAAGACAGATATAGCCAAGATATCTTACCTCTCCTACTTGTTGGCATCATGCCTAGAAGCAAACTCCAGAACTGGAAGCTTCTTGTCAAGGTGCCCAGTATAAGCCAACAATCCCATCAACCAGTACCTTCCCTGCCAGACTGTGCTCTCCAAAGAAGTGACAGGTCTGAAGCTTGTAAGATCTTCCCAGTATTATCTAAACATTGTATTCCCAACTGGCACATTCATTTGGATGCCATGAATAAAGCGCTCCTTGTTCAAGTGTCTGGGAACACCTTGATAAAAGCCAGTATCTCAACCCTGGCTATGTATCAGAGTCCTTATGGCACTAAATGCTTCCCATTGTTTAAATGAAGCACTCAGGATTGACCACCACTGAGATTAAATGACCTTTAACAGGCTAATGTGGATTAATGAGAATTTTCATACAGAGAGCCTAATGTAGCCAGGCCTCTGTATCCTTGGTTTCCACATTCGTGGATTCAACCAATCACAGATCAGAAATATTAGAAAAAAATTTCCAGAAAGTTCCAAAAAGCAAAACTTGAACTTGCCACTTGTTGGCAACTATTTACATAGCATTTACATTGTATTAGGCACTATGAGTAATCTGGAGATGATTTAAAGCATATGGGAGGACATGTGTAGGTTGTATGCAAATACTACATGCTTTTATGTAAGGGACTTGGGCATCCCTGGATTTTGGTATCTGCAGGGGGTCCTGGAACTGATTCCCTGTGGACACCAAGGGATGACTGTACAGTGTTTCCCTAAACCTACCTGACCACAGAACTCTGAGAAAACCGAGCTTAGAAAATGCTGCTCCAGGTATGAAAATTAGTATGCTAAAAACAAGTGGAAATAGGAAAGAATAATGGAATTTGGTATCATACAATGAAAGTTACACAAAAGAAAACACACATGAATATGTTGCTAACATGAAAGCCTTTGTTTTTAATTTGATTGATACACAGTTGACAAAATATTTTAGAATAAAATAATCCATTAACAGGCACAAGGTATTTACAGTAACAACTGTGAAAAACATAAAACTGATGTACTCTTAAACAGTAATGTCTATTTATAAAATTTTTTGTTGTGAATCCGGAAGACTTTCAGTTCTGCTCATTACCCTGGTCTGAAGCCCCGACAGATGGTGCATAAGGCCCAGGAGTAGGAGGTGCAACTCTAAAACATTTGGCAAATAAGGATCATCTGTTGGTTTGAGCTCACAGGGAAGTGAAGGGCCAGATCTTGGGGTAAGGTCCAGAATGGAAGACTCCAAAGGAAACAACTAAAGACAAGACCTAAAATCACACTCATGTTTCTCAGTTTCCTACAGGAGGAGGCTGCAAACTATTTTTTAAGTGGACTCAATTTCCCCACTTTTAGCAGAAAATCAGCAACCCTGAGACTCCAATCTTCCATAATATAAAAGTTAATAAACACCTAGAAGTGGTTCAAGATTTATAAATAAATTAATTTTATATGACCAAATAGAAACTTTAAAATAATTTTTATGATGTGAAAATACTTGAGAACAACATTTCTCAAAAATTTCATGCCTAGTTCTTAAACATTCTAACGAATAATTTCCAATGTCTGAAATTAGTTGCACAAAAAAAGATACACTTTAACTAGATGTTTTAAATTGAGTACAACTTGCTCTTGTTAAATGGAATGCCTACCTCTTCATATTGTTCAAATATATTGAAATTAATTTTACCCATCTGGAATATACAATATGAATTTATTGACTTACACGACAACCACATAAACAGAGATTGAGAAAAAAATAACCAAACGCTTATGCTTTGTAACACTACTGAGACACAGTACACCATACACGTCAACATCTACTGATCCAACTAGGCTATTTAACTATACTTTCAACAAATCGGTTCAATAAACAACTCTGTAGAGCATATAGCCACACTGTATTTAAAAATCAAATTTGCTGCTCCTCCAGTGGAGGTTCCAGAGCTTCCATTAGCTTTTTATTTGCCTCTTCATTATGCCGGCTTTGACAATGAGTTAAATGTTTCTTAAAGCCTCTTGGAAAATTTGACTCAAAATTACAACGTGGACATTTAAGTAAACTTTGCCCATGAGCTGCTACATGATTTTTAAGGAGAGATTCCAAAAGAAAAGCCTTTCCACAAATTGTACACTTGTAAGGACTGTGGACATTATGCTTGTTAACCAAATGATGCAAAACAGCACCTTTTTTCATAGCACGACAGCAACAAATTTTGCAATAATACTTTCCTTTTCCACGCTTCATGTATTTTGCAATCTCTTCTTCAGAGATAAAAGCCTCTTTTTCTTCAGTAAACTGCAGCACATTTTTGGACTGCTCTGGACTAGTCATGTCTATTTTGTTCTCTTTACTAAAATCAATAGATTCCACATCAACCTGCTCTTGATCACTGCTCGATTCTTGGCCCTTACTATCTATCGCATCCAAATCTGTTTTTATATACTCACTGCTACTAAGCTCAGCATCCGAGTTCTCTTGGTTGTCTTTCTTGAGCTTCTTTGAGGAAGGAAATAAAGTGTCTTCTAAGAGTTTCTTAGGTGTAGCTAGTAGTTCTTCCTGAACCAAAACATCACACTTTTGATCATCTATGGCATCTGCCTGTAGTTCATCACCAAGCTCAACTGCCTTCTGAGATTCTGAGAAGACAGCAGCTTTGGGAAGTTCGGGGAAAAGGGCATGTTTCCGGGGCTCTGGAAAAAGAGCACGTTTTCGTGGTTCAGGAGAAGCAGGAGGGGCTGTTTTGGTAGGCTCAGAAAACACGGCAGGTTTTCTAGGCTCAGTATCAATAGAGAGAACAGGCTTCCAGATATCAGAGGAAGCTTTAGGGGACTCAGATGGCCCAGAAGGACCTGGTTTCCGGGTCTCAGGGAAGACAGGTTTCTGAGGTTCAATAAAAAAGGAAGACTTCCAGAGATCAGGGGAACCACCACGGGAACTTTTCTGGGACTCAGAAAAATCAAGTGAAGCAGGAGAAGTTTTCCGCTGATCAGGGGAAAGCTTCCAAAGCTCTGGAGACCCTGAGGGTTTTCTGAGCTCTGGAGATCCCGCTGGACTACGGATCTCTGGGGACAGTGGTGGGCCTGGTTTGCGAAGCTCAGGCGACACTGGAGGAACTGTCTTCCAATGTTCAGGTGACAAGGTGGGAGCTGTCTTTCGGAGTTCTGGTGGGCCAGACTTCCACGACTCAGGAGATGCGGGGGGAGACTTCCAGGAACCAGGTGACACTGATGAAGACTTCCAGGACGCAGGTGACATGGATGGAGTTGGTTTCCAAGATCCAGGTGATATAGAAGGAATTGGTTTCCAAGGTCCAGGAGACACAGATGGAGCAGGTTTAGCTGGCTTCCAAGGTCCTGATGATGCTGACGGACTGGATTTCCAAGACCTGGGGGACCCAGGTGGCCCTGGCTTCCAAGAACCTGGTGACACAGCTGGGGCTGGTCTCCGAGGCTCTGGGGACACAGCAGGGAATGGCTTCCAAGGTTCAGGAGACTCCGATGGGGACAGCTTCCTTGGCTCAGGGGAGACAGTCCGGACTGGCTTCCGAGACTCTGGAGACGCAGTTGGGGATGGTCCCCAAGGTTCAGGGGAGGCAGCTAGAACTGGTGACTCTGGAGATGAGGCTGAAGGTGGCCCCAATGTTTCTGGGAAATGGGAGTGCTTCTGGGGTTTGGGATTAGTAAGAGTTGCCTTTACTGGCTCAGGAGATACAGGAGCAAGTTTCTGTGGTTCTGGAGAAGGAACAGGGACTGGTTTCTGAGATTCAGAAACAAGAGGGACTGGTTTTGGAAGTTCAGGAGAAGAAACAGGGGCAGGTTTTGGAGGCTCGGGAGAAGGAAGAGAAGGTGTCTGTGGCTCAGGAGAAACAACAGGGCCAGGTTTCTGAGAGTCCAGGGAAGTAAGAGGAGTAGGTTTTGGTGATTCTGGAGACATAACTGGGCCAAATTTCTGTGTTTCTATGGAAAGGGCAGGTATAGGTTTCAGTAGTTCTGCTGAATTAGAGGCCATTTTCTGGTGTTCAGGAACAGAAGGGCTGTTCATAGGATCTGCTTCTTTGTTTAACTGATTTTTTGGTTTCTCATTCCATTTCTCTGGGGCTGAATGTTTGGATGTGATGTGATAGTATACATTAGAGTACATCTTGCTGGTGAAAAAGCATTTATGGCAGTGAAATAGCTTTGCACTTTTCTGGTAAAATATCATTTTACCTAACCCACCGGCATCCATTTCATCACAAAATTCTGGATGGATGGTACCCATGTGGATTTGTACATTTTCATAATCCGTGCCTCTGAAATTGCAGTGGTCACACTCCAAACGTGCCGATGGCTTACGAAGTTCCTGGAATACTTCCATTTTTCTAACATACACGATTATATTCTTTAAAAACAGTGCTGCAATAAAGTGGAGATAAATGATTTTCAGAGAACATAATTTTGAATAAAATGCTGTTTCTAGTCCATTCTATACTTGCATAGTAAGTCTAGAATGGCACATGCACTTATTAGATAATATCTCTATAAAGATTTTGAAGAGATGGGAAAAATATAATTAATTTTAAAGTGAGTCCCAAGAACTCTGCTATTTTTACATACATCATCTCATTTAACACTCCTAACAATATGACTCAAATATCACTTTCATTTACAGATGAAGAAAATAATGTTCAAAGAAATGACTTACCCAGGTTATAGGACTATCAGGGACCCAAGCTTCACTCCAGAATTATGTATTGCATGTGCCTTACACTTTGACTCTAAAACCGCGAATCAACAAGCTGTCAGTAGGCAAAGCTGAGTAAATATCAAAGCTAAAGCTAGGCTATTAAGGCAGAGCAAGAAACTTTAGGTCCATTTCAGAAAGCACTTGTTAAACTAAATCTAACATGAAAAGACAGCTTTAAAAAAAAGTCAACATATCTTGTAATGTTTTATCCATCCTAATATACTTTTACCCATTCATTTAATAAATTAATTATTTTGTGCCCCATGCTTTTCTAGGTGCTTGGGTTTAAAGGGGTATCTTGCAATATGGTGCTCATATCAGTTGGGAAGATAAGAATGTGGAGGGCAACACAGAGAAGGCACTCAAGCAGAGATCTTGAATGATGTGATGGAGTTTGCCAAAAACGGCAATTCAGATGGAGGACACCCTTGAGGCAACTTGCTTGCCAGAAAACAAGACTTTTAAACTTTTAAGCTAGCCTTGTTAAGGTGGTAAAAGTAACAGAAGCTCACAGTTAAAAACATACTCATTCACGCAGTACAAGGTACTCACACAGTATCACTCCCCAGGGGTAGCCACTGTACTTATGTGTCACCGAAGAGAAGGTCTATGTTTACACATTCTACACAAATGAGATATTAAGCATATTTTTCTGCAACGAGCTTTCATTTAAGGAAGAGAAGGTGTCTGTGGCTCAGGAGAAACAACAGGGCCCGACTCCAGGGAAGTGAGAAGTACATGTTTTGGTGATTCTGGAAACAACTGGGCCAGGTTTCTGTGTTTCTATAGTAAGGGCAGATACAGGTTTCAGGAGTTCTGTTGAATTAGAAGGCATTTTCTAGGATATTTTTACATACAGAGTAAGCACTGAATTTCCTTTGAATGGGAGAGTATTTCTGAAAGGGAAATTCCTAGAAATGGATTACCTGGTTCAAAGGCTATCTGCAATTGAAACTGACATTTTACCAAACTCTCAAAAAGTTGTGGTACTATTTCACACCAACCAAGAGTGTCGACGTGAAAACTAACTCCCCAGCTCCCTCGGCATCACAGTATCGTTAAACTTCTAATCCTTTCTACTTCTTAGGTGAAAACTGATATCTCACTAGTGTTTTAATGTAGTTTAATGACAAAGACTGAATATTTCCCCTTGTTTATTAGCCATGTGTATTTCTTTTTCTAGGCTGTGCTTTGCCCATTTTTCTTAATTATTTGTAAACAGTCTTTGTATGTGAAAGAAGTCAGTCCTTTTATGGAAACTATCTTCTCACTTTATTATTTGTCTCGACTTTATGATTTTTTTTCTTTACTACATACAATTGGTTTACATAAAAATTAAAAACTTAAAAGTGCTTCCCTTATGACTGTGTTTTAAGTTATGCCTTCCATTCCATTATTTTTTTAATCACTCAATATTTTCCCTATGATAATGATAACTTCATTCTTTTCTTACATTTGTATCTTTAATCCTCTGGGATCCAGCCTATTTTTGACCCCAAATGGATAGTTCAGTCGTCTCAACATTGATTACACATGTAACCAATGACACGTAATGTTCTATTTAGCAATTACTAAGTTTTGTGTACGATGCTACTCTGGGCTCTATTCTATTCCCCACCAGCTCCATCTGGTATGCTCTTCTTAGCATGGGTATCCAACAACTGCTGAAACAGACTCTGTAACTAACATATTCATGCATCATCATATATATGGGTGTGTATGCTTTTACATTTTTCCCTCAAGAACTCCAAGCACTTTTTAAAAACGTACTCATCATAAAATATTCTCTTAAACGTTAGAAAGAAATGTTAAAAGCACACAAAAATACGTGCAGAGCAATGCTGGTACAATACCGTTATTAAATATTGTATATTTAATTTACAATATAAATCCAGGACAAGTACTTTTAGAATGGGGAAGAAATATAGACCAACATGCTTTTTCCCTAGTAGACTTACCAGCTGTCTTACTAGAAGTCTTAAAAGCGGTCTTCAAAGGGCAGGCAAGTCTACATGGCTTTTCGACTAAACCACAGAAGACAGTGTGTAGTACGTGAAGAAGGACAAAGATGAGCAGTTGAACCTGAAAAAAACAAAGGAAAGGTAATCAAAATGACTTCTCTGTGAAAAGTTGTGTCCTCTGTAATAGAATTCTGCCAATTTCCCTCACTATCCTGCCCCTTCCAACAGCAAGAGGGGTCCAATCCAAAGCCTGGACACTAACTTTAATGAAACGACACCAAAGACTACAGCAGATACTATCCACGACACCATCCTTGTTGAATTTTATTTTAATGATCCACTATGGAATTAATGCGTGACCCTAACCCAGCCAAACCCTTCTCAAACCCACCATCTAACTTCAGCTAACGTGACAAGCACGCAGAAGACTCCTGCCGTGACTACAGGCTATTTTGTCAATTAAAACTTCTTACAGTTGAGGAAACTCAAACCTAGACATTAATAACTTGCTCAAGGTTAGGCAGTCCGCGTCTGATGAAGGACCATACTAACGTTCCGCTATCTATCCAGGTTCTTTGCCATATATCTTGACCAAGCTAATACAGTGGAATTTAGTAAGATCCTGTAAAGCCAGTAAATGGGCCCAAATCAGACAGATGAAATTTATCAAACATTTAGAATCCAAATATCAATTACAAAACATAGGAGTATAGTGAACTGCACTGGGCAGAGTATCCCAGTGGATCACTGTCTCCAGCTCTGAGCAGGAAGGACACTTTAAGATCTTGAGTCCAAACACTGGGAATACACAAAAGAAAGCAAAGAGAATGGTAGGAAGTCCTTAAAAACACGTCATTTGTGAGCACAGACACTTAACTTCAAAAGAGGAAGAATTAAGGATAATATGCAAGCTGTCCAAAAACAAGTGGAAGCCAGCAGGAAAAGAGATTTCAGCTCAACATAAAGTTTTACAAAGTACTCAATCACGGACTAGAATGAGCTGCTCTGTCAGGCAGGAGCCCTCCGTAACCGGGGGCCAATGATTAGTACAGGACCAGAAGGATCCTCAGCGGACTTAAGTCCAACCGTATCATTTTATAATTGAGAAAAGTGATGCTGAGGGAGAGAAGTGACTTGTCAAAGATCACAACAATTAGGTCAAAGAAAACAACAGAAGACCCTGATTTCCTGACTCTGGATCTCTGCTGTAACAATAATGATGTCTTCCCCATGGGGATGTTGCAGAATTGAGTTCAGAATTCAGCTGCTGGGTAGAGGCTAGAAACTGAGATTACTTCCAGCTTCCAGATTATAGCAATTTTCCCCCTAAGTTTCAGAGTTCCTTAGCCTAACTATGAAAGTAACTCTACATTGTGCAGGTTAATAAAAATTTCTCATCCTACATTTCACCTCTACAGACCACATATTGTGTCTAAAAAACATAAGTTTTAATCACGAGTGTTTTGCCAGTCCATCATCCTGTATTTTTCAGTGAAGTTCTACCACATGGTATCACACCTATTTCCATTTTCCATCCAATTTCTTTCTTAACATCTAGCACCATTGGTCTTTTAAAACATTTTGATGCACAGCTCTCCCATGTAAACTCAATATGTAGAGCATGTCTAAAGCTAATTTGCTCTATTAATATATACACAGTAGCACGGCTCTTCACCCTTGCTGATTTTTAAAAAGTTATTAAACTTTAGAGATGTTTTAGGTTTAAAGAAAAACTGAACAGAAAGTTCTCTGTTCTCATATACCTCCTTTCCTCCCCTGCACATCCTTTCTCCTATTATTAACACCCTGTATAGTGCGGTAGATTTGTTACAACCGATAAACGAATAACATGTTACTGTTAAAGCAGAAACTCTATACCCGTTCAACAATACCCTCTGAGTCGAATCATACAACACTTGCTCTTTTGTGTCTGACGTATTTCACTTAGCACGTCTAAACTGAAGCATGTATCATAATTTTATTCTTTTTTAAGGATAAACAGCATTCCAACTTTTTTCCCGTTCACCTGCTGATGATCATTTAGTGTCACCGCCTTTTGGCTGCTTCGAAGAAGGCTGCTCTGAACACTGGTGTCCAAGTACCTGGGTCCCTGCTTTCAATTCTCTGGAGTTCACACCTAGGAGGAGAAGTGCTGGATCATGTGACAACTGCATGTTGACACTTTTGAGGAACCACTGAACCACTTTCCACAGCTGATAGCCACTCCACTTTAAGTCCCAGCCACCAGTGCAGGAGTGTTCTAGTTTCTCCACGTCCGAACACACACTCTGGCTGTGAAGCGGCACCTCGTTCTGGATCCCCTCCGGAACTCTGCCGGCTAAGAGCACCCTCTGACGTGCTGCCTGGCGATCTGCACATCTTCCCGGGAGAGACCCCCACTCAAGCCCTCTGCCCACTTTTACACAGCTTTTCGTTGCTGGGTTATCAGATGCACACCACATTTCTCCCCCTCCGTGGGTTGCCCCGCCGACTTCTGAACAGCACTGATGACAAAGCCCATGCAGCCGCGGGCGGCAGAGAAAACTGCCTCCAGGACCGGACCCGCGGGGCCGGGTCCCGCCTTCCCAGCGCGGTTTTAAACAAAACGTTTCGTGCCTCCACGGGATGACGCAGGGCCTCCCGCCCCTAGTGCCGGCGGCCCCACCCCGCCCGCGGCTCTGGGGGGAGGGGTCCTTCCGCCGGCGCCAGCGACCGGGCCCCTCCTCGGCGGCCGCCCCAGGCTTCCTCGGGACTGCGGCCCGGACGACGCCCCTCCCTGCCCGCCCCGCTTCTCACCGGTGGGCCGCGGGCGGCGTCCAGGCGGGGAAGGACTGCGGGAGGCCGGGCTCGCGGTCCCAGACGGCTCCGCGAGGCCCTGCGGCGCAGCGGCCTCCCGAATGGCGACGAGGCGCAGGCGCGAGCTCCGGGCGCGCGAACGTGCGCGCGGCCACAGAATGGGCCGGAGGGGGCTGACGGGAAGCGAGTTTGGCGCCGCGCGCCCTCCCGCGAAGACCAATCAGATCGCTGGTCGCGGAGCGCCGCTGTGTGGAGAGAGCGCTGGTCTGTCGAGCGGCCCGACCCGCCCCCGGAAGTGACGCGTGCTCCCACTCCGCCCCCGGACGCGCCCGCCCCGGCTCCGCCCCAGAAGTTCCAGCGAGCCGGCGGGCCTCAGGGAGTGGCTCCGCTGCCCTGGACGGCGAGCGGTGGGAGGACGGCCGCACTTGTCCCTCCCGCCGGGTCGCGGGTCCGATCCGCGGCCTGGGACCACCCGGCCGCTATGAGTTTTGGATTTGTTTCTGTCTTTGGCCGGGTTCTTTAAAGTTAACAGCTCCGTAGCGCTTAAGTGCCCCGCCGAGACGGTGCTGCGTAGGGAGGGAAACGGCTGGCCGCCAGGTTCCCTGCGGGAGCCAAGGGCATCCACTACCTCAGTTGCAGGCATCTCTGGTCTATGCCTGTGTTTTTTGTTTTATGCTCACTTTCACGCCAAATTTAAAACCTTGCATTCTTTTAACTTCTGAAAATAGTCTAACTTTAAATAGTAACTGGGGTGCTTTCTAGGAAATTTTCGGATTTTTGTTTTTGTAGCAAAATGATCTATACTTTTGACCGGTTTTAATAGCTTTATTTAGTTATTTATTTTTGGCTGCGTTGGGTCTTTGTTGCTGCGTGCGGGCTTTCTCTAGTTGCGGCGAGCGGGCTTCTCATTGCGGTGGCTTCTCTTGTGGAGCATGGGCTCTAAGGTGCAGGCTCAGTAGTTGTGGACACGGGCTCAGTAGTTGTGGCTCGCGGGCTCTAGAGTGCAGGCTCAGTCGTTGCGGCGCACGGGCTTAGTTGCTCCGCGGCATGTGGGATCTTCCACGATCAGGGCTCGAACCCGTGTCCCCTGCACTGGCAGGCGGATTCTTAACCACTGCACCGCCAGAGAAGCCCTAGATGTAATAGCTTTAAAGGAAGACCTTCCACGTAATTAAAGGCTTTACAATTCTCAGTTATCTTTTACCTGAGCTGCGTGGACTCCTGGATGGAGGCACCGCCTGGGCTGAAGAGTACCTGCCCAGGTGCCCTGTAAACTCACTGGTGGGAGGGGAGAGGGAGGGGGAATGAGTGACGGGACCACAAGTAAATGAACACCATTCGTCTTTACCTAGACAAACGCTTCCCATCCTCCAACGCCCAACCCTGGAATGAACTTTTGTCTCCTAACTTATGAAAAAGTTCTGTGTCAAAAAAAATAGTTGAAACCCCACTAGAAATACAGGCAAAGGACACAGATTATTTAGAAAAGAAGAACATAAATGTCCAATAAACAGAAAAAATCTTCAGCTTTAATAATAAAAATGCAAATAAAAACACGTTTAAAGCTGTAAATTTTAAATGTAGAAATGAGATCTTTTCTTTGAAGATCAAGTTTTATATTTTAAGAACTTTTGAGATTGTTATCTTGAATATGAAGCTATGTTGTGAAATTCAGCTTGGGAATAGATAGAGTGCTGTTTTTCTTATTTTAAGTCTGTATTTTAAAAGTCTTTGATAATTTTATTGTAAGTGTTGCTGTTATGTCAGCGTTACCAAAATAACTTGCGACCCTGTATTGTTGTTGCAGCCTTTTATTGTTGTTACTTGTGAGGCCACCTCCTGAAAGGTAGTTTAATTTGTCATCCATATCACACAATTTCCAGTTAAAGAACTGGTTAGAGCCCAGAGACTGTTAGCAAGATATCAGTTTATTATTTCTGCCATTGGTGAAGATCAGTTGGAGTGACGTGTCAGTGAAATATCAATGTGTAGATGTGTACCTGTTCCTTTAGTTCATCTGCAGAAAGGAGTCCCTTCCATCTAGAGGCAGCTGTGGGGTGTGGGGATACTGCTGGAGTGCCGGAGTTCTTTATTCCTTTCCTTTAAGAAGCCTCTGGGGCCTTTTTACCTTCTGTTATGAAATTCACCTTTAGAAACAAGGCTCATTGTGGCTGCAGGCTGTAGTTTGAACAAGTTCTTTACTTTGTTTTCTTCTCCTGTGTTAGAATGAGTTGATTATTCCAACTGAACTCTGAACAAGCCTCTAGCATAGGGCAACTTCTGGAAACCAATATCTAGATTGTGATGGGGCAGTAACTCTGGGTCTTTTTCATTGATGTTTTCTTTATGAATAGACAACAACAACAAAAAATAACAAAACACCAAAAAACTTTCTGCCATTTTTTTGAATTGAAATTATGTAAACAAAGCTATTGTAGCTCTAAAATGTGTAAATACTTCAAGATGAATAACACAAACGAACTCCCAATTATTGAAATTTTGGTATTTTAAAGCTTCTTAGAATAGTGCCCTAAACTTGAAAGTATGCAAAGAAAGCAGAAGTAACTCTTACACAACCCACTAAAATGAGGACTTACAGGCTTTCAAACAAAATCTAGTTTAAGCCTCCTACTTAACACACACTTTTTAGTAACTAATCTGGGTGTTTTCTCAACTTACACTAGATTCCAGGTGCCAAACTTGAAGAAGGGAATGAATGGGTGGAGGCAGGTGAACTAAAATTGCAGCAAGAAGTGACAACCTTAACAGCCTCTGGGGATGAGGACCCCAAAACACAACCAAAATGGCATTGGGCTTTGTCATTTGTCATATGTGCATAAAGGATAATGACATTGAGCCTCTGCACATACTCAAAACCTACACAGAATCACGATTGCAAACCCAGTGCACATTGTCAAATGAAGTGGTCAAAATCAGACTGACTTTTCTGTCAGAAAAAAAGACAAATTTTCAATTCAAACTAGTGCATTAATATACATCTGACGAATTATAAAAATGACTGAGACATAAATTAAGGAATGCTTCCTGTAAGAGAAATAATAAAAGCAGCCCAGATTATAATATAGATCTAATACAATTAACTTATCCACTTTAAGAGTAATAAAAACGAGACAGATAACTCTCTCTACTTAATTTATAATAATGCAAAATAATGTTAACTAAAATGATGTTAGGATTTTAATGAGGAGTACAACTTTGGTGAATGTCAATATACTTTCAAAGGTTAAAAACATGACTCTCACACAAATATAAAGTGAACACATATCAGAGATTTATTAACTCAAGGGAATAAGAGAAGAATAAAGCTCATTCAAAGAGAATTCATAAGACTGAGAATATATAGCCATAGAAGGAAGAATGCTAGTTAGATACAAAAGTGGTTAATGTCCCACAGGGCAATAAACCTATAACCTTTGAGTTTGTCTTTCCTGTCGGACAGAAATCATTCACATCTCTACTGTACAAAAATCTACATGTTAGCCTACAACTTCATGTGTGTGGGTCCAAATCAAAAAGAGATACTAGATCAAACACTCAATAATCCTTACCCAGTCAGAGATGACATAGAAAGCTGTGAAATCACTCTTTTGCCTTAGTTCCAAGTTTTGGACAATTTTTTAAACAGCACAAATTAAGAATCAATATAAACATGAGAATCAAGTGCATTCATAGTTTTGATATGGTTATCGGGCTTTTCCCAATATAAAGATTGGAAATAAGGATGTATGATGCCTGTTCTTGGAAGGCTTTCATGTGCCCTGTGTGCCCATTTGTAACAAGACTTTAACCAATGCTATTAACACTCTTCATGAAAATAACCCTCAGATATTATCTCAGGGTAGAAGGTGAGAAAAATGTTCAAGGAAACACAAATACTTAGTGCTGGAGTCATGAGCAGAACCCAAGATCTTTGTTTCCTAATTCCACCTACTGACCTGTACTCATAGAATTCAGAGGTTAAATTTACATGCTTTTTTCCTCGGTATAGCTATTTGACTGCTCCCATTAGAAGCTTAACACAACAAAATATGATTAGCATCCTCCAAATTCGTTTTGAGGACAAAGGAACCTCTTGCCTATTTACCACTTTCCTAGACTCAGCAAACAAAATGGAGAAAGCCTATTTACATGTGAAAAATCTACTCTCTGCTGATGTGCTCTTGGTTGATGGGTGCCCCTGGAACTCTGAGGTTGCTTGCTCCCAGTGTGAGTGAGCTTGGCCTTGGAAGGCTGGGGCCTGCGTGGCTAATGCCACAGATGGAAGCCAGCAGTGGCTCGAAGCAAATGGAAGGACATCGACTCGCATCCCCGAGGTGGTGGCCAAATCTGAGTTGCACCCCATAGGTTGGTCTGAGACAACTTGGGCCTCCAGGGACTGATGCTGTAGTAGGGTGTGAATTCTGGCGATGGGGGTCCTTCAGGAGGGGGCTGTTAAGGTAGGGCTCAGGCTATACTTGGGCACAGAGCAGGGTCCAGCCCCCTCTGGGTTCAGTCTGGGAGGGATTTAGTCTGGGACATTACATGTGAATAAAAGTTCTAACACAGGCTTAATAAAAGGTTTAACATAACAGTTACACACGTTTATGTCCCTAATGACATTGTCAAAATATATGAAGTGAAAACTGACTGAATGAAGAGAGAAATAGTTTTACAATTATAGTTGGAAATTTCAATACCCCAGGCACAATGATCGGTCAAACAACCAGACAGAAGAAGAGCAAGGGAATAGAGGACTTAATAAACCAACTAGCGCCCACAGACAGACACAGAGCCCTCCGCCCCAAAACAGCAGGACATACACTCTCCTCAAGTGCACAGGGGACATTTTCCAGGATAGATCATATGTGAGCCCACAAATTATGTTTCAGTAGATTTAAAAAGTGTCTTCTCTGACCACAAAGGGATGAAGTTTATAGTTATAAATGTTTGTAGTTAAACAAAAAACCAAGAAAGATCTCAAATCAACAGCCTAACTTTACAATTTATGGAACTGGCAAAGGAAAACAAGCTAAACACAAAGCCAGCAGAAGGAAGGAAATAATAAAGATTAAAGCAGAGATAAATGAAATAGAGAATAGAAAAACAATAGGAAAAAAACAATGAAACCAAAAGTTGGTTTTTCAAAAAGATCAACAAAATTGACAAAGCTATAGCTCGATGGGACTAAGAAATAAAAGAGAACACCAAGTTACTAAAATCAGAAATGAAAGTGGAGACATTACTATTGGTTCTACAGAAATAAAGATTGTAAGAGAACACTATGAACAATTGTACACCAATAGATTGGATAACCTAGAAGAAATGAACAAGTTCCTAGAAACACAAAACCTGCCAAGACTAAATCACAAAGAAATAGAAAATCTGAATAGACCCATAAGTAGTAAGGAGATTGAACTAGTAATAAAAAAATCTCTACACACAAAAAAAGCGACGGCTTCACTGATGAATTCTACCAAACATTTAAAGAAAAACTAATACTAATTCTTGTCATGTTTTTCCTAAAAATTGAAGAGGGAACACTTTCTAACTCATTCTTTTAGACCAGCATAACCTTGTTACCAAAGCCAGAAAAAGATACTACGAAAAAAAGAAAACTACTAACTAATATCCCTCATGGGTATTGATGCAAAAATACTCAAAATAGTTTTCACAGTGGTTGGTCCTGCATAGAGGGGACAATAAAAATTTAATGAATTTGAACCTGCCCATACGTTTGATGAAGGAATAGGTAGCATCTTATAGAGAGCTAAAAGAAGTTTTAAGGTTACCTTTACTGGATGAACACTGAACAGTGTTTTGTATGGTGGAGTGAAATTTTGGTATTTGGCCCAGTGTTCTCCCGTCTCCTCACTTGCCTGCCTCATGAATAAACCCTTTCTCTGCTACAAACCTCAGCGTCTTGGGGTTTGGCTTGCTACCACTGGGCAGCAGCCTTAATCAGTAAAGGCAAGTTACACGCAGAGGAGCTTCTAACAAGCTGTTCCCTTATCTGCTGCTCTGTGAGACACACTCAAGGATTTCTGTTACAGTGCCAGCTTCTGTTAATGCTACTGGGCATGGTTTCACTAACTCAAAGATGAACATGCAGGATATTTACCAGGCAGAGGTCTTGTATCAACACCTGTGGAAGGGAAGGGATAAGAGGAGGCAAGGTTGGGCAGAGGGAGAAATTGCGCTGTGATACGGGACCCACAGAGGCCTCAGCCGACCTCATGGGGGCCCCTGAAGCTGGAGTGACTCCTAGGATGTATTTAGCTGAAAGGTTTTAATATGAAATAAACCTTGCTGCTCTAAACAAGTTTGAATTTTTGTTTTTTAAATTTATTTGTATGTGTCGGGTCTTAGTTGCAGCACATGGGATGTTTTGTTGCAGCGCATGGCCTCTTTGTTGTGGTTCATAGGCTTCTCTCTAGTTATGGTGTGCGGGCTCTAGAGCACGTGGGCTTAGGTGCCCCGCGGCATGTGGGATCTTAGTTCCCCAACCAGGGATTGAACCTGCATCCCCTGCATTGGAAGGCGGATTCTTAACCACTGGACCACCAGGGAAGTCCCCTGAAATCTTCTTTATAGTGCTGACTAGACAACTTAAAATCAGGTCTTGATTACAGCTTGGGCATTCTATTCTACATAGCCTGAACATGCCTGTAATATTTGAATTCATCCAAGTCAGAGATAATTTCTCTTGAAAAGTATCAGAAATATTAAGGCTTGCATCAGTCCCCTTGAAGCATCAAGATGACGTGAATGCGGACAAACCCAGGAGACCTAGCACCTGATTGTCCAGGGGCAACCCATTCCCACCTGCCTCTCCCTACTTCACTTATTTGTCTGTTTTGAAGTCCTCAATCAACACATATATTCTCACTATAAAAATTCAAACAGTGCAAACATGTACAGAGCAAAATGTGGAATCCCTCTTTCACTATGGATGATTTTAAAAATCTATGCTTTAGGTTTGGGTGGATCAAATAGAGACAGCACTGCACAAGAGAAATAAAGAAAAGCAATCTTTGGCAATAGTAATATGCTGACATAGTTGGAGAGATGGCATTTTGTCATGGTGAGCACAAGACAGCAGGAGGACTGGGACCTGGTTGCCTCAACACACTCGGCTTTAATGGAGAAAATAAAAGTGGAGAAAACTTTAATGTGTCTGCCATCCCTCCCAGGATCACCATGCGGATTCTTTAAGAGGATGAAGGAGATTTGTGGTCTCCATCCACAAGGAGGTTTGGCTGGAGGGAGAAACACTGAAGGCACTGATTTGGGAAGGTTTTGATGGGCTTCCACTCCAAAGTGCTACAACTTATAGTAGCCTAATTTATACAATTGAATGTAAAATGATCAGCCACTTTTTTGGGTCAACTCTTCCTTGCTTTTCTGGCAGAAACTGGTAGGTGATAGCTACTGAATGGCATGTTCCCATCTTTGGCAAAAGTGGAAGGATTTGCATACAGGAAGTGACAGGAGGGACCCTGGGAACCCCTGGGCTCCCCTCCTCCTGCCGTGACCCAGGCCCTGGCACCTCTGCTTCCCCCTCTCTCTCCATCTCCCCTTCCTGTGCCCGAGGCCCAGCCCTGAGCCGTCTCCTCCTGCACATCCTGCATTTCCACTTCATCCAGTCTCAGCTCAGGCATGACACATGGATCCCACTCCTCAAGTGGTGATTAAGTTGGTCACTACTGAGGGGGCTTATCGTGACATGGCTTCCAAGTTTTAAAAAATTAATATTGGTACAAATTGGAGAAGAAGAAGTAAAACTCACTGTTTGCAGATGACATGATACTATACATAGAGAATCCTAAAACTGCCACCAGAAAACTACTAGAGCTAATCAATGAATTTGGTAAAGTTGCAGGATACAAAATTAATGCACAGAAATCTCTTGCATTCCTATACACTAATGATGAAAAATCTGAAAGAGAAATTATGGAAACACTCCCATTTACCATTGCAACAAAAAGAATAAAATACCTAGGAATAAACCTACCTAGGGAGACAAAAGACCTGTATGCAGAAAACTATAAGACACTGATGAAAGAAATTAAAGATGATACCAACAGATGGAGAGATATACCATGTTCTTGGATTGGAAGAATCAACATTGTGAAAATGACTATACTACCCAAAGCAATCTACAGATTCAATGCAATCCCTATCAAATTACCAATGACATTTTTTACGGAACTAGAACAAATCATCTTAGAATTTGTATGGAGACACAAAAGACCCCGAATAGCCAAAGCAGTCTTGAGGGAAAAAAACGGAGCTGGAGGAATCAGACTCCCTGACTTCAGACTCTACTACAAAGCTACAGTAATCAAGACAATATGGTACTGGCACAAAAACAGAAACATAGATCAATGGAACAAGATAGAAAGCCCAGAGATAAACCCACGCACCTATGGTCAACTAATCTATGAGAAAAGAGGCAAAGATATACGATGGAGAAAAGACAGTCTCTTCAATAAGTGGTGCTGGGAAAACTGGACAGCTACATGTAAAAGAATGAAATTAGAATACTCCCTAACACCATACACAAAAATAAACTCAAAATGGATTAGAGACCTAAATGTAAGACCGGACGCTATAAAACTCTTAGAGGAAAACATAGGAAGAACATTCTTTGACATAACTCACAGCAAGATCTTTTTTGATCCACCTCCTAGAGTAATGGAAGTAAAAACAAAAATAAACAAATGGGACCTAATGAAACTTCAAAGCTTTTGCACAGCAAAGGAAACCATAAACAAGACCAAAAGACAACCCTCAGAATGGGAGAAAATATTTGCAAACGAATCAATGGACAAAGGATTAATCTCCAAAATATATAAACAGCTCATTCAGCTCAATATTAAAGAAAGAAACAACGCAATCCAAAAATGGGCAGAAGACCTAAATAGACATTTCTCCAAAGAAGATGGCCAAGAAGCACATGAAAAGATGCTCAACATCACTAATTATTAGAGAAATGCAAATCAAAACTACAATGAGGTATCACCTCACACCAGTTAGAATGGGCATCATCAGAAAATCTACAAACAACAAATGCTGGAGAGGGTGTGGAGAAAAGGGAACCCTCTTGCACTGTTGGTGGGAATGTAAATTGATACAGCCACTATGGAGAACAATATGGAGGTTCCTTAAAAAACTAAAAATAGAATTACCATATGATCCAGCAATCCCACTACTGGGCATATACCCAGAGAAAACCGTAATTCAAAAAGACACATGCACCCCAATGTTCATTGCAGCACTATTTACAATAGCCAGGTCATGGAAGCAACCTAAATGCCCATCGACAGACGAATGGATAAAGAAGGTGTGGTACATATATACAATGGAATATTACTCAGCCATAAAAAGGAACGAAATTGAGTCATTTGTTGAGACGTGGATGGATCTAGAGACTGTCATACAGAGTGAAGTAAGTCAGAAAGAGAAAAACAAAAAACAAATATCGTATATTAACGCATGTATGTGGAACCTAGAAAAATGGTACAGATGAACCGGTTTGCAGGGCAGAAGTTGAGACACAGATGTAGAGAACAAACGTATGGACACCAAGGGGAGAAAACCACGGTGGGGTGAGGATGGTGGTGTGCTGAATTGGGCGATTGGGATTGACATGTATACACTGATGTGTATAAAATTGATGACTGATTAAAAAAAAAATTAATATTGGAAAAAGAAAATCCAGACAGTTAATGGTCTAAATGAGCATGAGGGTGAGAGCAGTTCCCTCTGGTTCCTGTTGATGATGGAGCCCTAGTCCTGGAGGGACGGAGAAGGTGAACTTGGTGGACACGTGGCCCGTGTTTAGTCCTTTCATCTATTTGGTGTTTTATCCTCATCACATTTTTCTGAGTCCCTTCCTGCATCAGGCCCAGTCCGCTTACAGAGCTCACAGGCTGGAGAGGTAATCAGAGTGTGATCATAGCCTTGGGGGTCCCAGGTGAGGGCAGAGGGGGCTGTAGGAGAGGGTGAGGATCATGAAGGGCTTCATGGAGGAGGTGACCTCTGAGCTGGGTCTCCAAGGACAAGTCATCATCTAGCCAGGAATTTTCAAAATGGAGAGCGTTCCATAGGATGTTTGTCTTAGGGTGAGAATCTTAAAAAAAATCCTTGCAAATATTGTCTCATTATGTATTTGGCCAGGACAACCAGTAAATTCTTCTGGCAGTATTGAACTTTTATTTCCTTCCAGGAGGTCTCCAAAGGTATACCTATTCCATATGTGGCTCAAAACCAGTAAGCCGGGCTTCCCTGGTGGCGCAGTGGTTGAGAGTCTGCCTGCCAATGCAGGGGACACGGGTTCGAGCCCTGGTCTGGGAAGATCCCACATGCCGCGGAGCAGCTGGGCCCGTGAGCCACAATTGCTGAGCCTGCGCGTCTGGAGCCTGTGCTCCGCGGCAAGAGAGGCCGCGATAGTGACAGGCCCGCGCACCGCGATGAAGAGTGGCCCCCACTCGCCGCAACTAGGGAAGGCCCTCGCACAGAAATGAAGACCCAACACAGCCATAAATAAATAAATAAATAAAAATTAAAAAAAAAAACAGAAAAAACCAGTAAGCCTTTTTATAGCTTAACCATGGACAAAGAGATGTCAGTAAAGAAGGTGAAAAGAGAGCAGCCCCCATGATCCAGAGTCACTCCCAAAGACAGCCAGAAGAAAGAAAGAGTGGATGAACAGAGGAAAGGGTTATTTCTAGGCACACAGGAACCAATCAGAAAAGTAACTAACATGTTAAGGATGAAAGTTAAAGGATTATAAACCTCACTTAATAGGGGAAAGGGTGAGGGGAGAATTGGCTTCTATGGGAAGAACAGATGGGTTTCTTCAGGAAAGACGACAGGTTCTTTGGAAAACAATGGGATATGAGAAAGTTTGTGATCATGTTTGTCTGTAAAGGGATGAGTGATCTTTGCATCTTCTTCAGGGTCATAAAACACCCCACAGAAGGGATAGTAGGATTACTCTTGGTCTCTCTCCTGGGAATAGAAGCCACTCTGGAGAGGAAATTTATGGCCATGGTCATTTCTCAGAAGCTTCTGCTTTTATTCACATGAGGGGAGCTCCAAGAAGGCATTTTTTCTGCATCTGTTGAATCTCATCTCCAGCTTAAGTTGTATAGGAATTCAGTGGAGTTTACACTGTGTGGAGACCAGAATCCTCAGGAAAATTAGAAAGAACAAATCAAACCCTCAAAAGAAACTTAGCCAAACTATGTCAAGAGACTCATCAACCCTGGATCTCCCTTCTCCCTCTAGTACTTCTGAGAATGTGAATAGCCCCTAAAGGAAAGCTCAGGTTGAGTTCATAAGAGCTCGTGTACAGGGGACCCATTCCTGAAGGACCTGGCTACAAGGCCAAGCTTAGGGATATGGACCGACTGAAGTATACCTTACAGAGAGGCAAAATAATCAAAGCTTTACATGCCTACAGGAATCTGGAACTGCCTTCTTCTGACATCACTTTACATCCTTTCTCCCCTGGGGATTGGGTTTATTTGACAACCGGAAAGGCTGGAAATCCACAAGACCAGTTAGACCCCAAGTGGACAGGACCCTACCTAGTAATTTTGACCACCCATTCTGCCTGACAGTTATAGGGAATAGCTCTGTGGGCCCACCACAGCAGAGTGAGGACAGCAGCTACGCCTGAGGAAGAAGTTACTGAGCTACCCACTCCATACACCTGTGAACCTGTCACAGACCTTAAGTTACTTTGCAAAAGGACGAACTTACTGATAGATCAGTAATGTGGTGGACGGGCTTAGTGCTTGGCCTTGTCATTGCTCTTGGCTTACTTGGCTGCTGCTGTTCTGCCAAACCCCCTCCCTGTGGAAAACATTTCATCTGACTATGCTGGATATCAGGAATATTAATATTGGAAGCGGGATGAGTGGCCATTATTGTCTATTGTTTCTTCTCTGTTCTCTTATAACTGTCCACGCAAATGGGAATTCAGTGCAGTGGTAAATTTCTCGAGGATTATAGCCCATGGACAAAATCTACCCCAGTGCTTGTCTGTCATCTCCACCCACAAAGGGATGCCTATGGATTAAAGGTGTTACATTTTACTCCTAAGAATGACAACCTCACTCTCAACGTAGCTAACAGTTCTGCTAAAGCTATCCCGGTTGAAGTTTATATCTTGTCCCTAAGGCAGATTCCCTGCTTGGACCGGGCCCCTCTCATTAACATCTCTAATGAATACAGAGCACTGAGTCTAACGTGCTGTCACTCTAACCAGTCTTGCTGCCACAGCCCCTGAACTTGCAATAACACCCTGGACTGCTCTGGACTCTGATGGATGCTTCTTCCTTTGCCCCAAGATTTTAGCGCCCCGGGATTGACTCCTAAAGAAATCTCACCTGTTGGTGCCCTGTGCACTGACTCAATGAATACACACAGGGACCAGACGGGAGATGTAATTATTGGAGAGGGAAGATGCTGGTTGTCTGGTGTTTAGTATGTGGCCCCCCTGAGGATTGGGGAAAAGCCACTAGTCAAGAACCCCCCAGTGACCCCTGCTATGCAGATGGGCCTCTCTCCCCGCACTGCAAAGGCACCCCCTCTTGGGCTAGCCACTTAGGGAGGTGGTTCAATTCCTCAGAAATGCGCTAGGTGTGCACTCCCCCTGGGTACCTGTTCCTTTGTGGCCCAGGGATAAACTCATTGTCTCATCAGGACAACCCCAACTCCTCCTTCCCTTCCGTTGCTTAGATAATGCCCAATCTGTGCACAATGCACACTAGGCCAGCTAAGTTCTAGGAACCTGGGTATAAGCATTCATAATATCACCCAGCCCTGAGATCAAAGGGCAATGGGACTCATTCCGGCAGGAGTAGCGATCGGTCTCGGACTAGAGGCCCCCTGGGGAGATGTTGCATACCATGAAATCGCTCTACGGAATTTCACACCAGCCCTTGAGGAGTTATCTAAAAACATGGGGGGTGCCTTACAAGGACCCCATACTTCTCTGGACTCATTAGCAAATGTTGTTCTCGACAACAGGCTAGCCCTTGACTAAGTTTTGGCTGAGCAAGGGGGAGTCTGCACAGTTATTAAAAAGACTTGCTGCACGTATGTCAGTAACTGGCCAGATTGAGGGCAACATAAAAGAGATATATGAACAAGCTCAATGGTTACATAGATGTAACACACAAGGTCCGGATCCAAGCTCCATCTAGGATATGGTCAAACAGAGCCTTCCCAGCTTCACCTGGTTCCTTCCATTTCTTGGCCCACTAATATCCTCCTGCTCATCTTCAGGCCTTGCCTCCTTAACTGCCTTGTCAACTTCGTTAGTAAACGGCTTGAAGCCATCAAACTTCAGATGGTGCTAACACAAGGGTACAAGCAACTGGGACTGCATCCTGGTGACAGATGCAGACTTATTTAAGGCTAGTCAGGGAACAGTTCTGCTCCTCTAATCCAGGGAAAAATCTATGCCCGTGTTCAGCATGAAGCAGCTTCAGTAGGTAGACCTTTGCCCTTCAGCTCCCCTCAAGAATGAGGAGCAGTAACAAGGGAAGAGGAGAGTTTGTTACCAGAGCTGTGACAGGTCCTTGCTCAAAGCCTGCCACCCCACCCCCTTACAGAGGAATTAACATATATCTTTAAGTTCCAGGGTCCAGAGACAGAAAGGTAATACAAAGAGACAAAACAAAACAAAACAAAAAAAAAAAAAAACCAGATAGAACCAGCTGGAACCAAGGT
Organism: Balaenoptera ricei; assembly: GCF_028023285.1. NCBI lineage: Eukaryota > Metazoa > Chordata > Mammalia > Artiodactyla > Balaenopteridae > Balaenoptera > Balaenoptera ricei. The sequence continues at coordinate 84,141,211 of NC_082656.1, forward strand.
GGCTATGAATCTGACCTCCAACAGATCCTCAGTCTCATTATACCCTGATTTTACTACGTTAGCTACTGGATCATACACCTAGTGATGGCTGTGACCAGAAGACGCAGACCATAAAAGGATAAAAAGGAGGTGGGTTAGGGTTAGGGTTAGGCCAGGGATCAAACCCAGGCCCCCTGTATTGGAAGCACGGAGCCTTACCCACTGGACCACCAGGGAAGTCCCCAATAAGGCTTTTCATAGCTTAACCATGGACAAGATGTCACTAAAGAGGGTGAGAAAAGAGCAGCCCCCATGATCCAGAGTCACTGCCAAAGAAATGAAGAGTAGATGAACAGAGGAAAGGGTTATTTCTACAGCCAAGAGCCAACCAAAAAAGTAACTGACATGTTAAATGGTGAAGGTTAAAAGCTTATAAACCTAACTTAGTAGCAGAAAGGGAGAGGGGAGAATTGGCTTCTATGGGAAGAACAGAGAGGTTTCTTCAGGAAAGACTAATGAGTTCTTTGGAAAACAACGGGTTATAAGAAAGTTTGTGATCATGTTTGTCTGTCTATGCATGAGTGTTCTTTGCATCTTCTTCAGGGTCATAAAACACCTCATAGAAGGGATTTATGGTAAGTTTATTTTGGTCTCTCTCTTGGGAATAGAAGCCACCCTGAAGAAGGAATTTATGGCCGTGGTCATTTCTCAAAAGTTTCTGCTTTTATTCAGATAAGGGGAACTCCAAGAAGGCTTTTTTTCTGTATCTGTTGAATGTCAAGTATATTCAGGATCAATTGTCTTTATACCAATCGTGGGGTTCCGCCTGACTCTCCATACCTCCAACTTTTTCTTCTTTTTCAAGATTCCTTGATCTGTTTTGAGCCCCTTGCATTTTTCACATGAATTTTAGATTGGTTGTCAATTTCTGCAAAACACAACCTGGGATTTTGGTAGCGATTCTTCGAGTCTTTAGATCTATTCATGGAGTAGTTCCACCTTAACAGAATTAAGCCTTCTGACCCATGACTATGGGATTATTTTCCAGAAATTTAGAATTTTTTCTTAATTTCTTTAACAAGCTATTGTTGTTTTCAGTGTACAAGTCTTTTTGCGTTTTCTCAATGTCATCAGATCAGTGTACAAGTCTTATCCACCTTTTTCCTCACTTCTACTGGATGCTGATTCAGAACATACACAACCTTCTGGAGAAACTTGCCCCAACCCTGCCATGTACTGCCACCTAGCTGGCCTGGAACTGAGTCACCAAAAGCCTTTGTTATTTACTTAATTCTTAATTCCTTTAGAATTCATTATTGTCATAAATATTTATTGTCCTTGTAATAAATCTTTTAATTTATTTTTTAAATATTTATTTATTTTTGGCTGTGTTGGGTCTTCGTTTCTGTGCTAGGGCTTTCTCTAGTTGTGGCAAGCGGGGGCCACTCTTTATCGCGGTGTGTGGGCCTCTCACTATCGCGGCCTCTCTTGTTGCGGAGCACAGGCTCCAGACACGCAGGCTCAGTAGTTGTGGCTCACGGGCCTAGTTGCTCCGTGGCATGTGGGATCTTCCTAGACCAGGGCTCGAATCCGTGTCCCCTGCATTGGCAGGCAGATTCTCAACCACTGTGCCACCAGGTAAGCCCTAAATCTTTTAAAAATAAAAAAGAAATAATGTACTTTAGTTACTCCATAGATGAATACAAATGGATCACACTTGACATATGATTTTAATCTTTGTAGAATTATTAAAGTAATATACACATTATAAAAATTGAAATATCACCTAAGGGAGAAGAGAAGACCTTTGCAAATCCCACCCCCAGAGGTGACTGTCATGGATGGCTTGGTGCATCTCTCTCAGGCTCTGTCTCTCTCCTTCTGTCTCTATCTCTGTCTCTCTCTCTCTCACACACACAGGCAGATTCATTTACACCTATGTTGATTTCACATATATGCAGTCTTACAGATGGGATCCTGGGTGCAGACGGTTGGTTTACGTGCATCCCACGTATAAACCCTGAAGTCTCCCCTGTCATCAGGCAGAGACCCTGCAACCACTTTCCCAGCTGCACAGCATCCATTCCTCCAGGTGGACCAGGACTGATGGACCCCACTCCCTCTCCATGAACATTGGTGTTGTTTCCAATCACTTTCTGTTTCAGCCAGTGCTGTGATGAGTATCCTTGAAGTGACATCTTTGAAAGATGGTGCAGGAATTGTAGTGGGATCAACTCTAAGAATCAGCACTGCGAGTAAAGGGACGCACCTGTGGGACTTCGATGGGTCCTGCACACTGTTCTCCCAGAGAGGAGCGTCTGGTCACTCTTCCCTCTAGGGGATCTGCTGGGGCCTCTTCTTCCTCACTTTGTCCCCTGGGCTGGTGGTCACCAGACTAGAAACCTGCCAGTGTGATGGTGACCAAAGCTGTCTCCATAGTGTTTATGTTTGCATGTGTCCTCATCTGAGAGGTTGAGTATCTCTCACATACACTGGTCATATGCATGGCCTCTCATTGGAATTGCATGTGTTTGCTCTCTTTTTAGAACATTGATTTTCAAGAGGTTTTTGGACCACAGGTATTCTCTGACCTTGGTTACGAGGAATGCTTTTCCAGTTTGTGTGTGTTGGCTCCTGCAAATCAATTTATTCTGGGAACCTTCTGTCGTGACTACTGTGGTGCCAATTAGCTTTGCGATGACAAAGCCAAGTCCTCTCTCTGCCTGTTTATGAGAAAAGGCCTGAGTCTGAGCCACTATAGATTCTCTAGATATCTTGGCACATGGACTGAGCCCCACCCTCCCATCCTGCCAGACCCCTTGTACAAACACCTCCATTTGAAGAGTTCTTTCGCTTCATCCAGAAAATAAACAGCACACCCCCTCCCTCCCAATACCCAACAAACAAGCAAACAGATATCCAGCTGGCCTCCTTCTACCTCAACCTCTCCAGAGAGTCACTCTCTTAGAAATACCTTAAGCTCAATGACATACCGCTGTCTCCCTTTCTCTGGCACCATGCCAACCCTGGGTGAGCCTCCCCACATAGTGTAGTTCCTTTTCCACAATCGCCTCTCTTTGTTCAACCCAACAGAAAAGAATTTAGGTTTTGCCACTTCTCTGGGTCTTTATTCATTTCCTTAGGAGAGCGCCCTGGGTCATGTAAAACTTGTGGGAAATAAATGTGTATGGTTCCCTCCTGTGAGTCTGTTTCATGTCCATTTAATTCTCAGGACCAGCCTTCAGCTCTAAGAGGGTGGAGGTCTGGTTTTGTCTCAGCCACATCTTCCTCGCCGGCATCTTTGAATTCTACGTCCTTCCTTGGCTTGATTCCTCAGCATGCTGACATGCTCTCAGCGACCATCTTCAGAAACTCTGTGAACGTGGGCTGTGTCTTTCAAAATGAAATGCATTCTTACTATATGATCCAGCCCTCAAACTCCTTGGTACTGATGGACCTAAATGAATCGAATGCTTCCATCTACACAGAAACTTGCATCTGGACGTTTACGGTAGCTTTATTCATAACTGTCAGAACTTGGAAGCAACAAAGATGTCCTTCAGGGGGTGAATGGACAGATAGACTGGGCTCCATCCATGCAGCAGAATGTTCTTCGGCACGGAAAAGAAAAATGAGAGAGAGAGGGAGCCACGGGGTGACAGGTGGGGCACCTTAACTGCATGTCACTCACTGAAAGAAGCCAATCTGGAAAGGTGCCATATCTTAGGGTACCAACTACCTATGACATTTGGGAAAAGGCACACCACAGAAAGGGTGGGTTGCTAGGGGTTTGTGGCGGGGTTGAGGGGTGGGGTATGATAAATAGGTCAAGCACAGAGGACTTTTAAGGCAGTGAAACTATTGATTGTGATACATTCATGGTGAGATACATTTGTCAAAACCCATAGAATGTACAACACCAGGAGTGAACCCTAGTGTAAACTCTGGACTCAGATGATCATGATGTGTCCATGTAGACTCAGCGATAGTGACCAACACCCAGAATGTTGATCGGATAGTTGGGGAGAGGGAAGGTCTGAGCACCTGTGTGAGTGGGGAGGAGGGGGCGGATGGAGAGAGCAGTAACAGCAGAGCAGGGGGCATGTGGCACCTCTCTGTACTCTGCCCAATTTTGCTGTGAATTCAAAACTTCTTAAAAAAACAAACAAACCCAATTTAAACAAAGAAACAAATGAACATTCCAGTAGCATCACATGACTCCTCCTCTTCAAGCCCTCAATTTGTCTGGGCCACTTGAGAGTCAAACTTCAGTCGACACTTGGCCTTTCAATCAGCATCCTTTGAAAGTTTCATCTGCCACCTGCTCTTTATCTCACTACACTCTTTTTTTACACATTTTTAATTAAAAAAAAATTATTTTTTGGCTGCAGCGTGCAGCTTGCCAGATGTTAGTTCCCTGACCAGGGATTGAACCTGCGCCCTCAGCAGTGAAAGCACAGAGTCCTAACCACTGGACCACCAGGGAATTCCCCAACACTTTTTAAAAAATATATTTATTTATTTATTTGGCTGCACCGGGTCTTAGTTGCGGCATGTGGGATCTTTTAGTTACTGCATGTGGGCTCTAGTTCCCTGACCAGGGATCGAACCCAGACCCCCTGCATTGGGAGCATGGAGTCTTAAACACTGGACCACCAGAGAAGTCCCTCTTTTTTTTAAAAAAATATTTACTTATATATTTGGTTGCATCGGGTCTTAGTTGCAGCAGGCGGGCTCCTTAGTTGCAGCACGTGGGCTCCTTAGTTGCAGCAGGTGGGCTACTTAGTTGCAGCAGGTGGGCTTCTAAGTTGTGGCATGAGAACTCTTAGTTGTGGCCTGCATGTGGGTTCTAGTTCCCTGACCAGGGATCAAACCCCGGCCCCCTGCATTGGGAGCGCAGAGTCTTATCCACTGCGCCACCAGGGAAGATCCCCCTCCTCTTTTTAAGATAGTATTTTTTCTTCTTTCTTAAAATTGGTGTATACTTGACAGGGAATATTATATATTAGTTTTCTGGAACACAACATAGTGACTTGATATTTTTATACTCTACAAAATGATCACCAAGATAAGTCTAGTTACAATTTGTCACCATACAATGTTATTACAGTATTATAGACTCTATTCTCTATGCTGTAAATCACACCCCAGGACATTTGTTTTATAACTGGAATTTGGAACTTCTCAATCTTTTTCAACTATTGCACTCATCCCTCCACTCCCTCCCATCTGGCAACCACCAGCATGTTCTTGGCATCTATGAGTCCATTTCTGTTTTGTTGTGTTTGTTCATTTGTTTTGTTTTGTAGATTCTACATATAAGTGATGGGCTCGTAAGGTAATTGTCTTTCTCTGTCTGCTATATCTCACTTAGCATAATGCCCTGTAGGTCCATTCATGTTGTCATATGATTTCATTCTTTTTTATGGCTGAGTAATATTCCAGTGTGTGTGTGTGTGTGTGTGTGTGTGTGTGTGTGTGTGTGTGCGCGCGCGCCCAGTTTTCATACATATATATGAAAACTTTATCCAATTGTCTATTGATGGACATTTTGGTGGCTTCCATATCTTGACTATTGCCAATAAAGCTGCCACGAACATAAGGGTGCATATATCTTTCTGAATTTGTGTTTTGTTTTCCTTCAGAAAGATACCCCAAAGTGTAATTCCTGCATCATATGGTAGGTCTATTTTTAATTTCTTGAGGAACCTCCATACTGTTTTCCATAGTGGTTGTACCAATGAACATTCCCAACAAAAGTGCATGAGGGTTCCATTTTCTCTGCATTCTGAGCAATACTTGTTATTTGTTGTCTTTTAGATGATAGCCATTCTTTCAGGTGTGAGGTGATAATCTCATTGTGGCTTGGATGTGCATTTCCCTGATGATGAGTTATGTTGACCATCTTTTCATGTGTCTTTTGGTCAACTGTATATATTCTTTGGAAACATATTTGGTCTTCTGCCAATTATTTATTTGGGTTTTTGTTTTTTTGGAGGCTGACTTGTGTGAGTGAGTTCTTGGTCTAGTTTGTGTATGAACCACTTACCAGATATATTGTTTGTAAATATTTCTCACATTCAGTAGGCTGCCTTTTTGTTTTGTGGATGGTTTCCTTTGCCATTGAAAAACTTTTCAGTTGGATGGAGTCCCATTGCTTTATTTTGCCTTTGTTTCCCTTGCTTGAGGAGACAGGTCCAAAAAATATTGCTAAGACTGATGTCAAAGAGTGTACTGCCTATGTTTTCTTCTAGGAGTTTTATGGCTTCATATCTTTGTTCTAGTTCTAAAAATTCCATTGGTATTTTGCTAGAAATGGCATTGAATCTCTAGATAGCCTTGGGGTGTGGAATCATTTTAATAATACGAATTCTTCTAATCCATGAGCATGGTATGTCTTTCCATTTGTTTGTGTCGTTTTCAATTTCTTTCATCAATGTCTTCCAGTTTTCTGAGTACAGGTCTTTTACCTCCTCGGTTAGATGTATTCCTAGGTATTTTATCTTTGTTAATGTCATTGTCCATGGGGTTGTTTTCTTAATTTCTCATTCTGACATTTTGTTGTGAGTGTATAGAAAGGCAACCGATTTCTGTAGATTAATTTTGTATGCTACAACTTTACTGTGTTTTCTGATGAGTTCTATTTGGATTTAGGTGTCATCTTCAAGATTTTCTGTATAGAGTACCATGTCATCTACGAACAGTGACAGTTTTACTTTTGCTTCTGCCATGAGATTCCTTTTATTTTTATTTTTTAAAATCTAATTACTATGACTAGGACTTTTTAGACCATGTCAAAGGAAAGTGGCCAGAATGGTCAGGGTTAGAGTTAGGTTTAAGCATAACTGGTCCTCTTCCCCTTCCTCTCTCTCCATGTCTCTGAGACCTCCATGAAGGACAGGACTAGTCCACAGTCACAAATGGCTCAGGGAGTTGAGCTGGACCATTGTTTTTCTGCCCCCTAGTCCTGGGCATAGTTTTGTGTACTGTCTGTGTATCTTCTTTGGCCAGGTGTCCATTCAGATCTTTCCCTATTTTAATTGGGTTGTTTGTGTTAGAGTTATTTGTATGTTTTGAGACAAAACTTTTATTAGTTATGTGTTTGCAAATATTTTTCTCCTAGTTTGTGACTTGTCTTTTGATTTTGTGAGTAAGGTCATTCACAGAGTACAAATCTTTAATTTTATTAAGTCCATGCTATTTCTTGTTTTCATTTTTAGATTGCCTTTTTGTGTTGTGTGTTACAACTCCAAAGCTCATGATTTACATGGGCACACGCAAGCTCATGTCAATTTTCTTCTATAATTTTGAATAGTTTTGTATTTAAAATTTGTCTGTGGGGACTTCCCTGGTGGCGCAGTGGTTAAGAGTCCGCCTGCCAATTCAGGGGACACTGGCTCGAGCCCTGGTCCAGGAAGATCCCACATGCCACAGAGCAACTAAGCCTGTGTGGCACAACTACTGAAGCCTGTGCGTCTAGAGCCTGTGCTCCCCAACAAGAGAAGCCACCGCAATGAGAAGTCCGTGCACTGCAACGAAGAGTAGCCCCGCTCGACGCAACTAGAGAAAGCCCACATGCAGCAATGAAGACCCAGTGCAGCCAAAAATAAATTATAAAATAAAATAAAATTTGCCTCTGAATAACTTTGAGTGAATTTGGTATAAGTTGTAAAGTTTGCATCTACATTCATTTCATTCCAAATGGTTTCCAATTAATTGTTCCTTAGCTAATTTTAGAAAACTTTTGGGATAGAGACTCTATTTCAGTTTGAATTTCCAGTTTAATGGATTCAGCAGTCCTGTCAGTAGGGCACGCTGCCTCCAGTGACCTGTGAGGGAGGCGCGGCCTGCACTTCCTTCACTGACCACAGGGTGGCGCCGTGTTCGCCTCTCTGACCCACAGCGCATGCTCGTTCCCTGCGAACTCGATTCGGAGCGCAGCTGAGAGGAGTTGAGCCGCCTCAGGCTCGGGGGCGGAGCCTTCGGGTAGGACACCCGGCTCGGTGTCTCTGCCGAGAGGAGCTCGGTCTCTGTCTCCTTAGGACTCGCTGGGGTTTCAGCTTCAGGACAAAGTGGGGCTGCGTCCACGCTGACTAGGGAACTAGGTTTCCTGAGGACCCAGGTGATGCCTGAGGAAAAGGTGAAGAGACGGTGAGGAAAAGTGGGGAGAAGCTTCCTGTGGGCGACTGACCGTTGAGGGGGTCCGTCTTCGTGTGAGCGAGGGAGGGCTTGGCGTGGAAAGCTGGGTGTTTGGTCAGGTTTGTGTGCAGGGTAGCCAGCGTGAGTTATGGGGCGTCCAGTTTTCCCAGCACCATTTATCGTGGGGCGTGTCGTGCTCCTTGGTGTGTCCTTGGTCCCTGTGTCATAAATTCACCGACCCCGTCCGTGTGGGTTGAATTCTGGTCTCTCTGTCCTGTTCCTCTGGTCCCTGTGCCCGTTTTGAGCCAGTTCCACACTGTTCTGGTGACTGTCGCTTCTCAGCAGAGTGTGACGTCAGGGAGGGAGATGCCTCCAGCCCGTTCTCTTTTTTCAGGGTTTCTTTGGCTATTTGGGGTCCTTTGTGGTTCCCCACAGATATTAGGAGGATTTGCTCTATTTTGGGGGAAAATACCATGGAATTTTGGGAGGGATTGCATTCACTGTGTACATTGCTTTGGGTAGAATGGATATTTTAACAATATTAATTGTTGCATTCCATGAGAACAGGATATCTTTCCATTTATTGGTGTTTTTTTCAATTTCTTCATCAATGTCTTAAAGTTTTCAGTGTGCAGGTCTTTCACCTCCTTGGTTGACTTTATTCGCAGGTATTTTGTTCTTTTTGATGCAATTGTAAATAGGGTTGCTTTCTTTCTCTTTCTGATGGTTCATTATTAGTGTTTAGAAATGCAACTGATTTCTGTGTATTGATTTTGCAACTTTACTGAATTCATTTATTCGTTCTAATAGTTTTTTTGTGGAATGAAGTGGAAAACTGGAATTCAAAAATCCCACTGTTTCTACCATATCCAGGTCGTCCACAACACGGAGGACAGCGGCTCCTAATATAACCTTCCCACAGTGCCTCTAAATGACATGTGGACTTTGGGTGAACTGGATCTGGGTAAAGCTTGGCTTCTATATGGAAGTTTGATGTTTTTTCTGCTTTTTTGGCATGGTATTGACATACATGATGTTTTGAAAAGTAATTTACTTTCCAGTAATTTCAAACATACAACTTTACATACATAAAAAGAAGTCTTGTACCTTGATTAAATATCCTCCTAAATATTGATGTTGACATTATTTAAAATGGAATTGTTTTCATAAATTCTTTTTCAGATTATTTTTTGCTACTGTATACATGCAAGATAGATTTTCATGAATTGATATTTTGTTCTATAACTTTGCTTAGTTGATTAGCTCAAATAATTTCTCTGCTGATTATAGGTAGTTTTGTATATAAGATGATGTGACCTATGTTCTGTGAAGAGACACAGTTTTAATTTTTCCATTCACCCACGGATGCCTTTTCTTTCTTTCCTCAAGATTCTGGGTAGAACTTCCAGTACACTATTGAGTAACGGTGATGAAGGCCAGCTTCCTGGCCTTGTTCCTGATTTCAGGAGTAAATCTTTCAGTCTTTAACATTGAGCATGATGTTTGCTGTGGCTTTTTGTACTACTCTTTTCCATATTGAACAAATTTCCTTTTATTCCTGCTTTCTTGAGTGTTTATCATGAAATAACACTGGATTTTCATTGTAGAGTTTTTGCATTAATGGATATGATTATGTGTTTTTACTTCACACCATTATTGTGGTTTAATACATTGCTTACTTTTAATATGTTGAGCAACCTGAAATTTCAGGTGAAGAGATACTTGCTTATGGCATTATCCATTTAAAGTTCTGTTGGTTTCATGTTGCTATTATTTTGTGATAGATTTTTACATTCATATTTATAAAGTAAGTACCCTTTTCAGGACTCCTAGGCCCCTTGGGTGTGCATCATTTTCCCTCCAAGATCAGAGAGTACCTCCAGACCCCTGTGGGCCTGCTGAGCAACATCGAGGCCCAAAGGTCGGTCCCTCGGAGGCCGTCTGTGTATGCCGAGTGATGGGCAACACCCTGCTCGTTCCTTAAGGAGAGCTACGTTTCCAGAGCATTGGAGCAGCCTCAGGACCACATTTTTAGCCAGTGCGACGTGCCATGGAAGTGTTCGTCATGGCCCCCATCTGAGCTGCCATGAGAAAACACTCCGCTTAGGATTCTTCGAGGACCTCGTACCTGAAGTCACTCTGCTCGAGGAGAAAGTCAGCATCCTACCATGCTGTGTCGCTAACGGGACACTCAGCGTGAGCAGTTGTCTCGAGGTAAGGCCCTGAATTGCCATGCAGAAGCGGAGGCATGCAGCATTTTCCATGAGGCCGTAGCCGCTGCTCTGCATTGTTTTAACGTCAGTACGCTTTGCAGGGCATCTAGGAACCAACCCCGCGTGGGCACCCTATTCCCTGCAAGAACACTGAGTACCCTCAGGCCCCCTGGGCCTGCTAAGCCACATCCAGGCCCGTAGCCCTTCGGAGCCACTCTGTGTATGCCGAGTGTAGGGCAACAGACTGCACTCTTTCTTGGGACAGCTTGATTTCCTCAACACTGCCGCAGGTCGACGAACACCTTTCTAGCAGGTCCAACATACCGTGCAAGTCTGACTCATTGCCCTAGTCTGAGCTGCACTGAGAATAACCCTCGGCTTCGCATTCTATCTGGGACCCCCTGTCTGAAGTCACCCTGCCTCCAGGAGAATGTTGGCTTGCGTTCCGACTGCAACGAAAGCCCAGTTTCTCGTGTAACACTGCAGGCTTTTGAATAGCCACGGGCCCGGAGGCCTAGCTGGGGCTTTCCTTGGTTGAGGCAGTTCTCTTGATGCAGTACCCCCTGCTTCAAGGAGTTGATTCAGTGAAGGAACCCCTGGGTAACCTGTGTCTCTTTGGACTTGTTAGAAAGCAGAGGGATGTATGCTGCGTGTGCCCATGGAAATGGGGGCCTGATGGAAGTAGCCTTGCTTTCCCACTTTGAAAGCTCCATTCATGCTGCCTTGAAGCTACTTGAAATTGACTGCTGTTGACAGGCCACTAGCCACTGTAGGCATGGCTCTGGGAAGAAAATTCGTTTTCTCTAGCTCAACTGGGTGCTTCCATGGCCGGGGTAGAGCTCATTGTGCCACGCTCTAGAGCTCAAGGGAAACTCAACGTGAGTACTGGCCTCGAGGTAATGCCCTGAGTAGCCGCGCAGAAAGGGAGTCGTGCAGCTGCTTCCATGATGTCTTCGTCACTCTTCTGCTTTATTTTAGAGGAAGTACCCTTTTCAGGACTCCTAAGCCCCCCGGTTGGCACCCTTTTCCCTACAGATCCCTGAGTACCCCCAGACCCCTCTATGTTTGCTGAGCAACAGCCAGGTCAGTTGGCCCTTCAGATGCCCTCTGTGTATGCCGAGCAAAGGGCCACATGCTACACTCTTCCTTGAGAGAACTAGATTTCCTCAGCACTCCAACAGCTTTAGGAAAACGTTTCTACCCCGTCTAACATGCCATGGAATTGTGCCTCATTGCCCTATTGTGAGCTGCAGTGAAAAAGCACTCTGCTAAGCATTCCTTCTAGGACTTCCTACCTGAAGTCACCCTGCCTGCAGGAGAAAGTCGGCTTGCGTTCCAACTGCAAGTAAAGCACAGTTCTTCGTGTAACACTGCAGGCTTTTGGAGCAAGCACAGGCCCAGAGGCCTAACTCAGGCATCCCTTAGTTGAGGCAGTTCGCTACACACAGAACACCCCGTGTAGAAACGCTGATTCAGGGACGTGTCCAGTGTGTAGCTCGTGTCTCTTTTCACTTGTTAGAAAGCACGTGTAAGTGTGCTGCGTGTCCGCCGGGAAATGGGGGCCTGACGGCAGAAGCCATCTCATCAGAGGTGTTGGGAGTGTGTAGAGGCCTTATATTCCTGTTGTGTGTCCTGCAGGCATCCCATGAAAGACCAGAATCTAGGTCAACTTGGGCAAGCCACTTAACTGGGCCTCAGCTTTCTTTATTTGTAAGGTGGGCACCACAGTGCTTCCCTCCCGTATTCATGGCGATAACCTGGCAACAAACATACACCATGTGGCCCCACTTTGAAATCTTTAAAGAGGTCTGCCAATAGAAGTGTCTGTAGGTTGTACCTTCCCTGCAATGCGACACCTGGTCCAAGGTGGAGAGGTTCAGGGGTGAGCAGTTTGCCCTTCACATGAACGGACAGAGCTCAGCCAGCGGCGTCCCTTCACTGAGATCCTGGCTGCCGAGGTCCACACTGTCCATGTATCCAGGCTAGTTTCAGATGGAGACTGAGAGGGAAAATAGGCAGGTGTAAGGATGCAATCCTCAAATCTTTGGCTTCAAATAATCCATCCCAAACTGCTACCCGAGCCCCCCAGTATCAAAAAGGAAACATGTTATAGACCCAGAAAAATGTGTTTCCCAAAAGGCCTAGGTTTGCCCTCATAGTCATCAGTATCTAAAATAGAAGTAGCAGTACACTTAAAATCTTAAACTTCTATGTATTTAGGGACCAAAGGCATTTTCATCAGAAAGAAAAGGGATTTAATAATGAAACCACAGAGAGATAAATTATTTTCAAGCCCCTGATAAGACAGGGGAGAAATGTCAACCTCATGGGAGTTGCAGAATCAGCAGTTAGGATTTTTGGATGCCAACTCTGGTGGAGAAGAGACTCCAGCCTGTACCCTCCCCGCCCCCCCTCCGCGGTATGCCTGGTTAGGAGGCGAGTCCTGCAGGCGTGGTGGGCCCTGGGCTGGCCGGAGCGGCAGGATGAGTGCAGGGGTCCCTGAACGGAACAGTTTACCCTCCCTCCCCAGAGACACCTGGCAACGTCTGGAGGGTGGGCTAGCGGCAGGTGGCCAGGGACGCTGCTAAACACACTGCAATGCCCAGGACAAAGCCCACCGCAGGGAGCGATTCAGCCCAGAATGTCAGCAGTGCTGAGGGTGAGAAACCTATGCATGTGGCAATGCCGTCCTCCAGGAGAAGCTCAGGAGACAGCCCCACCCCTTTCCTGCCCACAAGGGGGCGATGGTCCTCTCCTGTAGCTTGCTCCAATTTAAGGGCCTTTTGCTGTCCGCTGCTGGTGAGTGACCCGGTGCCCTGGCTTTAGGAGTCGGGGCCTGAGGGCCTCGTTAGCTCCCCGAATTCTGTGCACTCAGAGTACGCTTCACCCCCGCGCTCCCCGCTGTTGTAGAGCAGGGTCTGCAAAGCCAGGAGGGGGGATTGCTGGATTTGGCGCTAGCAGGCGTGGTCTTGGCGTCACTGGTAATGCGCAGGGTGGTATTTGGGATAGAAAGAGACGAATCAGGCCGATTAGCAGCGAGGTGGCGGCTGCGGTGCGGAGCGCCCCTGAGTCGCGAGGCTCCGGGACCCACTGGTCAACAGCAGAGGTGTGACGACGACACAGTCTCGCACCGTGCCCCGTGGCCTGGGCCTTTCGGAGCTGCCCTCTTCAGAGGGCTCTCCCAGGCGCAGACCACCCCATCCCCAAGCCCCAGCACGCTGGCCACTCCGCACTGGACATCGAGGGGTAGTGCGGGGTGTGGTGTCCACGCCAGACTGACGTCCAGGTCAGAGGGGCTCAGCCTGAGGCTGAAAGGAGATGGGTGGATCAGTAGGTTAGTGGCGGTATCTCTTGGGAGGGAATCACAGGGAATTTTTACTTCTCAGTTATCTTCTGCATTTTAAAAACTTCTGCCATGAGTATGCATTTCTGTAACCAAAACCTTATTAGAGTGGAAGCTTAGTGAGGCAGCTTTGCAAAAGGACCCTGCCTGCCTCTTGACCCGCCTGTGTGCCTAAATGTGCATGCAGCTGGGGGCTTGGTCAGCAGTGGTGACTTCCTGAAGCTATTTACAACCTGTAAGCAGTGTGTGCTCCTCCACGGGATACCCCAGTTCTCTGACTCTCAGGTTCTTCTTCTGTGGAGAAAAAGGGCAGATATGTTCTACAGATGTCCACAGTTCCCCGTGGAGAATGTACCTCTGGGCATGAACATGTGCTGGAGTGGCATGATGCTGGGGTCTGCCCCTCGCAGCTCAATCTCAAAGACTCCAAGCAGAGCCGCCTACTTTATATTTTTGTTCCCTTCTGAAGACATTGGCTGGCACTTGGCCTTGGTCCAGGGTGTACGCCTTCTTCAACCTGTTGACTGCAGAGTCCTCACATTGCTTTGGGCTTGGTCCAAGTCTGTGCTTGAGTGGAGGACGGGGCTTTGAGAGGGTCCACACGCCCCTCCTTCCCAGCCACGCACCTTCTTTTCCTTGCCAAGGTCTCCCTTCTCCTACTGTGACAACGAAGCAGCTGCTTCAACCTCTTCTGTAACCTGGGCTCTCCCATCTGTCTTCAGTTTTTCCCGTGCTCATAGCTGGTTAGAAACCTGCCGGGGGGTGTTTTTCAGACGAACTTGAGTAACTTGCCCTCGTAGATTAGTTAAGAGCCTGTAGGTCTCGAAGGGATTTGTGGAAAAGACCCAGCAGAGTCTGCGAGAACCTGAGGCGGCTGTGGCTGGAGCCAGGTGAGCCACAGGTTAGGGGTGTCTGGGCCTCATCCTGTGTGAGGGTGGATGCGCTACTGCTGTCCTCTGCCTTGGGCCCTCATCTGTGAAATGGGGGAACAGTGAGGACTGCCCTCCCGAGGTCATCATGAGGCTTAATGTGTGAATGCACTGACCACTCAGAGCAGCCCTCACCGCAGGGAGCAGTGTGTGTGTGTGTGTGTGTGTGTGTGTGTGTGATTGCAGCCACCGGGCTTCGCTTTTCTCCACCAGCTCCTTCTTCACGGGGAAGCAAGGAGAGGCATGGGAGGGAGGGAGGGAGAAGACTAGAAAAAGGAGGCAGAGGGAGGTCCCTGGGGGAGGGTTTCTGCCACTCATGCATGGGTGGCCTGGGGTCCAAACTTGGGGTTTTACACCAGGGCGTGTGAGCAAGGGGCTGCGGCCAGGGGCAGAGCATTTGCAGACCGCACGTAGGTCTGGACAGCGCAGGAAGACGCCAAGGCTCTGCTTCCTCCCAGCTGTCAAGGCCCGAGGCAACAGGTCACCCCTTCTGAGTCCCTGAGAAATTGGGAGGTGCTAGTGCAAGGGCACAAAGTTTCAGTTATGCCATATGAAAACAAGTTCTGGAGTTCTGCTGTATAATATGGCGCCTGTAGTTAACAATACTGTATTGTGTGCTTAAAATTTACTGAGGATGGCTCCTATCTTAAGCGTTCTTACCATACACACAAAGAATGATGATAATAGGAATAATAATAAATAAAGGAATGAATAGGTCGGGAGGACACCTTTGGAGTGACACATATGTTTACGGTGTAGATTGTGGTGATGGTTTCATGGGTGTAATCTGTCTCCATACTCACAAAGTTGCATGTATTAATCATGTACAGCTTTCTGTATGTCAATGATACCTTCATAAAGTGGTTTAAAACAATAAAATGGGGGGGAATATAGTCACTCCAAGTACTGAGCACGTTGCCTGTCACAGTAAATAAGTAAATAAATGTAATTATGGTTTAAGCTTAGCTCAGGACTGAGAGTGGGTCCCACAGGTACTTGGCAGGTGGTGTCTGTGGCCAGCTCCTCCGCCCTGGCTCAGCACTGCTTCTGTGAAGCACAAGGGCTCCCCAAACACAGAGACCAGCTCCAGGTGCACACTCCTGACAGAGAAGGTGGGCTGGTCGCAGACACCTTGTTTTGGTTACTTGCTATTCCTTCCCCCACACACCCTTTCATTGTCCTGGTCCTTAACCTTTAACTCCTGTAAGAAGCTGGGTTTGCAGATTTCTGAAGACATTTTGCAGTGTGCAGACCTGTTTCACCTTTGTTCCCCATCCTTGGGTCTGGAGATAAAGGCGGGAAGACAGTACTCCATGAAAGCAACAATCACAAACCTCAGGTATGCTCACCCTCAGGTGCCTCAGACTTCAAAGAAATGGCAAACTAGGCATCTCATTTTATACAAGGCCCTCTTTAAGTACACTTGTATGTACATAAAATGAAATTGTACTGAAGTAAATCTTATTGCTGAACGTTTGCTTTCCGGAAGACATTTTGGTGTAAAAGTTCCTAAGAAAATTTGTTTTCTTAAAGGACCAAAAGTGGGGTGAACGTTTCATGGGTAAAGACCTTTTTCATAACGAGTGAAGGTGAAATGAGCAGACTGTGTGACTCAGATTCCAGCTGCGTCCCCATCACTGCCCTCGGGAGTGTGCCGGAAGGACCCCAGAGAGCTGGCCCGCTGGGATGAGCTTATAGCCTTGAGGCCCCAAACTGGAAGGATGGTCAGCATTCCTGGTGCTCTGGGTTCAGCAAGACCTGACTGAGGTGGGTGGGAGGCGGGTGGGAACACAGTTTTGCCCAGAGCTATCTCCTTGGCCTGTGTTAGAGGGGGAACAGAAGGTCAGAGCAAGACTGGGTGAACCCAAGGTGCTGGCTGAATGTCTTTTTTTTCCTTTTTTTTAATAAAGGGACTCTCTTTTCTGGTTGTTGGCTGAGTATGTAATGTCCACTCTGGGTCATCTAAGGGCCGAGACCAAGTACTCTGTTCCTGCTGTGACCCGTGCTTCTGCTACCACATGCTGCACAAGGTAGGTACCTCAAAGTCCTAGCTGAATAGCTCATAGAGAGACAGGTCTCACCCTTGCTTCTCCACCTGCATCTTACAGAGGTGGAAAGTAGGAACTGCAGCCCGGCAAGCCATGGACCCAGGTAATCCTAAAACTGCAAAGTCACCTGTGTTGATTCCAGCCAGCTTTTAGTAAGTAAATCCGTGACTCTTGTAAGAAGAGATTTCAGAAGATGTGTACCTTCTACAGAATTCACATTTAGTGAGGGGCGTGTGAAAATGTATACACAATTTTAATCTTTTTATTTTACTAATAGCGTATCTTAATGATTGAAAAATAGAAATTCCTGTAAATAAAAAGAAAACCAGAAAGTACTCATACTTTACACACCTAGTGTTCACGATCTAATGGGCCTGCTTCGCCTTCCCCTCTCTCGTCTATCTGAGCCTCCACGATGGACGGGACTCACCTGGCACAAGTGACGCGGGGTCGAGCTGGACTGTTGGTTTTCTGCTCCGCCTCTGCTTCCTCTCCACATCCTGGACTCTAAAGAAGATGAATGAAATGTCTGCTCTGGTTGCTGGCTGTTTCATTTCCAAG
Organism: Balaenoptera ricei; assembly: GCF_028023285.1. Lineage (NCBI taxonomy): Eukaryota > Metazoa > Chordata > Mammalia > Artiodactyla > Balaenopteridae > Balaenoptera > Balaenoptera ricei. The sequence goes on from NC_082656.1 coordinate 84,158,423, forward strand.
TTAACCTCAGTCTGTGGTTGTGGAGGGCCTCAGAAGTCAGGAAGGTCCCCCGCCGCCAACATGGGGAGGGTGGGGCCGGACCCAGGTTCCAGCCCAGCCCTGACACGCAGTGCGCTCAGTGGGACATGTTGGCATGCATGCAAGGCTGTAGCGCTGCCAGCCCCCATATGCTGCCTTCTTGAGGGCTGGCGGTGCCCTTCAGGACTGGCTGCATCCTTCGTCCCATTTGAGTGGGCAGTAGTAGATAATAAAATCTCAGTATATCCCTTGACCCCTGACCATCCAGGCAGGCATCTGTGGTCCTCCAGCTCAGGCCTGCCTGGGCCCTGTCAAGCCCCTGTGGCCAATCGCTGAGTTGACGTTGCTGCTGGGCAATTGAACAGCTACCTGGGCAGCGTAGACGGCCCCTTGGGATGTTTCAGTTCCCTACATCCATGTGATTGAGAAAAGGGCCTCCTCCCTCATAGCCTCTCAGCCTTCCGAGAGGAAATAACCCTGCAGACATTGAGTGTGGCCCTGGCCACAAACAGCATACAGCAGACCGTGGCCCTGCAATCCTTTGGCCTTTGGGTTGTTGCAAACCTTTGACATTCATACTCATTAAAAATCAAAGGTAGGGGAGCAAGTGGCTTCCCAGCTGGTGTTTTCACTCTGAGGCCACGTGGTCTCCAGGATCCACATGCATCCGGGACCCAGTCCCTGCAGCCTCTGGAAAGCCAGCCAACTGTGGATTCCACGGTATAGAATCATCCTTGAGACACTGCTCCGTTGAGTAACAGCTTCCTTACCACCTACCATTTGGTTTCTGTTCTCTGTAAAGGAGGGAGCAGAGACTGGAAAATGAGCAAATGTGTTCTGTGGAGATGGGTGATTAATATAGTCAGAGGGATAAGAACCAAGATGGCGGAGTAGAAGGACGTGCTCTCACTCCCTCTTGCGAGAGCACCAGAATCACAACTGGCTGCTGGACAATCTTTGACAGGAAGACCCTGGACTTCACCAAGGAGGATACCCCACGTCCAAGGACAGAGGAGAAGCCACAGTGAGATGGTAGGTGGGGTGCAATCAGAGTAAAATCTAATCCCATAACTGCTGGGTGGGTGACTCACAGACTGGCGAACACTTATACCACAGAAGTCCACCCAATGGAGTGAAGGTTCTGAGCCCCACGTCAGGCTTCCCAACCTGGGGGTCTGGCAACGGGAGGAGGAATTCCTAGAGAATCAGACTTTGAAGCCTAGTGGGAATTGATTGCAGGACTTCGACAGGACTGGGGGAAACAGAGACCCCACTCTTGGAAGGCACACACAAAGTAGTGTGCGCATCGGGACCCAGGGGAAGGAGCAGTGACCCTGGGGCAGACTGAACCAGACCTACCTGCTGGTGTTGGGGGGGCTCCTGCAGAGGCGGGGGGTGGCTCTGTTTCACTGTGGGGACAAGGACTCTGGCAGCGGAGGTTCTGGGAAGTGCTCCTTGGCGTGAGCCCTCCCAGAGTCTGCCATTAACCCCACCAAAGAGCCCAGGTAGGCTCCAGTGTTGGGTTGCCTCAGGCAAAACCACCAACAGGGAGGGAACCCAGCCCCACCCATCAACAGTCAAGTGGATTAAAGTTTTACTGAGCTCTGACCGCCACAGCAACAGTCAGCTCTACCCTCCACCAGAGCCTCCCATCAAGCCTCTTAAATAGCCTCAACCACCAGAGGGCAGACAGCAGAAGCAAGAAAAACTACAATCCTGCAGCCTGTGGACCAAAAACCACAGTTACAGAAAGATAGACAAGATGAAAAGGCAGAGGGCTATGTACCAGATGAAGGAACAAGAAAAAACCCCAGAAAAACAACTAAATGAAGTGGAGATAGGCAACCTTCTAGAAAAAGAATTCAGAATAATGATAGTGAAGATGATCCAGGACCTCGGAATAAGAATGGAGGCAAAGACTGAGAAGATGCAAGGAATGATTAACAAAGACCTAGAAGAATTAAAGAACAAACAAACAGAGATGACCAATACAATAACTGAAATGAAAACTACACTAGAAGGAATCAATAGCAGAATAACTGAGGTAGAAGAATGGATAAGTGACCTGGAAGACAAAATGGTGGAATTCACTGCTGCGGAACAGACTAAAGAAAAAAGAATGAAAAGAAATGAAGACAGCCTAAGAGACCTCTGGGACAACATTAAACGCAACAACATTCGCATTATAGGGGTCCCAGAAGGTAAAGAGAGAGAGAAAGGACCAGAGAAAATATTTGAAGAGATTATAGTCGAAAACTTGCCTAACATGGGAAAGGAAATAGCCACCCAAGTCCAGGAAGCGCAGAGAGCCCCATACAGGATAAACCCAAGGAGAAACACGCCGAGACACATAGTAATCAAAGTGGCAAAAATTAAAGACAAAGAAAAATTATTGAAAGCAGCAAGGGAAAAACGACAAATAACATACAAGGGAATTCCCAAAAGGTTAACAGCTGATTTCTCAGCAGAAACTCTGCAAGCCAGAAGGGAGTGGCATGATATACCTAAAGTGATGAAAGGGAAGAACTTACAACCAAGATTACTCTACCCGGCAAGGATCTCATTTAGATTTGATGGAGAAATCAAAAGCTTTACAGGCAAGCAAAAGCTAAGAGAATTCAGCACCACCAAACCAGCTCTACAACAAATGCTAAAGGAACTTCTCTAAGTGGGAAACACAAGAGAAGAAAAGGACCTACAAAAACAAACCCAAAACAATTAAGAAAATGGTTATAGGAACATACATATCGATAATTACCTTAAACGTGAATGGATTAAATGCCCCAACCAAAAGACATAGACTGGCTGAATGGATACAAAAACAAGACCCATATATATGCTGTCTACAAGAGACCCACTTTAGACCTAGGGACACATACAGATTGAAAGTGAGGGGATGGAAAAAGATATTCCATGCAAATGGAAATCAAAAGAAAGCTGGAGTAGCTATACTCATATCAGATAAAATAGACTTTAAAATAAAGAATGTTAAAAGAGACAAGGAAGGACACTACATAATGATCCAGGGATCAATCCAAGAAGAAGATATAACAATTATAAATATATATGCACCCAACATAGGAGCACCTCAATACCTAAGGCAACTGCTAACAGCTATAAAAGAGGAAATCGACAGTAACACAATCATAGTGGGGGACTTTAACACCTCACTTACACCAATGGACAGATCATCCAAAATGAAAATAAATAAGGAAACAGAAGCTTTAAATGACACAATAGACCAGATAGATTTAATTGATATATATAGGACATTCCATCCAAAAACAGCAGATTACACGTTCTTCTCAAGTGCACATGGAACATTCTCCAGGATACATCACATCTTGGGTCAGAAATCAAGCCTCAGTAAATTTAAGAAAATTGAAATCATATCAAGCATCTTTTCTGACCACAATGCTATGAGATTAGAAATGAATTACAGGGAAAAAAACGTAAAAAAGACAAACACATGGAGGCTAAACAATACGTTACTAAATAACCAAGAGATCACTGAAGAAATCAAAGAGGAAATAAAAAAATACCTAGAGACAAATGACAATGAAAACACGACGACCCAAAACCTATGGGATGCAGCAAAAGCAGTTCTAAGAGGGAAGTTTATAGCTATACAAGCCTACCTCAAGAAACAAGAAAAATCTCAAGTAAACAATCTAACCTTACACCTAAAGAAACTAGAGAAAGAAGAACAAACAAAACCCAAAGTTAGCAGAAGGAAAGAAATCGTAAAGATCAGAGCAGAAATAAATGAAATAGAAACAAAGAAAACAATAGCAAAGATCAATAAAACTAAACGCTGGTTCTTTGAGAAGATAAACAAAATTGATAAGCCATTAGCCAGACTCATCAAGAAAAAGAGGGAGAGGACTCAAATCAATAAAATCAGAAATGAAAAAGGGGAAGTTACAACAGACACCGCAGAAATACAAAGCATCCTAAGAGATTACTACAAGCAACTTTATGCCAATAAAATGGACAACCTGGAAGAAATGGACAAATTTTTAGAAAGGTATAACCTTCCAAGACTGAACCAGGAAGAAACAGAAAATATGAACAGACCAATCACAAGTAATGAAATTGAAACTGTGATTAAAAATCTTCCAACAAACAAAAGTCCAGGACCAGATGGCTTCACAGGTGAATTCTATCAAACATTTAGAGAAGAGCTAACACCTATCCTTCTCAAACTCTTCCAAAAAATTGCAGAGGAAGGAACACTCCCAAACTCATTCTATGAGGCCACCATCACCCTGATACCAAAACCAGACAAAGACACTACAAAAAAAGAAAATTACAGACCAATATCACTGATGAATATAGATGCAAAAATCCTCAACAAAATACTAGCAAACAGAATCCAACAACACATTAAAAGGATCATACACCACGATCAAGTGGGATTTATCCCAGGGATGCAAGGATTCTTCAATATATGCAAATCAATCAATGTGATACACCATATTAACAAATTGAAGAATAAAAACCATATGATCATCTCAATAGATGCAGAAAAAGCTTTTGACAAAATTCAACACCCATTTCTGATAAAAACTCTCCAGAAAGTGGGCATAGAGGGAACCTACCTCAACATAATAAAGGCCATATATGACAAACCCACAGCAGACATCATTCTCAATGGTGAAAAACTGAAAGCATTTCCTCTAAGATCAGGAACGAGACAAGGATGTCCACTCTCACCACTATTATTCAACATAGTTCTGGAAGTCCTAGCCACGGCTGTGGTGGCCCCCAAGCTGTAAGCTTATTCAGCTTTCTGCTTTCCGGAGAACTGCTTGTCTCTTTCTTGGTATGCACTCCTGATGCTGTGGTATTGAGCGTAAAAAAGGAAAATGGCTTGCGGCCAGTTTCGTTCCAGGTGCCTGCTCTGGATCTAAGAGCCCCTGGTTGTTCCGCAGAAGAAGGACGTGCTGCCCTGAGGGGGAAGTCTGTATCTCCAAAGAACGGCCCATAAGCCATGCTGACGCATAGATAGTGGCGCATAGATAGTGGTGCATAGATAGTGGTGCATAGATAGTGGTGCATAGATAGTGGTGCATAGATAATGGCGCATAGATAGTGGCGACAGAATTATGTGGAAATACAAGGTTTACTGATTTGTTGCCTAGTGTTCGTTCCGTGCTGAACCTATATATACATTCATGCTCTTTGAATAAACTTGCCTTGCAACCATCAGTTGTCTTGGCCCTTGTGACCCCATACTGGTGCTTTTCAGTTCCTTACCTCTCACTGCCAGGAACTTCTAGCTTTCTGCAGCCGGTCTGCGGCAAGTGGCGCCCGCACAGGGACCTGAGTGCGTGAGGCATTTCGGAAGATTTCAGGTAAGTAGAACTCTCGAGTGAGATAGTGTGGCCACAAGAAATAATTACGTTTTTAGGACGGTAACTCGAGAAAGAGTCAGAAGTAAAATAATATGGGACAAAAGGGCTCTAAGGAGCGTGATTTATTTGCTCAGGTTTTGCTTTCAATGTTAAAAGCCCGTGGAACTAAGGTAACTACCTCACAACTTCTGGAATTTTTGCAATTAGTATATGATGCTTGTCCTTGGTTCCCTGAAGGAGGATCAGTGGACTTAGCAATTTGGACTCGTGTAGGAGATGAGTTATCTAAATATCATGAAGCTCATGGACCATCTTCTGTTTCAGTTTCCATTTTTAGCTTGTGGAATTTAATAAGAGATTGTTTTAATCCAATTTATGATTCAGTTCCAAAATTAACAGCTAAATCTGTAGAACATGTTGCTGCAGTAGCTACTGCTCCTCCGTTGCCACCGAGGATAAAGAGTGTTAATTCACTTGATGATGATGACTTTTCTTTTGATTTAGCGGGTGAAGAAGCCAAATATGAGGCTGAAAAATATCCTGGTGAAAATATTCTTCCGCGGTTACAGCAATTACATGTCTCTGTCCCTATCCCTCCTAAGCTTAGTCCTTTACAACAAGCAGTACGGGGAGCTCTTAATAGAGGGGAGGATCCTTTATTCTGCTGTCCGGTGGTGGAACGACCCAATCCTCAAAATCCACAACAAAATAATTGGGAATATCAGCCTCTCTCCTTTAAGGTTTTGAAAGATTTAAAAGCAGCCTGTGCACAATATGGGCCTATAGCCCCTTTCACTATTACTATGTTGGATACTATTGCAACAGAAGCATTGCCTCCAGCAGACTGGAAATCTATTGCTCGTGCTTGTCTCACTGGTGGCGACTATTTACTTTAGAAATCAGAATATTATGAAAAGGCTGCTGAACAAGCTGAAAGAAATACTGCACATAATGTGCTAGTAAATTATGAGATGTTGATTGGGGAAGGACAACATCAGTTATTACAGGATCAATTAGCTTTCCCTTTTGTGGCTTATGCTCAGATCAATCATATAGCTGTACATGCATGGAAACATTTACCTGCCTCCACTAGGACTGAAGACCTTGCTAAAATAAGGCAAGGGGCAGATGAACCTTATGCTGATTTTGTGGCTAGATTATTACAGGCTGTTAATAGAATTATTTCTGATGGTCCTTTTGGAGCAATTATCGTCAAACAATTGGCTTTCGAAAATGCTAATAATATTTGTCAAGCAGCTATACGTCCATGGAAAAGGAAAGGAAATTTAGAGGATTATATTCGAGTTTGTTCTGATATTGGATCATCTTACTTACAGGGAGCAGCTATAGCTGCAGCCCTAACTAAGGCAGGATTTGGGCCAAATGCTAAAAGTAAAAACTGTTTTAAATGTGGGAAGCCAGGTCATTTTGCAAAAAATTGTACTGTTGATACTCCTAATATGCCTATCGTAAATTCTGTGCCTCAAGGTAAATCTCCTCCTCCCACAATTTGTCCCCGATGCCAAAGAGGACGGCATTGGGCTAAAGAATGTCGATCAGTGACTCATAAAGATGGAACTCCCTTGTCGGGAAACTTCCGGAGGGGCCTGCTCTGGCCCCATCCAACAATTGGAGCAATGTCAATAATCCCCCCACAACCTGCTCCACCGCCTCCAGCTCAGAGCTTTGTTCCTCAGGGAATGGAATCTCCTCCCTTCAAAGGGCCACGCCAAATAGTGCAGGACTGGACCTCTGTGCCTCCACCCAATTCTTATTAACCTCGGATATGGGACCCCAAGCCCTTCCTACGGGAACTTTTGGGCCTTTACCCCAGGGAACGGTTGGTATAATCCTTGGAAGAAGTAGTATGTCTATGAAAGGCTTAACTATTATTCCTGGGGTGATTGATGCTGATTATGAAGGGGAATTAAAGGTTATGGTTCAAACATCAAAAGGATCTTTTCTTATCACGCCCGGTATGCGAATAGCTCAGCTTCTATTAATTCCATATATACCAGAAGGAAAAATTTTACAACATAACAAAAGAGGAACTGGGGCTTTCGGTTCCTCTGATGCAGTTTATTGGATTCAACAAATTGGTAGGGAAAGACCACAATTGGTATTAAAAATAAATGGAAGGCCTTTTTCTGGGTTATTAGATACTGGTGCTGGTGTTTCTGTTATTTCGTTTATACATTGGCCAAAAAATTGGCCCGTGCACCAAACCATTACACAGTTGCAAGGTATTGGCCAATCTAATTCTCCACAACAAAGTTCGCAATACCTACATTGGCAGGATGCTGAAGGTAATCAAGGAATATTCAAACCCTACGTATTGCCCGGATTGCCAGTTAACCTTTGGGGAAGAGATATATTACAACAAATGGGAATCCTATTGCTTAGTCCCAACTCTACTGTAACTAATATATTGTTAAATCAAGGGTATGATCCTAGGAATGGTTTGGGAAAAAATCAACAGGGAAATAAATTACCCTTACAGACTGATAATAAACGGGATAAAACAGGCTTGGGTTTTTTCTAGGGGCCTTGGATTCTCCTCCACCACATGCTGACCCTATAACTTGGATTTCTGATAATCCTGTCTGGGTGGACCAATGGCCCCTTTCTAAGGAGAAATTTATGGCGGCCCATAATATAATTAATGAACAGCTTGCTTTGGGCAGACTAGAAAAGTCTAATAGCCCTTGGAATACTCCTATATTTGTTATAAAGAAAAAATCGGGAAAATATCGTTTATTGCAAGATTTACGTGCTGTTAATCAAACTATGGTAATTATGGGAGCTCTGCAACCAGGTTTGCCTTCTCCTGCAGCCATACCTAAAAATTATATGATTATTATTATTGATCTTAAGGATTGCTTTTTTACTATTCCTCTATTTCCGGCTGATAAGTTGCGATTTGCTTTTAGCTTACCCTCTTTAAATTTTATAGAACCTATGCAACGTTATCAATGGAAAATGCTGCCTCAGGGTATGGCTAATAGTCCTACTTTATGTCAACAGTTTGTAGCTCAAGTTATTGCCCCTGTTCGTAAACAGTTCCCTCAGATATATTTTATTCATTATATGGATGACTTATTACTTGCTTATTCTGATAAATATATTTTACTTAAGGCTTATAATTCCCTTCAAAGTCATTTGTCACGATCAGGACTAGTCATTGCTGCTGACAAAGTACAGATGAACCCACCTTTCTCATATCTTGGTAAGTATATCACAAATTATAATATTACACCTCAGAAGATAGAGATACGGACTGACGTTCTTAAAACTTTAAATGATTTTCAAAAGTTATTAGGAGATATTAATTGGCTGCGACCTTCTTTAAAATTAACTACGGGTCAGTTACAGCCTCTTTTTAATATCCTAAAGGGAAGTCCTGATCCTTCTTCCCCTCGTATTTTAACTTCTGAAGCTCAACAAGCACTCAAGCTTGTAAACAAAGCAATACAATCTGCTCAGCTAACTAGAATTGAGCCTTCTTTACCTATACTATTAATAATCTGTGCTACGTCACATACCCCTACCGCCTTATTATGGCAAGAAACAGGAATTCTTGAATGGATTCATATGAAAAATACGCCTAATAAAGTCATTACACCTTATTATGAGTTAATAGCAACCCTTGTTCAATTGGGTTGTAGAAGAAATATTCAGTTGGTAGGATATGAACCAAATTCTATTATTATACCTTATACTACTTATCAATATTCTTGGCTATTATTTGTCTCTGATTCTTGGGCTCTTGCTTTTGCTGGATATTCAGGAATTATTGATAATCATTATCCTTCTAATAAGCTCCTTCATTTTGCTACTCAACATCTATTTATTTTTCCTAAAACTATCTGTTCAACTCCTATTCTCAATGCCCCAAATGTTTTTACTGATGGTTCTGCCAATGGCATCGCTGTGGTTATTTCTGATGACTTACTTCATAAAGAACAAACAGATCATACCTCTGCCCAACGAGTTGAATTACATGCGATTTCCTTGGCTTTTCAAATCTTTTCACATTGTTCTTTTAATCTCTATACGGATAGCCATTATTTGGTTACTATTTTGCGTAACATAGAAACTGCTATAATTGGCAATACTGTTGATTCTCAATTGTTTCAGACTTTCTTTCAACTACAAAAGATTATTCGTCAGCATGACTTTCCTGTAGCCATATTACATATTCGAGCCCATTCAGGTCTCCCTGGCCCATTGTCTTTGGGAAATCAATTGGCTGACGAAAATACAAAGATTATAGGCTTAAGTTTATCTCAACCTCAGGATCTTGCTACTCAATCACATAATTTACATCATCAATCTGCTGCTATGCTTCAAAAACAATTCTCTATTTCTAGAGAAACAGCCCGATACATTGTTAAGTCCTGCTCTAAATGTTTACCTCACCTTCCTGTTCCACAATTTGGAGTCAATCCTCGGGGTTTACTCCCTCATCATCTTTGGCAAATGGATGTTACTCATATTCCCTTTTTTGGTAAATTACAATTTGTTCATGTAACTGTTGATACTTACTCTAATTTTATATGTGCTACGCCTTTGGCTGGGGAATCTACTAAATATGTAATTACTCATTTATTTCATTGTTTTGCATCTGTGGGAATTCCTAAAGCTTTAAAAACAGATAATGCTCCAGGATATACGAGTAAAGCTTTTGCCAATTTTTGTGCAACTTTCCATATTTCACATAAAACAGGCATTCCCTACAATCCTCAGGGTCAAGGTATTGTAGAACGTGCCAACCAACAATTAAAAATTACATTACAAAAAATAAAAAAGGGGGAATATGATAGATCTCCTCAGATTATGCTTAATCATGCTTTATTTATTTTAAATTTTTTAACTTTAGATGCATTTAGTCACACGCCTTATGAACGATTGTTTACAGGTCTTTCTGGAACCCCTCCTGAAAAAGCGCTTGTTAAATGGAAAGATCCTATGACTAACCTTTGGCATGGACCAGACCCTGTTTTAGTATGGGGCCGAGGCCATGTTTGTGTTTTCCCTAGGGAGGCAGACTCTCCTCGGTGGCTCCCGGAGCGCTTGGTTCGACATTATCATGCCATCACCAATAAACACCCTGACTCGAAGAATGCGTCGCCTGAGGCTCTCGCAATCGACCACAGCACACCCCAACCGGTTCCCCCGGCGGACGAGAAGAATGCGGCGACGGAGTAGGAGACAACTTGTCAGGGAGGCGAGGGGACATCGAAATCAAATTACTTGGTATCAATTGCAATGTTTAGTATTTCAAGCACGTAGGATTATGGAGGAGAGTGCTCATCCTCGCTCTCCTCTTACCTTTTTTTTAGCCATGATAGCTGTATTGGCAGCCCCACCTATAGAGGCTAAATCTTATTGGGCTTATGTACCCGATCCTCCTTTATTACAACCTGTTACATGGTCTGAAGCTGACCTTCTAATTTTCTATAATGATTCTACTTTTGGAAGAGTGCTAGGAAATTTGCCTATTACTAATACTTCTGTTAATTACTCTAATTGGTTTAATACTCCCCCTGTTTGTTTAAGTCCTATGAGTACCAATTCGGGTTGTGTTAAGGCTGTTGCTTTAGAACATGCTATTTCTTACCAAACCACTGTAAATTCTCAATTTTTTACTCATTTACGTAAAAATTATAAAGCTGTGGGATCTAATATTTGTCTTCCTTGCAAACAGACTGTTCCTAGACGAGAAGATTTATCCACCTTTGTATTTTGGTATAAGGATAACGTTCCCATTCACATGAATGCTAGAGTAACTAAGCTTGCTTCTAATACTTCGTTGGATCATTCTCTATGCATATATCGCTTGAGGACTGAAGATACTGGACACTATTTGTGTATTGAAACTACCATAGGTAATCATGGGACGTTATTAGCTGGACATCAAATTACGGTCGTAAAGACTGTCACAGGACTACAATTTCCTGCTTTTATGGCTTCTGAATTCCCGCAGTCTGATTTTCCTGTTTGTAATAATACATGGACTAAAGCCTCTGTCTGGTGTACTTTAGATTATGATAATGGCACCATACTAGTTTCTTCTGTCCCCGTTAATAATAACAGCCTTGTTTTTTACAAGCAATGGGAATTCTGGAAACTTGCCTTATCCTTTTCTTATAGACCGGTGATTACTTGCGTCGCTCCTCCTTATGCTTTATTGATTGGAGATTTAATTGTAGAAAACACTATGAATCCTATAGGTTATAATATTACTTGTGTTAATTGTATCTTTAGTAGTTGTGTTTTGCCCGTTAAAGGATCTACATCTGTTATGATTATGAAGCAACCTTCTTATATAATGTTACCTGTTAATTTGTCTGAACCATGGTATCATAACACTGGCATGCAAGCCTGGCTGGAATTGACTGAAGCATTAAAACGACCAAAGAGATTTATAGGTGTTCTAATATGTGCAATCCTAGCCTTAGCAGCTTTAACTGCTACTGCGGCCACTGCTGGGATTGCTCTTTCACAAACTATTCACCAGGCTCATTATGTTAATCAGTTATCTAAAAATACTAGTGTAGCATTAGCCCTACAAAGTCATATTGATACCCAACTAAAAACGAAAGTAAATGAATTAAAAAATGTTCTAATAGGAATAGGGGATCAAGTTATGGCTTTAAAATTAAAAATGCGTTTGATTTGTCATGCCAAATATACCTGGATTTGTGTAACTCAACATTTATATAATGATTCACAATGGGATTGGGAAAAAGTAAAAATGCATATATTAAGTGTATGGACTGATGGACACATTAGCCTTGATATTCAAAAGTTAAATGCCGAAATACAAGCTATTCAAGAGGCCCAGCTGGACGAAGATGGACCCCAGAATTTGATTCAAGGATTATTAGATCAACTACAAGGGCTAAATCCGATACAATGGATTCATGGAGGGCTCTCAGGCCTGATATCAATTGGTGTACTACTTTTATTGGTGATCGGTTTATTACCTTGTGTTGTTAGATTTGTAATGGGGCGCTTCGCTGTCTTGCGTCAGGATGTTCATGGCTTAAAACTACATTATCAAGCTTTAAAAAATAATAAAAAAGGGGGAAATGTGGTGGCCCCCAAGCTGTAAGCTTATTCAGCTTTCTGCTTTCCGGAGAACTGCTTGTCTCTTTCTTGGTATGCACTCCTGACGCTGCGGTATTGAGCGTAAAAAAGGAAAATGGCTTGCGGCCAGTTTCGTTCCAGGTGCCTGCTCTGGATCTAATAGCCCCTGGTTGTTCCCCAGAAGAAGGACGTGCTGCCCTGAGGGGGAAGTCTGTATCTCCAAAGAACGGCCCATAAGGCATGCTGACGCATAGATAGTGGCGCATAGATAGTGGTGCATAGATAGTGGTGCATAGATAGTGGTGCATAGATAATGGCGCATAGATAGTGGCGACAGAATTATGTGGAAATACAAGGTTTACTGATTTGTTGCCTAGTGTTCGTTCCGTGCTGAACCTATATATACATTCATGCTCTTTGAATAAACTTGCCTTGCAACCATCAGTTGTCTTGGCCCTTCTGACCCCATACTGGTGCTTTTCAGTTCCTTACTCCTCACCGCCAGGAACTTCTAGCTTTCTGCAGCCGGTCTGCGGCACACGGCAATCAGAGAAGAAAAAGAAATAAAAGGAATACAAATTGGAAAAGAAGAAGTAAAACTGTCACTGTTTGCAGATGACATGATACTATACATAGAGAATCCTAAAACTGCCACCAGAAAACTGCTAGAGCTAATTAATGAATATGGTAAAGTTGCAGGATACAAAATTAATGCACAGAAATCTCTTGCATTCCTATACACTAATGATGAAAAATCTGAAAGAGAAATTATGGAAACACTCCCATTTACCATTGCAACAAAAAGAATAAAATACCTAGGAATAAACCTACCTAGGGAGACAAAAGACCTGTATGCAGAAAACTATAAGACACTGATGAAAGAAATTAAAGATGATACCAACAGATGGAGAGATATACCATGTTCTTGGATTGGAAGAATCAACATTGTGAAAATGACTATACTACCCAAAGCAATCTACAGATTCAATGCAATCCCTATCAAATTACCAATGGCATTTTTTACGGAGCTAGAACAAATCATCTTAAAATTTGTATGGAGACACAAAAGACCCCGAATAGCCAAAGCAGTCTTGAGGGAAAAAAACGGAGCTGGAGGAATCAGACTCCCTGACTTCAGACTCTACTACAAAGCTACAGTAATCAAGACAATATGGTACTGGCACAAAAACAGAAACATTGATCAATGGAACAAGATAGAAAGCCCAGAGATTAACCCACGCACCTATGGTCAACTAATCTATGACAAAGGAGGCAAAGATATACAATGGAGAAAAGACAGTCTCTTCAATAAGTGGTGCTGGGAAAACTGGACAGCTACATGTAAAAGAATGAAATTAGAATACTCCCTAACACCATACACAAAAATAAACTCAAAGTGGATTAGAGACCTAAATGTAAGACCGGACACTATAAAACTCTTAGAGGAAAACATAGGAAGAACACTCTTTGACATAACTCACAGCAAGATCTTTTTTGATCCACCTCCTAGAGTAATGGAAGTAAAAACAAAAATAAACAAATGGGACCTAATGAAACTTCAAAGCTTTTGCACAGCAAAGGAAACCATAAACAAGACGAAAAGACAACCCTCAGAATGGGAGAAAATATTTGCAAACGAATCAACGGACAAAGGATTAATCTCCAAAATATATAAACAGCTCATTCAGCTCAATATTAAAGAAACAAACACCCCAATCCAAAAATGGGCAGATGACCTAAATAGACATTTCTCCAAAGAAGACATACAGACGGCCACGAAGCACATGAAAAGATGCTCAACATCACTAATTATTAGAGAGATGCAAATCAAAACTACAATGAGGTATCATCTCACTCCTGTTAGAATGGGCATCATCAGAAAATCTACAAACAACAAATGCTGGAGAGGGTGTGGAGAAAAGGGAACCCTCTTGCACTGTTGGTGGGAATGTAAATTGATACAGCCACTATGGAGAACAATATGGAGGTTCCTTAAAAAACTAAAAATAGAATTAGCATATGACCCAGCAGTCCCACTACTGGGCATATACCCAGAGAAAACCGTAATTCAAAAAGACACATGCACCCCAATGTTCATTGCAGCACTATTTACAATAGCCAGGTCATGGAAGCAACCTAAATGCCCATCGACAGACGAATGGATAAAGAAGGTGTGGTACATATATACAATGGAATATTACTCAGCCATAAAAAGGAACGAAATTGAGTCATTTGTTGAGACGTGGATGGATCTAGAGACTGTCATACAGAGTGAAGTAAGTCAGAAAGAGAAAAACAAATATCGTATATTAATGCATGTATGTGGAACCTAGAAAAATGGTACAGATGAGCCGGTTTGCAGGGCAGAAGTTGAGACACAGATGTAGAGAATGGACATATGGACACCAAGGGGGGAAAACTGCGGTGGGGTGGGGATGGTGGTGTGCTGAATTGGGCGATTAGGATTAACATGTATACACTGATGTGTATAAAATTGATGCCTAATAAGAACCTGCAGTATAAAAAAACAAACAAAACAACTAATACTAAACTTTCATTGGATTATTTGTATGGAAATATGTTAATGTAAATGTTTCAGACATTACATGAAATTTCTAAAAATGTTATATTTGTATTTGTATGGAAATATGTATGGAAATATGTTAATATAAATGTTTCAGACATTATATGAAATTTCTAAAAATCTTATATTTGTATTTGTATGGAAATGTGTATGGAAATATGTTAATATAAATGTTTCAGACATTACGTGAAATTTCTAAAAATCTTATATGTTGTGGTACAATGTTATAAGTAATAATCCTAGTTATTACTTTAAAATGTATATCTCAGAAATAACTAATTTTCTTGTCAACTGCATTATTATGAACTTTCATCAAATCTTTAACAGTGGTCAGTTTTAAGTCTTTTGTCATTTACAGACAGTTCTGGGTGTACTCTGATGCTTTTGCAAATATGTTCCTATAAAAGGCTTTCATCTTCAAGAAATTCATGGAAAAGAGTCTGACAAGTACAGGTTTCTGGTAACTGACTGTACTGCTGAACTGAATGAATAAGCATTTTCAGAACTCTAATGAAAAACTGATGAACTCATAAAAGTGCTAACAAAAGATCAAGATGAAAAAAAAAATTAATTACATGGGACTGAGTGAACTGATGAGGATGAGTATAATTTTTGTGCCTTTCTGTCTGAATTAAAAAAAAAAAAAATCCCACAAGGACTCAGAGGCAAAGAGTATACAAATCAATTTTCACTGCAAAGTAAAGGAGCTGTTACAGTGGAGGATTACTGGACTCAATGTCAATATTATGACATAGTATGAGTGTGTTTCATGTTTGGTAATTGCAATCATTGTTGCTTTTGTTGTGGTCATCCATGTAAAAATAAATAAATAAATAAAAAATAAAATAAAATAAAATAAAAAGCTTTGCCTAAATAAAGGTCACAAAGCTTTTCTTCTAATAAAAAAATATATATATATATAGTCAGAGGGCAGGTGTTACTCCTGGGCTCCCACCTCCCAGAGACACGAATGAAGTCTGTGTGCCTTTTGAGGTACACTGGCAATCAGGGCCAGCCTCTGATGTGAGGCCCCGATGCCCAAAGCAAGAGTCTTGAGTTTACCACCAACAGCAAAGTTGCTATTTTAGCTAGTGGAAGAGCTTCCTGCCATCAAGGGAGGACAGCAAGAGCCCTGGATGGGTGACCACAGCCCCTGACCTTAACTGAACCTCTTCTTTTCTGTTAAAATGGACATTGAGTGGGTGTCGCCTGGAGTTTCTGGAAGCTCTGGATGCAGTGAGAGAGAGTGTTCCTGTGCATGGGGCCACCCAAAGGCATTTAGCAGGACAAAGGATTGGAGGGAGACCAGATCACACCGCAAGAGAGTGAGCCACCAGAACTGCCAGGTCCAAATCCACTCTTAAACCTGTCTCTTGCAGTTATTAATTTATTTCTATCGTTTAAAAATAATGTTTTATTTTACTTTCGTAAGTGTGTCCAGTCCATTGGAATCAAAAAAGTCATAGCTGATACATCAGAACGAATAATCCCTGAGACTCCCTTGGGTGCCCTACTGGATGGGGCATGGCTGGGAGAGATGAAGACACTGAGCATGGTCCGAACTTAGGGGAACTGCCAGACTGCTGTGTCTCTGTTCCTTCCCTGTCCCAGGAGAGCGAAATCCCGGAACAATGAAAGGACAAGCAAAATGGGGAAGAGGTCTTTTGGTGGCTTAACTGTTCTGTTTGTATTTTCCTTTGTTATGTTCCATTTTGTTAATGTGTGTTTTTACTAGGAAGTTACCCATTTCCTCTAGATTTCTAGTGTTATGTAATAGGTTTCTCATTCTAGTTTTCAACCAAATTGTCACTTATTAACTGACATCCAAATTTCATTTGGGTTTTTTTCATTCTAAGTTTTTCTCTTCCAGGATGCCATCCAGTGTATCACTTGACATTTAGTCATCATGTCTGTTCAGGCTCTTCTGGGCTTTCAGAGTTTCTCAGACTGTCCTTGTTTCTGTGACCTTGACATTGGTGAGGAGTACTGGTCAGATATTTTGTTGACTGTCCTGCATTGGAATTTACTTGGTGTTTTTCTCAGGATTGGGCTTGAGTTATGGGTTTTGAGTAAGCAGATCACAGAGGTAAAGTGCTTTGTCATCACTTTGTATCAAGGGAACAGGCTCTCAAGGAAACTTATCACTGTTACTATTAACTTTGGTCACCTGGCTGACCAAATAAGTTTGTCAGATTTACCCACAAGGAAGTTAAGTTTTTCCCATTTCCCTGCTGTGTGTCTTCTTTAGGAGGAAGATACTTTGGGAACCAGCACTTATGGAGACAGGAGTTATCTCCACCTCCACAATCCATGGATGGCTGAGTGTCCACATGAATTATTTGGACTTCCACATAGGAGATTTCTAGTCAACCTTATTGATTAAAACAAACAAACAAACAAAACCCTGTGCAGTTACTTATTTTTACCAGCATGGACACCTGTGGACAGTTTTTTTGTTTGTGTGTTTTCTTTGTTTTTTTAACTTTTTCTAATAATCCAGCAGTCCAGATTTTGTTGCTAAGTTCATTCCTACTTTGGCTATTGATAGCTCTTTCCATTGGCTCCTGTTTTCCTTTGACATCATTCCACTCTGTGGATTTTTTTTCTTGATACTTCCTTCTTTTCTGATATAAGATTCAAGATTGTCCTGGCTCATATATTTACTGTGTCAGTCCTAGTGTCAGCCATAATTTCAAAGAGCTCTGGTTCCTTTTACTAGAGAATGTTATGAAAAAGTTACATATAGGAGGTAAAGGTGCTCAGCTGATAATGCAAGGAAATATATGCATGTATTCCCACCTCTGTGTATTGTTAGGTCTCAGGGAGGGCTGCTCCACAATGGCATATCAATTATTTTGAATTACAGTTCCTTAATAAATGGCTGGTGCAAGAGGGACACTCTGACTCTCTATCTCCTTGAAAGCAGGAAATAAGTCTCTCATGTGAAAGGTGCAGAAGCCTATATGAACAACACTTGGTACTTCTTTAATTTACTGCTCCAAGCCCAAACTCTGTTTAGATTCTTCACCAATTGAGTATCCCAAACCTAAGTTTCTTTGGCCTGTAAATTCCCCATAACTTTATTCTGTGATGAAATTAAGCCTCACTTTCTGTTATAGTTGGGGAGGGATGTGTAAAGCACCTTGGTTTTTAAAGCAAAGGTTTGTTACTGGAACAAAATGCCCCCCCAAAATAGTCTGATGCTCAAGATGTCTGTGTTCCCTTCATGTGATAGTTCAGGGCAGGTGGGGGTCGGGGTCCAGGCTCTGTCCTCCTTGTTTCTCTTCCCTGCTTTCAGGTGGAGGGCTGCCACCAGCAGGGGATGCAACAAGAGAAGCCACCGCAATGAGAAACCCGTGCACCGCAACGAAGAGTAGCCCTGCTTGCCGCAGCTAGAGAAAGGCCGTGCACAGCAACGAAGACCCAATGCAGCCAAAGATATATAAATAAATAAATATTTTAAAAAAAATTCATTAAAAAAAAAAAGAAAGAGAAGTGATTTTTGTGTACTGATTTTTTACCCTGCAGCTTTACTGAATTCGTTTATTAGTTCTAACAGGGTTTTGGTGGTTTGATGTGGAAACTAGAATTCAGATATCCCACTGTTTCTACTATAGCCAGGTCATCCGCAGCACCCAAGACAGAGTGGCTCCTAATATAATCTTCCCATGGTGCCTGTTAATAACACGTGGACCCTACAAGAATGATGAGCGTCACCACTTTAGGTGAACTGGATCTGGTTAAGGCTTGGCCTCTATTATGAAGTTTGATGTCTTCTCTGCTTTTTTTGGGCATGGTTTTGACATGGTTCTTTTGAAAAGTAATGTACTTCCCAGTAATTTCAAGTGTATAAAAAAAGTATAAGCAGCAGTACAAAACACACCACCTCACATAAACTACTCCAGTGTGTTTTATGCAATACTGGGGTCCTCTCCCAGGGAACCAGCACATAAAGACCCAAAGATGAAATTTTATGGTTCCACCTTATAATCCTATCCACGGGCCCACTTCAACATTCACCATCTCCCCAACTCTATGGAAATGTCTTTTCCCATTCTGATCCGGTTTTCTTTCTCTGAAACCATTACTGAGACTTTCCCCCATTTTCAAAACCTTTATGGATTTAAAACACACAAGTTAAGTATGATCTGGATGACCTTTTCTGCATGACCTCTTTGACTTAGAATGTTTTCAGTGTTCATCCATGTTCTAACATGTATCATCAGTGCTTCATTCATTCTTTTCACTGTGATTAAAAGTAACATTTAACATTTAAACCATTTTGAGTATACAGTTCTGTGGCATTGACTACATTCACATTGTTGTACAAATATTCTCACCATTCATCTCCTGGACCTATTTATTTTCCCCATGGGAAACTCTATCAATTTCTCTACATTTTTGCCAAAATTTGTTATTTTTAATTCTCTTGATTATAGGCCTTCTAGTGTTTGTGGAGGGGTATGGCGTTGTGGTATTAATGTGCATCTCCATCGTGACTAACGATGTTTAACATCTCTTCAGGTGTTTGTTGACCATTTGTATGTCTTATCTGGAGAAGGGTCTTTTCAAGTCCTTTATCCATTTAAAAAATTGGGTTGTTTGCGGGGGCCTGCAGCTCCGCCGCCCAAGCCGGGTCCCGCCAAGCGCTTGTCCTGGCGGCCTTGGCTTCGCTGAGTCCAGCCTGGAGCGGTCTCTGCGCCGCAGGGGCCCGCGCGCCGGGGCATCGCTAGCGGCCTCGCAGGGGCGCCGCTTCCTGCCTCGCGCTCGCAGGAGAGGGGACGCCCGGCCCCAGGCGCCCGTGGCCGGAGTGCCGAGACCGTGCTGTGCCGCGCGGATGCGGCGCCGGCGGGGCGGGTCTTGCTCGGCATTGGCTGCGGCTCACCTGAGCGCGCCGGCGGTCCGCGCGCCTCTCCCGGAAGTGGGCGTCCCGGCCAGAGCGCACCTGCCGCGGGGCGTCCTCGGGGCTCCTCGCCGTCGGCCCCCAGCGAGCCGGCGCGGGGCCGGGGAGCTAGCGCGCGGCGGTCAGGAACGACCGCTCCCGTGGGTCCCTGGCACCCCAGCGGCATCCGAGCGCGGAGCGGAGGGCCGCGGGCCGCAGGTAAGGGGACGGGGGCTCGTGGGGGTGGGTGGAGGAGGGAAGCACGACTCACACCAGAGCTGTTCGGCACAGTCGCGGAGCCCCGTAACCTGGCGGCCGCAGGAAGGGCTCGCCTTTGAGTAGAGGCTTTGAGGACAGGCCCGAGCCTACCCCGTCCAATTTTACAAAACAACTGCTGGTGTAAAGCTCGCTCCCGCGCGGTTTTCGCAAGTAGCCAAGTGCCCCACGCGAGGTCTCTGCAAGGAGAACCTGAGAGGGCCTGTAGCCCTGAGAGACTTGCCCTTGGCTTATGGCAAGGCCAAGGGATTTATCCTGCATGGTGATTTCTCCTGCTGTGAACCCCCAAACCCCATTCTGGCCAGCTGGCCCAACTCTGCTTCCTGCACGTCTCCGGCAGGTCCTTGGCCACCTGCTGGGATGGGAAAGGGAAGGGTCTCAGAATTGCATCTCAGAAACTTGCCAGGGGGCATGGATTGAAAAACATGGGGGCCATCCAGGCTGCAGAGAAGGGAGAAAGGCACTTTGCTGCCCTTTCATCGTGGAATCGGTGGAGCTTCTGCTGAGAGGGGCCTTTCCATGGGGACCCCATGCAGTGTGTTTGGTGTCTTGGAACTGAAGAATTAGAACCTGTACAATTTTCAAATTATGTGGTCCTTTAATTTAAAAACAAAACCCCCAGAACCTTTGCTTTATAAATTGAGGTATGAAAATTGAAGGTCTGTTTTGTTTCCACTGTGACACTATATTAAGAAATGTGGATTTATTGAGAAAAGAGTCAGAATAAAGAAGGAAACAGAGAACTCAGAGGTACTGCTGTAGTTTGGCAAAGGCTGGGGGCAGTTAATTTGTCAATGCTGCTGGCTTTCAGTAGCCTGCAGCCATTCTCCTCCTGCGGCTGAGGGGGTATAAAGCTGTACTGGGTTGCTCTACTATTCTTTTGTAGAATTCCAGCTCAGAGCCGTCTCTTGATGTATAAGTATTACGCAGACTAGGTCCCCAGGCAACTCCTGGAGGGCCAGGGGAATTCCTTCCTTCATTATACCTGTTTGTTTGAATGAAAACCAGCAATGACATATTTTTCTTTAAATCTGGTTTTTGGTCTATCATCCAAAAACCAGATTAGCTATTTCCTCACTCTCTCAATAGGCTCGAGTTCCTGGAATGAATTATTGTCAGATGCCCGTGTTTTTACAGAAGAAGAGAGGGTGGAAGAGTGCCCGAGGGAGAACGGGACAGCCTGTCGGGAACTGTGACTCTTGGATTTTTAATGAGCTTCCTAAACAGCATGGTCATTAATTGGCAAGTGATGACCTTAAGGAGAAACTACTGGTGAAAATATAAAAAGCCTTTTGTTAAGAATGTGCCCACCAGGTGCGCATCTTATGGAGTATTTTCATTGCATTTCTAACACCTGGGAGGGTGTTGGGCAGAAGTTAGGGTTAGGGTTAGGGGTTAGGAGTTAGGAGTTAGGAGTTAGGGTTAGGGGTTAGGGGTTAGGGTTGGGGTTGGGGTTGGGGTTGGGGTTAGGGTTAGGGTTAGGGCTAGGGCTAGGGCTAGGGCTAGGGATTAGGGCTAGGGATTAGGGCTAGGGATTAGGGATTAGGGGTTAGGGGTTAGGGGTTAGGGTTAGGGTTGGGGTTGGGGTTGGGGTTGGGGTTAGGGTTTAGGGTTTAGGGTTTAGGGTTAGGGTTTAGGGTTAGGGTTAGGGTTAGGGTTAGGGTACGGGTTAGGATTAGGGTACGTGTTAGGGTTAGGGTAGGGGTTAGGGTTAGGGTACGCGTTAGGGTTAGGGTAGTTATTAAACCTATCCCACTCTCTAGATACCCCTTAGCATGTAAAGGAATATTATTTGGGTTAGGGTTAGGGTTAGGGTTAGGGTTAGGGTTAGGGTTAGGGTTAGGGTTAGGGTTAGGGTACGGGTTAGGGTACGGGTTAGGGTTAGGGTTAGGGTTAGGGTTAGGGTTAGGGTTAGGGTTAGGGTACGGGTTAGGGTTAGGGTTAGGGTACGGGTTAGGGTACGGGTTAGGGTTAGGGTACGGGTTAGGGTTAGGGTTAGGGTTAGGGTTAGGGTTAGGGTACGGGTTAGGGTTAGGGTTAGGGTACGGGTTAGGGTACGGGTTAGGGTTAGGGTACGGGTTAGGGTTAGGGTTAGGGTTAGGGTACGGGTTAGGGTTAGGGTACGGGTTAGGGTTAGGGTACGGGTTAGGGTTAGGGTACGGGTTAGGGTTAGGGTTAGGGTTAGGGTTAGGGTTAGGGTTAGGGTACGGGTTAGGGTTAGGGTACGGGTTAGGGTTAGGGTACGGGTTAGGGTTAGGGTTAGGGTTAGGGTTAGGGTTAGGGTTAGGGTTAGGGTACGGGTTAGGGTACGGGTTAGGGTTAGGGTTAGGGTACGGGTTAGGGTTAGGGTTAGGGTACGGGTTAGGGTACGGGTTAGGGTACGGGTTAGGGTTAGGGTTAGGGTACGGGTTAGGGTTAGGGTACGGGTTAGGGTTAGGGTTAGGGTACGGGTTAGGGTACGGGTTAGGGTACGGGTTAGGGTACGGGTTAGGGTTAGGGTACGGGTTAGGGTACGGGTTAGGGTTAGGGTACGGGTTAGGGTACGGGTTAGGGTACGGGTTAGGGTACGGGTTAGGGTTAGGGTACGGGTTAGGGTACGGGTTAGGGTACGGGTTAGGGTACGGGTTAGGGTTAGGGTACGGGTTAGGGTACGGGTTAGGGTACGGGTTAGGGTACGGGTTAGGGTACGGGTTAGGGTTAGGGTACGGGTTAGGGTACGGGTTAGGGTACGGGTTAGGGTACGGGTTAGGGTTAGGGTAGGGTTAGGGTACGGGTTAGGGTACGGGTTAGGGTACGGGTTAGGGTACGGGTTAGGGTACGGGTTAGGGTTACGGGTTACGGGTTACGGGTTACGGGTTAGGGTACGGGTTAGGGTACGGGTTAGGGTACGGGTTAGGGTTACGGGTTACGGGTTAGGGTTACGGGTTAGGGTTACGGGTTAGGGTTACGGGTTAGGGTTACGGGTTAGGGTTAGGGTTACGGGTTAGGGTTAGGGTACGGGTTAGGGTTAGGGTACGGGTTAGGGTACGGGTTAGGGTTAGGGTACGGGTTAGGGTTAGGGTACGGGTTAGGGTTAGGGTACGGGTTAGGGTTAGGGTACGGGTTAGGGTTAGGGTACGGGTTAGGGTTAGGGTTAGGGTACGGGTTAGGGTTAGGGTACGGGTTAGGGTTAGGGTACGGGTTAGGGTTAGGGTTAGGGTACGGGTTAGGGTTAGGGTACGGGTTAGGGTTAGGGTACGGGTTAGGGTACGGGTTAGGGTACGGGTTAGGGTTAGGGTACGGGTTAGGGTACGGGTTAGGGTACGGGTTAGGGTTAGGGTACGGGTTAGGGTACGGGTTAGGGTACGGGTTAGGGTACGGGTTAGGGTTAGGGTACGGGTTAGGGTACGGTTAGGGTTAGGGTTAGGGTTAGGGTTAGGGTACGGGTTAGGGTTAGGGTTAGGGTTAGGGTTAGGGTACGGGTTAGGGTTAGGGTACGGGTTAGGGTTAGGGTTAGGGTTAGGGTTAGGGTACGGGTTAGGGTTAGGGTACGGGTTAGGGTTAGGGTACGGGTTAGGGTTAGGGTTAGGGTTAGGGTAGGGTTAGGGTTAGGGTTAGGGTACGGGTTAGGGTTAGGGTTAGGGTACGGGTTAGGGTACGGGTTAGGGTACGGGTTAGGGTACGGGTTAGGGTTAGGGTTAGGGTACGGGTTAGGGTACGGGTTAGGGTACGGGTTAGGGTACGGGTTAGGGTTAGGGTTAGGGTACGGGTTAGGGTTAGGGTTAGGGTTAGGGTTAGGGTTAGGGTACGGGTTAGGGTTAGGGTTAGGGTTAGGGTACGGGTTAGGGTTAGGGTTAGGGTACGGGTTAGGGTTAGGGTTAGGGTTAGGGTACGGGTTAGGGTTAGGGTTAGGGTTAGGGTTAGGGTTAGGGTACGGGTTAGGGTTAGGGTTAGGGTTAGGGTTAGGGTTAGGGTACGGGTTAGGGTACGGGTTAGGGTTAGGGTTAGGGTTAGGGTACGGGTTAGGGTTAGGGTACGGGTTAGGGTACGGGTTAGGGTTAGGGTACGGGTTAGGGTTAGGGTACGGGTTAGGGTTAGGGTACGGGTTAGGGTTAGGGTTAGGGTACGGGTTAGGGTACGGTTAGGGTTAGGGTTAGGGTTAGGGTTAGGGTTAGGGTTAGGGTTAGGGTACGGGTTAGGGTTAGGGTTAGGGTACGGGTTAGGGTTAGGGTTAGGGTACGGGTTAGGGTACGGGTTAGGGTACGGGTTAGGGTTAGGGTACGGGTTAGGGTACGGGTTAGGGTTAGGGTACGGGTTAGGGGTTAGGGTACGGGTTAGGGTTAGGGTACGGGTTAGGGTTAGGGTACGGGTTAGGGTACGGGTTAGGGTACGGTTAGGGTTAGGGTACGGGTTAGGGTTAGGGTACGGGTTAGGGTTAGGGTACGGGTACGGGTTAGGGTACGGGTTAGGGTACGGGTTAGGGTACGGGTTAGGGTACGGGTTAGGGTTAGGGTACGGGTTAGGGTACGGGTTAGGGTACGGGTTAGGGTACGGGTTAGGGTACGGGTTAGGGTACGGGTTAGGGTTAGGGTACGGGTTAGGGTACGGGTTAGGGTTAGGGTACGGGTTAGGGTTAGGGTACGGGTTAGGGTTAGGGTACGGGTTAGGGTTAGGGTACGGGTTAGGGTACGGGTTAGGGTACGGGTTAGGGTACGGGTTAGGGTACGGGTTAGGGTTAGGGTACGGGTTAGGGTACGGGTTAGGGTACGGGTTAGGGTACGGGTTAGGGTTAGGGTACGGGTTAGGGTACGGGTTAGGGTACGGGTTAGGGTACGGGTTAGGGTACGGGTACGGGTTAGGGTACGGGTACGGGTTAGGGTACGGGTACGGGTTAGGGTACGGGTTAGGGTACGGGTTAGGGTACGGGTTAGGGTACGGGTTAGGGTACGGGTTTAGGGTTTAGGGTTTAGGGTTAGGGTTAGGGTACGGGTACGGGTTAGGGTACGGGTTAGGGTTAGGGTACGGGTTAGGGTACGGGTTAGGGTTAGGGTTAGGGTACGGGTTAGGGTACGGGTTAGGGTACGGGTTAGGGTTAGGGTACGGGTTAGGGTACGGGTTAGGGTACGGGTTAGGGTACGGGTTAGGGTTAGGGTACGGGTTAGGGTTAGGGTTAGGGTACGGGTTAGGGTTAGGGTACGGGTTAGGGTACGGGTTAGGGTACGGGTTAGGGTACGGGTTAGGGTACGGGTTAGGGTACGGGTTAGGGTTAGGGTACGGGTTAGGGTACGGGTTAGGGTACGGGTTAGGGTACGGGTTAGGGTTAGGGTACGGGTTAGGGTACGGGTTAGGGTACGGGTTAGGGTACGGGTTAGGGTACGGGTTAGGGTTAGGGTACGGGTTAGGGTACGGGTTAGGGTTAGGGTACGGGTTAGGGTTAGGGTTAGGGTTAGGGTTAGGGTTAGGGTTAGGGTTAGGGTTAGGGTACGGGTTAGGGTTAGGGTTAGGGTACGGGTTAGGGTTAGGGTTAGGGTTAGGGTTAGGGTTAGGGTTAGGGTTAGGGTTAGGGTTAGGGTTAGGGTTAGGGTACGGGTTAGGGTTAGGGTTAGGGTACGGGTTAGGGTTAGGGTACGGGTTAGGGTTAGGGTTAGGGTACGGGTTAGGGTTAGGGTACGGGTTAGGGTTAGGGTTAGGGTTAGGGTTAGGGTTAGGGTACGGGTTAGGGTTAGGGTTAGGGTACGGGTTAGGGTACGGGTTAGGGTACGGGTTAGGGTTAGGGTACGGGTTAGGGTTAGGGTACGGGTTAGGGTTAGGGTACGGGTTAGGGTACGGGTTAGGGTACGGGTTAGGGTTAGGGTACGGGTTAGGGTTAGGGTACGGGTTAGGGTACGGGTTAGGGTACGGGTTAGGGTACGGGTACGGGTTAGGGTTAGGGTACGGGTTAGGGTTAGGGTACGGGTTAGGGTACGGGTTAGGGTACGGGTTAGGGTACGGGTTAGGGTACGGGTTAGGGTACGGGTTAGGGTTAGGGTTAGGGTTAGGGTTAGGGTACGGGTTAGGGTTAGGGTACGGGTTAGGGTACGGGTTAGGGTACGGGTTAGGGTACGGGTTAGGGTACGGGTTAGGGTTAGGGTTAGGGTACGGGTTAGGGTACGGGTTAGGGTACGGGTTAGGGTACGGGTTAGGGTACGGGTTAGGGTTAGGGTTAGGGTTAGGGTTAGGGTACGGGTTAGGGTTAGGGTTAGGGTACGGGTTAGGGTTAGGGTTAGGGTTAGGGTTAGGGTTAGGGTTAGGGTACGGGTTAGGGTTAGGGTTAGGGTTAGGGTACGGGTTAGGGTACGGGTTAGGGTACGGGTTAGGGTACGGGTTAGGGTTAGGGTTAGGGTTAGGGTTAGGGTTAGGGTACGGGTTAGGGTACGGGTTAGGGTACGGGTTAGGGTACGGGTTAGGGTTAGGGTTAGGGTTAGGGTTAGGGTTAGGGTTAGGGTACGGGTTAGGGTACGGGTTAGGGTACGGGTTAGGGTACGGGTTAGGGTACGGGTTAGGGTTAGGGTACGGGTTAGGGTACGGGTTAGGGTACGGGTTAGGGTTAGGGTACGGGTTAGGGTTAGGGTTAGGGTACGGGTTAGGGTTAGGGTACGGGTTAGGGTTAGGGTTAGGGTTAGGGTTAGGGTACGGGTTAGGGTACGGGTTAGGGTACGGGTTAGGGTTAGGGTACGGGTTAGGGTTAGGGTACGGGTTAGGGTTAGGGTTAGGGTACGGGTTAGGGTTAGGGTACGGGTTAGGGTACGGGTTAGGGTACGGGTTAGGGTTAGGGTACGGGTTAGGGTACGGGTTAGGGTACGGGTTAGGGTTAGGGTACGGGTTAGGGTACGGGTTAGGGTTAGGGTTAGGGTTAGGGTACGGGTTAGGGTTAGGGTTAGGGTTAGGGTTAGGGTTAGGGTACGGGTTAGGGTTAGGGTTAGGGTTAGGGTTAGGGTACGGGTTAGGGTTAGGGTACGGGTTAGGGTACGGGTTAGGGTTAGGGTTAGGGTTAGGGTACGGGTTAGGGTACGGGTTAGGGTACGGGTTAGGGTTAGGGTACGGGTTAGGGTACGGGTTAGGGTACGGGTTAGGGTTAGGGTTAGGGTTAGGGTTAGGGTTAGGGTTAGGGTACGGGTTAGGTTAGGGTTAGGGTACGGGTTAGGGTTAGGGTTAGGGTTAGGGTTAGGGTTAGGGTTAGGGTTAGGGTTAGGGTTAGGGTTAGGGTTAGGGTACGGGTTAGGGTACGGGTTAGGGTACGGGTTAGGGTACGGGTTAGGTTACGGGTTAGGGTACGGGTTAGGGTACGGGTTAGGGTTAGGGTTAGGGTTAGGGTACGGGTTAGGGTACGGGTTAGGGTTAGGGTACGGGTTAGGGTACGGGTTAGGGTTAGGGTACGGGTTAGGGTACGGGTTAGGGTTAGGGTTAGGGTTAGGGTACGGGTTAGGGTTAGGGTTAGGGTTAGGGTACGGGTTAGGGTTAGGGTTAGGGTTAGGGTTAGGGTTAGGGTTAGGGTTAGGGTTAGGGTTAGGGTTAGGGTTAGGGTTAGGGTTAGGGTTAGGGTTAGGGTTAGGGTTGGTTAGGGTTAGGGTTAGGGTTAGGGTTAGGGTTAGGGTTAGGGTTAGGGTTAGGGTTAGGGTTAGGGTTAGGGTTAGGGTTAGGGTTAGGGTTAGGGTTAGGGTTTAGGGTACGGGTTAGGGTTAGGGTAC